>NW_027223754.1:114990788-115638288 GCF_028538775.1 Myotis yumanensis
GATGCTACACTGACATGCTCCCAGGACCAAATTGGAATTACAACTAAAATACAGAAAAACCAACTGAAGACTAGCTAGGGAGAACCCTGATAACCAAGGATGGAAAGTGACCACATAGAGACTGGTTAAAAAAAAAAAAATGCAGGCGCAAAAGGGCTGACCGAGCAACCACAAATAACAACTAAAGTTCCAGAGGGATATCTCAGCTGTGGGGGACCCCACTGAGAACTCTGGGGTCTAAACCCCAAGATGAGATCCCCAGCCAAGAGCACCATAACTGAGAAAGGTGCCCACAAAACATCTGGCTGTGGAAAGCAGCATGGTTGCTATCTGCCAGAGAGAGAGAGAGCTGGAAATGCAGGCACCTTCTCAAAGGGCCAATGCACAAAATTGCTTGCACAGCCACTCACCTTGGGCTCCAGCAGAGGGAGGGCAGAATGGACTGGAGCTGTATAAACAGAAGTAAGGATTGGAGGCTCTGGGGTTGGAGATTGGAGGGCAGCCACACTGGTTTTCTATGCTGAGTCATTCCCTCACTTTGCAGAGGACATCTTTCTCTGGGAGACCTTTGCTATCCAGGTTGTATTTGCCTGAAGGGAAGGCAGTTTGCCCACCCTATTGGAAAACCCTTCACCTTACCCTGTGGAGTTTTTGAGGCCCATTAAGAGACTAAAACTAAAAATCAGCCTGCAGGCAGAAGCAATTGCCCTACCATGTTGGAAAACCTTTTGCCCCACCCTATGGTTGATAGCCTGAGGCTAATCAAGACTAAATACAATCAGACTGCAGGCAGAGCTGGATCTCTGGAGGCTTTGAGTCTTTTCCTGATCTAATTTAGGGCCCAAGGCTAGGAAAAGCAGGCCTTGGCACACATCTTAGTCCTTTCCAAAAGCACCCAGCCCCAGAAGAAGGAGTCATAAGCAATGGATTGCTGATAGCTCCAAACAGGGTACACAGAGCCAGTCAGAAACAGCATCTGACACTGCCCTGCATTAGAGATTGGGGGCTTAACAGATCTACCTAATACATAGTCATAAACCCAAACAGGCAGCCATAACGGAGAGGAAAAAAAAAATAAGCCCCAAATGAAAGAACAAGAGAATTCTCCAGAAGGACTAAATGAAATGGAGATAAGAAATTTATCAGAGATAGGGTTCAGAATAATAATGGCAAAGATGATCAACACCATGAGGAAAGATATAGAAACTCTGAAGAATGATATAACACTAATAAAGAACATAGTGGAAGGAATACACAGCAGATTAGGGGAAGTCAAGAATTGGATCAGTGAATTAGAAGACAGGGTAGAAAAAAATCACTCAATCAGAGAACCAAAAAGAACAAACAATTAAAAAACAAAATGACAGCTTCAGGGAGCTGTGGGACAACATGACATGTAACAATAGTCACACTATAGGAATGCCAGAATGGGAAGAAAGTGAGCAAGGGATAGAGAATGTGTTTGAAGAAATAATGGCAGAAAACTTCCTTAACCTGGTGAAGGAAAAAGTCACTTAAGTTCAGAAGGCTCAGAGAGTCCCAAGCAAGAAGAACCAAACAGGCCCATGCCCAAACACATCATAATTAAAATGCCAAAAATTAAAGTCAAAGAAAGAATCTTAAAGGCAGCAAGAGAAAAGCAAATTTGTTACCTACAAAGGAGCTCCCATAAGGCTGTCAGCTGATTTTTCATCAGAAACCCTCCAGGCCAGAGGGCAATGGCATGAAGTATTCAAGGTAATGAAAATCAAGGATCTGAAACCAAGATTACTATATCTAGCAAGGCTGTCATTCAAAATAGATGGTGAAATAAATAGTTTCCCAGACATAAAATGACTAAAAGAATTTGTTACCACCAAACCAGCACTGCAAGTAATGCTAAAGAGACTGTAATGAGAGGAAGAAATAGAGAAACATAGGCATTAAGAATTAAAATGGCAATAAATAAGTACCTATCAATTATAACCTTAAATGTGAATGGATTAAATGCTCCAATCAAAAGACATAGGGTAGCTGAATGGATATGAAAAATGACCCTGTTTACAAGAGACCCATCTCAGAATAAAAGATTCACACAAGATGAGAGTGAAGGAATGGAAAAAATGTTCCCATGCAAATGGAAACAACAACAACAACAAAAAAAGCTGGGGTGTCAATACTTATATTGATTAAATAGACTTCAAAATGAAGGCCATCACAAGAGACAATAAGGGTCACTACATAATATTAAAAGAATAGATCCACAAGAGGATACAACCCTGGTAAACATATATGCACCCAATATAGGATCTGAGATAGATAGATAGAAAATATACACACACACACACACACACACACACACACACACACACTTCTGGAGGACTTTAAGGGAGAGATTGATAGCAATACAATCATAGTAGGGAACTTTAACACCCCACTAACTTCACTGCATAGATCCTCCAGACAAAAAATTAACATGGAAACAGTGACTCTAAAGGATATACTGGATCAGATTTAAATGACATTTCTGGAACATTTCACCCCAAAGCTGCAGAATATACACTCTTCTCAAATGCACATGGGTCATTCTCAAAGATAGATCACATGTTAGGACATAAAACAAGTCTCTAGAAATTCAAGAAGATTGAAATGAGATTAAGCATCTTCTCAGATCATAATGGAATGAAATTAAAAATCAACTACACTAAAAACACTCAAAAGCTTTTCAAACACATGGAGGCTAAATAGCATGTTATTAAACAATGAATGGGTTGCCAATGAAATCAAGAAAGAAACAAAAAACTTTCTGGAAACCAATGAAAATGAACACACAACAACCCCAAATCTCTGGGACACAGCAAAAGTAGTCCTGAGAGGAAATTCATAGCACTATAGACCTACCTAAAAAACAAAATTAATGATAAACTATTTAACCCTACGACTTAAAGAACTTGAAGGAGAACAACAAGAAAAGTCCAGAGCAAGTAGAAGGGAGGAAATAATGAAGATTAGAGCAGAAATAAGTGACAAAAACAATACAAAAGATCAATGAAACCAAGAGCTGGTACTTTGAAAATAAAAACAAGATTGAAGAACCTTTAACCAGACTCATTAAGAAACAAAGTGAGAGGACCCAAATAATTAAAATCAGAAATGAAAGTGGTGAAGTAACAACTGACATCACAGAAATACAAAGAATTGTAAGAAAATACTATGAGCAACTATATGTCAACAAGCGAACAATGTGGATGAAATGGACAAATTCCTAGAAAAATACAATCTTCCAAAACTGAATCAGGAAGAATCAGAAAACCTGAATATGCCAATAACAATTGATGAAATAGAAGCAGTAATAACACCCCCCACCCCAAGCAAACAAAAGCTCTGGTCCAGACAGCATCATAGGGGACTTTTACCAAACATTCAAAGAACTAATACCTATCCTCCTCAAACTATTCTAAAAAATCCAAGAAGAAGGAACTTTTCCAACCTCTTTTTATGAGGGCAACATTATCTTAATTCCAAAACCAGATAAAGAACTACAAAGAAAGATAATTAGAAGCCAATATCCCTGATGAACATAGATGCTAAATTCCTCAACAAAATATTAGTAAGTCGGATCATACCCCATGACGAAGAGGGATTTATTCCAGGGATGCAAGGCTGGTACAATATTCACAAATCAATAAGTGTGATACATCACATAAGCAAATTGAAAGATAAAAATCACATGATCATACCAATAGATGCAGAAAAGGTATTCAACAAAATCCAATATCCATTTTTTATAAAAACTCTCAGCAAAGTGGGATCATACCTCAACTTAATAAGTGATATATATGACAAGCCTACAGCCAACATCATACTCAATGGACAAAAACTAAAATCATTTCACCTAAGAACAGGAACAAGACTGGGATGTCAGCTTTCACCATTTTTATTCAACATAGTACTGTAAGTGCTAGCCACAGCTTTCAGAGAAGAAGAAAACATAAAAGGCATCCAAATTGGAAAGGAGGAAGTAAAACTTTCATTATTTACAAATGACATGATATTGTACATAGAAAACCCCAAAAGACTCCACCAAAAAACTACTAGATTTAATACATGAATTTGGCAATGCAACAGGATATAATATTAACACCCCAAAATCGATAGCATTTTTACACAGCAAGACTGAATTCTCAGAAAGAGAAACAAAACAAACAATCCCATTTACGATTGCAACAAAAATATTAAGATACCTAGAAATAAACTTAACCAAGTAGGTAAAAGACTTGTACTCATAAAACTACAGGATGTAGTTGAAAAAAGAGATGCAAGAAGATATAAACAAATGGAAGAATATACTGTATTCATGGATTGGTAGAATTAACATCATTAAAATTTCCCAAAGCAATTTATAGAGTCAATGCAATCCCTATTAAATTACCAATGGCATATTCACAGATCTAGAACAAATATCCCCAAAATTTATATAGAACCAAAAAAGAACCCAAATAGCTACAGCAATCTTGAGAAAGAAGAACAAAGTTGGAGGGATCACAATACCAGATATCAAGTTATACTCTAAAGCCACTGTAATCAAAACAGCCTGATACTGGCCCAAGAATAGGCATATAGACCAATGAATCAGAACAGAGACCCCAGAAATTGATCCATACCATTATGCTCAATTAATATTTGACAAAGGAGGCAAGAGCATACAATGGAATCAAGACAGTCTCTTCAATAAATGGTATTGGAAAAATTGAACAGATACATGCAAAAGAATAAAACTAGACTACCAAATTACACCATATACAAAAATAAACTCAAAATGGATAAAAGACTTAAATATAAGACATGAAACCATAAAAATCCTAGAAGAAACTATAGGCAGCAAAATCTCACACATCTCTTATAGCAATATGTTTGTGGATACACCTCCTAGGGCAAAGGAAGCTAAGGGGAAAAAAACAAACAAGTGGGATTACATCAAAATAAAATCTGCACAGCAAAAGAAACCATCAACAAAATGAAAAGGGAACCCACTGTATGGGAGAACATATTTGGAAATGATACATCTGATAAAGGGATAATATCCAAAATATATAAGGAACTCATACAACTTTACAAAAGGAAGACAAACAATCCAATTAAAAAATGAGCAAAGGACCTAAATAGACACTCTCCAAAGTGGACATATAAATGGCCAAGGGACATATGAGAAAATGCTCAAAGCCACTGATCATCAGAGAGATGCAAATTAAAACAACAATGAGGTATCACCTCACATCTGTCAGAATGGCTACCATCAACAAATCAACAATGACAGGTGTTGGCAAGGGTGTGGAGAAAAGAAAACCCTAGTACGCTGATGGTGGGAATGCATACTGGTGCAGCCATTATGGAAAACAGTATGGAATTTCCTCAAAAAAATTAAACATGGAACTATCATTTGACCCAGAGATTCCACTTCTAGGAATCTATCCTAATAAACCTGAAACACCAATCAGAGAGAATGTATGCATCCCTATTTCATAGCAGCACAATTTATAATAGCTAAGATCTGGAAACAGCCCAAGTTCTCATCAGTAGATGAGTAGATAAAAAAGCTGTAGTACATTTACACCATGGAATACTCTGCAGCAATGAAAAAGACAGCTATCTTACCCTTTGATTCAGGATGGATAGACCTGGAGAGTATTATGCTAAGCCAGTGAGAGAAAGACAAGTATCATATGATCTCACTCATATGTGGAATCTTATGAACAAAATAAACTGCTGAACAAAATAGATCCAGAGACACAGAAGCATGAAACAGACTATCCAATCTCAGAGGGAAGGTGCGGGTGGGTGGAAAGAGATCAACCAAAGAACTTGTATGCATACATGTATAACCAATGGACACAGACAATAGGGTGGTGGAGACCTGGGGCCGGGGGGTGGGGGGAAGTCTGTAAGGGGTCAATGGGAGAAAAAAGGGGACACATGTAATACTTTCTTTTTTTTTTTCCAAAATATTTTATTGATTTTTTTACAGCGAGGAAGGGAGAGAGATAGAGAGTTAGAAACATCGATGAGAGAGAAACATCGACCAGCTGCCTCCTGCACATCTCCCACTGGGGATGTGCCCGCAACCCAGGCACATGCCCTTGACCGGAATCAAACCTGGGACCCTTCAGTCCGCAGGCCGACGCTCTATCCACTGAGCCAAACCGGTTTCGGCAACATGTAATACTTTCAACAATAAAGATTAAAAAAATGAATAAATCAAACAAACAACCTAACTAAAGCAAAAGGACGCTGAGACTGGTCATCACTTTGATTCTGGAAAAGGCCTCATCATGCAGATCCTCTGAGAAAGCTGGGCTGTCCTCTTTCAGGCTGCTCCCAGGAATCCAGTGTCTATTTCTCTGGGCACCTTTTAGATCCCAGAAACCTCAAAGACTTGGAGCTTTTTCTCAATGAAATGAGTACAAGGAAGGACCCTGATGTGTGTTTGACTGTGAAGGATTTGCTACCTAGATTGGGACAGGGGCCCACTTTAATACCACCCCAGGGGAAGGTGCAGGAATACACCATCCAGCATCTCCTGAGCATGTGCACTTTTAACCTTACCCCCACTGAAACCTAGAAGCTCAGGCTGATTTGCTGAGTGTCACACACCTTTGTGGAGTGACCAGACTAGGATTCACAAACCTTCACCTTTCTGATTTTAAAAAAGGTGTCCTGTGCCCTGGCTAGGTGGCTCGTTTGGTTGGAGTGTCCTGTGCAAAGGAAGGTTGTGGTTTCATTGGACCAGGCCACACACCTAGGTTGAGGGTTGGATTTCCTGTCATGGTGCGGTCAGGGTACATACCTAGGGTAAGGGTTGGATTCCCAGGTGGAGTGTGGAAAGCAGCTGATGATGTTTCTCTCTCTCTCTCTCAAATCAATAAACATATCCTTGGTTGAAGATTATTTTAAAAATCAAATAAAATCAAAACCAACATTTACCATACATACCTTGAATGTTAAAATCTAGGAAATAAAGAAAGCCACTCTAGTTTTCCTGGTTTAGAATGACAAGCTATTATGTCTGAGAAAAGGACAAATTCTAGAGCATTTTCCTGGCAGCATTACTTTCTGTCTGGGATGGACACAGCCACAGCCTTGATTTCCCTGTTTAATTGGCAGCCCTTCTACTATTGTCAGAAATGGAAACATTTCTTGCCCTGTTGTTGCTCCTTGGGTTTCTTGCTCTTCCTTAGATTATTTCTTTCAGGAATTCAAACCTGCAAGAATTCAAGAGAAAAAAGCATTTTCTTTTGTCTTGATCTACTACTTGGAGGGCCACCTTCCCATACCAGAATGTAGCCACGTTTATCCCAATCTAAGAAAAATCCTATCCTGCCATCTATTGAGGAGTTTTTCTTTATCTTTCATTCCAAAAAAAACAGTGGAGAGTGGTCAAATGGATATACTCCTTGGATGAAAATTATAAGGAGTGAGATATAGACTGATTTTTATGTTTGTTTTCTTTTTCTAAGTTGGCATTAGAGACACCAAAAATATATGTAAACAGAGGGAAAGGCAAGGATCTATTAGAGGAGATTGCAAACAAACAATTTTAAAAGGCCATGTAAACCCTTGTTAAGCATTTGGACTATGATTAATGGTACTGTTTTCTTTCTGGAAAACACTGTTTAACTCTCTTTTCCACTTAATGTCAACTGCTGGATTGGATTTTTGTTCTCTGTTGTTGTTTGGAAATGTTTATAGCTTTGAAATCTTCTCCATAGGGAATTCTGCTAAAACTAGAGGGAGGGAACCACTGGGATTGAGTAATTCCCCTATTTATTCCTAGATTATTATTCACTATTAGCACCCTAAATGTACCTATAACTTCTTAAGTGGTAGGGGATATTTGACACACATTGTTGATGCACAGATGAGAAGTGGTCTACCACTCACTCCCCCATTCCCTGTCCCCAAAACTCATAAATGAAAAATACCCTATGCAAAGCGTTTGCCACATAAAGTCATTTAGCATTCAGGAAATTAGCATAAATGCCTTGTATTTAAGGTGATCTCTATTTGTTGACGTATATAGTCTCCTATATAAGTCATCTAATATATTAGATGGGATTCATCTAATCCATTTCTAGATGACTCATGTCCTAGGAGGCTGCTCAGGGCTGAAAGGCCTTATATCTATCTTCCAGCTGTAAATCCAGTACAGTGCCTAGTACATAGTAGTCACTCAATAAATGCTGGTTGAACTGATTGAAACTGTATCCTAACCATCCCACTGAGTCACAGAGGTCTTTGAAGGAGTCATGGTTCCACATTAGCTCTCCTTCTAAGAAACTATGTGTGAGTCGTGTAGGTGAAGGAGGTTGGCGACATATGTCCAAGAGTTGGTGATAATTCTCCCCACACATCTGAAATGTTCCGTTCCTTCCATTTGGGCCACCCTTTGGTTCCAGTGACCCCTTTCTTATCCTTGGTTGAGTTGCTATGTTCTCCTGAATTGAATCTAGACTCAGGATTCAGAATGAGAATCTAAACTGCCCAGCCACCAGAGCAATGGTTCCCAGGAGATATTTCCTTTAATGAGTCCTCCTGCTGTGGGATACTCTTGCTGATCAACGTTTCCAAACAGCACAGAAGAGGGACAGTTTATGGGGAACTTTAATTTCTAGGTACACCAACACAGTCTAAAGATACTAGGTAATGCAACTGTTGTTGCCATTGTTTTTCCATCTTGAATAAGAAGGTTTGGGCTGGGAATAGGAGTGAAAAGGGAGAACAAGTTAAGTCCTGGCTAATGGATCACATCCCATCATCTTTTATGACCCTCCTTGCTGTGTCTTCATCCCAAGCCTCTTCTGTGATTTCACAATGCGACCTGGGCATATATTCTAGAAAATGTTCACTTTTGGATTTTTTTCTAGTGGCAAGTGAAGTCAGATATTTATTTATGTATGAAGACAATAGGCCTTTCTCCTCTCAGCAAAGAGGTCAAGGAAAGCAGAGTTGTAGAATCCAGAAACTTTGAAAGGCAGTTGGTACAATTGCTTAAAAAGTAAAGATGAGTTTTAGCAGTTTTGAAAATCTGGAAGTCTTTGAAGGAGAAAGACTCACTGGTGTTTCCTTTTTGCAAACACACACGCACTCATTCTTCAGACCTTACCTTCAATATCATTCTTCTGAGAGAAGTTCCTCACTCCCTGGGCTGGGTTAGCTACCGCCACAGCTGGTACTTCCCTGTGATAACACAAATAGAATGTGATTTTATACTATATGATAAAAGCGTAATATGCACATTGACTGAACTGCAGACCGACCAGTCAGTGGGGTGCGGGGCCAGCAACCAGGCGGCACCAGGCCAGCCAAGGTGCGTGCCAGTGGGCAAAGGGAGGTAATGGCAATTGGGGGGAGGGGTAGTGACCAGCGGCGGTGGAGGGGCGATGGGGGGGGCGGCACCATCCCCTGATCAGCCTGTCTGGGCACCTCCCGCAGAGGGAGGCCAGACTGTGGCTTCGGGGAGCGGGCCTAAGCCATCAGTAGGGCATCTCCTGAGGACTCCCGGACTGTGAGAGGGCACAGGCTGGGCTGAGGGACCCCCGCCCCCCAGTGCACGATTTTTTATGCACCAGGCCTCTAGTATTTGTATAAAAAGGAGTTTATAAATAGGAAATTACATACTCCTATACATAGTTTTTTACTTATTTATTATGCAGCCTAAGTTAGAAACTTAAAGAAAGCAATCTTTTCTTCTTAGTATATGCTTAAAATATTAAATGGGAGAATAAATACTGAGGCTAAAGATTGGAGAAATCAAAAAGGTGAGGGAATGAGAGGAAGTGGTCATATGGGAATGTAATAGACAAATAAGGGAGGAGTTCCCAGATTTCTAGAGTTATGGGCCTCTCTCAGAGGGTTGGGTAGTTTAAGTTTGTGCAGACAGAGCTGATACTAGGGACCTTACTATGTCTCCACAGACGTCTTCCTTCTGGCTTTATGTAACTTCTATTTGTTCTGGCCTTGTCCCCCAGAATGAGCTGATTCATATGTTATTTTAAGGCCTGTTATGTTGATAGCCAACTGGTAACAGAAATCGGTGTTTTGTTTTGTTTTTCATCAGAGATGTAGTATCTTGGATGATATCAAAAAGACTAATTCTAGTAACAAAGTTCTAGATAGATTAATGAAAGTGTATGAGTAAAAATGTCCCAAGAATTAAACATAATGTTCTCCAGATTTGGGGTGCAAATGACTAGAAAGTGTCTTGTGATGTTTGTCAGGAATGTCTTCATATCACATACTGAAATGAGTGAAAAACACTCAGTAAATTATATATTTTTTTTAAGATGAGATACCGCTGGTGGAAGCACACTGCTTTTAATAGGTTATTTTCCCTTCCAGAACCATGACTCCCAACAAAACTTATATAACATTAATTCCATCTGAGATGAGATTTTTTTTAAGTTTGTAAAAACTTAAGAAGGAACAGCTATTACAAATATTTACTAAGTAAATTTGTTGAGTTGTAAGAAAACATGGAAACTGAAGAAACCCAGAATTTTTAAAAAAGAATCATTAAGTCAACACACCCATCCCATTGTATAAGCAGGTTTAGTCTCCAAAGTGTGCTCAGTGAAAAGCAATTATATTTCAAATAGTTTAATGTAGAAGAAAACTGATTTTGACAACATTGAAATACAATGTCAAGGATAGTGTTTAATGAGCCTTAGAAAGTATGCTAGCATAGCTTTCAAAAATTCAATTTTCTTATGATGAATCACTTTATTGCACACTCTTGGCCATTTAAATCTCAAGAATCAGAGAGTTTTGTGTATATTATTGTTTATAAAGACAGAGATATCTCAACTTTCCTCTTAGTGAGTGAATTTATAAAGCACTGTCTTTATAGACAGTCTAAAGTACTCCAGAAAATGTTTTCTATATAGTTAGGATTTTATAAACTGTCCAAGTAAACTTAAAATTAATGTCAGGCCCAGCCAGTGTAGCTCAGTGGTTGAATCTATGAACCAGGAGGTCATGGTTCGATTCCCTGTCAGGGCACGTGCCCACTCGATCCCCAGTGTGGGGTGCGCAGGAGGTAGTCGATGAATGATTCTCTCTCATCATTGATGTTTCAATCTCTCTCTCCCTCTCCCTTCCTCTCTGAAATCAATAAAAATATATTTTTAAAAAATAATGTCAGAAGTTTATAATTCTCAGCCTTCTAATCTCCTTTTATTTCTCCCCTATTTTTATATGCAAAGCAGATGGCATACTCTCATTATTTGTAATTGATTATAAATTTGAAGAATATATGAAAAGAACAGACCAAACATTGGGTTAGCTATCATAATATTTTCGGCTTTTTCTTGCATGAATAGCTACACTGTTAAGGCGCATGTTTGCCTGCCTGCCTATTCTTCTTCATTTTATTATACACATTTTAAAGGCATTATTTTGAATTCAAAATGCAAATTAGCATGATGCATTTTTTTCTGGTGAATTAATAGCATCACAACATAC
This sequence comes from Myotis yumanensis, assembly GCF_028538775.1. Taxonomy (NCBI): domain Eukaryota; kingdom Metazoa; phylum Chordata; class Mammalia; order Chiroptera; family Vespertilionidae; genus Myotis; species Myotis yumanensis. Next base: position 115,002,285 of record NW_027223754.1, read on the forward strand.
AGCTCCATATTTTTCCCCTAGAAAAAACTGTGTGAATCTGAAGGTTGTCTGTGTTACATGACAGGTTATAGGCAGTGGCTAAGCTAAATTTAACAGTTCCAATTCTAGTTTATATACTTTAACCATTCATATGGCAAGCTTCTACTAGTATATTGAGTTGATTTCCCAAATCTTCTCTGATGCTTTCCTTCCTAAAGGAAGCCACAGGGGCTCATGCAAATAACATGTCCATGAAATTCAGAAACCTGCTGTCATCATCTCCATAGACGCCTGGAACTTTAGCATTGAACAGTAATGGACACAGAGTAATTGGTAAAATATTGGGTGGTAGAACAAACTGTAATCCCAGTGCCTTGTAGAGCAAAGAAAATTTTCCTTTAAATCGTGGGTTGCATACATACAATCTGACGCTTGCAAATGAATAACTGTGTAAGTTCAAACATTTTAATAATATTACTACTATTCTAATGCACATATGCCGAATGCTCTTTCAGCAATAAGCACGCTGCCACAGTCTTGCATATATTGCATGTGTGTATTGAAATTGCACCTCTACCAAGCAATCTTTTTCTGGCGCTCACAACCTGAAAGTTAACATATTCTGGCCTGAAATCAACATGAACAATAGATAGCACACCGCTGCTGGTGATGTGATCCATTCTATACCCAATGACGTCAGGCCCAGCCTCCCCACAGTCCTCTGAACGTAGACCAGGGAGCATGCCTCAAATGTAATGCATTTCCTGCTATTGTAGGGAAACGGAGCATGGCTAAGCCCTGCCTGACAGAAGAAACCGTCCTCCCAACATTTTTAGGGAACAAGGACCATTTATTCTGTTCATCTCCCCTTTGTAACCAGATGAAGGTCTACCAGACTTCTCTCCTGAATACTTGCCAAGCTATGTCTCATGCACTGTCAACCAGATCTTGACCCCTGCTCCAGGCAGCTCAGATAACATTCATGACATCTTCTGGTAAACTGAAATGACATGTTGTTAGGCAGCTCTAGAGAGGTGGTTTCTCAACCTATTCCATGAAAGGACAGTGGTGTAGGAGGAGAGCATTTTGGGGGAAAAGGTAACTCCTTGGCCAGCAGGAGATTTCTCACTGACTGACCTTAATTAACTCTGATGTCACATGAAAAGGAGCTGTGCATGGGACAGGTCATTGGGAGGGTAGACCCCTGATGGTGGCCTGGTGACAGTTCCGGTGATAAATGAACGTGTCCTGCTGACCCTCTGAGAAGCCAGTGTCAAGTGAAAACCTGAGAGGTATACTGAAGATGTGCCCCCTCTTAAACAGTGATAGTAGGAATGTCAATGTTATTAAAGTACTTTTCTCATGGTAAACATCTCAAACTACACAGAATTTTTTCTTTTAAATAGTTTTTATAAAGCTTAAGGAAAAAGGAAAAATGAGTAAAGTCAATAGCCCATGCCTGGATGGAATGAATACTGTCCAACTTCTGACTATTTTAGATGTTGCCCACTGCAGTGGCTCATTGTGGATTGTCCTTTGTGCCATGTGCTGCACAAGCTATGTGTGGGACAACCGACAATTAAAACATGAGCTGTAAAGCAGCTTTAAAACAAACTGCAGCAGAATTATTTAAATGGACGTAACTATAGGGTGGTGGCACTGCTAGCTCCTGAAATTAAACACTGAAAATAAGTTTTTTCACTTTTTTTTACACTTGAATTTGAGACATAAAGCTATATAAATGATTACTTTAAATTTTATGTTAAAACATGGGGACCAGACACTTTCAAATCCAGTAATTTTGGGATCACTTACAATAGCAAACACTCCAAAGCAAAAAGCCAGTGAGTTCTTTTTGTGGGTCCATGTGGTAAAATAGTGCGTTTAACATAATGTAAAGATGTCCGGGAAAATAGCAAATCCCTGGGATTAGCAACTTTCTACAAATCAAATGTACAGGTTGGGGGGAAACTAGGTTTATAGTTGTGAGTACACGAAACACAGCGCTTATTCTTGTATTATTATTTAGTAATTATTATATTATTTTCCATATGAACAACTGTCACCCACTTTTGCCTCACCCTCGGTTGTTGCTGAACAGCAGCTGCCTAAGCATGGTCCCTGGTTGATTCTCAGGTCAATGACACAGCCACCCTAGCACAGTATGTTATATTTGTTCATCTCAAAGTGCTATTGTCCAATACAATCCATTTCTAAAGCCTGCGCTAGAAGCTTTTTCTATGCCTGAAAAAATGAAGAATGTGACTAAGACACACACACGAAAAACCTCTTCCATTTCTATACCCACCTCCCCACCACACCCAAAGCAAATGACGTTTTCACTAAGAGAAAAGTGTGCATACTGGTAGGTAGGTACCTAGGTGTGCATATATCTATGTAAACATTCTTTCATTTGTTTAGGTGCTTCCTTGATTTAAGGCCAGTTGTTTAGGGAGAAAAATAACATTTTTTAAACTGATGTCATGGTTAATTGTGGCACTCAAGTTATGATGCTGCCGTGCAGATTCCCTTGGTTTTCCCATCTTTGATTTAGTCTCTTGGTAGATGGAACATGAACCCTGGACTCTTGCTCTGTCATCCCAGAAGTGAAAGAAAAATGCACATGCTGAAGGCCTTCTTGCTAATTAGTGTATTAAGTTATAATGTGCAATTCAAATTACCCGATAAATACTTTCATGTGGCGTGACACAGAGGTCAAGACCAAGATGTAACTTTTTATGAAGTGCTAGAGCCTTGCAGGAATTAGCATCTCAAACAAAATTTTGGTAGTTTCTGGAAATTTGGTTTATCTGCAATTGCATTCTTAACCTCCCCGCCCCCCACTTGTCAGCAACCAAATATATTTTATGAGATTTAGTGTGAGACTTAAGCTTTTAATAAGCTACATCTTGAGGAAAGAATATCTTTTATTATGAATTATGCTTAATTAACCTCACACAACCTTGGTAGAGACTCATAATCTTAAAATCAAATTTTAGAAACATGATACTTGGGGATTTATATTTAGCTGAAGAGGTCATTTATCACATAGGATTATGCATTATTGGAAACAAGGTATGTGAAATCAAAGACAGATGTATCTCACTTGAAATAAAACTAATGTACAGAGCTTCATATTAAAAACAAATAAATTAGAAATCAATAATTTTAATATAAAAGGGAACAGAGCTCTCACAATATAATTTTCAATTGGACTCTGTTAAAATTCTAATTTAAATAAAATTTGTTATATAAAAATTCAGTTAAAATTAAAAATATACAATTTGAAGTGATTTAAAATTAACATTAAACTAAATTCATAAGAAGATTGTGATTTGGGGGAACAGTGATTTTTTTGCAGTATGTTTATAAAGCTTTTAATACATAGATAGTGATGTTATTGATCATGAAGGAAAAATTATTTCTCTGAAATCAGCCTTCTAAAGCTTTGAGCCAGAAAAATAACCAACATAAAATCTAATACCAATGGGTTCATATGTGCCAACAAAGTTCAAAATAGCTTGATATTCTAGGCTTTCAACTTAACTCTGTGATTACTTTAGTCGAGTTTTTTTTTAAATAACAGCTTTATTGAGATAAAACTCACCTACTATAAAACTCACTGTTTTATTTTTTATTTATTTTTTAAAAAATTTATCGATTTTTTACAGAGAGGAAGGGAGAGGGATACAGAGTTAGAAACATCGATGAGAGAGAAACATCAATCAGTTGCCTCCTGCACACTCCCCACTGGGGATGTGCCCGCATCCAAGGTACATGCCCTTGACTGGAATCGAACCTGGGACCCTTGAGTCTACAGGCCGATGCTCTATCCACTGAGCCAAACCGGTTAGGGCAAAACTCACTGTTTTAAATTGTATAATTTGGTAGTTTTTAATATATTCACAGACTTATGCAACCTTCACTACTATCTGATTTTAGAACATTTTCATCACCCTACAAAGAAACCCCATGCCCACTATCAGTCACTCTCCACTCCCCTCTTTCCAGACCACCAATCTGCTCTCTGTCTGTGGATTTGCCTGCTCTGGACATCTCATATAAAAGAAATTATATTAATTGTGACTGTGTTCTTTCACTTAGCATAATGTTTTTGTCTTTGTTTTTCAAACAAGAAAGATTTATTTTCTCACAGTACCAGAAACTGGATTCAAAGGTGTCAGAAAGTTTGATTTCTTCTGAGGCCTCTCTCTTCGGCTTGTGGATGGCTGCCTTCTCACTGTGTCCTCATGTGGGCTTTTCTCCAGGTGCCCTAGAATAAAGTTTTCAGGATCATCCCGGTTGTAACATGTATCAATACTTCATTCCCTTTTACTACCAAATAATATTCCACTGTATGGCTATATTACATTTAGATTTCCACTTTTTGGCTATTATGAGTAATGCTGCTATGGATACGTTTTTTATATGGACACTAGAGTCCCGGTGCATGGGATTTGTGTAATGGTGGGGGCGTGGCCAGCGGGGATTGACCTGCAATGGGAGCGCTGCTCATCCCGGTCAGCTGTGGAAGTACAGTGCATTGAGCGTCTGCCCCCTGGTGGTCAGTGTGCATCATAGCGACTGGTCAACTAGTCATTCTGGTCATTCCACTGTTCAGTCACTGGGCTTTTATTATATAGGATATGTTTTTAGTTCTCTTGGTTAGATACCTAGGAGTGGAGTTCCTGGGTTGTATGTTTAAATTATGTTTAACCATTTGAGGAACTGCCATACCATTTTCCAAAGTGATTGCACTACTTACAAGCTTACCAGCAATACATGAGGGCTCCAATTTCTCCATATCCTCACCAACACTGTTATTGTCTGTCTGTTTTATTTAAGCTGTCTTAGTGGGTATGAAGTGGTATCTCACTGTGGTTTTGATTTGCATTTTCCTGATGACTATTGACATCTAGTATCTTTGCATGTGCTTATTGGCCATTTATATATCTTCATTGGGAAAATGTCTATTCAGATCCTTTGCCCATTTGAAACTGGGTTATCTGTCTTATTATTAGTCATCAGTATCTTTAGAATGCAATTTCAAACTGTACATTTGGTATCAATTACTGTGATTTCAGAATCACAGAATTTTAACCTGGAAGGGATTGTAAAAATCTAAATCCAGCCCCCTCTGTTGGCAGATGAAAAATGTGACCTGTCCATGGTCACAGCAGAGCTAGTTAGTAGCAGAGTTGAGGAGACTGACTAAGTAAAAAATAGAAGCATAGACATTTCATGATTTGCATTTGAATAAGTCCCTTTTCAACAGAGTAGAGGCATCTGGAAGGAAGTGGAGCTAAGGTACTTGATTAGAGGTAGCGTTCAACTAGTAAAAGCACTTTCCACTTAGATCAATAAGATGGCAGTTGTGTGTTTTTTTCTTCAGTATATTTTTATTTATTTCAGAGAGGAAAAAAAGGGGAGAGAGAGATAGAAACATCAATCATAAGAATCATTGATTGGCTGCCTCCTGCACACCCCACACTGGGGATCAAACCCACAACCCCGGCATGTGCCCTGACCAGGAATTGAACCATGACCTTCTAGTTCATAGGTTGATGCTCAACCACTGAGCCATGCTGTCTGGGCAAATGGCAGTTTTCTTCATGTACTTTCAGTCAGACGTTACATATGCGTCTTCTCTCAGCCTTAAAATGATGAGCTGTGTGTGGTTCCTTATGACCTATAGTGGGAGTTCACTCTTTTAGGACCCAGCATGGTAGCTTTGAAAAAAGAGCCTCAATCATTTGGACTTTGGATTTGGTTGCAAAATAAAATCATAGTTTCCTTGGAATTTTACTCTCTTCCCACTGAAGTGCAAGAAAGTGTTGCATTCGCTGTCATGAGACGAAGGTGAAGATTGGAGAGTGGCATTACAGGACAGTCTGTGTTGGGGGCTTCTACCCAACGCTTGGCAGTGGAGAGAGAAGGGGTTTTTGTTAAAGGGTCATGAAGTTCTATTCTCTTTCTTACCTACCAGATAATACAGAACAGACAAACAGTGAAAAGAATATTTAGACAAGGATAACACAATGTCAGTGTTCACCTAAGTCCAAGGACACATATTGTGTTTTAATACTATTAGCCCACACTGCTTACTAGTTTTTTCTAATAAAGAAGTATGTGATCAAGCTTATTTCTATGTTCTGCATTGTGATTTTTGTTTATTTAATAACTTTCCTGATATAAGGAGATTTCTTTGCACCTCATAATTATATTGTAGTTGACTTGGAAGAAAACAATAGTTCACAGACCACCTAGTTCATTGAGAGGGCAATAATTCTTGTAAACCAGACCTCTAGGTTACCATGGCATTCTGTTTGGATCCCCATCTGAGCTTCACAATGGGGCAGTCATTGTTAAATTGTAGCACTCCACCCTCGGAAATGAGGTATCATGTGGACTTGTTTCTGAACAAGCAGTGTGATTCCAGGCTACTTACTGAGAAGATCAAACTAAGTTATGCATAGTGTGAAGATGGAGCCATATGTGGACATATTTATATCTTTATATATATCACTACTGAGACAGAAAACATATCTGACATGCAGTAGGTAATCCAAAACATGTTAGTTAAATCTTCTTTACTCAAACAGGTATGGGGATGTTAAACTGCCTTGAATAAATATTTTAAGGCCTAATGTCATTTCAAAGCATTTGAAGAATAAATATTTCACTTTTCTTTTACTTTACTAGTATTAGTTTTCTTGTTAAACTGTGTCTTGGCACCTCCATTGATCTTTACGAAACTAGTTTCCTGTTAACTAAGGAATGGCGATGTACTCAGGTCCAGTTCCTTGGAAATACAGTTTCCTTATACTTCTTTCCTTTGTTTTAATGAACTTCTTTTATCTGGCTTCCTCATTCCAAGTGCAAAGTTAATTGATGTCAGTGGGGATTAGTTATATAGCAAAATATTTTTCTTAGCCTTTTCCTTGTACTCTTTTCGATAATCCTATCTTTGTCTCAATGTCTTATTTAATCACTCAGCTGTATTGTCTTCTTTCGGTTGGAGGATGGAACGGGAGTGAAGAGAGGAGTGTGCAGGTGGCATATTCTTCATGGGATCTTCTCTCTGCTGGCATGTGGGTGGGCCTTTGAGGTCAAAGGTTCTCTCTGATTAGGGTCAGGATTGCTAGTGATAAAGAAAGATTCATTCGATTTGGAAACCAAAGCTGCAGGCAGTGGAAATGGCCTGTACCTACCAGGAAAGGGAGCCTTTTCCCCGTGGCCTCTCGTGGATGAGAAAACTCCTCAGCTCCACACAAGCCACACAGCTTACCTGCAAGCAATGCCAGAATTTTCCACAGGAAGTGGTGCTGGATCTTTTCCAGCACACGAACAATTGCTCAACCAAATCCCCAGCGTTGCATGCCATAAAGAAGGGCAGAAATTATTCTGGCCTAGACATTTCTCAGGATAGGTATTTGCAAACACTGGCTGTGGCTTTAGAAAAGCCTAGCATGCTCATGCATCACTAATTGTGAGCTAGACATCGCCTCAGGAACCCCATAAATATGAGTGAAGTACAGAAGGCTTTCCTGAAGTACCTGAATGGGTTGACTTGCTCTGTGGGGGTATGTGGTAGACCAATTATATCCATATAAGTCAGTGACTTTAATTTAACTTAGTTAATATTGAACCATTTTTTTCTAGTAGTAATTTCATACCAGGACCTATTGTATGTAAAAGTTACTTTAAAAATATTAATTTATATCATCAGCAACACCAGAAAAGCAGAAAATGTTCCTTTAATATCTTTGCAAATACATGCCCACACACAACACCTGTGAGAAAGGTCGTGGGTTCCCCAGTTTTACACTGGAGAATACAGGAGCAACCAATTCAGTAATGACAAAAGCCATATGGTGAGTAAATGGAGAAATTAAATTTCAAATGCAGCTCTGCAGACCTTTAACTGAGTCTAGTTTTTATTTTTTTAGATATTAGGACCCAAGAAAAACACTAGAGAGCGTGCTAGACTTAACTGTGGAATTTGACGTGTAGATCTCATCTCTGACCTGGGATCTAACATTAAAACCTGGGGGACAGTCCAGCTCCATCTTCCACCTTGAAATCCATTGTACAAATCTACTTTTTAAAGTAAAAAATATTCCCTAAGATTTGCTCTACCCAACTTTCCTCCCTCCCAGAATATCTTTCCTCCCTCCCAGAGTATCTTTCCTCCCTCCCCCAATCCTTATCCCTGCTAATCCAGGGCTTTTACTAGACCTTGCGCTGCCTCAGCAGGAAGAGGAGAAGGAACGTGAGGAGGGGCAGTGGGGAGCAGAGGAGAAGGAGGTGGAGAGATCTTTCTTTTTCTTTTTTTAGAGCAACAAATACCTTCATTATATGAGCTAAGATCAGAGGAAGGACAATTTATTTGCCTTTCTGAGCCCTGATTGTCCTCAGATAAAACTCCAGCTCCTTGCGCTCCAGCACATAGCCATCTGCTCAGCCACATTGGCCTGGTCTTGGAGCGATGCATGCAAGAACCTTGCCCCTCTGTAACTGCTCCTCTAGAAGACTGCTGATTGTGGTATTGTTTTCCCCTTCTTCATATTTCTTTTGAACTTTCCTTTTTTTTTTTTTTAATCTTCACCTGAGGATATATTCATTGATCTGAAAAAAGCAATTAACTTACTGAGCTCCATCTGACCAGTCAATGAGAGCTTCAGGAGAGAATCAACCTCTGTAGTACAGTGGGGCCTTGACTTACGAGTGTCCCGACTAACGAGTTTTTCAAGATATGAGCCTTCTCTCGGCATATTTTTTGCTTTGAGTTGCGAGCTAAAATTCGGGTTACGAGCCAGCTTCAGATACCCCACCACTAGTTGGCGCAGCGAACGTCACAGTGAACGCCACAACATCAGCCCAGCATCACGTGTCATTGTAATGGTGAAAATTGATTTGACATACGAGTAATTTGAGTTACGAGCTCCGTCACGGAACGAATTAAACTCGTAAGTCAAGGCCCCACTGTATATGTGGCTCAAGTAGCCCTGAAACAGGGACTGTTGGTAATGGAAAGTCAGAGCCAAGGTTAACTAGTCCAGGCTCTCATTTTCCAGACAAGAGAACTGCGTTGTGGGGAGAGGAGTGACTTGTCCAGGCTCACGCAGCCAGTCAATAGAATGGATATTATTGGGTGGTGTAGAGATGTAGAGATTATAAGGCACGTTTGCAGTTTATTTTATTGTCTCTCTACAATCCTCATGAGATGTGCTTGTCAAATGTCACGTAGGAGTGAACAGTTCCTTTTTTTTCTGTTCAATGATAGAGAGAACTTAGAGATTACATAAGACAAACCAAATGGCATCTAAAACTGATTTTGGTTTCAGAATTAGTTTTCCAAATGAGGAAAATAGTTCAGAAAGAAAATGACTTGCCCAAAATATTATGGCTTAACTAATGGCTGAGCTCTGTTTAGAACCCAGGAAAATTTGTATGCTTTGTATTCAGAAAAGAAGACAGGCCATATATACAGTTGACCCACACTGGTATTAGAACTATGTTTTGGATAACATTTCATCCTGAGAGTTTTTAATAAGTTACTACTGTCGACATAAGAAACATCCAAACCTATAAAGAATTTTTACAAGTTTATTTGAGCAAAACTGACAACTGCCAGGAAGCAAAATCTCAACCGATTGAAAAATGCTCCAGAGAATGGCAGTTTTGCAGCTTATTTTATACATTACAATCAAAGGAGGAGACATAAGAGGGCTACAGGAAATCCACTAGTGGAAGATTAAGGGGTGGGAGAAAGCGAAGCAGGGAAATCTCTGGGGTTGGATAAAAAGGCAAATGGAGATACATACTCCTGTTACATTGGTATGTTCGGGATAGTTCTAACATTAACTGCACATAGAGATGGCATTTGGGGAACAAGATAATGAGGGGTCCCGTGGTCTCCTGCTCTGGTGCCAGCGGTTGTGCCCTGAGGGGTCTAGAAAAGGAGGCCACTCTGATGTTTCAAAGGAATGTTACCTTAGATGCAACAACAACAACAATGGACAGGTTCACTGAAGGTTAAGACTGACCTTTGTCAAGGAGGCTACAGGCCTAGGACTTGACCCACCACGACCCGCTTTTGGTTAGGAGCTTCGATGTGCAGGCCATCCTCTGTGATTACTTTAGGTCTCTAAGTGTGTAAGGCTGCCATGCAGGCCTCCTCTCAGGTTTAGTATGTGGCCCCCTTTTTGTTCACACTCTTGTGGTCTTAATGTAATTGCATTTTGAACCATGTACAAATCTATTAATGTTCTAAATTAATGGGCTTTTGGATATTATTTAAATCATTTTGTATAAAAGGATATATAATATTCACAAGTCTGACTTGGACTAGAAGAAAGTAGTGAATTAAGAGAACTTTGTATTAGGTGCACCTTTCTGCATATGAAAGTTAAGTTAAAGATGAAAAGTCACCTTTATGGAAAGATATGACTTAAAAAAAAAAGATGAGAGGGCAATTTACAAATAATACATTTCAAAAATTTATTTTCCAGGATCTAGTTCAGACTCAAAATTAAGAAGTCCTGAACTGAATTTAAATGGCACCCAGCATGTCATACAAGCAGGCAAGAAGCTATCTATCAAATGCAGGTAAGTGACTGCCAGTTTGGGGATACTCTGGCTGCCCTTCCTCAGGCGAAGTAGAAAGGTCCCCTCTCAGAGTAGAAAAGTAGAGACTTCAGTGGTCTCTTGTGATTTGCAAAGTGCAAACCACATGTGTCCTGCTTCACATGGAGGTAATTCACCTCCTGAGGAGACTCACTCACTCAAAGGCAAACAGGGGAAGGGATGCCCGAAACATTTTTGCATCTTTCATCTGAGTTATTGCCAAGCTTTTCCTTGTGCCTCGCTTTTCTGTAAAGAGAGAGATGACTACACGTAAGAAAGGACCTCAGACTAGTGCTGCCTAATGAGATGGCTGCCCTGGAGCTGGCCCCAGCCCTAATTGTGTTTTATTTTCTTATCTGTGATTGCAGGGGGAAAACAGACCACTCGTGGTCTTTGCCTGAAACAGTGAGTAAGGAAAGCAAAAGGCTGAACATAACTAAATATGCCTGTGGAAGGGGCGGCAAGCAGTTCTGCAGCACTTTGACCTTGACCACAGCTGAGGCAAATGACACTGGCTTCTACAGCTGCAAGTATCTATCTTCTACTTCAAAGAACAAGCTAACAGAATCTACAATCTATATATTTATTAATGGTAAGACATCCATTTTCTACATTTTGTTTTTTATAGCTTCTCTGAAGTCATAAACCTACCCTGTCCCATTGGAAAGGGAGCTTTCCTAGGGAGTGGGAAAGAAAAGGCCTGGGAAAGAGGTAGACATTTTTAGAATGCATTTTTTTAAAAAATATTTTTTGTTGATTTCAGAGAGGAAAGGAGAGGGAGAAAGAGATAGAAACATCAAGGATGAGAGAGAATCATTATTGCTACCTCCTGCACGCCCCATATTGGGGATTGAGGCTGCAACCCGGGCATGTGCCCTGATTGGGAATCGAACCAGTGACCTCCTGGTTCATGGGTTAATGCTCAACCACTGAGCTACACCAGCCGGGCTAGAATGCATTTTTAATGCATTTCCTGAATGTTTATTTCAATTAGAATTTTCATGGATTGGTCGATCAATTGTATGCTCCCTGAAGGGAGAGATTCCTATTTTGTTCACAAAATAGTATCCTGACTGGCTCATAGTTGGATGAATAAATGACAAAATTTTAGTTCTATCTCTTGATTACTGAGAAGCCCAAAATAGAATACAAAACTTTTTTTGTCCCTTAACACAACTGCATGCTCTTACACGTTAAAATTGTAAAATGTTGTTCTTTCTACTAAATTTATAAATGTAATGTTCCTAATTGTCTCTTGAATGCTACAAAATTGGTTCCAGTTGGTGAAGTTGTATGAGTTCATGTTCCTTAAGCAAGTATAATGATATAAGAGTTGGCATGTGCCATTATATAGGGAAAATAAGGACAAAAGGTAAAAATGAGTCATTTTTCAGTTATAATTTTTACTAGGGGCCTAGTGCACAAATTCATGCACCTTGAAAGGAACTGTGGGCCGCACGGCTGTGGTAGGCACAGGGGTGGGTCTTGGCCCATCCTCTGTGCCCCTGCCTGGTCCCTCCCACCACGGCCCAGTCTCTTGTCTGCCAGCAGACCCACTCCCACCACTGCCACTTCCACACGCTGACGATGCCGGCCCTGCTTGCACCTGCTGACAGCGCAGAGCAATTGGGGCTGGCACCCACAGCGGGTGTGAGCGGCAGCTACTGCCCGCTCGCCCCTCAGGAGCAGGGGGAGGTGGAGAAGCCCTCAGGGATGATCAGGGCCAGCAGCTGCCACTCACACCTGCTGATGGCGCTGAGTGATTGGGACCAGTGTCGGGCACCGACAGTGGGTGCAAGCAGTAGCTCCGGCGCCAGCTGTAGGTGCAAGCACCAGGCAGGACCACAAGGCATGGGAGCAAAGAATTTTTAGTAACCACCAGAGACTCACCTTGATGACAACGACTGGCGCCCCTGCCTTGGTCTGGTGTCCCCACTCACCTGCTCCACCATTCGACCGCCGCCAAAGCCCGCCATGTTCCGCACACACCCCCTCGTGGTCAGCGCACATCACAGCGACCAGTTGTTTGGTTGTTCGGTTCCAGTTGTTCCGTTTGGTCTATTTGCATATTAGCCTTTTATTATACCGGATGGTACTATTTTTCCTTAGAGAATAAAAAAAGTAATATTCAGAGGGAAGAAGTGCAAAATCCTTAAAGAAATAAAAATTGATGGTAGAAATAGATCCCTGAAGAATAAGGAAGAGGGCCTATTAATTTGTTCTTCCTTGGCAGGAATATTTTTTTTAAATGAGGCCCTAGAGAACATAAAGCAAAATTAGTAGGCACCTTAGGCACAAAAGCAAATTAAAAAGCATAGCAAAACAACCGACCATGCATTTCAGTAGCCTACATACATATCATGCATTATGGGATGAGTGAAAGAACTGGGTCCTTGCATTGGAGGCAGGACATAGAACTGCATTTTGGTGGGAATCTTTTTGAATTTTTGAAATAAGGCAATTAGACAATGTTTTACTGGAGCATGATATGTAATTAGCAGATTCATAGGAGACAGTAGAACAATTGTGTGATATTGAAAGTAATATCTTTTTTTTTTTTTTAATCCTCACCCAAGGTTATTTTTTTCTATTGCTCTTTAGAGCAAGAATGGAAGGGAGGGGGGAAGAGAGAAGGATTTAGAGAGAGAGAGAAACATCGATGTGAGAGAGACACATCGAGACACATCAACTGGTTGCCTCCTGCATGTGCCCCGATTGTGATGAACCTGCAACCGAGTTATGTGTTCTTGACCAGGAATCAAACCTGGGACCTAGGAATGCAATCACCCCACTTACAAATATGAGGAAGTGGGCAAGGATCTTTGCCAAGGGAAGTGAGCCTCTGCTACAGGTGGGAAGGGCAATGTCAGGCAGGAAGCCAGGTAGGGCGGAGAAGGTGCAGAATTAAGGAGAGACTTTCAGAGATGTACTTTTGCAGCTCAGGGAGAAAGCAGACACAGGTTTGACAGCGGTGGGAAAGGGTATATATGCAGACATCTGTCTCTTTCTCTAGTTCCACACAGTAGGTTATGTGTTTTCTGGCACTTGTAAAGGAAAACACACACACACACACACACACACACACACACACACACACACAAAACACTTTATCCCTGTCTTTCTAGGGGAGTGGAGTAAAATTCATTAATACTAAAATCCTCATAAATGACTTACTATAGGTTTATCATAATATGACCTGCAAATCAAATACTTAAATAAGTAAAAGACAACCATCTCTCTTTCAATCTCTCCAAAAAATAATGTTCAACTCTTTTCATCTTTAATGCCTATACTGTTCAACAGACCTCATGGGTTTATGGAGCCAGGAGGTAAGGTTGTACAGAACCCATCTTCTTCAGTCCCTTTGATAGTAGGGCAGAAACTTAGCTATTTAGAATTATTTCCATTTAAACTATACAGCAAAGCAGATCTGGCCGGAAATCATTACTTTGGGTGTCAAATCAATTGGTAACCTCAGCCCCATGAGGGCAAGGTCCATGCCTATGTAAATGCCTTTAATCTGCAATGTGCCTCCCTGGTACAGTGCCTGAATATAGTAAGAATTCAGTAATATTTGTTCAGTGAATATAGGAAGGGATTAACAGACTGTGTAGAATAAATACTCTGTTGAAATTGACATTGAGGATAAATTCCAGGCTAAGTACAAAGAGTGCCATGACTAATGATAGATGTCTGTTATTAGTTTGGGAGGGAGAGTAATGGCCATTGTGTCTCGTATTTATCATCCCCACTGTTCTGCATAGTCCAGAAACATTAGCATAAAGTTACAAGTCCCAGTATCTCAAAACTCCTGCACAGTCTGGTTAGACACCAGGAAATGGGTCTATTTCAAAGGCTGTGTTTTTGGAGAAGGATTGTGAAATGCACTAGTTGTATTTCATAGGACATTAGTATAGGACAGTGGTCGGCAAACTGTGGCTCGGGAGCCACATGCGGCTCTTTGGCCCCTTGAGTGTGGCTCTTCCACAAAATACCACGTGCAGGTGCGCACGTACAGTGTGATTGAAACTTCGTGGCCCATGCGCAAAAGTCGGTATTTTGTGGAAGAGCCACACTCAAGGGGCCCAAGAGCCGCATGTGGCTCACGAGCCGCAGTTTGCCGACCACTGGATAGGACCTATAAAGTGCTCAATTATATAAGTTCATTGGAAAAATTATAAGACCGATTCTTTTCAATAGCACTAATACTAAAAGATCTTAAATTAATAATAGTAGCCATAGAGGAGCACCATAGACACATCTTTTGAAAAGGTATAGATTTGTAGTCTGATAGGGTTCTAAGAAAAAGAATCAGGGCTGCATAGCTTTATCTACAGTGTAGGGATGATGAACACACTATTAGACGCTAGTGGTTGCCTGCTGTGTAACAGGCACAGCTCCCACGTGAGCACTTATGTGATCGTTCCTCTAGTATGGAGTGTACAGGAAAGTCAGGATCACCACTTTATCATCACTGCTCGTATAAACCCGCAAAACCTCTGACAATTCATGAACTCAATTTAGTCAACCAAGTAATTACATTTAACTACTTTATTACTGAATTGTCTGATAAATTAAAATTTCCTTTAATAAATTCTTTTATTAATAAACATAAATAAACATTTATAGTTTCTTCTCATTTAAACAAATGGTTTTATTTACATCATGCTAGTTAAATCTCACAATGATCCATGAAGTGTTCTCTTCATTTTAGTGTGAAAGACCTGAGGCCCCTTCACACCCAGCTACGTGGGCAGTGAGGGCAAGTGTTGGCAGCACAGTGAGGTGGCTGGTTTTCTTCCTCAGTCTCAGTGGTGGGAGGAGAAATTGGCTCCAGCCAAGCCTTTTCTAAAGGTTAGAAGATTTCATTGAAATTATTACTGTACCATATGAGTTGTGACTGTAAAGTAAGGAAACTGACCAGAAAGTTTTTAATGGCATCTCCAAAGTTTGTAATACTTTGTCAGTGTCTCCAACTTAGTTAGGAAGACCTCGAATTTGACATGTGGAGTTCCCCACACATGAAGTCAGCCTGTACCTCTCCAAGCCCAAGACTTTCAGGGCTATTTAAGTGTAATGTCTTCTCTGGAAAATTATAATTGAAAGGAGGAATATTGGGGAGGAGTGCTATGGTGGAGTGGTTGCATTCTAGCTCTTCCCTGTTAATGAAACTCATCTCTTTTGCTGCTCTTCACTTGATTGCTTTTCTCTCTGCGTCTATTTAAGCAAATGGGTTGGGGCATTATCATAACAGATTTTCTTCCACTGGTGCTCTCACTTATATAAAACTGATGAGATTTGAATAGCAGCTTAATTTCAGGTGGAAAACGATCAGACACACTGTGTATGTAATTGAAAAGTAGTAGAAGTTCTAACCACTCAGATATTCTGGGAGAGAATAATCATTATGCGTTCACATAACTATACTTAGAAAATGTCCTGCCTGGCCATGGGACCTTAAGTAAATAAAAATACTAACAGCACAGACATTCTGAGAATTCAATGTACTCACTTGTACAGCACTTCAGATTTTCCCAAAGAGCTTTTCCATGATTATCTCTGAGAAAAACTAAGTTGGTGTTATTTCTTCCATTTGATATATGAGAAAACAGCCACAGTGACCTGCACACAATGGACAGAGCTAATAAGTGACAAGCTGGGAGAGGACCCAGGTCAGTCCCTGGGTTAGGGCTATTCCCACCACACTGGAGTTTCAGTCATTGCCTTCAAACAATGAATTAGTTGTTGTTTTAATCTTTGAGAATATACATTATATAGTTATTAAGTTTTTTATTTCAAATTCAATTTTTTCCTTTTCTTTTGAGGAATAAGTTAAGCTGGTTTCAGAGTGTTTTTCTGAAACAAATCCTGACCTCAAAGAGCTTTGTGTTGTCCCCTGATGGGGACTGAGCTTGTGTTGGCACCATCCACATGCACAGGGTTTCACTGCTGCATTGTAGCTCACAAACATAGGTAAGAGACACCACAATCTTTACTAAGCTGAGCAGGGCTTTTAAAAATGTGCACCCCAACCCATTAAATGGGCTGTGGAGTCCAATTAGTGGGTGTAATCAGCATTCTTTTTTTAAAAAATCAGAATAGAAAGAAAAATGTCCAAATATATTGCAAAAGGTATGGGTAAGTATTGTTTAGTGAAAATTCTTTTTTCATAAAGCTCTTGTATTCATTTTATACACGTACTTTCATATATACATTATACCCACATATATGTAAAATACATATGAGTGTGTGTGTGTGTGTGTGTGTGTGTGTGTGTGTGTGTGATGTAAAATGTCTTTCTTATTGTGGAACTTGGTAGAATAAGTTTAAAAGTTTTTGCCCTGGCCAGAGTAGCTCAGTTGGTTGGGCATCGACCTATACACCTAAGGGTTGCTGGTTCAATCCCTGGTCAGGTCACATGCCCAGGTTGCAGGATCGATCCCCAGTGGGAGGTGTGCAGGAGGCAGCCAATCAATGTTTCACTCTCACAGCAATGTTTCTCTCTCTCTCTCTCTCTCTCAAAAAATTAATTTAAAAGTTTTTTTAAGAAAAATGTTTTCAACACCTCCTGTCCATGGGGCCCTTTCCAGTCTACCTCAGAACTGTCCTCTCATAGCCTGTGTGAGCGCCCAGGGCCGGAGTCTGAGCCTTACCTACCTTGACTCCTTCGCCCAGGGCTGTGATGAGCTTGGCTCAGCAAGTCTGTGGAATTGAAGGCAGCCAGAAAAGAAAGAAGGAAAATATGCAGCCTGGAAAGGGGCTGGGGCCTGGAAGGGGGTTGGGAAGTCACATGGCAAGCTGGGGGCAGAGCCAGCATCAAAGCCCCCCTCCAAATTGCCCCACAACCTCTGCAGCTCAAACCCTGACCCTTCTCTGATTGTCCACAGGCATCCCCTGCAGATGGGACCATAAGGGGGCCTCCTGAGTCTTCTAGGGTTCAGCCTGCCTCCCATGCAGGCCCAGGCCCAGGCCCAGGGCATGTCTTCATGGGTCTTCCACCTGAAAGTGGGGCTGAGGTCTGGTAGGGCAAGCTTGACCTCTGATGCCTTTGCTCCTGTATTCGTTTCTTACTGCTGCTGTAGCAAATCTCCACAAACATAGTAGCTTAAAACAATACTTACTTTTCAGTTCTTGAGGTCAGAGTTCTGAGGCTGGGCTCCTTCTGGAGGCTCCAGGGGAGAATTCCCTGGCATCTTCCAGATCTTAGAGGCCACCCTCCCATAAACCTTGGCTCATGACCCAGTCCATTTTCAAAGCCTTTTCACATCATAGCACTTCTCTCTTGCTTCCTTCTTTCACTGTGTGAGTGTGTGTGTGTGTGTGTGTGTGTATTAATTTTAGAGAAAGAGAGGGAGGAAAAAGGGAGAGAAAGAAACATTCATGAGATAGAAACATTGTTCAGCTGCCTCCTGCACGCCCCCTACTGAGGATCGAGCCCGCAACCTGGGCACGTGCCTTGACAGGGAACCAAGCTGGCCACCTCTTGGTGCATGGGACAACACTCAACCAACTGATCCACAGTGGCCAGGGCCCTCTTCCACTGTTTAAGGACCCCTATGATTGCCTTTGGCCCACCTAGGACCCTCTCCCTATTTGTAAGGAAAGCTGATTAGTAACCTTAATTTCACCTGCAACCTTAGTTCCCCTTCGCATGGAACCCAGCATAATCACAGGTTCCAGAGATTAGGATGTGGGCATCTTTGGGGGACCATGATTTTGCCCACCACAGCCTCCATTCATCCCCTGCCCGTGGGGCACCTAGTCCTACCCCAGGAAGACAGGGGCTCAGTTACCCTCCTGGCCTCTGCCCACCCCGTAGGCCCTCTTAGCAAGAGAGTGGGCAGTTCAGACTCAGGTGTGACTCAGCCTCGCCTGTGCCTCTGAGGGTGCTTCCAGGGTCGGCCAGCTCTCTTGGGTCTGTCCCCCTCTTTCCAGGTACTTGGCCAGAAACTGGCCAGTGTAAATGGAACACAAAAGCCTTTGTACATTTATAGGAGTTAGTAGTACTGCTTTTGTATATGTGTACTCAGCACAGGACCCGGGTTTTTATAGCTTGATATAAAGCGGATCTTGAAAGTGGAAAAAAAATTTAAACAAGTAAACATTAAAGTTTTAAAAGGCTTAGTTGGGCGGAGGGGGAGGGGGGTCATCTCTATACTTTCTATTTGGGAAAAGAGCACCAAAGGGAAGCAGCATGGTGGTTTTCGCACAGCACTGCGGGGCCGGGGCCTGGAGAGAGCGTGGTGTGGCAACCACCCTGTCCTCCAGGCGCAGGGGCTGCACGCGGCTGTGTGGCTCTGTGCACGCTCCTCGCCGCTCTCCTGAACGGGTTTCCCACAGCTCCCTGACCCAGGAGGCGCATCAGCAGATGGAGCCTGTGTGTGGGTGTGGATGGCACACCTCTACTTGCAAGGCCTTGTTGTTAGTTGTGTGGGAGGCACAAAGAGCGAAGATATGGCATTTTGTCATTTTGGAGTCCCCTGGTCAATTTCTAGGACCACGACTTATACTAGATTTCTAAATGCACAGGTTTAACTTTTTAAAGGACTAACTATTATTCGGAAGTGTTTTTTCCAGGGAGTGGGAGGACTCTTCCAATAGTCCTGAATATGCCTTGCCTTCAGGGTTCCATGCGCCTGATGTTCTCCAGCACTGCCTTCCATACGCAGGTCTGACAAGGTGGGGCACACGTGAGGTGCCTGTCGACATTGCTCAGCTGGGTGCTGGCTGAGCAGCTGGTGTTTATTGCTCGTTTTGCCGCCCTGGTGTGGCAAGTCCCATCAGTACTGACATTAGAACAAGCAGGGACGTAGGTGAAAAGAGTAGCAACCAGCGGCTTTATGCAGGGCGCCTCCGGACTGCCACTGTCCCCGGGCAATCATAGTCTTTGTGAGGTGGGAATGCACAAAGGCTGTCAGCCCCAACCTGAGCTGCAAGGAGGTCTTGCTGCTTCTGCCTGTCACATGCAGTTATTAGGCAGGCAGAACGGAGAGTGCAGACAGCAGCGGGGGCTGAGCACACTTGCAAAGCCTCTAAAAATCCTTCAATGGAATCATGGTCATACCTTTGCGAGAGAAACTTTAAAAAGAAAATATGCGGTCTATTCCTCAAAATTCTCTGAGGAAAATAGGCTAAACCAGTTTACATGTTTTAGGAAGAAAAAAAATTAAGAAACCAACTTTTACAAAAAACAGCCTTTTAGCCACAGTTGTTGGCTGAATTCTTTATAAAGGCCTGGAATTCTTAGCAAATTTATGACACTATATACTATTGCTTGGTTAATGTCTAGAGTCTTCTCCAGATTTATTTTGTTTATTTTTAAACTTACTCCTATTTTTAATTCAATGAATTGGGGTGACATTGGTTAATATAATTATATAGGTTTCAGGTGTACAATTCTATGACACACCATCCATATATTGTGTTCTGTGGTCACCACCCCAAGTCAAGTCTCCTTCCGCCACCATTTATCCCCCTTTACCCTCCTCCACCTTCCACCCCCTCCTCTCCAGATTTAAAGGTCAGTTTTCAGCACCTGCTCACGTACCCTCCCCCTGCCGGCCCACAGGGCTCTCACACCTCCCTTACTCATGTCACTGTGTCCCTAACGCCTGGCTCCTTCCATTTATTTTCTGAACCTTGCGTTTATTCTGACATGAATCTTTCAGTAAGAATTGGTTTCCAAAGTTTTGATCTCAGGGACTGTGTAAGATTCCTGCCCTAGCAGCCACCTGCGTCGTGGTTGTTGAGGAGAAAACTTCCAGGCACCTTGCGTCATTGCCTGGAAACTGCAAGCGCGGACAGGCTTCTTCTCACGTCATTGCCCGATGTGTTTGCTCAGCAGGCAGATGGACACGTTAGGTGCACAGGGTTTGGAAGTTTGGATTCTCAGCCCCTGGACTGAGACACGTCTGAAACCCAGGTGGGTTTCCTAGAATGGCAGCAGTCTGAGGTTGACTTGCACTTGCCGAATTCTACTTCAAATGCTCTTCTGTAAAAAATTCCTAGGAGTTTTCTGCCTGTCTCTGCATACAGCTTCATCAAAAATCTAGTGCAAGGTCAGGTTTTGCTGGATATCTTTTTATTTTTATTTTGAAAAAGTTGTGTAAAAGGGGAAACAAATATTTCTGGGATTTAGAATATACACTGGGGACACTGTTGATTGGACCCGCAGACTGCGCTGCAGCCTGGCTCTGTGTTCCCTCCAGGCCGAAGCATGACGGAGATTATCCGTTCTATCCATCACTGGGGGACAGCTGATTAGGACCACATGGCTAGAGTTTAGACAAGAGTAACTTAACTCTTATCCAGTCTCCTTTCCAAATACATGAAAGCTTGATGGAAGACATTCTTGATCTCGTTAAGCCCTGTCATTTCACATTTCCCTTCTAGAAACATTTCTGTCATTAGACACCAAGGGACTTTGACTATACAAAGTAGGACAGAAGTCACTCACGTTGGTGGCATGGTTGGCAGTCGGGAGTGCTGCATCTTCTTTCCTAAGTCCCTGTCCCGATCTTGTGTTCACCTAGTATGTTCCCAGGGAATTTCATCCTTAGCACTTGAAGGAACCTGCCAAATGCCTTAGCCATTCCTTCAAGAGAGACCATTTCCCGACACCTCCTAGGCTCAATATCAGAAAATGTTGGCATGCCAGCCCTCTGGAGCCACATTGATAAGTTTTGCTAGCAAAAACACAATCTATAATAATAAAAGTATAATATGCTAATTAGACCGGACAGCTGAACGACCTTCTGGACGTCATTCCAGATGTCCTTCCAGACAAAGCCGCCACAGCATGGGCCAAGGCAGAGGCGATTAGCAGCGATCAGGCAGGCAGGCGAGCAGTTACGGGCCATCAGGCAGGTAGGCGAGTGGTTAGGGGCAATGAGGCAGGCAGTCAGAGAGGTGATGAGGCAGGCAGGCAAGTGGTTAGGAGCGATGAGGCAGGCAGGCAGAGGCAGTTAGGGGTGATCAGGCAGGCAGGTGAGCAGTTAGGGGCAATCAGGCAGGCAGGCAGGCAAGTGGTTAGGGGCTATGAGGTAAGCAGGCAGAGACAGGGGTGGTCAGGCAGGCAAGCAAGTGGTTAGGGGCAATCAGGCAGGCAGGTGAGTGGTTAGGGGCGATCAGGCAGGCAGGCAGAGGGGTTGGGGCAATCAGGCAGGCAGGCGAGTGGTTAGGGGTGATTGGGCAGGCAGGCAGGTGAGTGGTTAGGAGCCAGCAGTCGTGGATTGTGAGAGGGATATCCCAGATTGCGAGAGGGTGCAGGCCAGGCTGAGGGACCCCTTCCCCTTGCAAAAATGTTATGCACTGGGCCTCTAGTCTATATAATAAAAGCGTAATATGCTAATTAGACCAGACATCCTTCCAGATGTCCTTCCTTCTAGACAAAGCCGCAGCAGGCAGGGGCCGGCCACAGCAGAGGTGGCAGAGGCCTCTGGCCACAGCAGCGGCTGTGGGGGGGGGGGGGGCGGTTGGGGAGGGGGGCAGGGCCAAGGCCCTTGCACGAATTTCATGCACCAGGCCTCTAGTTGTAGATAACCAGGCATTGGGTACAACTACATACATACTCAAAAAGAATCAGAATGAATGTAGTCTTGAATGAGCCATTTGGACATAGCCTAAGACTTTGAAAAGTTAATAATTGTGGTAGAATTACAAAATCTCAAGATGGCAATAAAATGGACCGTATCCTCTCATTTCCCCCTTACAAGCAAGAAATATGAAAAATAGTACATCAAAACTTTATGGTTTAAAGGTGTTTTGTTAAATCTGCTTCAAGTAATCTTTTAAGAAAAATGAGCAAGGGAATTTTTCAGGAGAAATCGCCTTCAACTGAAAAGGCTCTAAGTTTCTGACATTTTATAACTTTCTTTAACAATAATAATGAAGCACCTGCCCTGCCTGGAGATAAGGAGGTGATCTGTTTTGGTCTTTATGGTCACTTTGGATACTCTTAAGTCTTCCTTTAGTATTTAAAATTTTTTGTTGTTTGGTCATCTGATGCATTTTTGCCGGGTTACCTTGGCAGTCTTCTTGGCATACTCACTGTGCTATTTAAAGTCGGTGACTACTAAAGCAGAAACACACCTCCCTTCCTTCCTTCATCAAATACCAGTTAATAAGCTGTCGTCAAAACAACGTGATCTGGGGTTCAAATTGGGTTCAAATCCCTGTTCCCATACATGTTAGGCATTGCTACAAATTATTTCATAAGAATAGTGGTTAACGAGCGGGTCTTGCTCTGTGCTGGACGCTGTTCTAAACACTGGGCGTATGTTAACAGCTTCATTCTCACAACCACTCTGTGAAGTAACACTATCATTTTCATCTCCTTTTCACAGAACAGCTAAGTAACGCGCCCATAGAGCTAGTCATATAAATAGTACATGTAGTCACAGAACTAGTACACGGTAGGAAAGGTGGTTCCTGCCTTGACCACCTCCCATAGTCAGGAGTCCTTGTATGTAAAACCCTTAGTTTCTGTGTTTGGCCTACAGTATGCATTGGGTAAGTGTTTACTATTGTAACAGGGAGGCTGTGGCTGAGACAACCCTTGTGAGAATGATTTCAGGCTTTTAATTGACTACACATTCATCAAGAAAACCCAGTCTTGGCTGCATTAATCAATATAGAGTATACCAAAGAAATGCATACACACACTTTGAATAATTATAAAGGCAGTGTTTATTAAAATACATTTAATTTTCAAAATTGGGCTATCAGTTGTCAAAGTGTGTATACATATTTGGGGAGACACCATATATAAAGTTTTCAGAATAGAAGGGGTGCCAGTCTCACTGTTCAGTTCACACTTCAAGAAGGACAATGGAAACAGGAATTCCAGGCAAATTAACCCCTCTCACCTTCATTTCATCATCTGTAAAATGGGTACCTGCCTCATGGGGTTGTGACCATAAAATAATTTGATGATTTCTTATTTTCATTGGTTAGAAACAATGAAAGAACTGAAATGTTTAATCTAAAAAGTAAAAAAAAAAATGAGTGGGAAAATAGGAAATATGACTGTGATGATCTCCTTCAAAGTTTTCTTAGGTGAACAAGAGGTTAAGCCTTTATAATCCAAGATGGCAGAACTATTATCTAAGAATGAAAGAATTCAAGACGGGCAGATTCCAGCTTGATGTAAGGAAGTGCTATCTAACATGTAAAGCTATCCAAAAGTGGAATGACTGTCTTGGGAGATGGTGCATTCTTCCTGTGTCTAGGCATTCCAGCACAGGACAGGGGCTCACCTGGTGGGACTGGGCACGAGGGTGCCCCAGGCCTTCCCACTGTTGAGATTCGATGTGGGCCAGGTGTGTGTCACTATCACTGGCTCAGGTTCATTACATATATCATCTCATTTCATTTCAATAACCCAATGGGATACATTCTAATAGCAGTCTCTTTTACAGGAAAGTCGGAAAAATTCCATACCAAGTTTAAGAAGGCATACTTTGTAAATTATTAAGTCAAGTTTTGGACCCAGATTAACTTCCAAACCCGTGCTATTTCCAACATGGCCTTGCCTGGGCTTGCCAGCCAACTTCTTCCAAGCTTTATGTGTAGCATAAACTGAAGTGTGTGTGTGTGTGTGTGTGTGTGTGTGTGTGTGTGTGGCGGCGGGGGGTGGGGTGGGAGAGGGCAGTGGGCTCTGTGCAGGGTTACAAACTGAAAGCGTTCAGGCCAGATTTTGAATGGCAGGCACAGTGCTTTTGGCTGTCACTATTTATAATTAGAGGAGTTTACATAAAAATCTGTCTTAAAGATTGGCAACTCTAGTCACATTTGGCCCAAATTCCCACTTGGCAACAACTGGCTGCAGCATGCAGGGACTGCCCCTTTGTCACAGCCCCCACATTCTCACCTGCTACCACTCCTACTGCCTCTCATCCTGCTGCTGCGCTCGTCTGCCTGCCTTGCCCGGCCTCCAGAGGAATGTCACTGTGCTGTGCCCATGTGCCCATTTCAGTGAAAACACACAAATCACAAGTTCAGGAGTAGGAAAGGGCCTGTCACGTTTTCTAGATGGGAAGTTGAGCTTGAGTCCCATGGTGGCACTGGGCATCAGTGCCAGATCTCAACAAAATCCTGGCTCCTGACTCCCTACTGCACACACTCTGGAGACAATGTTCTCCTGATGGGCAGTACGGAGGCCGCTCTGTCAGAGAACCCGTGTCCCGGCTGGAGAGGGGACTAACCAAGCCCTGCCCTTGAGGATTACTGTGTCCTTGGAAGGCATTTTATCTCGAGTCTCCATAAAATAGGACTTTGTCTGGTTTGAGCGCTCTTGGTTCTGAGGGTTTTCAGAGGCCCCTTAAGAGTCCCCAGCACCTTCTGTCAGGGAGAGCTAAGCGGAAGTGTGAGGATTACTTATCAGTTTGTTGTTTCATATTTCTAAGTTCTTTCAGAAGATCCCAGGTTAACCCTGTCTTTGTGCCACCAGTTCTATCACTGCTGTGAATATTTGAAGGTGTAGTTGTCACTCCCAAGTCATTTGGGGGGATTAGCATCAGATTTTGGTGTGGTGGAGAAAGAATGGTCAAAAAACTGGAATTCAGTTTTGGCTCAGCCATTAGTATAATTCCTGTGCTTGTGGGAAGGTTTCTCTCTGGACCTCAGTTTCCTCTTCTGTAATGTAAGAGGCAATGTTAGGACATTTTAAAAGTCCATTGACAGTTTTACAAATTTATGATTCAAAAGTAGAGCTGGGAATAATAGGACTTGGAACACGGCCAAAAATCTTGGCAGTAGAAGGAAAAGTTATAGTAGTCCATCAGAGCTCCTTGCTTCTTCCTTTCTCTTTCATTTCCTTCCTCCTTCCCTCCTTTCTTCCTTCTGTCCTCCTTTCCTTCCTTCTGTCCTTCTTACTTCTTTCCATCCATCCATCTCTCCATCTTCCCTTCTTTTTTTCCCTTTCTTCCCCCCTCCCTCTTTCTTTTTACCTTCTTTCCTGTCTTTCTTTCCTTTTGAGATGCTTTACTTGATCAAGATGAAGATATGACTGAGGTCATTCACTTAGTCAACATAGAAATCAACTAAGCAGTTTTATGTGAACACTCAGGGAGCAAAGTTCTAGGAAGCATGGAAAGCCTGAAACCTTTGTTGCCTTCCCTGATCTTATAAGCTAGTCAAGTTTACCATCTACCCAGTACCCTACTCTCATGTAGATCTTCAACTAACTTCTTTAAATCCTATCTACACATTTTTTAAAATGCTGTTGATGTTCCCCCTCAAGGCAGAATTTAGTGCCTGCTTTTTTTCTAACATGAAAGGTCTGTAAGTGGGGGTACGTGTGTTGACCATGCTGCTAGAACATCAGGACCTTGAATTCCTGGACTGTGCCTTATGCGCTGTGCTGGGCACATGATATGTCCTAATTTAACTTTTTTCTTTATTTTGCCTCATCCAATGTCTTCTCCAGAAACATCAATTGTCTATGTGCCGTGTGTCCAGCCTATGCTAGACACTGGGTTGAGATGATTGATCACCCTAGTCACCTGCTACAGCCTCACACATTTCAAGGAACAAGCTCATAGAAGATGCAAGAGGATAGAGAGAGGGTGGCCCATCATCTCTGTTTTCTTCTCTCCTTTCTAACTCTTGTCTTTTTCTCTTTCCTTGCTATCCAGTCCACAGTTATAAGTAGGCAGTGGGCCTTCAAAGTGAGGCAAAGCAAAACTACATGTTTCTTTTTTAAAGTTAGGTAAGTAGTTGGGAAACAGCTTTTTTAGAAAGAGAAATTTCTTATTTTATACCACCCAAATAATGCGTTTTAAAATGTTTTTTAGTTTGGGATAGCATCTTGAGTTTGAAATGTAATGACCTTTTTCTGTTTACCTTGCTTTAATAGAAATATTGTGTAAATTAGCTGTCTGGATTGCAGAATCTGGCTGCTGATGTTCCTAGGCCAGCTGTCCTGGGATTATTCACTTTTGAATCTGCATACTGATTCACCACTAGTGGTAACAGCGGTAAATTACAAGTGAAGTTTTGTGGTCTTCATTTGGGTAATCAGGATAACTCACTAGGAAATACTTAATTTTATACTCCATGTGGACCATAATACTCAGACACATCAGCCAGGTAACTTCTCATCACCAGAGATGCTTCACTATGTTCCCCACTGACCTGGGCTGCCAAGGAGAACTGAAGGACATATTAGTAACCAAGACGGCTTTGTCACAGGGGAAAATCCCACTTTTTGTGAGTTGCTCACCCAGATGCAGAGGGGAGTGGGAGAAAAAGGTTGCAAGGGCCCATGAAGTGAGGAGTCCACACTGGATGGTCTCCAGGTACTATTCCAGCTCAGAAAATAGTGGGTCATCACATCTAAGAAAGAGTCTAAAGTTCTGTTTTCTTCAAAATAAGATTTTTAGGTATAATTCATAGACCATACAATTTATAGAAAGTGTCCAATTTCATTGTTTTTAGCATGTTGACAGATATATGCAATCCTCACCAGTCTTAGAACATTACAGTATCTCAAAGAGTCCCCATTCTCTTCAGCTACCCCCGCCCCCAATAAATTTCAGCCCTAAGCCACCACCAATCCACCAGAATAGATTTGCCTAGTCTGGATTTTTTATGTAAATAAAATAATAAAATACGTGACTTTTATTAAATAAAATGCATAAATATGTGCTATCTCTTTTCATTCAGCATAATGTTTCAAGGTGCCATTATCAGTACTTTGTATCTTGATATGGCTGAATAATATTCCACTGTAGATCTACATTTCAGCTACCTATTTATCAGTACATGGACATTTGAGTAGTTTTCGCTTTTTGGCTATTATGGATAGTCCTCCAATAAACATCCACTTAGAAGTTTTTATGTAGACATAAGTTTTCATCCTCTTACGTAGATACCTAGGTAAGGAATAGCTGGGTCATATGTTTAATCATTTGAAGAACTGCCAGACTCTTTTCCAGAGTAACTGCACCATTTTACACAAACCAGCAGTGTATGAGGGTTTTGATTCCTCCACATTCTTGCCAACACTTGTTATTATGTCTTTTTTAATTATGGTCATCCTGATGGGTATGAAGCAATATCTCGTTGTGATTTTGATTTGCATTTCCCTGATGGCTCATGATGTTGAGCATCTTTTCAGGTGCTATTGACCATATATATGTATACCTTCTTTGGAGAACTGTCTATTCAGATCCTTTTTCCATTTTTTAATTTGTTTTTTGTCTTTATTATTGAGTTGTAAAAATTCTTTAAATTTATTAATATTACATTTCAATAGATTTTATATAATCATGTATTATAGATATATTTATATATTCTAAAAATTATATAAATTTTAATGTACTCTATATATAAATATATTTCCTATATTTTAGACATAGGTCCTTTATCAGATATATAATTTGCACATATTTTCTCCCATTCTGTGGCTTCTCTTTTAACTTTCTTGTTAATATTTTTTGAAGCACAAAAGCTTTAAATATTGATGAAGTCCAATTGATCTATTTTTTTTCTTTTGTTGCTTGGATCATATCTGAGAATCTAATGGTAAATCTCAGATCTGAAGAATTACCTTTTTAATTTCTTTTAAGAGTTTTACAGTTTTAGCTCTCATATGTAGGTCTTTGATCCATTTGGAGTTAATATTTATGTGTGATGTGAAGATCCAACTCCATTATTTTGTAGCATTGCTCCAGCACCATTTGTTGGAAAGACTATTCTTTTCCCATTGGATGGTCTTGGCATCTCTGTTGAAAATCAAGAGAGGGGCCAAGAGAGTGAGTGGAACTCAGGCTTGGAACAGACATACTCTCACTTCAGCCAGACCAAACCAGTGAAGACACAGGCCCTCCCAGATTCACTGGGGTGGGGAGATTCCACTCCTTAATGGGAGGAGCTGAATGTCTCATTACAAAGGGCATAGGAAAGGGCAGAGAATTGGAATTAGTTTTACATTCAGTCTATTACAATGGTCAGTCAATATTTGTTCTTGAGTGACTACAGAGATAAGAGAAAAAGGACACTGGTGGGGGTGGCTGATACATGTCATCCCGTCCCTTTCCCCAGTTCAGCTTCAGAGGACACACTTGGAACTCCATTGAGATTGAGGTTAGGGAGGAAAATAAGAGGAGTTAAATTCACGGAGAGTCTATGTATATATTTGGAGACAGGGTCCTTCTCCCCTCTCTCCCCACATCCCATCCTACATGTGCTCTGCCAAAGAACACAGCAAAGCACCCCTCTCCTGGGGTGGAAGCCAGGGGAGGCGGGAAAAATTTTTTAAAAAAATCAACTGACCATAGACTCATGGGCTTATTTCTGGTCTCTTAGTTCCACTTCACTGATCTATACGTCTGTCTTTATGCTAGTGCAACACTGTCCTAATCACTGTTGTTTATGGTTTTAGTGGTAACTTTTTTGAAATTGAGAAGTATAAGTCCTCCAACTTTGTTTCCCTTTTTCAAAACTGTTTTGGCTATTCTCGGTCCTTGCTCTAAATTTTAAAATCAGCTTGCCAATTTCTACAAAGAAGTCAGCTGCAATTCTAAGAATGGCATGAAATTTATAGATCAAATTGCATAGAATTTATAGATCATCTTAACAATAGTACGTCTTCCAATCCATGAACATTGGACTTTTCATTTATTTAGATCTTTAGTTTCTTTTCACAACTTTTTTAGTTTTCAAAGTACAGTATAAGTTTTACACTTCTTTTGTTAAATATATTCCTAAATACTTTATTCTTGTTTATGCTATTATAAGTGGGAATGCTTTCTTAATTTTATTTTCAGACACGTAGTTCATTACAAATATATTGAAATAGAATTCAATTTTGTATATTGATCTTGGATCCTTCAATTTTTTGCTGAACTCATTTATTAGTTCTAGACTGTGTCATCTGAATAGAGAAAATTTCACTTATTCCTTTCAAATCTGGATGCTTTTTATTTCTTTTTCTTGCCTAATTGCATTGGCTAGAATATTGCAATGTTGTTTATAATAGCTATTGAATCTCAGTGGTTCTCAACCTTCTGGCCCTTTAAATACAGTTCCTCATGTTGTGACCCACCCATAAAATTATTTTTGTTGCTACTTCATAACTGTAATGTTGCTACTGTTATGAATTGTAATGTAAATATCTGATATGCAGGATGGTCTTAGGCAACCCCTGTGGAAGGGTCGTTTGACCTTCAAAGGGGTCGCGACCCACAGGTTGAGAACCACTGCTCTAGTATGATGTTGAATAGAAGTGGCAAGAATAGACAAGCTTATCTTGTTCCTAATCTTAGGGTGAAAGTATCCAGTATTTCACCGTTAAGTATGATGCTAGCTGTTAATTTTTTTTTTGTACATGCCCTTTATCAGGTTGAGGAAGTTTCCTTTTATTCCTACTCTGTTGAGTGTTTTTATCATGAAAAAGGGATTTGAATGTTGTCAAATGCTTCTTCTGTATCTAATAAAATGACCATGTGGTGTTTGATTGTTATTCTATTGGTATGGTATTTTAGTGACATTGATTAATTTTGGATGATACACCAATTCTTGCATTCCTGGAACAAATTCCACTTGGTCATAGCATATAATTATTTTTATATATTCAGTTTGCTAGTATTTTGCTGAGCTTTTTTGCATCCACATTCATAAAAGACATTGATCTGTAGTTTCCTTGTGAAGTCTTTGGTTTTGGTGTCAAGGTAATAATGGCCTCATAGAAAGAATTGGGAAGTTTCCCCTTCTGTTCTATATTTTAGAAAACTTTGTGCAGAAGTTATATTAGTTCTTTGATAGAGTTCACTTGCCATCTGGGCCTGAACTTTTCTTTGTGGGCAGTTTAATTACTAATTCAATCTCTTTACCTATAGGTCTATTTTAGTTGTCTGTTTCTTGTTGCACTAGTTTTGTGTCTCTCTAGGAGCTTGCCCATTTCATCTGCTATCTGTTTGTTGGCATATAACTAGAATATTCCTTTATACTGCTTTCTATTTTAATAATGATAATAGCAATTTCTACTGTTTCATTTCTGAATTTATTCATTTTAAAAATATATATTTTTATTGATTTTAGAGGGGAAAGAAGAAGGAGAGAGAGATAGAAACATTAATGAGAGAGAATCATTGATTGTCTGCCTCCTGCATGCCTCCCACTAGGGGTCAAGCCCACAACCCAGGCATGTGCCCTTGACTGGGAATCAAACTATGACCTCCTAGCTCATAGGTCAATGCTCAACCACTGGGCACACTGGCTGGGCTGATTTTATTCATTTGTCTTCCCTCTTTTTTCCTTGTTTGCCTGGCTATAGGCTTATCTTTTCAAAGAACTGGCTTTTGGTTTCGTGGACTTTCCTCTATTATTTTCCTGTTCTCTACTTCATTAATTTTCACTCTAATTTTTTATTTCCTCCCTTCAACTTTCTTCAGTTTGCTGTTCTTTACATAGAATTCTAAAGTGGAAATTAGGATATTGGTTTGAGATCTTTCTCTTTTTTCAATCTAGGCATAGAGCTGTAAATTTCCCTCTAGACATTGTTTTAGCTCCATCCCATAGTTTTGGTGTGTTGTGTCTTCATTTTTATTCATCTCAAAGTATTTTAATTTCTCTTTTAGTTTCTTCTTTGATTCATTAGTTGTTTAATTCCACTTATTTGTGAGTCTCCCAGGTTTTTTCCTGTTATTTGATTTCTAATTTTATTTCACTGTAGTCAGAGAACATAATTTGTATTATATTAATTGTTTTATGGCCTAAAGTATAGTTTATCCTAGAGAATGTTCCAGGTGCACTTGAGAAAAATGTATATCCTGCTGTAATTGGTGGAGCATTCTATAGATGTCAGTTAGGTCTGGGTGGTTATTAATGTTGTTCAAGTCCTCTACTTCCATTTTGATCTTCTTTCTAGTTATTCTACCCATTATTGAAAGTAGGATACTATAATCTTCTATTATTGTTAAATTATAGAAGATTCTATCTCCATTTCTGATATGTATTTTAGTGCTCTGTTGTTAGTTAAATATATGTTTATAATTACTATAACTTCCCAGTTAATTGACCCTATTATTATTAGAAAATGTCCCTCTTTATACCTAGTAACATTTCTAGTTTTAAAATCTATCTTATCTAATATTAGTATAGCTACTTCAGCTTTCTTGTGGTTGCTCCAGTGAAGAAATTGCTTTTTAGCCACCTCTTTGGCTCACATTTCAAATGAAACATTTCACCAGCTAACAAACTCTCGTTGGGCTCTAGGAATAGTCTACAACACAAAGACCTGTGTGATGTGAAAACTCTTGTGTCCAGATAGAACCCTCTTCATGGGATTGCTTAATTGCTTAATTGTCCTCTTCACTTCATCCTCAAAAAATTTAAGACTCTTTTCAAATAAGTGGGAGTCCTTATGACCACAACTGAAAGTGAAGAAAAATAAAATTAAAGGAAAAAGAAATCAGGAAATATTTATAAATATTATAGGAATAAACAAGTGCTGGTCCCTAGACGGGTGGCTCAGTTGGTTGAAGCATTGTCCCGTACACCAAAATGTTGCAGACTAGATTCCCAGTCAGAGCACATACCTCGGTTGTGGGTTTGATCTCTGGTAAGGAAGCAGGAAACAGCTGATTGATGATTCTCTCTCTTTCTCTATTTCGCTCTCTCTCTTCCTCTCCAAACACACACACACACACACACACACACACACACACACACACAAGCATATCCTCTGGGGAAGATTTTTTTAAAGTGCTGGTAAATAAGATATTTACTCTTGAACCCCTCAAGTCAGAAAAGCTCCCTGAATTTTTTTGGATCGCTCACTTGCTCTGAACCTACTAGAAGAATTCAGAGATGATGACAGTGGGAAACGAAGTAGAGTGAGGATGGCACACTGGGGCCTCTGTCTGTGTGCCCTAATGTGCCAGAGTATTACAGATTTCAAAAGGAAGAAAGAAAACATGTTAAAAAATAGATGTAATCCCATTCTGAGCAAGGGTCCCTGTTTGATCTTCCCCGGTGTCCAAGCCCACTTGTTTTGAAGGATGACAGCCCAGATACTCCCGTTGGATGAGAAAACCTCATAGACTGTGCCAGTTTCCTGTCACTGCTTTGGGCTCCAATAGTTCAGGAAGGGGAGGGTGGCGTGACCTCTACCTCGCTGTGTTGGCATGAGTCCCTGGTGACAGTGTGTCTGCGCCGCTGGGACACTGGCAATCTTTGGAGTAGCTCTTCCTCACTCTTTCAACAACTAGCCAATTTGGTCTCAGGAAGCCACTCTGCAGTGGTGGCTCTGTTTGGAAGTCATTTTTAATTTTGTGACAAAGACAAATGTGTCCTATGGGAATAGTAAGTGGTTTTACTGGTGATATTAATGGAACTGTGACCTCTTCTGTATCTATGATCCTGCAAAACAAAAAATGTTTGTATTCTAATATGTCAGGCAAGTTCATTCTTAGCCCTTCCTTGAAGCAAACTGCAGAGGAAATATACTATTAATAAGCCCAGAGAATATTGTTTGTGAGTGTGTGTGTGTGTGTGTGTGTGTGTGTATCTAGTATCTAGTCATGAGCTCATTTGCAAACACAGTGGATACAAATTATGTGTTTTGAATTATGTTAGGATGAACACAACTCATTGGTTCTGACATCTTTGAACAGAATTGCAGTGGGCCCAGTGCTGACATCGGTATTGAATTTTAAAGGGCAATAGCTGTAGTAAAATTCAAGTGTTTAGGGGATCCAAAGTGACAAAGAAAAAGAAGAAAGCCAAAGGCACATTGAATGGACCTCTTCTATTTTCATTTGGAATTGGCATTCATTAGCCTAGATGTGACTACGCTGATGTTTACTATTTCCTGCAGGAACTTTTATGCCAATGTCCTTGGTTGAAAATGGTTGCTTAAGGAGACAGTAAATTAAATGTGAAGGATTTACAGTTTAGTTACATGAATTAAACCATTTCCTGGTGTTTGTGTTTACCTTGGGACTCACAAAGGAGACAAAATATAGACTCACAGGAGGAAGGGAAGGAATGATCAAATACCAATAGCCTCTGCCTGATTGTCTAGCTCAGCAAATTTATTTAGGAGACGAATTTCGTGCTGATAATGAATCTTTGTCCCTGTTAATTAGCTTTTCCTCCCTGCATATGCTATTGCACACTTTGAGCTTTCCTAAACAGACATAATTATTCAATGTCATGATTAATATCTCATTCTATTATATTGGACAAAACTAAATCAAATGCAAATTTTATACTTTTCCTCAAGTAAAAAATAGATGGTGCTTTATAATTTGAGACTTAAATTCAATAATTGAAAATGTTATTATAGCCCTGGCCGGTGTGGCTCTGTTGGTTGGCTGCCATCCTCTGCACTGAAAGGTTGCAGGTTCGATTCCCCATCAAGGCACATGCCCAGGTTGTGACCTCAGTCCCCAGTAGGAGGCATGTAGGAGGCAGCAGATCAATATTTCGCTCTCGATATTTTTCTCTCCCTCTCCCTCTCTCTCTAAAATCAATTAAAAAAATGTTTTTTAATGTTATTGTAAAGTAATACAATCATTCTAGGAAAACTGACAAATACAGAAGGTAAATGAGAAAATAACTTATGAAGTCACTACTCAAAGATAATCCTTAACATTTTATTATATGAATTTTGTCTTTTATTTTGGTGCCATTTTATGAATATATAACTTTTAATAGTTAATAGTTAATATCATGAACATAATTTGTGATTTTTATATATCCTAACCCCTCTTTCCAATAAGTTCAAATTTCTCATATTAATAGTACTCACACATATATAGTACTTACTAATCTGCCAGGCACTATTCTAAGCACATACATTAATTCATGTAAGCCTCATTCTAACCCTTTAAAGTAGATTTTATGAGTGAGACGCAGGGTAAAATGATCTACTCAAAGTCTCACAACTAGTAAGGGGCAGAGCCAGGATTCAGACTCAGGTTGTAAAGTGTGTGCTTTTAATCACCATGATCTGTTGCCTCCCTCTGATTGTCCACTTCTGAAAGGCCCTGGCCCGAAGCTGTCCTGTGTTCTTCTCAGAATTCCTCTAAGTCTAGAAAGTATGACATGCCACATACTTTCCCTGGAACATGCGAAAATCAGCCCTATCTCTGAAAAACAACTGCCACCTACAGCCCTTCCCCTGCGGAGCCCTCCCTCAAGAGAAGGCTGGTGATCTAGTCCCAAAGAGAAACTGCACAACTCATTTCATCTGTTTACACCTGTTTTCTCATCTATAAAGTGATGGGGCCATACAGCCCTTCACTCATTTATTCGCTCGTTCATTCATTTACTACACATTAGGCAATCTTGCCTCTATTTCCTCTCCTCTAGGAGTTCATCATCCAATGTGTAGCCAGAGAAGTAAACTGCCAGTTCAGTGTCAATGTGTGAAGTGTGGTGATGGAGAATGCTGGGGATGTTGGAAAGCTCCTAAGATGAGCTGGGGCAGAGAGAGGGGTTAAGGAAGGGGCTAGCCTGCAAGGCTTCCCAGAGGATGAGTAGGAATGGTTTAGGCATCTAGGGGCATAAGACGTATGCTGTGATGATAGGGTCTCTCTAAGGACCTCCCTAGGGTGTTTTAAACCATCCCATTCTCAGTGGGCTGCCACAATGTCAGCAATGGCACCTTTTTTTTTTTTTTTTTGCTTAAAATTACAGGAATTTATTGTTTCACATTCTAGAGACTAGAGGTCTGAAATCATGGTTTCAGCTGGTCTATGTTCCCCTGAAACCTGAAGGGGAGCGTCCTTCCATGCCTCTGACCTTCTGGTGGTTGCTGGCTGTCCTTGGCTTCCCTTGCCTTAAAGCTTCATCATTCCAGCCTCTGCCTTTGTCCTCACATGGCATTCTCCCCTGTGTCGGTCTTCAACAGCCAACTTTTTATAAGGACACTAGTTATATTGGACCAGGGGCCCACTTAATTGAAGTAATTACATTGGCAATAACCCTCCTTTGACCCAAATGAGGTCACATTCTGAAGTACTGGGATTAGAATGTATCATTTTGGGGAAACACAGTTCAACCCATAGCAATCACTGGAGCCACCATTGAGCCTAGGCAACCATTCCCTACTTACCGTCTAGTTTCTCCAATTCATTCTCCGCTCAGCATCCAGAATGAGCTTCCTCATCTCCAGCAAGCAGGTGGGGGTCTAATTAGTTCCTTCAGGTCCAGACAGAGAGATTTAACATCGGACTTCTTTTCATCTGGGCATCTCAGGCTGAAACCAAGGGAAGATGGGAACACAGTAACTTCTGAAGAGATCACTGTCGGTGGATTTCCAAGGGCAAGGGAATGGTACATGTGAGGATGTTTCTAATAGGATCTGATGCTCGTTCTTGAACCCAGAAGAATTACAGAGAATGTGTGGATTTCATTATGGGATGATGTACTGTGGCAGCGTCCATATTGCCTCACCAGCTACAGGGTCTAGACGTTTATAATATAATCATTGATATATACATAAATTTCTCCACTTTCTTCTCATTCAGATACAAGTCGACCTTTCTTGGAGATGCACACTGAAATGCCTGAAGTGATAAATATAACTGAAGGAAGGCCGTTCGTCATTCCCTGCCGGGTTACATCACCTGACATCATTGTTACTTTAAAAAGGGTAAAGTTGAGCAATGCTATTCTCGGAACTTTTTTACTGCAAATGAGCATAGTGAATTAATTAATTTTTTCCTTAGACAGTTGGGCTTTTAAATCACATCCTTTTACCGTAAAGCATGAGTGCTACATGTTATACCTTGCATGTATATAAATGGAATAAAATGATCATGTCTTAAGCAAAAATCAATGTGAATAATGAAAGAACTAAAATCATGAAAATTTTTGTACTTGCCACAAATCCAAATGTCTGCAAAGATGAGAAAAAGCTTACACAACTGATAACTTGGCAGAGTGGTGAGTCCAGGTTTTTGCTAAAGACAGAGCTGTCAGGCAGGTGCCCACCCCAGCTCCCACCTTTGGCCTGAGCCAGGAAATTCTTGGTAACAAAAGGCTTTGCTCCTGCTGGGCATCCAAACGTAGCCTCTTGGGGGCGGGGGCAGGAAAAGAATGTTATAAATGAGATTTTTCTTCCTATTATGTTGTAAGATGTTCGTGAGGATAAGAAAAAAAGATTTAGGTTCGAATTTAATAAAAACAAACGCTAAACTGTGGCAGTCCCGTTAATTCACCAGCTACAGGAGTTTAGGAATACACTAAGACTAAGAATTGAATAAAAGCTCCTATACTGAGAAATTCAGCCCCAGGGCCACACACACACACACACACACACACACACACACACACACACACACTAGTGAATCCTGAGAGCTTAGAGCTTTAAGAGAAAAAGTTAAGACTGTCCCACCACATGTAGCTACTCAGGGCGTACCAGCCTGTGCGGTGCTGGTCAGTAGGAGAAGTTTGGGGTGACTTGCAGTGTCCCCCATGGACCTTGGATAGTGAAATGTGACGGGGTATCTATCACCCTGTCTTCTTCCTTTGCACTCACTCTCCTATATTGTTCATTTAAGCCTTCAGTACAGTCCATCAGAGACAGGTTTGGGCCTCTATGACATCTGCGCATCATTGCCAGAAAACATAAAATCCAAGTTGGAAATAGCAGAGGAGTCTAACTCCATTGGTCTTAGAAAAAAACTGAGAGTAAGGGACCCGTATCCAGACTTCTTCAGTGTCCTCACTGTAATCGCCTTGGAGGAAGTCACAGGCCTCCCTGCAGGGCTTCCTACCACCCCACACTCACCCGCTGGACAAACTGGCATGTGACCACCCCTCTCTACCTCAGTGACCTCATTTCAGAGGTGGGAGCAATTACAGCAGCACCCACCTCACATGGCTGTCAGGAGGCCAAGGGGGGCAGTTTATGGAAAGCACTTGGAACAATGCCAGGTGCAAGTAGCCCTAATCAAGGGTGAGCGTCTTTATTATTTAATCTAGCAGTTTAATACTCAATACCGGATTACTATCAAGTTATGTTTTCAATAGCATGGCATCACTCCTCTTAGTCTGATATGTTAATTGCTATGTGATTGGTATGCAACTTCTCTATTTCATGCAAGCCCCCTGCTTTTTGCCCTAATGCAGATCTGCTGCAAGGAACATTCCCAAATTCCCACATGTAGAATTTTGTGGGGTGCGGGGAGTTTGTTTACTCTGTTTTTCTACCTAAGGTCAATGAGAGAGAGAGAGAGAGAGAGAGAGAGAGAGAGAGAGAGAGAGAATGAATATGAACAAAGCTCTAACAGGGATTCTGGTTTGACACATACTTACTGAAAATAATCTAACCTATTACATATATATGCTGACATGAAATTAATGTAAGGTCCCTTCCATTTCTCTTATTGGGCCTTTTCTTCCAATTTGCCACCCGCTCTCTCCTTTTCCTGTGTCTGCTTTTTCAGAGCCATTACCTGCTGGACACCGGCCTCCCTGTCAGTCCTTTCTTTCTCCTGCCTCTATACCATGTGCAGCCACTGCCGCAGCTGAGGAGCTACATAATCTTTTGCTATTTTAGCTCTTGTCAACTACAAATAAGAAACCCTACTGGTGGCAGTAACGGGTAGATTGGAACAAGATAAACACTTTAGAGGGAATTTTACTGTTTTTAAGCTGTGCGGAGGAAATCCGCCAGCAACCCATCTCTCAGATTCAGCACACGCTTGTTTTCACGTATTTTTAAAGCATCATGATTTCAATCCCTGACTTAAATTTTCTGAATTTTTCCCTTAATAGTTTGCACTAAGTTAGAATATTGTTTTTCCCCCACTGAATGCAAAGCATCCCTAGGTTTGCAGAGAAATGCTGATTTACTAAAACATGAAACGCACCGTCAGTCCCTTTCAGCTCTTCATATGCAGGATGTCATTCATTCCAAACCCAAGTAACACTCAGGTAACATATTTGTATATCCAGACATTCCCTGGGAGAGAGGCACTGGTGACTTTGGGGATAGAAATTCAGCCCCAGGACCACAAATCCCAGCCAGATTAGCTTCTTCTACAAGTAATATAAACAAATGATAAATGGATAGAGTGAGGTAAGTGGTCCTTTTTAAAAGAAGATAGAAAAGATTCGAAACTTCTTCATGGTAGTTTGGCCTTTCCTTTAGGTTATCTGGTTTTTTCCCTTTCCAAGTTGGGACAAACAATAGAGGCAGTCAGAGGGTAGGCACTGCCCCTGCACAGACCTGGCAACCTGGCATCGGGGCATTGGGCCGGGCCCCTCTGTGGAGCAATGATCCTTTAAAACGTCTAATCCCAAGGCAGACTGTTTATACGATAGTCTTTAAAAATGAAGTCCTTGGGGCCTAGAAGAAGGCATAAGGGGAGAATCAGGTCCTGGATTCTTCTCTTCTGTTTGGACTCACTGTGCTTGGGAACACTTCAAAGAATTGGAGAGCTCTCCAGCCATCACAGTGCCTCCGGCCTCGCATCTGCTGGCAGCTGTCTTCATTGTTGCAGACTCAGCTTGAGGTGGGGGGGTCCCCCTCCAGAGGCAGTCAATGCCTTTGGCCTTCTCAGAATGACAACCCCGTGTATGCTCTGACTCTTGGAGGATCTGGAGGGATCCAGTCCTTTAAAGACTGTCGCCTCTAGTGAATCATGCGAAATAGGAGGACAAGTTACAGCTTGTTAACAGATAAAGACATTCATGAGGATATCCTGGCAGCCCCAGTGGAAAAAAACACTAACTGGTTTCTCTATTGAGTATCAGGCCAGTTTATTACTAAGGTTCTCAGAGGCCAAAGAGACACAGGCTCCCACTAGGAGTCTGACCTGGCCACTGGGCCCATCCTAGGTGGGTGCAGCTTGTTGCTAAGGCTGATAATCAGTTATTGTAATTACTCTAACTTATCATAATACATGTATATATTGCTACATGTAAAGAAAACCGAAGACCCACTTATAATAAACTGGATTTTTACCTGTGCTATTTGTATTTTAGATGAAAATTATGTTTTCAAAACCTACTAATGAACGCTACTGCCACGGTGTTAATATGATTTTGTTAAAGCATGTTCCTTCCTTTCCAGTTTCCATTTCATACTCTGATCCCTGATGGAAAAAGAATAACCTGGGACAGTAGGAAGGGCTTTTTAATTTCAAATGCAACATACGAAGAAATAGGCCTTCTGACCTGTGAGACAACTGTCAACGGACATTTGTACCAGACAAACTATCTCACATATCGACAAAGTAAGTGATGTTCCAATGGCGAGAACATAAACCAAAATACTCAGGGTTTAATCTGCTTAATGAAACCTTGATTTTAAAACATGTTATTTCTTATACTTGCAGCCACTACAATCTCAGATGTCCAAATAAGCCCACCAAGCCCTGTCAAGTTACTCAGAGGTCAGACTCTGACCCTCAACTGTACTGTCACCACACCCTTCAATACGAGAGTTCAAATCAAATGGACTTACCCTGGTGAAGTGAGTGACCGATTTTTCTATTTCTTCTGTAGGATAGTATTTATTTTTAGTAAGTGAAATGCCACTGTGTTTTTGCAGTGGGAAAATAGGAATATTTGACTCCTATGGCAGATTGAGTCAATAAAAAAGTTTGGGTTTGGTGGGTGCTTTTTGACCTGGCATTTCATGAATCTGGTAGGCATAGATATGGTCTTTTGATGTGCAGAGGTTTTGTTTTGAAGTGTATAGACTGGTATTTCTATTGCATGATTCTGAGTGGAAAAAGGGGATTGTTTCATCCTTGGAAACCATTCTCTAGGATTTCGAGATGAGAGAGAAATTTATCACTAATGCCAGGCAGGGACTATCTTTTGTAACAACAACAACAAAAAGTTGTCAGCGCATTCATTTAAGATACTGGCAGACAGTCAGGCTCCTGATTGGAGCATGTTTGGAAAAGATAATACAACCCAGCCATCCAGTGTTCCATTTGCTAAGTGACAAAGAGCAATTCTGTCCTTCAGAAAAATGAGAAGAATGAAGATGGAGCTGGGTTCCCTTCCACAAGTTAAACATCCTTGCAAACAATTACTTTAAAAATGTGTAGATGGAGAACCTATGATAAACTGTTCAGAAATGTTTGACAGTAGGTCCAGCCCCCATTTCTTGTGTATCAGTGTGAGTTATGTGGCGTCTCCCAAGTACAGTCGTCTGTTACGCTATTCAGATCCCCCAATCAGTTCACTTATGATTAAATTATGTGTGAAAGTTTAATGCATCAGCCCCAAGCTATTGTTTTTCATCAACATTTCTTGCCCTGGAAATTGAATAATTTAGCAATAAAAAGGTGTAACAAGTGCCCTGTAGGGACACATTAAGGATACATTAGCCAAAGAATTTTCTAGAAAATGGTATTGTTTCATTTAAATAGAAATGCTATGACTTATAGCAGTGATGGCGAACCTTTTGAGCTCGGCGTGTCAGCATTTTGAAAACCCTAACTTAACTCTGGTGCCGTGTCACATATAGAAATTTTTTGATATTTGCAACCATAGTAAAACAAAGACTTATATTTTTGATATTTATTTCATATATTTAAATGCCATTTAACAAAGAAAAATCAACCAAAAAAATGACTCCGCGTGTCACCTCTGACACACGTGTCATAGGTTCGCCATCACTGACTTATAGCAATATTTTCTGGGTTTTGATAGAAATCGAATATTCTTGATCAATCAGATATTCTGAATAAATACCAAGAGGAGAGAAACTTTTATCCTGTTAGTGTTGCTACCCTAAGTAAGAAAATGATGATACATCTGTTGAAAGACAATAACCTTCTAAAATGGCCCTGTCCAGTAGAACTTCCTGAGATGGAAATATTCTATATCTCTGCATCCAATATAGTAACCACTAGCCACACATGGTTATGAGCACCCAGAATATGGCTGGTGTGACTGAGGAACTGAATTTTTAGTTTTGTTTACTTTTAACTTAAATAGCTGCATGTGGCTGGTAGCTCAGTACTGGACAACTCAGTTCTGAAACACAGGGTCAGCTGTTTTCCAAGGCAGAAATGACATCGATGGTAGTCTGACTTGGAAATGAAAGTATTCTCAAAGGGAGAGTAATAGCTCCATAACTGAAGTTGCTGAAAGCCCCTCAATCTGTTAGTTCGGGGGATTTTTGATGTTGGAGAGTGACATTTTCTCCCTCGTTACTGCGGAGAATGAAGAACATGACTTAAATGTGTGTCTGTTTCAACAAGGCAATAAAGGGATAGGTGGGTAGAAATTATTAAACATGACACAGAGGAGAGAAGTTCAAGACACAAATATCAGTTCTGGACAGTTTCCAAAGTCTTTTTTCCATGCCCTCTCATGAGGAAGAATTGAGAGAAGGAAATAACATATTATGTGCTATAAAATGTAATGCTAAAAAAAAAGAGAGAGAGAGAAAGGAACAATGAAAGGAAAAGGCAATGTGATCTCATCTTCTCAAAGCCAGAGCAGTCACTGGGGCCAGGTCACAGTGCGGACTCCAGGCCTGCTTAGGTCTCCCCTGAAGCAAACACGAGACAGCACCCGCCAAGTGTCGGCTGACCACGTCGATGGTTTTGCATGTCCCCTGATCCATTTAGTGTGATTTAGCAGAAATGGGCAAGCATTGTTCAAATGGTGAGATAATGAAGCTGGGAGTGTTACACCTTAGTAGGTGTGGCCAGGACTCACTATCTTTTCCTTCAATTCAAGTAAGGAAGCAGAAGAAAACTCGCATGGTGATTTATTAAGAAAAACACTGTCATTAAATCAGTGCTAAGGATATTGCTTGCGTTTGTGTGTGAGATCTATGCCTAGAGAATACGTGACTGTTGAGAGGGGTGTGTGTGCTGGAGGGAACACTAGATTTCCACTCAAAGACCTAGTTTTGCCTTCTTTGGCCTGTGTCTCTGACACTTCAGTGTGCATCTGTAAAAGGACAATAATCCTGCCAGTCTGACTGGGTGGTGGTGAGAAACAGTTGAGATGATGTATGTGCAAGTCCATCTGAAGAAGAGGAAATCCTCAAAAAATGCCACTGTGCGCATACTTGAAATAATCAGACAGAGATGTAATTTCCAAACCTTTTGCTCCAGGTGGGTTTGCTTTTCAGCATCAAATGTTGATCTCAGTAATAATCTGAGAAGTGCTACCATTTTAAGCGTGAACAATTACTACTTCTAATTTGTTATACATTTTATTTCTAGACAAATAAGAGTGCCTCTATAAGGCGTCGATTTGACCAAAGCAGTCCCCATGGCAATATATTCTACAGTATTCTCATTATTAACAAAGTGCAGAGCAAAGACAAAGGCATTTACACCTGTCATGTGACAAGTGGCCCATCCTACAGATCTGCGAACACCTCAGTGCTTGTATATGGTAAGCAACTCAAGCTCTGCTTTCTAGCCATTGTGCTTTGGGGGAGGGTTCTATATACCAAGTAAATTTTCTTTTGGCCAACAGGAACACTGTCACCTCTTCCCCCTGCCAAAAAGCAAATCACACTAAATGCTCTTGTAATACTTTTGAATTGAACAGAGAATCTTTTCCTTACAAATTTATTGTGGTTAGTAATAACTCAGTTAGGTCACATTCAAAGCTATATGAAATCCTTTATTTAGTGTTGCTTATAAACAAAACAGAAAAATAGGATCATTTTTACCTTTATTTTCAGAAAGAAATTTCTAAGGTATTACTGTAATTTAGAGAAATAAAAATATGGTGCGATAAATTATTTAGAATTGATGCTTTTTTATCTCTGGTTTTACTCTCAAAAAATCCTAATATTTTTGCTCAATTTCAATAGGCAAATTCTTTTAAGAAAATACTTAATGCTCTTTAGAACCCTCAAAAACCTTATTCATCCCCAGTTTTGAAAAGAAAAAGTGTAAGGAGCAGAAACTAGGGAACAATTCTATCAGTGCCTTTCATACTCTTTTGACTTTCTCCAGTTGTTTTTTTTATATAAAATTAGCTGTTTTAGGGTTCCTGGAGCAACTTTCTCTCATTGTATTCATATGGCTGGGGGGATGTTTAGAAGTATCTTTTTAAATTTTTGTTGTTGTGATATAGACCCTTAAGGTGTTTCACTTTCTGTTGGCCTGAAACTGCTTTTATGCCTCTGGGACTTGCAACCACTTGATTTGAAAGTTTTTCACCAGTTAGGGTACTTTTAAGTTATTTTACTCATTGATCACTATTTGGGCTCATTGATAAGCTTGACCATAATTCAGCTGTTTTTTTATTCATTGCTTAGACCCTTCTTTAATGAGGGAGTGAGTTAGTGTTTTTGTTTTGTTTACATAAATATAGCCTCTTCTAATGTATTGATCATTTCTCCTTTCAAAGATGAACCATTCATTACTCTGAAACATCGAAAACAGCAGGTGCTTGAAACTGTAGCTGGCAAGAAGTCTTACCGGCTGTCGATGAAAGTGAGGGCATTTCCCCCGCCAGAAGTGGCATGGTAGGACTGAAATTATTTTCCTATCAGTTCATGATAAGGTTTGTAAGTCTGAAAATGCAGGAGCTCACTGGCTTGATTTCCTAAAAATAA
This sequence comes from Myotis yumanensis, assembly GCF_028538775.1. NCBI lineage: Eukaryota > Metazoa > Chordata > Mammalia > Chiroptera > Vespertilionidae > Myotis > Myotis yumanensis. The sequence goes on from NW_027223754.1 coordinate 115,046,407, forward strand.
TCAAGATAAGTTCCCAGGACAGCAGTGGAGAGCTACGAACTGTGTTGAGTCTGGCTGGGAGTGTTGCAGGCAGGAAGGGCTAGAGGGAGGAGCAGTCCTGTGCCAGGGTGGAGCGGGGATTAGGGTTTTTTGAGTGCTCATTGCAGTTTAGGCATTCATTCACCCTGACTAAATTTCTGCATCTCTAAACCTTCCTATGATGTCAGCATCCTCTGAATGGAACATGTTGGCAATGACTAAGAAGCCTCCTGAATAAATAACATGCTCTATTAACCCTGGAGAAGTGGACCCTTGTGACGAGGATAATAATTCTCTTATTATCTGAAAATAATTCTTTTATATACAGCTGGGTGAAAATTCCAGTCTTGTTTTAAAATCAAACAAACATTAACAAAGTCAAGATTTATTCCATTGCAGGGGTGGACAAATGCACCTACTTGAACTAATTACGTTTGTTTTGGCTCAAAGTTTGCATATTCAGAAACTCCTTAGGCAATTTTTTTTTTTTTTTTTTGTGGTAGCAACACCTGATGTAAAACAATGTAATCTGTTTAAAATCTGCAGGCATTTTTAAAGCACTTTTGAGTGCCAATATCTTTGGCTTTAACTATTACATTTTAAACAAAGAGTATAGTACAAAACCAATTAGGAAAACAGTCCAAACAATATAAAAGTGGTGCCATTTTAGAATCTCCTCAACCAGAGATTACTTTGCTTTCATTATCATATGAACATAGTGTTTATTTTCAGTTTCCTCAAATAGTTAATAGACACTTAAAGAGAAAATTAGATTTGTTCTATGCCCCTTCATGCTGTTGCAGTAGAAGAGAGATTGGGGGAGGGGGCTTCCTAATATCTAAGATATTAATGTATCTCTCTAGGAGGTACATTCCTTCTTTCCTCATCTGAGAGTATCCCCATCTATTAAGCAGTACCAATTTTTTCAGTCACTAAGTAGCAAGGACCTAAAACAAAACAGAAAATCAATCCATTTTCAAAAATACTGACTTGTTAATAGGAAATACTTTTTTTTTTTTTTTTTTTTTTTTTAAATATATTTTATTGATTTTTTACAGAGAGGAAGGAAGAGAGATAGAGAGTCAGAAACATCGATGAGAGAGAGACATCGATCAGCTGCCTCCTGCACATCTCCCACCGGGGATGTGCCCGCAACCCAGGTACATGCCCTTGACCGGAATCGAACCTGGGACCCTCCAGTCCGCAGGCCGACGCTCTATCCGCTGAGCCAAACCGGTTTCGGCATTAATAGGAAATACTTTAAAGTAATACTAAGGTGATATTTGTAATCACAAAACAGAGCACAGTCATTTTAAATGCTTGGGAACTGAGACCCATTCGTAACAGGAATTTGTTTGCAGGACTGTGTGACACATGCATGGATATGAAGTAAAACCACGCCCAATATTATATACCTTTACACAGAACACAATAAACTCCTAACAGATTAAAAACTGCTCATTTTAAGAACCTTCCAGTTTAATGAGGTTACAGAATTTTAAAGTTAGAAGAGATTTTTGAGGAATTCTATAGAAAACTTGGAGAAACCGAGGCTAGCACGGGCACGCCAGGTGCTCAAGTGCAGTGGCCGAGCCAGGCCCCGCCCAGGCCTCCTGGGTCTCAGTGATGTAGGAAGCTGCATGATAGCGAGGCATCAATTCTATATTTAAAGTTAAACTTTTTAAAACGTTTATACCTTTTGTTTGTGAGTTTTGTGCCTTAACTATTCTTCAGGGGGAAAATCTTGATAATCTTGATTTCACTATAGTTTTTGAAAGGGACAACTGCTGTGACCATTTATATAGCTAATAAGAACTCCACATGAGATCACAATAGGAAAGTCTATTTTTATTTTTATCTGGAGAAGTGATCTAATTGATCTGACTTACAATGGCCCTTGTATTGCTGGTGGAGCCTCATGGAAAATATCTTGGAGGGAATCGCCCACCCGGTGCTTCTGGGTTACTACTTAAGTCACAATGGTGACCAGAGCCCTTATGGGTACATTGAACCATCATTTCTCTGTCTCCCTCAGCTTACTTACTTCTCTTTGCCAATAAATATGAAGTGTTTCCCAGACTAAAAGTCACATCTGGCTCTGGCCGGTGTGGCTCAGTTGGTTGGGAGTCGTCCTGGGCACCAAAAGGTTGCCGTTAGATTCCCGGTCAGGGCACATGCCCAGGTTTTGGGCTAGATCCTCGGTGGTGGAGTGCAGAAGGCAGCCAATTAATATTCTTGTTCTCATATCGATGTTTCTCTCTCTCCCTTTCTCTCTCTCTAAAAATAAAAAAAAATCACAAAAAATAATTAAGAATAAAAATCACACCCGGCTTTACTGAAAAGTTAGTATCTAAGTTTTTTAAATGGATGCTGAGGATCAAAGGCTTGACATGCATAAATTTGAGTTTACAAATGTAAATGGTAGTGTGATCATGCAGACTTACTGATCATGTGTTTAACCACAGGCTAAAAGATGGGTTACCTGTGACGGAGAAATCTGCTCGCAATTTTGTTCATGGCTATTCATTAGTTATTAAAGATGTAGCTGCTGAAGACACAGGGAATTACACAATCTTGCTGAGCATAAACCAGTCAAACGTGGTTAAAAACCTCACAGCCACTCTACTCGTGAACGGTAAGTTTACTGTTCAGCCTTTCTCCTGATTTTGGTAGGAGTAATATTAATGAAAATTTGTAAATGAAAAGTCAGTATAACAACATCAAAGAAAACAAAACTTTAAATAAATATTTTAAAAACCACCTACATTCCCATCATAGCTATTTCATATATACTTGTTATCTTCCATAGTAATACGGCTTATTACCAACATAATCATACCTACCATGGGATTGATTTTTTAATGTTCTCAAAACATTACTACTTTTAAAAAATTGGCATTATTATGAGGGTTTCTTTGTTTTTTGTTCATGTTTTTGAGTCCCTAACATCAAAACAGATGACAACGTGGTCCTTCTGGTTATGACTCAGGAACAAGGCATTAGAACAGCACTTGACTTCTGTCCTGTTCTTCTCCTTCCAGTGAAGCCTCAGATTTACGAAAAGGTGGTGTCATCATTTCCAGAACCAACTCTCTACCCACTTGGCAGCAGACAAATCCTAACCTGTACCACTTACGGTATTCCTCAACCTACAATCAAGTGGCTCTGGCATCCCTGTAACCATAACCATTCAAAAGCAAGGTAGGGACAAATCGTTTCTTGACTACCTTTCAAATACTTTTGGTCACCTGGACTCAAGATTCTTTAATGAACACTGATGGGAGTTTGCAGATGGGATGTGCAATATATTGGGGACAAAGACTTTGCCTGCCTCGGGAAGATGTAGGCAATATCTATCCTTCTCCCTTACCCATTTCTAATTTTTCTCTCTGGTTTATAGTTTCAGGAGCACAGGGACAGAATTAAGGTCACCCTGGGAGCCATTATTTAGAATTCAGGTTAGAACGCCAGTCTCTTGTTTTCTAGTGGAGGACCCCCGACTTTGGCTCCACCACTGATCTTCCTCGTTCTCATCGTCTAAGCATTGGCTAGCAATCACATGAGATCTTCCCAACGCCGGTCATCACTACTGTTCATAGGCTTTGCTCACACTTTCCATCTGTCTGAAAGGCGCTTCCACCCATTTTCTATTTCCCGAGAAGTCCTCCTTCATCCTCCAAGGCTCAGCTCTTACTTCACCTTCTCTGTGAAGCCTCCTGACTCCCTCATGCTGACTCCTCTTCCCTCCCCGTCATAGCGGCGCTTTGTGTACACCACTGTCCCGTCACCATGTGCACACAAGCTCTGAACTGGTAGAGAGCACCTCTGTATCGTAGAGCCTGGCACACAGTAGATACCACAGCGTATTTGCTGAATGAGTACATCCCCGCCCCCCTCGGTTAACTGTGCAGTGTCCCCCTGACCCTGTGTGTGCTGGAGTCCTGTTTGCTTTTTTCCCGTTTCTGTTTGGTTTAGAGGAATGGTACAAATGATAGTTCATGGGGCTAATTTGATGAGCAGGTATAGAAGTGACAGGTAAAACAATAAGATATTATTGAGATCGCCCAAGAATTGTCATTATGCCAAACATTTCCTTTATTGTTTTTAATTCCACTTGCAGAATATTTGAGAGAATTGCTATTAGAAAATTTAGCTTGATAAAAAGTAAACAAGACATAACTCTACCATAAGCAAATAGAAGTGGCTATTTGGTTCTCTAGATTCTTCCTTCAATTTCAGCTCTTCTTTATTTTGTGCTTTGATCTTTTGTTCAAGGCATATTATTTTGATCTTGAAAGTCACTGGTGAATTATGGAATTCCTGAGAAGTAGCTGTTTTCATACATGTCTAATTTCTCATCTGAAATATGGAGAACTTACAAATCTTGAATACCTGTTTAACCATTGTGGATATTCAATCCAAAAGAAAGTGAGATATACTGAGATTTCACATTATTTTGCTAATTTGGGGTAGGCATCCATATTTATGGACCCATCACTTTATAAAGCCTACAGATTTATGCTAACATATAAATAAAAATTAAATAATTTAAGCTGTTAGATATGGATAAAAGTTTAAAGCTAAATTTTTATGGAATAAACATAGCCTTATATCAATATTTTTTATTTTTGTTTTGATAATAGAAAATCTAAAATTTCAGTCAGGATTAAACTAGTAGCTATGTTAGAAAAAAAGCAATTATGAGTGATAGATTGAACATAATATTATAAAATTAGGTTTGAATAATGCTAATAAACTATAGTTTGGGCAATGAAGTCAGCTGAAGTGAAACTTTGTAAACATTAGCTTTCTTTTTCCAATTTCTTTGTGGTATATGGGAATCCTTCTCCCATGTCACAGAGTTATGTTGCCAAGACCCCCAAAAATGTCTTATTCCTCTTGGAATTCTCTCAAGAGTCGGAGCAGTGCCTCAAAGCTTCAATAAATGCTGGCTGACCAATTGATTTATTCTTTGTGAAAAGCATTCTCTTTTTTATAAGTCACAAGGCACATCAGAACTGAGAGCTTTAACTGTTTCAGTGATGTCTCATTTAAAAAAAATATGTTGTTGCTCAAAATTATCTGTTGAAAATGTTCACATTCATAAAAAGTTCTCATTTTTTTAGTCAATAGACTGATTGAGTAGCTTTCTTGTGTCAGGCCCAGATGTGGTGCGTGCGGGTTAAGTAGTACATTTAACTTAGAAGCATTTCAGGAAGATATAGGGGACCCTGGTGCATAGCAAACAAATGGAACCAATCACTCTATTTCATCCTATGAGAGAGAGAAACGCTAAAATTGACAGATCAATGAAGCACGTTTTAATCACTAAAATTTTTTAAAGATGTCTTTACATAAATATATTTTACATACTTATATAACACTTAGATTCCATTGTAGACAGGAATTTTAGTAACATTTGAATAAGGTATATTCTATTGCATACATTTTTAAAATGTATTTATTTTGAGTTACATAGTAACGTATTTACATAGGGGTATCTGTGGGTGATCATCAAAAGAGATTTGGTGATTAATGTATAGCAGATCCTCAAATAGTTGTTTCTTTCAATGTTTCATTATAACATTGATGAGGGAACAAAAATCGTTTCCAGCCAGGGCCACCATCTGTGGAGTTTCCCGTTTGCCCCATGTTCTGTGGGTTTTCCCTGGTCCCCATTTCCTCCCACCTCCCAAATATGTGCACGTGAGGTGAACTGGTGTGTCTCCATTGTGCCAGACTGAGTGAGTGTGAGTGTGAGTGTGAGTGTGGGTGTGAGTGGCCCTGTGATGGAAGGGCACCTGTCAGGGTGGTCCCGCCTAGTGCCCTGAGCTGCCGGAAGAGCAATCAATATGTTGGAAAATCATTGTCTTACTTGTTTTTCTTAAATGTATGTAGAGCTCATACTGATTTCATTGTTTACTTATTAGAAGTGTTTAAGATCTTTATTTAGAAGTTTGGTGATGTCTTTTGGGACCAGACATATGCCACAGGAACTTAGCTCTTGTCTATATCAATTAGCCTAGGGTAAAATTGGTTTCACATTACATGTCATTTTGTTTAAAATCACAGTTTCCAAGAACCTATTCGAAATTAAGTGAGGACTTACCATATACACATTATTCTTGAATATGTAGAATATTTTTTGGCATTTAAATTTTAGGCTCTAATTAAATGACATAGTTATATACAGACACAACCAACACATAGTTTGGTTTTGAGGTTAGAATGTGTTTACATAGCTCAGAATTATTAGTTGGGTAATGGATCTAAGTTAACATGGCCATCTGGTTAATGTATCTAATCTGGCCAGCTGGTTAATGCATCTAAGTTAAAATTCACACTTAATTAAACTTGTATAGTTTTCTGAAGTCCAATAAATATATTGAAATATTTTAAAGCTATCTGAACTATTGCTCAACAAGTTCATCTTTATGGATCTTAAAAACCATAAATAATTTAACATAAATGTCTTCCTTTTAAAAAAGCAAATGTGGTAGGTAAACTGCTGAGCTATGTGTTAACTGAATGACATTGTGGCTTGGGATTCACCTAGAATTTGTTCTTATACTATTAAAACATGGAGAGTAGAAGAGAGGAGGAAAGGGTGGTTACTTTTAAACTCATACCTGATGAGCTGAGAGGAATACGGCAGAATCTTCCTCCCCTTTACTTTGCTGCATATCTGGGTGGTAAAGTAGTGGAACTAAAATATTTCTTTTGAGTTTTTAATAACATGAATGTAAGTTATTAACACTGAATGAAGTGGAATTTTGGATTTTTCTCATCCTCAGCAACCGGCAGAGACTTTCAGTAGACATCCCTAGACTTGCTCCAGGTCAGCATACACATGCACCTCAGTGGCATGCGTGAAGCCTGTAGTACCTTTCACATGTGTGTAGTTCACAGCTTCTGTTCATATAAAATAAAGAGAATTATACACACTTCATAGGGAGGACATGAGGGTCAAATGAAGTAATATACATGACATCCCAAAGCACTTAACAGCTGATAGCTCAATTTTGAAAATGAAATATATTTTAATAAACACTGCCTTTATAATTATTCAAAGTGTATGTATACATTTTTTTTGAGACACCCTATATTTGAGAAAGGTAAATAGAGCCAAATAAATGCAAGGTTGTAATTACTGCTAGCATTTGGGGTTAAATAAGACCCCAAAACTTGTAAGAAACTTTGGAAGAATTTTAGGGCTAATTTCACAACAGTGAGAATTTTTGCCTAACATTTCTGAGAAGTGAACACAAGCTGCGGAAAGTAAAATGTAATTTTGCTGTGCTCTAGAAATAGAAATTTAGTAGGTCTGGGTTGTAGAATGAGGAAAATATAACATGACTTTTCAGAAGAAGAAAAAGGAAGGAAATATAGGTGCTAAGCAAAAGTAAAAGCAAGAATAAATAAAAGTGTGTAATGAGGGGATGAAGTCCCCCTTCCAGTTTGCGTGACCTGTCCCCTTTGCTTGTTTCCCGTCATGGGAGGAAGTGGTTTTGACCTGTGGGTTGGCTAAGGCTGGGGCGGGGCAGAGTGGGGCATAGGAGAGCTGACTCCTCCCTGAGTGTTCCCATTAGAGTTCTAGAACCTTACCTCCCCTCCGGGCTTTTGAACTAAGTAGGACTGCGAAACTGTGCATGCAATAAGCTATTCTTGATCTCGTAGTGCTGGTACCGACTCAGGAAATATTGTTTGGATAAGGTTGCCCACTGCAAGGAGATCAGTCTCTACAGGAACCGTAACTGTACTGGACTGGAGGGAAGAGCCTTTCTTTGGGGAATAAAAAAGATGGATTCGAGGAGCCCAGGAGAGAATGGGGGAAAGATAGTCTTGGTGTATTAACTCCAGATTTGAACTGCACATTTTCTCAGGAAGAATCTAAGATGTTGAAACACTGCTTTTATTCACATGCACATAAAAGCCAACAAGCCCCTCCGGTAGTGACTGACAGCTGTCTGCAGGACAAGTTGTCCATGCCCACAAGCCGGAGGGTGGTGAGTCAGCTTCTGCTGGGTCATCCTTCCTGGAAGTCTCCAGGAACGCGATCACCTCTCCATCTACCTGGCTGTCTTTTTAAAACTAAGCCTTGCTTTTAAAATATTGATGATCGTTGGGTCTTTAACACAGGGAGGTTTAAGGTCTGCAGCCTTTCATCATTGCATTTTGTTTCATTTTTTTACGTTTTGTTTTTAGAGCACACATTCTTTAGATCACAGGCCACTTTAATTCTCTCCCTCCATCTAATGAACACAAATTATAATTTCAAGATACATGATAATAGTGTTGCAACACATACGTGTTGCTGTCCTTTAATGGGAAAAAAATGGTAGGTACATTGCGTTCTTTGTGAAAATCTCATTTTCTTCATCTGATAACCAGTAAAAATATGCAGCAAGAAACTTCTGGTCCTTCTGTGTGTTAACACTGCTCACTTCTTACACATGCATTTTGAAAATTATTGGTACTCAAGGTAAATACACTGTCAACTATCTGCTTATTACACAGATATTTATTGGGCACCAACCATGTGCAAAACATAAAGATACGCACAATTTGTCTTCAGCATTTATGCTTTAATCATATAAGATGAAACATGTTTAGTGATTACTTATTCTATCTATGTATGTCCCTGCAGAATATCTACACCACAGTCTCAGGGTCAGAGACCTGGGAATCAAAGAAATGGGTTCTATTTTTGGCACAGGCCCTGCCTTCTGGGTGCCCCTGGCTGGTTACTTAGTCTGTGCTTCAGTTTCCCTTTCTGTAAGTGTAACCACCGTGCTTCCTTTTTCTTATAATACACTAGAGGCCCGGTGCATGAATTCGTGTATAAGTTGGGTCCCTTGGCGATCAGGGCCTATCAGGGGGGGTCAGCCTGCCGGGGGGAGGGACCGCAGGAGGTTGGCCAGGCATCTCCCCACTATCGGGGCCGATTGGGGGGGCCAGCTTGGGGGAGGGACCACAGGAGGTTGGCCCCAGCAGCAAGCTAAGGCATGGCCAATTCCACAAGGAATCAGGCTCCCTCCTCCCTCCTGTCTGAGTCTGGGGTGCCGGTAAACCAGATTCAGGGCTGTCGGAGCCCCAGCAGCAAGGTCTGGGTCAGTGTGCATCATAGCTACCGGCTGGTCATCCGGTCGTTCCAGTCATTCAGTCGTAATGGTCTCTTAGGCTTTTCTATATATATAGAGAGAGATAGCTATTAATGAGTGGAATGAGAAAATCACTTCAAATTACATTTTCTTTCAAAATAGCTTGGAATAATTTCCTGCTTGTTGCACGCTGATAGTTCCCTTCTGCTTCTTGTAAATTATAAAGCAATTTGACCTGAGGATTAACTCTGAGGATCAGTACAAAATTAATGTAAAAAATCAATTTGTGAAAGTAGAATGGTTGTAAGAGGAGCCTTATATGCAAGTCTGTATTCTGGGGTACAGAACTTACTCTGTAGTTATAATGTCAATAATTATCCATCAAGGAAAGAAATCCAGCAGCTCCTCAGCTGTTCATGTCAACCCATATTTTCTTCAGTGCAACCTGGCCTCCCTGTACCACACACAAGAAGACATCATCATTCTTTCCCGTTTAGTCCCACATCTTGCTTGCTTGATTTGGTCTTTTGCCAAGGAACCCCTTCAGAATGTGAAAGATATCATAGGATTCTCAATTCAAAGAATGTGGAGAGGGGGGTAGAGTATTCTTTCTTGAATTTCTTAGTTAAAATGAATTTCTACGAAAACCCTAACAGACACCCATGTAATCTCAAGGAACTGCTTCCAAAACTCTAACATAGGCCAGACCTGGACTTATGTTAACAGAATATTATATTCCCCGCCACACAATTTGGATACCCCCTTTCTAAAACACTCTTCATCTGCCCCAGCAGTAGAGTCCTATAAGGAGTCTAGAGAAAGCTGACCACTCCAGGACTAAGTGTGGTTTGCTGGGGTGTTGGGGGATGTATTGGAGGGGTGGCCTACAAAATAAGAGAAGGCAGAGGCATCTAGAAACTCTGAGATGGGCTCGCCTAATTGCATTTCTCTACTGTTTATGTCAGCAAATTGGCAAAGAAAGGAAGGCCTGAATCATTAGGGATGTGTTGAGGGTAGATCATTTGGGAGAAACACAGTTTTGTGCATCAGTGGGGTATGTAAAATTAACAGGACGAAGACGGAACAATTGTTAATGGTACTTAATTAGAAATGTACTCAAGGACCCAAATTTAATTGATTGCCAGCATGAATGGCTATTATTTTTATGCTGAAACAGTTTTATGTCCTGTATTAAACTTTCTATCTATAAAATAAAAGTTTTAACCATTTAAACATGAAAAATGAACATTTCCTGGGGGCTAACTGTAGGTCAGATATCTGAGAGCCTCTTCTTTGGGAAGTATAGTTACATACCCCATGTTTTCATCTTTATTTAAAAATATATTTTTTTATTGATTTCAGAGAGGGAAGGAGAGGGAAAGAGAGATAGAATGTCAATGATGAGAGAGAATCATTGATCAGCTGCCTACTGCATGCCCCCCCACTGGGGGTCAAGCCCATAACCCTGGCATGTGCCCTGACTGGGAATTGAACTATGACCTCCTGGTTCATAGGTTGATGCTCAACCACTGAGCAATACTGGCCAGGCCCCATATTTTAATCTTTATTACACTCCTCTTAACTATACATACAATTTGTATCCATGTGTCTCTTGACATACAGTCTGTGTAGTGTGTGTATGGGTAGGCAGACTCAAACTAGGTACACTACAGAGAATTTTAATTTGCCACACATACATCCTTGAATCAAAACGGGGGCATTAAAGACCACTTGACCAAAGACCACTTGAGCAGGACTTTGAGCTTGAACAAACAATCCAACAAATCTGTCCATCTCATACAGGAGGCTTTCATCATCAGCCAAAAGTGAATGTTCACTTACTAATGAGAAACTTCGTATTTTCTGTTATGTAATTACTGGGTGAGGGAGTGCATGCTGCCCAGTGTGAGTGTTCAGACAACAGCCCTTATTAATATTTCATACAGAGTCCTGAGAACTGAGCACAAGTTCATTTGCCAAATGCCTCTTTGCCATTTTTCTATGCTTTGTGAGATTTTCATTTTCCCCACTCTTCATAGTTATACAGTGAGTTTGATGAGTAATTGTTTCTTGTGATTTAACTGTCTCCTCTAATTACTATCAAATATTTCATTATGTGTTTAAATTAAACCAAAAGGCTGAGTCCTAGGAAGGCTATGCTGGGTGGTTTTTATAGGGATGTTTTGAGCAAAATTCAATGGAGCTTCTCAGGATTAGAGATCCCAGAAGGTAGTGATGTTCAATTTGGAAGATTCCTAAGATTGGCAGAACATCTTAACTTTTCTTTGGCCATTTACACAGATTTTTAAAAATTGAATAAGCACTTTCATTACTGAATCTAGAAACTAGTATCCTGACACGAGCTCTTTAAGTAATAAGTAAATAAGACATATCATTTATAAAACATGCTTCTGTTCTTGAAAATCTACGTTTTAGTTCTATCTCCATTGACTTGGTAGACTGTTTCTTGAAATATGGACTCTAGCCCGTGGTTTTAATGTAACTTCACTGCCCTTCTAGGTGAAAAGGCAGAACCTGGCAGATTGAGAAAATGGAAAGGGTGCTGTGGACTTAGACTAAGACCCAGGTAGTGCCTTGTAATGAGCTTCAAGTCACTATACCCTGATTCTTCATACTTTCTCTCAAAGCCTTGTAGGATGTCTTACCACCTTGAGTGCAATTTTCTACTTGATGATAATAGCTGTAATAGATTTAATCAATGAGCCCTTACTAGTGTCAAAGCAGTGTGTGTCCTTTTGCATACATTATCCCTAAACTATGCAAAAATTTTACATAATGGACCCAATGGACCGAAAGGAAACTGAGGCTCAGTAAATTACTTCTCAGGTGTTTTCAGATCATGGAATTAAAGAAGGTAAGTAGGTTGGCATTTCAGAAGGTTACTTGTCATTGGTGTCCCATGGGACCCCTCAAAGTCTATGCCTGTGAGTTCCCAGATGAAGGAGCAGAAATCCGTGAAGGGACAGGTTTGGGGGAGCACTGGCCTAAACTATTGGGTTTAGTCTTGTCACCAGTGATCCACCTGTTGAGTTAGAGTTGAACTGAGAGTGGGAGAGAAAAGGAGAAAGAAGCTTTCAGTAACTGGGAGAATTTGACTCAAATTTTACAATTTCTTTGGGAACCATTGATTACCTGCAGCTGGTTCAGGCCCCAAACCCACAGATGGGAGTAGACCCGCTAAGCAGGTATAAACCCCAATGGGATGAGCAAATCTGAACAAGACCGACCTTAGGAGGGTAGCAGGTCAAACCATTAGTTTGACACTTCTGTGGCACTTTGCCCTAACAGTACTGTCCCTCTCTGTGACCTTCTCACCATGCAGGGGTATTTGATCTTTTGCAGTAAAGTCCCATTTCCTCATTTGTTGCTGGAGATTAATTTGGGATCAGCAAGCACTCAGCTCTCAGTGGATGTTTAGGCAAGAGACATGGGAGAGAAGATAAAGAAGGAGAAGTCAAAAGAAAATGAAAAAGAAAGCACAGGGTTTCCAATTGATGAGTGAACAAAATGAGGAGAGGGAGGCTGCAAAGTTCAACCTCAGCATGCCTTGATCTAGTCACTTTGAATGACTAATTCACTCAGAATTAGGGAGTTTTAGAGAGTTTTTTTTTTTTATTATAACTTGTCTTATAGGTGAGAAACTGAGGCTCAAAGAAAAACAATTACCCCTCACCTTTCAGCTAGTTAACAGAAAGCCCAGGACTAGACTCAAGTCTCTGATTCCCTGTTATTATTCCTTTTTATTCTTATTTCCATGATAACACTGTACTGAGTCTTCATGGGAGGTGCTGATAATCTGGTTGAATAAATTAACCAACATGGTATCAGTGGATTGTAGACGGTGAGTGCTTCCATTTGCAGGGGTTCTCAACCTGTGGGTCGCGACCCCTTTGGGGGGTCAAACATCCTGCATATCAGATATTTACATTACAATTTATAACAGTAGCAAAATTACAATTATGAAATAGCAACAAAAATAATTTTATGGTTGGGGGTCACCACAACATGAGGAACTGTATTAAAGGGTCACGGCATTAGGAAGGTTGAGAACCACCTTCCTAGAAGAAACACCCTGAAGAAAGTAAGATCTGGGTCCTAAAGATGGTGGGTGAGTACTGGAACGTTAAATGAAAAGGGAGGGGAGCACAGAGTGGCATGGGGATAAGAATGAGTGAGAATTTGAAGAAGACATGCTTGAAGAGTAATTTGGCTGGTTCATTGGATTTGGGTTGGAGAAAAAAAAAATGGAAAGGTACATTTGGACCTGACATGGAATGTCTTGAATTGGGGCTAAATAGTTGAGCTCGTGAATCATTCTACTTCAGCTCGCCTTCCCTGTCTAATGCCCAGGTACTCGGCCATCTATTTACCATAGTCCCACCCTGTCATTATAGGTTGATGGGCTTTTACAGACTCACTGGTGGTCTTATTCCTGTGGCACATCTTAAGCAGAATATGTGCATTGCATCCCTGAAACTCTTCCTTCTATGTCTAAAGATCAATACCTTGGAATCCAAGAACTTGGATTTTCACTCAGTCTTTTTAAAAAGTTACATGTGTACATAATATCCCATTTCCTTAGGCCTCTGATGTTCCATCTGCCTTGTCCTCATCAATAAAAACTATGTAAGGTGATCATGTATTGCCACCTTATTGAAAAATCCTTTCTGGTATGAAAAAGTCTTCAGATAACTAAGGTGAGGGAATAAAAATGGGTATTTAGAGACTCTGTAGAGCCAAATGGAAGACTGTGGCTTGTAGAAGACTGCATGGCTTAGGATTTCTATTTTTATTTTCTTTATAGCTAAAAGTTAGCAAGCACTTACCTGCAGGATTTTAAGTGCTTAATATGTGCTTTATATGTATTATCTCATTGAATTAATACAGAACTTCTGTGAGGCCAGTATTGTGATTATTACCATTTTCTAAATGAGGCACAGAGAGTTCAAGTTCCTTGTTAGAAAACCAGTCTTGTCAGAGACTGTAACTTAGTGGCCGTCTAGCACATCAACAGCCAGGCACTTGATTTGACTTTACAAGTATTGCTTCTGTAACAACTACTTAGACATTACAATGAGTCATTTTTGGTCAAAATCTCATGATCCAGAAAGCAAATATGTTTTGAGAAGCCTATTTATGACATCAAGAGCCAATTTTAAAAGTTTTAGGATGCAGAAAGGCGATAGAGTCTAGAGTTTAAGGACATGGGCTCTTGAGCCTGGAGCCTGAATCCTCACTCTGGCACCTACTACCATCGACCCACAAAATAAACCACCAGTCTGGATCTGAGTTTCCTGATCTGTGTAATAGATGGAACACTGACCCTGTAAGATTGGTTGGGGGAATTAAATGAGATGACGTATTATATGAAGTCTTTAGCCCAGTTGCTGGTGCATTGGAAGTGCTAAGTTTGTTTGCTGAAAGTTGTTCAGTGTTTTTAGGTTTTTCTTGGGTTGTTGACTACAGAGAAACTTCCCTCTGAGGTGGCACCTCACACTCTAGTATCCTGAGAAAACTGATGACAATCTGTCAGAATGAGCCGTGCGGTTAGGTTAATGTTTGCCAAGGAAACGCCTGCATCTCTGAACTGGTTTTCTGACTATGTTAATTTACTCCAAAGAAATTCAGATGGGACCAGAAATGGTAGAATTTTCAGATTATTTAGGAAATCAGAGAAGTTATGATATCCTGGCTCTACTCACATTTGTGAATTCTACATCAGCTCATTGACCCAAGTCTTGTCCAGCCTATAACAAATAAGGTCTCTTGACTTTCACTTGCCTGTGCTCAATTGTATTCTGATACTTTCCCATGTATTTGACTTGTCTCTTCAATAGATGTTTATGCTCCCTTATAACAGAAGAAACAAAATCTTATGCTTCTTTTAAATTTCTAAAATTAATTTGAGAGAGAGAGAGAGAGAAACATCAATTTGTTGTTTCACTTACTTACATCTCCACTGGTTGATTCTTGTATGCGCCCTGACCAGGGCTTGAACCTGCAACCTCAGCATATTGGGGTGATGCTCTAAGCGACTAAGCTACCCAGCCAGAGCTAAATCTTCTTTTAGAGGACATGATTTTACTTCTTAAATGGAATGTATGTGAACAAATTATTTATTTGACTAACATGATGCTAGTCATTATGAGCCAACATTTTTGCCTGCCCCTGAAGAAAGGAGACCATTGCTGGTTAGTATTCTATTAGATCAGAAGATGCTTCTCCACATGTCAGTATTGTTGCTTAAGTTGAAATTGTCCATGACTGTCCTGGTCCATGTGGCTCAGGTGGTTGAGCATCAAAAGGTCCTTTGCACCAAAAGGTCACAGGTTCGATTCCTGATCAGGGCACATACCCAGGTTGCAAGTTTGGTCACAACCAATGGATGTTTCTCTCTCACATCGACGTTTATCTTTCTTTTCCTCCCCCTCTCTCTTCCTCTCTCTCTAAAATACCAATAAAAACATTTTTTTAAAAAAAGAAAGAAATTGTCTGTGACCATCAGTTTGTCAGATATTGATGCTGCTGTGAGGAGCTTATCCGGTCCCAGCCAGAGCCCCTGTCTTCATTAACTCTCCTCACTGTGACTGGATAGGCACTGAGGGTGGTGACATAGTGCTTAGTTGAGGAGATCTGTGTGAGGTCATTTGAGGGTCAGTAGTGCCCCCTTTTCAGCACGTTTTAGGTAGGTGATGGTTGGCAGGGTTGCCGCCTGTCATGAGGTTGAGTTCACATCAGTCAGGCCATTATCAGGATTCCTCTTCTCCGGCAATCACACGAGCCAGAGACACGCGCTCTGTTACTGCTCACCGGCGGTTGGCTAGACCCTAAGGTTATAAAGATGAGTAAGACAGAGCCCCTGCTCCTAAATAGCTCTTATCTAGTCAGATAATAAAATCATAGCTAACACTTATCATCTGTCTGCTGTGTGCCAGGCACTGTGCTAAGCACGTTACACAAGTCAACTCATTCAGTATCACCTTCATGTTTGCTGATGCAAAAGGATCTTAAATTATTTCCCTTCTGTTTCTTTTTAACTCCTATAGTAGGATTAGTAAGGCGTGGTAACATGTGGTAACATCTTTTGAGTTTGTTGTGTTAAGAGCACATCCATTTCCAAAGAATTCAAGATGATTCACAAAATATACAATAAATAATTGAGCAAACCTGGATGAAAGGAGAAAATGGGGTTAAGACTAATCTGGAGATACTAGTGGCCTGGTGCATGAAATTTGTGCAGGGGAGGGGGTTGTCCCTCAGCCCAGCATGCACCCTCTCCAATCTGGGACCCCCTCGGGGGATGTCCGACTGCCGATCCCTATGGGATTGGGCCTAAACTGGCAGTCGGACATACCTCTCACAATCCGGTACCACTGGTTCCTAACCGCTAACCTGCCTGCCAGCTTGATCGCCCCTAACCACTCTGCCTGCTGGCCTGCTTGCCCCCAACTGCCCCCCGCCCCCGCCAGCCTTCTCACCCCCAACTGACCCCCTTGCCGGCCTGATTGCCCCCAACTGCCCCCCCAGCCAGCCTGCTTGCTCCCAACTGCCTCCCCGCTGGCCTGATTGCCCCCAACTGCCCCCCTCTGCCTATCTGATCACCCCCAACTGCTGCTCCCTGTCAGCCTGCTCACCCCAAACAGCCCCCCAACCCCCCGCCAGCCTTCTTGCCACCCACTGCCCCCCTTGCCGTCCTGCTTGCCCCCAACTGGCTGGCAGGGAGGGGTGCCAGTGGGGGCAAGCAGGCTGACGGGGGGGGGGCAGTTGGGGGCGAGAAGGCTGCGGGGGGCCATTGGGGGTGAGCAGGCCGGCAGGCAGAGTGGTTAGAGGCAATCAGGCAGGCAGGCAGGTGAGTGGTTAGGAGCCAGTGGTTCCAGATTGCGAGAAGTATGTCCGACTTGCCCCCAACTGTCCCCCACCCCACCCCCGCTGGCCTGATCACCCCCAACTGCCCTCCCCTCCTGGCCTGATCACCCCAACCACCTCTGGCTCAGCCCTGCCACCATGGCTTTGTCCGGAAGGATGTCCAGAAGGTCTCCCAGTCTAATTAACATATTCTCCTTTTATTAGTATAGATGGCCCACAAGCTTTACTTTCTAGTTGTCCAGAGAGAAAGAGAAATAAAATAGACATTTGCAAGCGTAAGAGACCCATGAGTTAAAAACAAACCAAGAGAAGTATAGCCTTTCAGGGAACTGAGAGCTGAGGGAAATGACTTCTCTCCTGATGTGTGGGGTGTGTCCCACAAACTCCTCAGCCACAGCTCTATGAGAGGGGGTGTCTCAGGTATAACGCCCTTCAGTGGTGACCAGTGCAAAACACCAAAACAGAACTTATTTAAAGTGACACGATCCAACTAAAGTGACATGATGCAGAACTATTCAAGGATTGAAACTTCTGAGCAGTTTTCTATGACTCTGATTCTCACAAGTGGGCTTTTGCTATCCAGGGTTATGTAACTAGAAAGTTATAAAATCATGATTTGAAATTGGGTCTGACTAGCCCTAGGATCTATGGTCCTTAGGGTAAATTGTGACTTCCCACCCCTAGCCCTGAAGGCTTTCTGGATGTTTCAGTATTGACCACTAGATAAGTACTCTGTTCTCTTCCTTTTCATGATAACAAAATGTAACAATATTGAAATACTCTTCATGGAATGGAGTTAATACTTTAAGTAAAACTCCTTACATGTAAGAGATAAAAGATATTTGTAGCCACACCTAACATTTCCCTAAAGATACCTGTTCATTAATCCACTCTTCCTCAGCTGACCAGTCTCCTATAATAAAACTAGTAGAAGGAAAATGAATGAACAAACAGGTGTTCTCTGTGAAGCCCATATCTGGTTTTAACCAAGTAAGTAACCACCCCTTTACACTCCTGGTCACCCCTCTTGGACTGAAAGGCTGCCTTGTCCTGTCTCAGATTCTGTAAAAGAGAGAGTCAGAGTCAGGGGTGGGGGGATCACTGGGACTCCTGGTGGCAGCAAACAGGCGAGGAGAGGAAGGAAAGCAGAGACTGGGAAGACAGGCCTTGTTCTGAGTGTGAATGGACCACAGGGCCCTCGAGAGCAGGAAATGTTGCAGGCCAAGACGCTCACGGAAAAGCTCTTATCTAAACAGAGGTGGGCAGGACGCTGGATCACCTCCACCATTGTCCGAGGAGCTGACCCGAAGTCTCCAATCCCTGAAAAGTCTTCTCCACTCCCCCCGCTCCATTCAGACCAGAAGTAATTTTCAGTGTGGGTTCCAAGGCGTCACCAGGTCTCTCACTGCACAAGAAAGTCACTCCTCCAGAACCCTCTCGGCCTGACCCTATGACCACCCGAAGGCCTAGGCCCTTTTCCTGGAGCAAAGAAGCAGGAACCATTCTGTCTAAACACTCCTTCCAGCACTCCGCCTTTTGCTGCCAGCATCCCTTCCCCTATATTGTTTTATTTGTTTTAAGAGAATGTGAGAAGAGGGGAAAAGATAGTGTTTGCAGATTCTATTAATCTGATGGCTCAGATACGCTGTGGGTGATGTTTTGACACAGCGCACAGGAGCAGAGGGAAGTTTACATCAGGCCCGGCTGCAGGGCGCTGCCCCAACCAGCCCAGCGGCCCTGGCCGCGCCCGCTGGCCTACTTCCAGGTGGGCTTTTCTTTCCTTTCTATTTTTTCAAAGTCATTTTTATTTTACAGCCTTGATGTGTTCTTTACTGCTGCTCTACCCCTTTGTTTCCTAACTTGAAATGATTTAATATTCTTTACAAATAGATTTTAATCACAGTGAGCTTGTGCAGTTTAATCTCATTAAACAGAATTCACACAAGAAATCCTCAGCTTTCATCATCCAAAAAAGAAAGAGGGAAATTATTGTCTTGGGACTCAATAGAGCTTTCTAGAGCCCCCCTCCACCTGCCCCCCAATAAAGGTGCTGTATTTATAAATTATATATAGTCACTATATATATAAATTATATATAGTCCTAGGCAATGGTTCAGGCTCAAATAAGCAGCCGTAGAATATTGGGGTGCTCAGCTCACCACTGCACACTGCCACCCCCAGCCAGAGGCCTCTTTAAAGTGAGCTGCCTGCTATAAATGATTGGAGTTCATAATAAACAGGCCAGCTTCACCTCATAGCAATCAGGCATCATGCAGACAAAGTAAGTCAACAGGGAAAGAGAAAGATTATGATAAAAGGTAGATTTTATATTTTGTTGCAAAATTTTTTAAAATGATAAAATTTATCAGCTAGTAGAAGACCAAGACTTCCTATAATTTTGGCATCAAAACATTTTTATGACCAAAACTAACCAAAATTTACGTCAAAATGTAATTACAAAGCATTCCTTTCCTCTTCCCTCTCCACCAAAGGGCTGGGTGCCTCCTCTCCCTTTGGAAGCTAACACTTCATTTCTCTTGGTGCCTGACCCTGGGCCAGAGCTCTTCTCTCAGGTAACTGAGCCAGATGCACCCAGGAAGTGTGGTGAGGTGACTGGGTGGAGAGTGTCAGGAACTCTGGCTAATCCCAGGGCTGCTCCTTTCTCTGTGCGTCTGAGCAAGGCATTTGATTTTCAGTTTCATTTTCCTCGTTGCTGAAAGGGTTTGTGAACTGGGGATCATAATACCCGCTTCACTGGGTGACTGTGCGACTTTGTGGACCTTAAGTATGTAGATATAGCTCCTAGCCCAAGCCTGGCACTAGTTTTACCTCAGCCAACCAAGAGTCAGAACTTAGGACAACAGAGGTTTTGAAAGAAAGTTCAGCTTAATATCATGTACCATAGGGAGAAAGGAGATCCTTAAAAAACACCACACACACACACACACACACACACCCCTCTTTATCTCAAGATTCAGCTGTAGAGTAGACTCTTTAGAACTGGGGTGGTTATGGAACTTGCTAGAAATCATTTATGAAATGAGAATTTTCTAACTCTAATTATGGAGTCTTGGTTTCTGTAACAGGCACTAAACAGATGGGCGAGCTCTAGAAAGGCCAAATGAAGGGTTGAACCTTGTTCTTCAGAGTCTACGTTTTCTCACAAGAGGGAGTCACTTCAAAGCAAATACAGATACTAGCCATCAGTGGCTGAGCTCACCCAGCTGGACTCTCCTTCTGATTCCATCAGATGCCACAACCCATCCTCTAAAGAAAGAAAAGTGCCCCTGCGATGTAGGTAGGGGAGGTGAAAGAAAGGCAGGCAATGAAGGAAGTCTGAAAGTTGGAATTGTCAAAGCCAGCACCTAAGGAGCAGCACAGGGAACACAGAGGGCCCCTCGGGTGTATTTCCTGTGCTGGGCTTGTGACGGTGACTGGGAACTGAGCTCAGGAGCTGTGGGATGACAAAATGAGCTCCAGTATGCATTCACCGCAGACCAGGCACGCACTGCACACGCAGCACATTTTGGTTGCTTCTGATGAGAATTGTATGCCAGATTTTGGAAAGAAGTTCACCATACTATGCAAAAAGAGCTAAAAAAAGACTGAAATTGCCACGGCACCAATGATATCTGTGTGGTGAATATTTGACAAGCCTTGTCTTTCTATATACAAAGAAACAGTGAAGTAAAGCAGTTTCTTATCATATGATGATTGTGCATGGATGTTGTTACCTACCGTGTAAGGGTTAAGTGCACGGATTCTGGAGTGAGCCAGAACTGATGATAAATTCTGCTCCTGCCACTTCTTAGCTGTTTAGCCTTGAGTAATTACTTAACCTCTCTAATCCTCAATTTCCTTATCCATTAAATGGGAGGTGAGAGTACCTACTTTTTTAGGATATTGTACAGATTAGTGAGATAGTGTTTAAGAAACGCCTAGTGAATAGAAAATATAACCCTTACTGTAGTAGAGAATAACATACATGGTGTATATTATAATTATCAGAACTATGGCTGGTTAACTTGCCATATTAACCAGCAGTCAATATTGTCAAGTGTGTCGGTTTGACCCCAGTGTTGGCTTTGCCTTTTTCTGTGGCCCCAGACTGCCTTTATCTGTCTTTGTTCACAGAGGAGCCAAGTATTTATGAGTGTGAGGGGAACAAGGCAAATTCCTCGCCACTACAGGAAGATCAACCCAAAGCATGTGGGTCAGTAATGTCATCTACATCTCTGGTGGGTGGTGTTTCCCTAATAAGTGTCAAGAGAAGAAGCCTGGTCACTGAGAGCAGCCGGGAGCGCCCCTCAGATGCTCCTGGATGGAGTTACACACACTGACATGTCACACATAGGGTCCCACTCCATGTCTGGGCACATAAGTGGCTGCTTTCTTTTAATTTATTTATGTCAATCTATAGTCTGAAACTAATTTGTTTCAACTCTAGGGCAATGGATGAGTTGACATGGAGTACACTCTTACCCCGGAAACTTTTTTCTCTCTCAATGGTTATAAATAACCTCCATGATGTTGTACTTGGCATGCTGCATGCAAATGGAGGTCGGATCCTAAAGCTCATTAGGAAAGGGACGGAGGCTCGGAGCAGAGAGAGGACAGCGTGGAGCTGAAGCTGATAACAGTGGCCTTGTCCAGAATTGTGCCTGGGAGCTTTCTTATCTCTCTTTGGCAGGAGGTGCTGTGGGCTTCCTGTGCGAAATCAGGAGTGAACGCTGCTTTCCTCTTGTTGTTCGGCTTCCTCCCCCCTCAAGACAGTTCCCAGCACAGTGATTATCTTTGCATCTTCAAACATGGCACAATCTACTTCCTTAAGAGCTTGATGTATTCTTAAGACTGAGGCAAACTCCCCTCCCCCTAAATCTCTTTTCAAGTGCTATTATATAGTCAGGCTCCTAAATGACATTCTATTTTTATGGTTGCAATTACAAAGAGGGAAAAATAACAGTCCTCAAATTAGAAAACAGCCCCAGAATCTGTCCTTTTTGTTTGGAGGACCTTGCTGGGGCTTGTGCCCTCAGCTACTGCCCTTCGACTTAGTGGTGGGGGTCAGAGGTTGACGGGCCCTAGTGAACTCCGACCGCAGACTGCATTTCCCTCGGGAAATGCCTAGACTTGCTTTACTCTCACATATTTCTTTGCATTTCCTGAAGACCAAGAGTATGAAACTAAGATCTTTGTCTAAGGCCTCTCTTATCTGTTCCCCTTCTTTAAGGGAAAAAGAATGAAATTAAAGACTTCTCTTCCAGACACAAGAGAATTTCTGTTGTTTGATGTCACAATACCCAGTACACACACACGACTAATATAGGTGTACACATGTTCATAGAGGTGTACACGTGTCATAAGCCCCATATGCCCGTAATGTACATATATACGTTATATATACTCATACGTGTGTTGAGCATGTGTGAAAGATGTGAGGTCAAATACTAGTTCAAGGTATGGAGGTTATACAGTGGTAGCGAACCTTTTGAGCTCGGCGTGTCATCATTTTGAAAACCCTAACTTAACTCTGGTGCCGTGTCACATATAGAAATTTTTTGATATTTGCAACCATAGTAAAACAAAGACTTATATTTTTGGTATTTATTTTATATATTTAAATGCCATTTAACAAAGAAAAATCAACCAAAAAAATGAGTTCGTGTGTCACCTCTGATACGCGTCTCACAGGTTCGCCATCACTGCTCTAGAAAATGGCGCCTGCCCAGTGCTGCTCAGTGGAGCATCAGCCCACTCACTGAAGGGCTTTGGGTTCGATTCCCAGCCCCAGTCAGAGTGGGTACCGAAGGCAACTGATTGATGTGTCTCTCTCACATCATTGTTTCTCTCTCTCTCTCTCTCTCTCTCTCTCTCTCTCTCTCTCTTTCCTCCCCTTTCTCCTTCTCTCCCACTCTCTCTAAAAATCAATGGAGAAAAAAATCCTCGAGTGAGGATTAACAAAAAACAAACAAACAAACAAAAAGAAAATGCAGAATACTAATAATGAAAACTAGGGCAAAATAACGTCATGATTTTAAAACTTCATCAATAAAATGTCTCAAGTAAAGGAGAAAGTGTCTAATTTCTCTTTGGTTCCATTTTCTCTACTAATAGAGAACACTAATCAATAGAGTTGATTAGTAAAGAAAACTGCTTTCACTTATTTTTACCTGATAATTATAAGATTAGCTAGTAGAAATCATAGAAATTCCTTAAGAGTGGTTACTCCTTGCCCTAGCCAGTTTGGCTCAGTGGATAGAGCGTTGACCTGCAGACTGAAGGGTTCCAGGTTCAATTCCAGTCAAAGGCATTGTATCTCGGTTGCAGGCTCAATTCTCGGCCCTGGTCAGGACACATGTGGGAGGCAACCAATCGATGTGTCTCTCTCACATTGGTATTTCTCTCTCTCTATTTCTCCCCCTCCCTTTCACTCTCTCTAAAAAATCAGTGGAAAAATATTCTTGGGTGAGGATTAACAACAACAACAACAAAATGGTCACTTCTTATCAATTCTTTTTAAATTTAATCTTATAATCTAACTGTAAAAATAGACATTTTAAAAACATTTGGAGGAAATCTGATTTATGGACTGGGTACAAACAACACCAAGGAATTGTTGCTAATTTTATTGGGTGTAATAATGACACTTGTTATATTAGAAAATGAGCATATTTTTGGAGATATGCACTGAAATATGTAGGGCAAAAATGACATGATGTCTGGGATTTGCTTTAAAATACTTATAGAAAATAAAAAGAAATAAGGGATAGATTAAACAAATGTGGCAAAATTGTAATTGTCAAATAGGGGTGGTGAGTATATGAGGTTTTATTACATTATGTATTTTTATCACTATGTTTGAAAATAATAAACTAAAACAAATGAATACTCTTACTAGAAACAACATGTCAGTATCTCATGCCTATTTATAAGTTTCTACATGTTTATATGGTGCCAATTACCTGCTAGGCCCTCGCTTAATTATGAGAACAGAGCGAGTAAGTACCTGTGGCCCCTGCTCCCCTGCAGCTGCTGGCCCAGTGGGGCCTGGAAGCACTAAATGGCAACTTAGGAAGTGTGGGTGCTCTGGGGGGTGGGTGTCAGGGGTCTCACAGGGCAGCGTGCCAAGGAGGGGAAACTGTCCAGAAGACTAGATAGTTTCACATTCTGGAGTCCTTCCTCGGCTCCAGGGCCAGAGAGAAACAATCACAGAACTTTCTCCTGGCCATTGCAATCCCTTCTGTCTTCCCTTTTTCTCACTTATTTTATCCTCTCACCTTCATCTCACGTAAGTCATGGCTGCCCTTGGCTCCTTAAGATCATCCCCTCTATTCTTTCTGGAAATTGGACTCTAAAAGATCCTCCTGGTTTCAAAATCTACCCAAAACATGTACAAAATAAAGCCCAGAAAACTTTCTGTTCACCACAAATTCTAGTCCAAAAGGTAACAATACAAAATGCTTTAATGAGCCTGGCCTGTGTGGCTCAGTGGTTGAGCACCAACCTATGAACTAGGAGGTCACAGTTCAATTCCCAGTCAGGGCACATGCCCAGGTTGCAGGCTTGATCCCCAGTGTAGGGCATGCAGGAGGCAGCCAATCAGTGATTCTCTCTCATCATTGATGTTTCTCTCTCTCTCTCTCTCTCTCTCTCTCTCTCTCTCTCTCTCTCTTCTTCTCTGAAAACAATATATATATATATACACACACACACATATATATATATATACACACACATATATATACACACATATATATATGTATATATATATACACACACATATAAGTATATATGTATACATGTGTGTGTGTGTGTGTGTGTGTGTGTATATATATATATATATATATACACACATACATACACTAGAGACCTGGTGCACAAATTTGTGCATGGGTGGGGTACCCCTGCCTGGCCGGTGATGGGGCCGATCTGGGCCACAGGAGGCCAGTGGGGGGAGGGGCTGCGGGAGGTTGAACGGCCTCAGGAGGTTGGATGTGGGAGCGCACTGACCATCAGGGGGCAGCCCTTGCATTGAGCATCTGCCCCCTGGTGGTCAGTGTGCATTATAGCAACTGGTCGACCAGTCATTCGGTCATTCGGTCGCTTAGGCTTTTATATATAGAGATATTTTTAATTTTAAAAATGCTTCAGTGAAATGGTCCCCATGCAAGTAAACAGAAAAATCTACACCAAAGTTAATCAGAAACAGAGGGCATGGCTGGCCGAGGGTGTCTGCAGGGACTTGAGTCAGGCTCCTGCAGGCACATCTCTCCAAACCTTGGGAGCCTAACAGATGCAGTTTTGAGGCACCTAAAATATCTCTCTATTTGCACTGTCTCAAATAAATTCATATTTAAATCTCAAGGAATGTTTTAAGGTGAACTTGCTATAGGCTCAGTGAGTGGTGAGAGCAATGAGGGGTCACAATGGTCAGAATAAGCTGTTAGACAAGACCACGTTATGGGTGGTGGGGGTGTCTAGTCAGTGGTAGCTGAGTGAGTGAAGAAAAAGGGATCTGAGTGCACATGGCGTGCCCCTGTGATACAGGGAGGATAGCTCCGTACTTTCCTCTGTGTCTTTAATTCACAAAGCCTCGGCAAGTAAATTAAGCCATTTGATGCTTATATAATCCTGTGAGATTAACAAGGCAGGTATATTTAATTTTTAGTTTGCAGAATAGAAAACTTGTCATACAGTTAGGAAAAGTCCTGGCAGGACTAGGACCTAAGTCCCCCCTGACTCCTGACCCAGTACTCTGAACTAACCAAACCAAAACCCAATTTGACTAGAACAAAGGGCTTCTTATAGGGTTACGTTTGGAAAAGCAGGTGAGGGATGGACTGTGGATGGCCTTGACCATCAGACAAAAAAGCCTGAAATTTCTACAGTCCAGTTGTTAAAGCTTTTGGAACAAAAAGGATTTCACTGAAAACCAGAGCAGCAGGGGCTGGTCTGACGCAGTTTGGTGGGTGTTGGAAGAGTGGAAAAAGCCAGCCGGCAGCAAGGCCAGCTAAGATACTACTTTACTGCCAGTCAGCACGGACTTAAATGTCTTTTTTGTTGTTTGGGGTTTTTATTCATGTAGGATGTAGGACACATAAAACATAATAAATGGGCAGTAACTATTTACCAAATGATTTGCATAGCAAACCATATGAAAACAGAAGCTTACTGATAACAACGTGTCTGAGAAAACATGCCAACTTCCAGATATAGGTCAAAATCTCTCTTTAATAGGGGGATAAGGACACATGTGTAATACTTTAATCAAAAAAGAAAAAATGGTTCTCGAGTAGCTAGTTCAAAATAATAAAAGAGATTTCATGGACTTTTAGAATTAAAAAAGATCTTAAAGGTAAACAACTTCAAACGCTTATTTTATAATTAAACACTTGAGGCCTGAGAAGTTGAAGAGCTTACCATGAAACCGCCAAACTTGAAAAGAAATAGACTGAAATTAATAACTGCTCCATCATGTGTGTTTGCATATGCACTAAATTAGCCTGGAAAAAGTTACCTGCAATGGAATGTTCTGATTAGCAGCCAGCCTTTTATAGATGTGATTTCTTTGAGGTTTCCATTCATTAACGTAACTACATTTTTTTTCTGTGTTTGCATATTTCCTCCACTAGGAGCTAATTAAAGTCTAGATATTAAACTTTCTAATTTATGCATTTTATTTCACATTTAACATTTAGAATAGGAAGGACGTTTGGAGATACATTGATGTAGGTTTTTCAGATCAGGAAAAATGTATTTTCTATTTTTAAGTTGTGAGAATGGATATTGGGGAAAATCTAAAGAAAAGAGAAAGAGAGTGTGCTTTTGTTGCCCGAGCACTTGTCCAATGATTTGCATTTCACCTTGTATGGACCATGCTGCAAAGCAACATACTAATGACTTACTTTTTTAAAAAATAGGTATGACTTTTGCTCCAATAACGAAGAGTCCTTTATCCTGGATCCTGACAGCAACATAGGAAACAGAATTGAGAGCATCACTCAGCGCACGGCAATAATAGAAGGAAAAAATAAGGTATTCTTTGTAACAATAAACGTTGGGGTACTTATTCTAAACACACACACTCAGCTCCCAGCTCTGGGTTTATTAGAACCAGAAATCACTCAAATGCTCAAACAAAAGTCCAGAGAGAAGGTATGGAGATACCTCTTCATGGAGAGATGCACTGAGATCTCTCAAATGGTGGTGTTCTCCAGCCAACCACCAGGCCCAAGGAATGAGTACGCTGTCCCAACAGAAGAGGTGGAACTGCCTCTTGAACATCAGACTTGTCCACATCAGTGGTTCTCAACCCTGGCTGCGTATTCAAATACTCTCCCAATTATCTTTACTTTTGAATCTCTGGGGTGGAGCCCAGGTTCATGAAAGCTCACAGCAGATTCTGGCAAGTAACCAGGACTGAGAATCACTTCCACAAATAAAGTAGGGTAGCAGTAAGCAAAAGCTGATATGGAATGTTCCCATTTCACAAAATATCTTGTTTTCCCCCTCTTGTCTTTGCAAAGGCAAAGCCTGACTAACACTGGGGTATACAAACACACAGAATCTCAAGATTCTCTGACTTAAGAGATGCAAATCAAAACCAGAATGAGATACTACTCACACCTGTTAGAAAGGCCATCATCAAAAAGACAAGAGCTAGCAATGTTGTGAGGAGGTGGAGGAAAGGGAACCCTCCTGCACTGTTGGTGGGAATGTAAGTTGGTGTAGCGGCGGCTGTGGAAACGAGCATGGAGGGTCCTCAAACAATTAAAAATAGAACTACCATGTGACCCAGCAATCCCACTTTTGGGTGTATATCTGAAGAAAATGAAAATACTAACTCAATAAGATATACACACCTCTTTGTTCATTACAGCATTACACACAATCGCCAAGATTGTGTTCAACCTAAGTGTTCGTTAATGGATGAGTGAATAAAGAAAATACGTGTGTATACATAACAGAATAATATTTAGCCATAATAACAAATGAAATCTTGCCATTTGTGACAACATGGACGGATGTTGAGGACATTATGCTGAAATAAATCAGAGAAAGTCAAATATCTCACTTTATGTGGAATCTAAAGCAAACGAACAAACTCATAGATACAGAGAACAGATTGGTCATTGCCAGAGGCAGAGGATGGGGATGGGTAAAGAAGATCAAAAGGTACAAACTTCCAGTTAAAAATAGATAAGTCCTGGGGACGTAATGTGCAGCATGGTGACTATAGTAGTAATACTGTATTGTACGTGTGAACGTTGCTAAGAGAGTAGATTTTAAAAGTCTCATCACAAGAAAAAATCGTAACTATATATGGTGACAGGTGTTAACTAGAG
Organism: Myotis yumanensis; assembly: GCF_028538775.1. Lineage (NCBI taxonomy): Eukaryota > Metazoa > Chordata > Mammalia > Chiroptera > Vespertilionidae > Myotis > Myotis yumanensis. Next base: position 115,074,758 of record NW_027223754.1, read on the forward strand.
TTTCTATGGTGACCATTTTGTAATATATACAAATATTGAATCATTATGTTGTACATCGAAACTTATATAATGTTGGATGTCAATTATATCTTATTAAGAAAAAGAGAGACTTCAACCTTTCCTCCCACAAAAAAACATCTTCTGATCTCATCAGGGTCTAGCAGGAGTCTTTTCTGCCACTCCTGTACTGTTCGTTCTCTACTCCCCTAACCTCCACTGAGTCTTAGCAGAGCTGACACCTTGTAAACCATGCAAATATCAGTGGATCTCAGCTCTGGTGGCTTTTTTTTTCTATTGAATTAGTGAAAAATACACATAAAAAAACTGTGATTACAGGCATGGGGTAGTGATAATTTTAAAAGTAAAAAAATAAAATTATCAAATAACCCCTTGCTGAAATGTCTATTTCTACTTGCATGTCTTGATTTGGAGTAGTTTGTTACTATGAATGCCATCTGCTGGGGTGTGATTATGCCTATTTATCTATTTATTCGGCTGTATTCTTTGCACTTGAAGGTGACAAAGTAGATGGCATCATTTTCTATGTAGGATTTGACAATAACAACAAGTAACATCTGAACTCATTGTGTGAAACTTTTTGACATATGCTAATGTCAATGTCATTCTTAGGCTGACCAAAGCGGTTATCTCCATTTTAAAGATAAGAAAAACTGGCGTGATAAGATGATTAATTCAAAGCCGCACGGCTTAAAGTGGCAAATGCAAAGCTCTAACCAAAGTCTTCCTGTTCCCAAACCCAGGCCTCTGCCAATTTAAGCCCATACAGCAATCAGTTCAAATGGTGACGGCTGGCATGATACTATCAGCAATCATTTGTCAAGGCTTTAGGAAACGTTTTTATAACTAGCAGCAGTTGTAGGTGGTTTAAAATTTTTTTTCTCTAATACAAATGAACAGTAGTTTAAAATATTCCATGATGTGTAACTATTAACGAGAGAGCCGTTTACTGAAATACTTAGGAAAGGGGAAATTCTATAAACTTGAAAGTTAAATTTGTGACTACATAAAAAAAAAAAAAAAAAAAAAGAAATTGCCTCAGGATAGAAATCAAGTTAGTTGTCACAAAGTACTAGAAGTTTTCCAGATGCCATTGATTGTGTCAATTCAATTTGCCTTTCCTGACCATAACTGCTGGATATTAAAACAGATCTTAGAAACTTAATTTATGTGGTAACTTCTAGTCCTATTTTGGTATCCTATCCTCAAAAATTCTCAATAGGAAAAAAAATGGAAAATGAGAAAGCTAGGTGAGGTCTCTAAGTAGCCTGAACCATGAAGTAGCGACCTGACTCCATAGAGAATACCTGTGAGAAACGGTGGGAGTCGAGGAACAAAACCAGGGTTAGAAAAAGGAACTTCCCTGATTTACATGTAATTTTGTAGTGATGCAAAGGTTTTAAATATAGATTTCCAGACCCAGTTGGCACTTGTGCCATCCCACATGCAGTCAGGAGCCCTGGGACCCAGCTCCGGCCACTTCCTAGCCTGTATAACGACATGCAAGCCCGTTCACCTCTCTGAACCTGTTCTCTCCTCCAAAAAATGGAGCTAGAAATATTTGCCCTACCTAATTTGCCTGTTGTTATGAAGGTGATTATTATATAGACCCTAATGCAATTCCAAAATTGACTGTGATCATACATAATAAAGACTATTTGTTCAACAATTATTTGCAATGAAAAAAACAATACTTTCTAAACAAAGTTTGAGATATATAGGTATATTTATATACATGATACCCTATTAGTAGCTGCAACTGCAACACAGTCTTTAAGTAAATTATTAATTTAATGTTTTAAATTTAAAAGAATTTACTACTTTCACTTTTAGCATGTATTAATATATCTTTTGTGTATGAAAAATTATCTTTCATATAATGATGACAAAGGGAAGTTTTGCTATTTCAGAATGATTTGCACTGGTCTTCTCTTTACAACTAAAACCTTTATTTTCTGTATATTTTACAAAAGTAAAGTCCCACCTTAGACTATGTGAACTCTTCCCTGTGGTCACAGTGCGGGCATGCCCAGCAGCACGCCCACAGGTCAGCGGATGGAGGGCCCGCTGGAGCACCTGTTCGATTTCAGGGACTTGAATTTTTTTTCTTTGTTTTGTTTTGCTTTTTCCATGTAATTCAAGTCAGGGTGCAGGGGACAATAAAATTCAGTTCCTTACTGGCAAGTTTTGGCCTAGATTTGTGAGAAGTGAGTCATCAATGGAGTTACTAATAGCAAACGTGGCATTTCATATTGTTTAAATGGGGCAGCCAGGCTATTGATTGGGTCTGTAGATATGGAGTAGGAAGTAGAAGGAACCCTGTGTTAGAAAAAACACACACTCAGGAAATACTTATCACAGCATTAGTTCTGGGAGGCTGGAGAACTGTGACAACCTTACAACATTTTAGCAACATTTTCACTGAAATTGTTTTGAGGTGAGAATGAGAAATGCGTCCACGGTATGAGACAAACCCATGACGGGGCCCGAGAGCCGAAAGCAGGATGACAGCTTGTGTTGCATTTCCCACGCACTCCCCCGTTTTTCCTAACTCTCACGTTCCGTTCTCCCATCACTTGGCTCAGATGTGCCGCCCTAGGTTAAATTTAGATTCTTCCATGACCTCTCTCCATGTCTACTTTTATTTCTCTCTGAGACACTTAAAAGGAAACTATATTAGAAACATTCCGAGATTAAAATCACTGTTCCATATATAGATTTTTTGTAAATGAATGCTGGAGATTAGGCTGAATTACACATCATCCCATCCACCCCATTCCGTGAGGCTCAACCCCATTGTAGTGGTGACTAATACTTAGCGAAAGGGAAGGAAGGAATATGAATAACTTCCAAACTTACAGTACCTGACAACAGTTTTCATCAGCATTCCTGAGTCATACAAAGGAACAAGAGAATGGCCTTTAAGAGTCTGTTTCTAGTGTCTAAATTCTCGAGGTCGTGGCAGGGCAAGTAGAGGCACCCCCAAAGTCTGGGTTCAGAACTAAAAAAAAAAACAAAAACCAATATTGTGGCAAATGAAAACTAACTACAGAAATAATACAAGCATAAATCTTGGAGAATTTCTTTTGGTGTACCTTATAAAATAAATGATTATAATTTCAAACACATTTCACAACTCAAATTCTTGGCACTTTGTCTTTTAAAGTATTAAGTTGGTATTTGGTGTTCCAACTGTTATGCTACTTTTATCTTTTCCCCTTGGAACAGTCATATGAGCACCAGGGGATGTATCTGTCCCTTTAACTCAGAAGAGTCCTGCATTGAGATGTACCTTCCTCTGTCCAGACCGTGTATACTCACCTACAGCTCACACTCGAGCTCTTTTTCCTGACCCTATAAAATTTATACTTTAGCTAAAGATAGATTTTGTTTTTTATGCAAAATATGTTTTAATTTATATTCTCTGGAAAAAAAGAGAACTATCTAGAAATCAGATAGTTTTTAATAAAGTTGATCATAGGATACAAGTTTCATCTTATTTTTAATTTTTTTCACTCCTCAATCATATTTTCAAACTCTATAACACTGTATCTGTTGAAAACTAGCTTGCAGCTTATGTAAAATACTAAGCAAGAAACTGGTCTTTCTTGTACATAGTAGCATTTAGCTTATATAGTTTATCTCTGCTGACCAAAGGATGTATTCTTGAGGAAAAACCCAATTCAAAAAATAGAACTCTAGCAATGAATCTGTGCTATTACATTTAAAGACTTTTAGGCGAGAAGCAGTTTGGTATAAAGATTGAGCATAGGCACTGGCGTCAGACAAACCTGGACATAGTTCTGCCCAGCTCTGTCTGTGCTGCTGTGTATGTTTGAGTGAGTCATGGAGCCTCTATAACCTCAGCTGCCGCTTCTGCAGAAGAGGGCACCTCACCAGCTCCTCTCCTTTCCTCCCATGACTTTTAAATGGCGGGCGCCAGAATTCAAAGGAAATGTCTACCCAGAATCTTTTTATTTCCCACCTCTTATTAATCTTAAAGATTAATAATCAAAATAGGGAGACACCTGAGCTCCCTTTCATATTCTTCACTGTTTATCTGTCTTCGTGTGAGTGCTCCTCTGCAGGAGAGAGTAATATGTATTTGATCTCCAAGTAGGGACATTCTTCTCTATCAACTTAAGGTTAAGAATATCCTTCAAGGTTAAGAATAGGGATTGTGTCATATTCACCTCTGTCTCCCTTAAAACATCTGGGCAATGCCCAGTAAATGTCTGCTTAATTGAATGCAAAATGCCACATATTGTAGATACTTTCATTTCCAATCATTTCAATACACAGAGGATATATGGTGTGTGCAATTAAACAGATGCAACAAACAGAAGATGAATCATTTATGCAATCCTCACTATACCATAGTGGAATTACAGAGAATTTGGAGCAATGAACTTGGCTAAAACATGAGGAGTATATTCTTAGTCTCCCTGATTTGTAGAATAAAGACAGAAATACCTTACTGAATAGGATATGAGAACCTGTAAAGTGCCTAGCACATTACTTAGAAACTCAGAAAAATGTTAAGATGTTTTGTATTCACCACTTTAGGAAGCCCACGGTCACATTTCAGCCTACATATTACTTTAGCCTGTAGGTCACTCAACCACTTTCCTTCAGCTAGGACACTCCATTAGTCTGGAAGCTTCAGCACAGCCTCTATCATTTCAAACCCAGCCATCTGTGTCTTAGGAGATAGGCTGCAATAATTTACAAGTAATTAGATCAACATTTTCAAAATAATTTTGAATATGAAAAACTTGCTCTTTTGTTTTTCCTATATGGTATGTATCACTTTTCTGCAAGGTTGGGTTGGGGTTTTAAAATAAATAATTTTTTTCATGTGACTAATTTTTATCTTTAAAAGAAGATAGCAATGCAAGCCTTTAAGCTGTACAAATGCGTGTTTCAGTACTTTCGAAATATCACAGTTTGTAACGTGCTTTCAAATTCATACACATTTGACTCCTATTGCCTTTTTAGGGACTAATTTGTCAAATAGCAGCACTAAAGTCTAGTGAAACTATAGTGTGTTAATTTGTAACCTATATCTTCATTTCCTAGATAAGGAACTGACAGACTGAGAAGTTAAGTAATTTACAAACACACACAATCATCTTAGCGGGCTTTCCTGCCTCCCCTCGGCACCATCGGGACCGCAGGGCCACATTCTGTGAGCACATGAAAGCAATGGTTCAGCCAGCCGTTCTCTTCTGTCCTTGCTGAGGCTCCTGTTCCCAAACAGCAGCCACTAGCTCAGGTCAGCCCAACAAAGGAAGGCCTCCGCCTCACCTGGTGCTCTCATTCACGTGGGCTGCCCACCTCAGAGAGTAGGACGTGCAGTCCCGCATCTCAGCCTCAGGTCTGTAATTGTTGCGCCAGCAGCATGAGATAAATAAGCCTGAAACCCTCGTCCGAGTCGGATGTCATAGCCCCCGGTCTCCTGAGGACCTGCTTTCCTGTTATTTTTTCCATTCTTGCTGGGGCTCGGAAAGGGGAGAGCCTTCTGGTAACCACTACTTGTGCAATGACTACCTTTGTTGAATGAATGAAATAGCGGAATCATTTCAACCCTCAGAAGTAGCTGATGGATGTTCAAACGGTGGTTCTTTGTCCTATCACTAGCTGAAATTTCTTTTTCTTTTGTAGACCGCTAGCTCCTTGGTTGTGGCCGACTCTAGGATTTCTGGAATCTACAGCTGCATGGCTTCCAATAAAGTAGGGACTGTGGAAAGAAACATAAACTTTTACATCACAGGTAAGCCACACACCTTATACTCACAAAAACAGCCTGGTGACCTGTCTCTCTTCAAGTCTTGTTTGCTTTTAGTGCACTCAGAGATAGAGTGATTTTTGTTTAAAGAAAACACTCCATAGAATTGTTAAACTTTGAACAATTTCATCCTTGCTCTTAGGAACAGTACCAACATTGAATCTTCTAAAGAATAGTTTCCCTGCATTCTCTTTTAGAGCCATTTGTGGATGTCCGGCTCCCAGGCTGGATTGTGAATTTGGGATCTTGTCATGTTCATTTTTTAATTCCTTCAGTACCTGGCACAGAATCTGGCACACAGTGGTTGTTCAAGAATAATCAAGGAGCCCTGGCAGGGCGGCTCCACTGGTTAGACTAGAGCATCTTGCTGTGCTCCAAAAGGTTGCGGATTTGATTCCCAGTTGGGGGCATATGGGAAACAACCAATCTCTCTCTCTCTCTCTCTCTCTCTCTCTCTCTCTCTCTCTCATCAATAAACATATATCCCTGGGTGAGGATTTTAAAAAAGAATAATCAAGGAAACAAATTATAATACATATGATAACATTTTTTAAAACCAGAAAGCTAATTGTTTCACAAGTTAATTTTAACTTTTTGGAAAATGAGCCTCTCCTATAGAAATCTGAAGCTGGGCTTTGTTGACAATAAGTAATGTACTCTTTCTTGGTCGCATATAAGAATGTTTAGCCTTAAATAGGACCGTCCTGCAAATCTTAAAACTTCCAAGGTACGCAAAGGGCACTCCCTATGTCCCTCCATGGGTACAGGAAGGAAGTAAGTAGCTCAAAGTATAAAAACAATTGCCTGGCTCCACACTCCCCAATTTCTGAGGAAGCCTGGGCAGTTTGCCAACTCTGGAAACTTCGCACTGCATGAGGAAGGCTGCAGGAGTTGCCTAGAGTTCCCCAGAAAGAAAGAATAGGTCTGGTTTCACGAGACTGCGTGGGCTGTCAGCTCACAGGGAGCCTCTGGCGAGTCAGCCAACCCTCTGAGAAGCTCCGTGGAGACACCCTGAGAGGCTGTCACAGAGCAGCGGAGCTGGGCGAGATTCAGAGGCATTCTAGCCCTGCATTCTAGCCCTGCATTCCCCAGATGAGGAAATGGCTTTGGAGATGTGGGGAGGCACACAGCAGAGCCGCTCTAGACTGGCTCAGTCCTCTCAGATTCGAGAAGTGGAAGGGAAATCATCTTTGCATCCGTTCCAAGTAGGAAAACCCTTTCTTTCAAGGATTCAAATAGTAATTTCACACAGATGCAATCTCAGATGATTTGGACTAATTAAATATGAAGGTTTGTATTGTCCTATGTATTTGGTTGGAAACAAGTTACCCAAAGCCACGGCCACTGTAGGTGTGATTTAGAGGACAAAAGACTGAGCAGCCCCTGCCCTTTCTGAGCAGTCAGCACGTTTGTACAAGTTTAACAGCACCTGCTGGTAGATGGTCCCGCTCGACTCTGCAGCAGGCACTTGCAGAGATATCAGTGAAACCCTGTCTTTCTAGAAAGACGTTTTAACACCCGGGAAACAAAGAAGAAATGTTAAAGTATATATATATCCTAGTATCCAAAGGTTTGTGCAGAAGTAATGTAATGGACAAACTTACCAGTGGTAAGCCAATGCTGTCCAATTGAAATACAATGTAAGCCACATATGTAATTTAAAATTTTCTAGTATCCAGATTTTTAAAAGCAAAAAGAAAAAAGTGAAATTAGTTTTACTTAACCCAATATACCCAAAATAGTATCATTTCAAGATGTCATTGACATTTTAAATATTATACTGCTCCCGTTTTTAAATTAATTGAAATAAAGACTTGAATGAAATCCTTCAGTCACACTAGCCATGTTGTAAACACTCAATAGCCACATGTGTCTGTGGGTTCTGTACTGCACAGTGTAGCTGGAAGCCTCTGAGACGAAAGCAGGATGCGAAATGCCCCTGGATTTGAGGGGGCACTGAGGGGGATTCGAATCTGAACAGGTAGAGAGAAGATAATCTCGCCCTGGTGTCCACATTCTGTCCACACCCCTCATGAACAGTCTTCCTGGGACCTCGCAGTGTGCCCAGTGACAAGTGGTCTGACATCAGGAGGACAGACCTAGCGAAGAGGAAGGAGACTGAGACCTGGAAACAGACTTGGGATCACCTTTACAGGGAATTCTGGGATCCCAGAGACCCCAAGAAAGATCTAGAAGTGGGGTTAGCATAGACTCTGGGTGGACATGCCCACTTGGCCCACAGACTCTTTACATTGTGAAGAGGGACAGCCAGACAGAGCCATCCAAAGACCCAGGACAGGGAGCCCCTCTTGCTGAGTCTGAAGGCAGTACTGGAAGCGCACGTTCACAGAGTGGAGGGGAAGGGCATGCTCATTTCCATATCGTTCAGCACCCGCCGGAAAGGTTCGCTGGTGCCCAGCATGAACTGCAGCACCAACATCTCGCCTGTCCGTCCCTCTGAGTTCTTCCTTGCCGCAGCCTATATCCACGCTGAGAGGTGCCCATCAAGCTAATCAGCTGAATTCAGAAATTCCCTCTCACCTCCCACCACTTTATACAATTAATAACCATGGAGTGGTTGAGACCTTTCCTAGATCTCAAGGCTTGTCCACAGAAAGGAGCAATGAGAATTCAATTCAAATATACCTACTAGAAGCTCTCGCCATGTTTCCTCTAGGAATTCAGGAGCCTTAATCTTAAAACTGAGCACAAAGCCAGCCAATCAAGCCTCCATTTCCTGGAATATAACTTCTCTGAATTCTTGTCTACCAGTCCTGAAAAGTTCTAGTTGGTGATAAGATTGGTGATAACAGATTCATTTGCTTACACGCATTATTTTAAAACTAATTATTATCTATTTCTTACTCAAATTTTTGTCACGAGACTTACTCTCACAAGAGATAAGACTGAATACTGTTCGGTACGTTGCACCTCACATGTCTGTTATCTGTGTTTCTTCTTGGTCCTGGTGCAGATGATGCTTTAAGAGACCTGTCTGAAATTTAACTGCTTTAAATCTAGATCTGGATTTGGATCTTTATTGAGCCTCATTTCCATCATGTTGCCCCTTAAAGTACAATAGTAACTTATAGTTGCCTTCCAAACTGATGAAAAGTAGTTACCGGTGGCCACTAGAACCCTCCACTGCTTCAGCTCTGTGCTGTGCCATTGTACGTACACGGTAGCTACTTGAAAAAGCAAAACTTTCTAGTAACCACTCACTGTCTTTTTAGAGAATGTTATTGCTATTCTCCATTAGAAGAGAAGCCTTCTTTACCCCGCCCTGACAAATGAGGCACCTTTCATCCTTTCCGTTTCTATGCTTGTCGCATGAACTCAATTCACGTGCTTGACCAACCAAGTCTGAATGTCTACCCCCTTTGAGAATAGATGACTCAACCAACCCTAGGTTGAATGTCTCTCCTCTCTCCTGAGTAAGCATTGATTCTTCTCCTTGACACCTCATAAGCTGCCATGGGTGTGAAACATGTTAGATAGATGAGCATTAGTTGGTGCTGATGATGCTTGTACTGAATCTTCAACGGATACTTAAGTGTGGGAAGATTTCTTGTTTTCACTCTGAGAGTTAGAAGGCAATTCTTTCTTGGGGTTGTTTTTGTACTCAGGCAAAAAAAAAGAAAATCAACATGAATTAAGGAGAAAAATCCCTCTGGATTCATGAACTCGTTTTAGGACATTTTATTTATTATTTTCTATGGATTTAAAAGAGAATACCAAATGGGTGATGCTGAGAAATAGGTCATCATTTCTAAGAGGCTGTCTGGTAACGTACACCAAATTAGCTTCAGTGACAGTGCCCTCCATGTGGGAAATGGACCTCAAAACCCATTTGGTTCTTTTCTTTTCCTCTGTGTGTGTTTTTGCTGTTTGCTGGCACTCAGCATGACTATGGGTGTGTTAGCAATTACTGAGTGTGAAACAGGAACAGCACTGCCTTATCTCCCTGGCTTCCCAATGTCACTAAATGCATTTTATTTTGAGATTCCTGGTGGTGCTTGGCAAAGATAAACAAAATCTTCCATCAGGAAACCTGTGAGCTAATTTCCACAGGAAGTTTCAAATCACTGAAGTAAATAGAAACTCTACTTGCTCTCAATGGTGTGACTTGGGCTCACTTAGGTTCTAATACCAGATGAGACCTACCTCATAAATGGAGTCTGTGATCTTTAAATAAATGCTTTGATTGCAACCAGTACACAACACTTCTGTTCTGGTGTGTGTGAAAGAGTTGATGGCTGCTGTTTTAATCCTTATGCTTGGAAAATGTCCCAAATATAAAATGACGCTAAGTTACAGGGGCTATTTCTGACATCTTATTGTTATCTTAAAAATGATTGTCAGCTGCTTCTGCATCTTCTGGCACATCCTTAGGTTTTCATTTTTAAAGCAGGAAAACCTCCACTGGTCTCCTCTCTTTCCAACTACTGACAGCTTCATAAGCCACTGTTATCCCCGCTCCCAGGTTTCAAATGAATACTTTGGCATTTCTTCAGACGTGACACTTTATAATAAAGCCAAAGCCCAGAAAAATCAGAAAAACAAGCAAAGTGAGATTTAGGAAAGAGTTGATATGATATCTAATTTTGGACTATTGTCCCTTTAAGGTTTAAAGGTTTCTTTATAGCTTTGTGTCCAAAGGATAATAATAATAATAGCATAACATAGTGCTTTTCATCTTCAAAGTACTTTGTAAAATGTTGGCCCAAATTCTTTGCTCAAATACAGATACGCCACTAGTAACAGGCAACGCAAGGGTTTTGAGAGCAGATCCGTTCAGGGCCAGTAACCAATGACTTTTTGGAATCCTCTGGTGAAACGGTCCAGAATGAGACGAGGAACTCTCAAGGCAGAAGCTAAACGATGGTCCAGGGAAGGAAAGCTCAGGAGGAAGCTCAGGAGGTGTTGCCAGGGGCACTTAGAGATGGAGATGAAGGTTCGCTGGGAGTGGACATTGGAGAAAATGGCTTTTAATGACAGTCACTTTCAGAAAATGTTTAATAAGCTTTTGATTTTTTAAAAAATGATTTTCCCTCCCACGACTGCCCCCATATTGGAATCCAGCAACTCTTCGAGATTAGTTGTCCACATTTTCAGAAGACATCTTTTCTCTTTTGTGGCTGGGTGGAACAACCACCAGTAGGGAACCTGAGCAAGTAAGTTGGCTCTTCTCTGCACACTCTGCCCACTGTGCCGGCAAAGAGCAGGCAACATAGTGGGACCGCAGCTAGGGAGGATGCTAGCGACCCAGTGCAGGAAGCTTGGGAAGTCAGTCGCCCTTTTACTGGATGCGTGAGGACTGCAGTGGTGTTGACTGGCAGGACTGGATCTCTTAACATGTACCTGGGACTTCCTAGTCTCACCACTTATTTTGGATAAGTTTGATGAGAAAAGCATCTTTGAATTTTAGTACACATTGCTATTATCACTTTACTATTTTGTCCATTTACCAGTAGTTCTGTCCATGGTAAAGAAATGGGAAATGTAGTTACCATCCCAAGTTGTACAAAAAAATTCAATTTTGAAGAGCAGCTTGAGGCAAATAAGAAAAATGTCCTATCATACTAACTGTCCTGTTTGGCATTTCCTGCTTCTGATGGCATGAACTTAGTTGTTCCCCACCTGCTATGTTTGAGCAAGTCCCCTAAAATAAACAGATAAATAGTCATTCTTTTAATGCCGATGCTGAGAGAATCTCTGCAGGAATAATTCAGCAGATCTTTGAATATCTCATGACAAGATATTGCCTCCGTATGACACTTGTTTTTCTATGAACCAAAGTTCTTTATTCTTATTTTATAGATGTACCAAATGGGTTCCACGTTAACTTGGAAAAAATGCCCACGGAAGGAGAGGACCTGAAACTGTCTTGCACAGTTAGCAAGTTCTTATACAGAGACATCACTTGGATTAAGCTGCGGACAGCTAACAACCGAAGCATGCACCACAGGATTAGGAGGCAAAAAATGACCGTCACAAAGGAGCACTCCATCACGCTTCACCTTCTCATCAAGAATGCTTCCCTGGAAGACTCAGGCACCTATGCCTGCAGAGCCAGGAACATATACACAGGGGAAGACGTCCTTCAGAAGAAAGAAGTTATAATTAGAGGTGAGCACTGCAACAAAAAGGCTGTTTTCTCTCGGATCTCCAAATTTAAAAGCACAAGGAATGATTGTACCACACAAAGTAATGTAAAACATTAAAGGACTCATTCAAAAGTAACAGTTGTCTCATATCATCTTGATTTATTGTCACTGTTGCTAACTTTCTGGCTCAGAGGAGATGCTCCTCCCAAAATGAGTTTGGAGATGATGGGAGTAATAATGAAGCCCAGGCCCACGCGGGGCTCCCCATCAGGCTGAGGGTCTCTCTGGGACCCACCTGGTGACCTGGTGCGCGTTTGGATTTGGAGGATCCCGGCAGGCACACTCTGTGCTTTTGCTCTTTGCTGTCTCCTGCCTGATAAACACTCAACTGGAAGCTGATCCTTTCCTTCCACTTTGATGCCAACCTCTTTTTATTTTTAAGTTTCAAAGCTGCACAAACTGAATAATTTAAACAGATGCTGGTCTCTGCCAAAGATGGACATGTATAAGTTAATTTTCCAGCTCAGAATGAGTACAGTTGAATTTGAGACTCTGTCAGACCTCTGCCTGGTTCTATTTTGTATTAATTCGTCTGTTTTTCATTTGTAAATAGCACCTGGATAGCACATTATAATGCTTATTTATTTGAAAATGCTTTTTTTTTTTTTACATTAAGCACATTAATCTTAAACTGGAGCTCTAAGATGGGTCCCATGGGTGCAAGTGTTGGTATAATTCAGAGGTGTTAAAGGTTTATCACAGGATGAATCAGGAAAATCCACCCAAATCAAGCCCACTCTGGTCTTATGCAATTCTGGGTAGCTTTCCAGACCAGTGGCCAGTTTCCTCCTCACTGCTCCTGAGTGGACTAAACAGCTATCCTGAAAGAAAGAGGATCATGCCTTTGGTTTAAATATTTTTGTCCCCTGGTTAGTCTTTTAAAGAACTTTGTCCTGTTTAATTAATGGCATTCAAGGGTGTACCACAATCAATTATTAAACAAATAAAGGCCATTGTGACCAGAAGTTTAAGATTAAGGCATTCTTCTAAATGTAAATCTAAAAATGTGCCCACTAAAAAAAGTCTACTTCCCCATATTCCTATGTTAATAGGATTTTTATGGGGATTAAGAAATAGCACAACTACAGAAGCAGAATTCAGAATCATTGAAAAATAAACATTTTTAAATCAAGACAAATTGTATCTCTTGTTTCAAGCTTGCATTTGAGGGGAAAGTGACTTTTTCTCCCTCCAGTTTAATGTGTACTGTTCTGTTGTTTTCATTTATGATTGATCATTATATGTGACTTGCATGAACTATTGGAAAATAAATCATACTGACCGAAATAGCCATGGCTGAGAACACAGTGGCTGGGCAGTCAACAAGAGCTGACAATATGACAATGTTTCAGGCTTGGGAACTCTCTTGACTGTTTCCTACTTTAGGTAACAGGCTCTGTCCCACGGCTAAACTTGTCTTTCACGTGGGAATTGCTTTTGTCAAAGTGTGAAAGAGTAAACAATACCATTTCCCCAGAATGCCAGTTTTATGGAGCCCCGAATGCTCTGAAAACAATTAGTAACCTGGAAGTTGTCAGCCCAAAGGAAAGAATAATCAATTGTATCTTTTACCTATGGCTCTTGTGCCTGGCGTCTTTGTTCATTATAAGTCAGTGTGTTCCTTCGGGAAACAATGCGTTAGGACCCCAGAGCTTGGGAGCCTCCATTTCTAGGAAAAGCTCAAAAAGTAACTGGAATGGTTGGGGGAGTGCTTCTGAAAGCATGATGAATTGGACATGCAGAATGTATCATTTCCTTTCCCTTAAAATTGCAATTTTCATGGAGAGGGGAAGGGTCTTTATATTCACAGAAGATGATTTTAAGCACTTCCATGAGATGATTTTAAGGATGCTGTAATTGTCCACTGTGTAATTAATCCTTACAGAGAGTTTCAAAAGAAAAAAAACATTTAAAAAAATTAGTTACTCTTTTGAGTGCGGAGTAAGGGGAGGATAACAGGAAAAAGGAAAAGAAAAGAGCCAGTGTGGAGAATGAGTGCGATGGAGTGGAGGGCGTGAGGCTGGTTCCTCGGTCCCCATTCTAATGGAGAACAGACACTATTCATCCGGCCTGGTGACACCGAAAAGTGTCAGTAACACCGAAAAGTAAAAGAAGAGCCTGATGGGAGCTCTCTTTGGCTATTGATAACCAGCAGAAATATTGTGTTCTTTCTGATTTTCTCAGTTTGAAGGGATCAGCTCCAGTTAACTTTTGGAAAGCAGCTACCTATAGCCATCAAATAACTTAGGTTTAAAAATATGGGTTTGATGTCCTTTCTTACTTAAAATGTCAAAAGAGATTACTATGAAGCATAAAGTGGGAATAGATAAAAATGATTCCTTGATTGATTGATTATTTAGAAACTAGCAAAAAAAAGAGAATTTTCTCATAAGAGAATGTTTTTTCAGAAATGGGTACAAAGAAAAAAAATCATAATGCTGTATGTTTCAGGCATGTTTATGTAAAGTTTGTACTTAATTGAAAGTCCTATGTTCATTCTGCAGCCTTTCTGCTGTTTCTCTTGTCTGAAGTTTGTGTAGGACAGTTAGAGCCCTAGGGAGGTCTTCACGACTTTTTTTGTTAAAAGCAAATGTTCTCGTCTACATAAGCACTGCTTTCCAATACACCTGCCAGGAAAGCACAATTCTGCCTGTGCTGATGATGTTACCGTTTTTAGCTATGAAAATTATCTGGGTGCTGGAGGCCCTATATTCAGGCTTTCTTCTTATAATAAGGCCCATGGGCAATGATAGGTTATTTTAGCATTTTCAGCACATGGGAAATAGCAAATGTGCTCAGAGAGCCTATTAAAAGAATAACTCAGTGAACTGGCTCTGAGTTTTAATGAGATATGTCCAAGTTGGCTTGCCACTGTAAAAGACACTAAATAGTAAATGATACTATTCTTTATTCTCTTCCAAGTTTCACTGGCATGTCTAGGGTCTTTCCCATGTAAAACTGTAAACATTGTAATGATCAGGCATGTTACCAAAATTAAAGATTTTGATAGATGGCTGCATTTTCCACCAGTAAAAGCAATTTGACAGATTGCACAGAATTCAGACCCAGAAATATTCAAAGGGCCCTGCTTGGGGGCAAGATAGATGAGGAAAGACACACAGAAACAGGCAAAAGGATCATTGCTTTAGTTCATTCCACACAATGTTCGAAGCGTTTAAAGATCAGAGCATTTCCTTCAGCATTCTTATTTGACTTCAGATTTCATTTTGTGTAAAATGAGAAAAGACTAATGATAAGCTATGGAAATCAAAATTTAGTGAGAAATCTGTTTCTTCTAACATAGTTACCCTACCATGTTAGACTATATCAACATGTTTAAAAGTTGTATGATAATACACTTTTTAACCTGAGATCTCTAAATTGCTTCAATGAATGCTAATCCTGAGAGTTTCCCTGCAGGAATAAGAGAAAGGTTTGGGGACTCGGCAGAACCCTGCAGGGACATGGAACCAAAGCCATGGCAATGTGTCATCTCTTGTAGCTTATAACCACTCCTAAGCTGCATTCACAGTGTTAGTACAATAAGATGAGGAAATCAGAAATGGTCAGAGAAAGCTCATAATTGAAACCAGTGGCGCAGAATGTGTAAGTTATGCCAAAACTCTTTTGATTTCTGTTCCAGAATTTGCTACAAGGGGGCAAATGGATGACTTGGGAGGGTGGGAAAGACATTAGGAGTTGTCTTTATTCTTTTACCTTAAAAGCTTGAGCACCCACCTAACTAGAATGTATACACATCAGCAGGACTGACTACTTTATTAAATAGACACTGTACTCATTGGGGCCTTGGGGGTACTGCTGTTCCTATGTGGGATTTTAATGTTGTAATGTATTGCATCCTAATGTATTAAGTTCATTTTGTTGTACTATATTGGTTGGCATTTTATTAAAATAAATTGTATTGTATCATATTTGTATGTTTTAAGAGAAAATAATATAAAATACATTATTGTACTATTATATAGTGCAAAGACCACAAGTCTGTACCTCTGCCTCTTGAATGGATCCTTTGGTGGCTTGCATTTGGGAAGGGAACGGAGTAAAGAAAAAATCAATAAAGCTTTCAAAGTTCAAGAAATTCTCCTGTTTGGTCTGCTGCCTTGCAACTCAGGTTACTGACAGCTGAGTAACACAGACATGCCCTCACGAACACAGAGATGAAAGCACATACAAAATTATAGTAACTCATCACCACCATGCTATACATCTACGTAAAAAGTCATTACAAACCTATATCCAAGATCATGTTTTTCCTTTCTAGTTCCAAAAATATTATGCAAAACTCCTTAGGTTTTAGAAATGCTTCTCTCAAAACAAAAAAAAGTAAAGAAAGAAAAATATCCTTGATGTTAAAATCTAAAAATAAAGAATTTAGTTCATGATTTTACTCTGTGTTCTAATGAATTCCAATGTAGTGTACCAACTTACTAAAGAGGAAGCAGTAGGTTAATCATAGAAGATAAATTTAGGGAACAAATATGAATTAAACTTTATAGTCAAGTTTTGCTATTTATATATTTCAAATGTTGAGGTGCATATGCAATAAAAAATAAAGCTGATGAGTAATAATTCTCTTTCTTTATTCACTAGATCAGGAAGCACCATACCTCCTGCGAAACCTCAGTGATCACACAGTGGCTGTCAGCAGCTCCACTACTCTAGACTGTCATGCTAACGGCATCCCTGAGCCTCAGATCACCTGGTTTAAAAACAACCACAAAATACAACAAGGACCTGGTAAGAGATGCTTTCCTTGTGTTTACTCTTCCTCATTGTCCCCTTCTTCCCTTAACGTTGCCACCGCCCCCAGCCAGTACAGCTAGAACCACCTGCTGATAGAGCTGCAAGAAACGGCTCGGGTTCATACTTATATCAACTTCCATGAGGACTGTGTGAGCCAGGTCCTATGCAGACCACATTGCTAAGCCGATGGCATCTGCTGTGAACAGTGCATCAGACAGAAATGCTAAGAGCCACTCAGGAAAGGTTTCAGTTCACCTTGACAGCAGGAAAGTGTTGTGAGGATTAGTTCCTTGGCTTGAGGGATAGCGGAGCCTTGAACACTTGGCATAGGTGAAGTTCAGAGTGGATTTATAATCTTTTAAATTCACTTATACCAATTTTAATGGTTTGGTAAAAAGAATAATATTTTAAATGATATTTTATAATACTGGTAAATAAAATCTAAACTAATGGTCATTTGTTCATTTTTCTTCAACAAAAAATAAATTTTAAAGCAACTAGACTTAAATCAGTAAGTATAAACACCATCTATTGTTTGCCTCATTATTCTATGGTTAAATAAATTTAAAATAAACTTATTTATTCTGATTAATAATAACATTTATATTAAAAATAAATTTGCCATTTATTTGCAATACCACAACAACCTAAATCAAAGAATTGGCAATATGAAGTGGTTCTTAAATGTGAGTCTTTTATTCAAAGCCTCCATTTGAATTTAAAGCACAGAAAGGATTGTGGTATAATGACCTTTCTTTCACCCTACTCCTCTCATCAATCACCAAGGTGAGCAGGTTAAACCTACTAATTACTAAATATTTCTCAAATCCATCCTTTCCTCTGCTTTCTTACTATTATTCTCTTGGTTCAGGCCCATTATCTATCCTCTCAACATCTTCAGCTCTGTCCTAACCGGTCCCCTTAGCTCTCTTTTCTCTCTTTGTATCTATTTTCCGCACAGCTGTGTAAAATGCAACTGGGAACATGTCACTTCCCTTTTCAAGTGTTCCATTGGCTCTTCATCACAGGACCAAGTTCAAGCATCTGACAGCGAAGGCCCTCAACAACTGCACCTGACTACTCCTACAACTCACCTTAAACTTTATATTCTAGCAAGTGCCAAACTCTCGGAGACCACTGAGTACTCCTGGAGACCACTGCATACTGTGTGCACACACGTTATGCCACTTCAACCTACTATACTTTTTCTGTTCCTATCTTCCTATCTTCCCTTCACCTAATACCTACCCATCCCTAAGTCCCAGATTGGGTGTTCACCCTCCAGAAAGCCTTACATGTCTCCACAAAGAGGAGGCAGGTCCCCCATGAGTCTATTATTTATGAATGTTTCGATTCTCTCTTGCTGAGTTGTGTAATCATCAGTTCATATGTCTTTACTATCTTCGCATAATCCTATTGCCCTCTTACTATATTGTGATGTCTTTTATGGGTATACTCTCTTACTATCTGTGCATCATCATATCATGTCCTCATCCTGAAGGCAGATAGTGTAGCTTTGTCTTATTTGCATCTTATTTGTCTTTTTATCCTCAAAACCTGGCATAGTGCTTGGTAATCAATAAATGTTTCATGAATGAATGAATGAATGAATGAATGGTTTCCAGAAAACTTTAGCAAGTTCACCTGATAGCACAAATGCCTAAACTTGGTGGGGGGGGGGGGGGGGGGGGGGAAGGGACCATACCATAGAATTCTTAAAGCTAAAGGAAGCTTTGGAATATTTTTTTAAAAAATATATTTTATTGATTTTTACAGAGAGGAAGGGAGAGGGATAGAGAGTTAGAAACATCGATGAGAGAAACATCAATCAGCTGCTTCCTGAACGCCCCGCCCCGCCCCCCCCCCCCCCCCCCTCACACACATACTGGGGATGTGCCCACAACCAAGGTACATGCCCTTGACTGGAATCAAGCCTGGGACCCTTTAGTCCGAAGGCCAACGCTCTATCCACTGAGCCAACCCGGTCAGGGCGCTTTGGAATATCTTTAGCCTCATTTGTAAGACGTGTAGTTTCATAGAAAACTAATCCCTTGAGGTATTCTACCAAAATAAAAGAGATGAATAAATAAATAGCTTGTGAAACCATACCTATAAATAATGTCTTCCCCTTAGAGATTCAGTGTTCACACCAGTATGTTAAGCACCCAAAGAAGTCCTGTACTAAAGAAATCAGGTAAACTATGGTTTCAAGTTCTGTATTCCCCCAACTTTCTCATTCACAAAATGCTCTTCATGAAATGTTAATGTAAGATGTTGGGTGATTCTTTGAAGGAAGTAAATTTGACTTAAGGTCCGTTTCCATACTTTGGTTGTATGTTAAAGAATTATAGTTGAGCAATTTTGAAAGCTCAAGAGCATTCTGGGACTAGAAGATGAACAAGGCAAGAGAATGTCCCAAGGCAATTGCTACAAATAGAAAGATTATGAGGTATTGGGGAGGTTTGAGTCCTAACATTGCCCTCATGGGTCAGAGGATTTGGGCAACTCACTCTTTAATCTCTGAGCCTCTATTTCCTTATTTATAAAATTGGAATAATACTGACCACACGGGCATGTGGTGAGGTTTAAATGAATTAATATGACTCAGCTGGCACACTGTCATGACTTAGTAAATGCTATCTCTGACCGACATCATTCATATAAAAATTAGTCAATGAGTTGTCAAATGCCAAACAACTCTAAATCCAATAAAGGTAACTTCCTCCCAGCTTTCTTTGATCTTCTGAGGTCCAAAAGAAAAATATGTAAAGAGTCTTATAGAAATTCTTATATAAAATATTTTCTAAATATTATTCTAATATGCTACTATTAGGATTTATTGAGCTCAACTATACTAAGTTGTCTATTTTATCTTCCTTCCCTTTTTTTACTCTTTAAAACTACTACAGCTCTTTGGAAAGGAATGTCTTAATTTTCTGAAGATAATCTCTTATGTGCATATAGTATTTACGAAGTTTTATATGTAAGTTTCCTATCTGAGGCAGTGAATTCAACAGCCAATGCAATACACGCCGTGACTATCACACTTATGTTCATGCATGTAGATATCTTTAGATATACCAATTCTTTTATCGTTTTTCTTTTTACAAACCTCTAAGTAAAGATTACAGGTAACCAAAGTGATAATCCTTGACTCACTGGTAACCAAAGCTGAAATGGAAAAACACTGAGATCACAAACTAAAAACTAGTCCATAATGTACTAAATCTTTGGAAAGTTAGACTGAGTTTAAAAGTCTGAAAATAAACTACGTTCTTAAGAGACTTGAGAGGCATCTTTTGTATTAAGCCTGGCAACTCAAGAAGAATGTATGTACTGACAGTATTTTAGTGACCGTAGATCACTGACAGAATCGGGCCCATTATCACTGTTATTTGTTAAATGACAGCTTACTCTATTCCAAAGAAAATATGAGAGAGGAAGCAGGGCACACATGAGGGCTCACGCTCTAGAGCCACATTTCCTTTCAGGAAAACCTTTCAGTGGGGCACAGCCATTCTATAGGAGAAATGCAATTTTAAGAAAGTGTTATGAAAGCTGAGTAGTAAAGTCTTGGGCCAAAGGGCATCAAGCAGAAGCGAAAGAGATCCTCAGCACACAGGCCCAGGAAAGCATGTGCTCGGGGACATGAGGCCATTCCACCAGGCCACCCAGATGGAAGACCCCAGGCGCCCTGGAAACCGTGCTGCCTGGCGCTCCACGGAGTGCGCACTCTGCTGCCAGCCTGGCAGCTCCAGCCCAAGTGCAGGCTCTCTGGGCCTTTCCCACTCACTCCGTCAGTCTCTCCCTCTCCGCTCCCCACCCCGCCTTGGGCCAGAGGCTGCCTTCACTAGGAACCCTTCTTTCCCACTCTTCTCCGCTGTCTGGGTTTCGTTTCAGTTCATGTCACAGAGCACTCAGTTGTTCTCTTGTCTTATGTGTGCTTATTTTTTTAAAAAATATATATTTTTATTGATTTCAGAGAGGAAGGGAGACGGAGAGAGAGATAGAAACATCAATGATGAGAGAGAATCATCAATTGGCTGCCTCCTGCACCCTCCACTGGAGATCGAGCCCGCAACCCTGGCACGTGCCCTGACCAGGAATCGAACCATGACTTGGTTCATAGGTCAATGCTCAACCACTGAGCCACGCCGGCCACGCTATGTGTGCTTATTTTTAAAACCTTTGTAGTTAGCTATCATATCTTAATACATCTTCATTGAATAAATAATAAATATTGATTGAGCTTTCACCAGATACCATGGCACTGTGTTAGGAGTTTTACAAATATCTCCTTTACTTTCACAGGTGTTATCTGAGGTGGGTAATATTATTAGATGCATTTCACAGTCTGTTTTAACTTAACAAGTGCTTGTCAGGTACCTGGTTCCGTTCCGAGCACTTTATTAATACTAATTTGTTTGCTCCTCAAAACAATTTTATGAAGTTTGCTAAATTGTTATGCCTGATTTACAGACCAAAGGATGAGGGAGTAGAGACAGAGAGGAGGAATAACTGGCTCCAAATCATAGAGTTAGTGGGTAAGTGACCAAGGCTCACGCCAGAAGCGTGACTGTGGGGCTGGGCGCTGCACACTGAGGCTGTGCAGCTCAGCATGGCTCCCATCACTCACGAAAGGACAGATAGGTACTAGTTTTAAATGACCTCATGTATTTAAAACAATGAATATCTTCTCATTTCCAACCCTTAAAGACTGAGCTTCCTAAAGACTCCAGTTTAATTTTTAAATGTATTTACTAATTTTTAAAAAATATTTAGAGCATTTTTTAAAGAGTGGACATGCCATATATAAGGTTAAAAATCATTTTGAACCCGAATCTAATTACTTTTCAGTGTTAAAAGATCCAGAATGCATTCCTTATTAGCCCAACACTCTTCTACTCACTCAACAAACATTAATAAGACACACTTTGTGTCTGGTGCTGTGCCAGGCTTGGTGAATACAGCAGTGAACAAGAAAACTAAAATCTACCCTGACCAGTGCACTCAGTGGTTAGAGTGTCGGCCCATGCTCCGAAGGGTCATGGGCTCAATTGCAGGTCAAGTGCATGTACATGGGTTGCAGGTTTGGTCCCAGCCAGTCGGGGCATGTGTGGGAGGCAACTAATCAATGTGTCTCACATCAATGTTTCTCTCTCTCTCCCTCTCTTCCTCCCTCCCTTCCTTCTACTTTCTCTAAAAACATCAATGGGAAAAATATCCTTGGTTGAAGATTAACAAAACAAACAAACAAACAAAATACTAAAATCTGAATAGCCTAATATCTAAAGTAATTAATTCGTGTGTTTAAATGCATGCAGCTTCTTCAAACTGCAACCTTGTGTGTTCTAACTTACTCCTTATCATCATGTCAATTGGGCACCAGATTTAATGAGTCTAAAAATGGAATAAAGTGAATTAACAAATGGGACAATAGAAACGATTATGGCTCACAGGATTTTAATCACAGGATTAAAATACAGAGAATGGGCCCAGGCCGGGTAGCTCAGTTGGTTAGAGAATTGTCCCAATACTCTAAGGTTGCAGGTTCAATTCCTGGTCAGGGCACATACAAGAATCAACCAATGAATGCATAAATACGTGGAACAACAAGACTCTCTCTCTCTCTCTCTCTCTCTCTCTCTCTCTCTCTCTTTCTCTTAAAGTAAAAAAATAAATATTTTTTAAAAATACAGAGAATGGCAGAGAGTTAAAGAGGAAATAAAAGAAAATATGCAAGAAGTAATAAAGGTAGGAGAACCTCCACATTAAAACTGAGTAAAGAAGCAACTGATGACTATTAAGAGGGACTAATGGGGTGCAAAGAGTTGAAAAAGGAAGGTAATTTGAGACACATTTACTTTGAAGAGACAGGTGAACAGAGGATGGACCAACTCACCTAAGTATAGCATAACAGACCGGGCATAAGAGAAAAATGGAATGTGAAAGGACCGAAACCAAAAAAGCACCACACAAGGGCTCTAATTGGAGGCAAATTCTATGTGACAATGGCTGCTTTGAGTATGATTTGATTCTTAGGGGTATAGAGACAGCAAAACTCTTTTAAGAAACATGTAAAAGGTATGCATCCAGACTTGGAACAATGGAATGAGGTTGCGGGTTCAATCCCTGGTCAGGGCACATACAAGAACATATGAATCCTTTGTCTTCATTACTTCTCCTGCCACCTGCCCAAGGGACCAGCAGTTCCTCCAACAGTCACCTTTCCACTTCATATTGCACAGATTCTCCAATGAGGCCCTAACTATGTTTAAAGGACATATTGTGTGAGCAAGGTATGTTGTTGGCATCTTCCTTCAGAGTTGGCACTGTGAGGAGTCAAGATATGTTTGCAAAGCGGATAAAGGCCTATCTAGCCTGGGTTTACACTGACACAGAATGAACCATCTCACAAACAACTGTGTAGAGAAAACTGGGCTTCTGAAAAAGTGATTAAAATGGTGAACTAACTAAAGAACTCTCCTTCTCTGAAAATATTTAAGAGAACAGAAGGCAATATTGACCTGCGATGTTTTTAGTCAATCCTGCCTGAACCCCCCAAAACTCATCAAACTATTACTTAAACTAAATTTCTGTGATAGCAAAACATTTTCAGAATACTTTAAGATTAAAGCAGTAAGACTGGAACAACCAAGAGTTTGGAAAGAATAAGTTCTGTCTGAAATAGACTGTGGACATTGACTTAGTTGCTGAGTCTTCTGTCTGTTGACATAGCTCTAGATATTGAGGACTCAGTAATGATTAAGTGAAGTGGGCAAGTAAGAAAGTCAGCAAGTTTACTACAAAAGGGTAAGTGCCAGAGCAGAGGCATGCACGAGGTGGTATGAGAGGAACAGAGAAGAGGCTGAAGAGCATCAGAAGGTGCCCAGCCGGTGTGGCTCAGTGGTTGAGTGTTGACCCATGAACCAGAAGATCACGGTTCAATTCCAGGTCAGGGCACATGCCCGGGTTGCAGGCTCAATCCTCAGTAGGGAGCGTGCAGGAGACAGCCAAATGATGATTGTCTCTCACCATGGATGGTTCTATCTCTCCTTCTCCCTTCCTCTCTCTGAAATCAATAAAAACATGTTTTTTTAAAAAAAAGAGCATCAGAAGGTGCTTTCTAGAGCAAATCAAGTGGCCAGGTCAAGAAATGCACATGTGCAAAGTTGCTGAGGCTTATCATGAACTATCAATAGGTCAGTATGGTTCACACCAGAGTTACATTTGGGATATAGCAGGGACAGAAACTAGAAATCTCTGCCTAATAAAAATATGGCAGCATGTCACCATGTACAACCTCTAAGTCAAAGTTGTATCTAATCTACCTAGAAGAAGAAGTGATCATGCCATACCAAATATCAAAATGTATTCTCAAATAATCATAACTTGTGTGGGATAGATAAAGAGGTCACTGTGAACAAATAAAGAACCTGAAAACAACAATACAAATATATGGAAACTTAGCATCTGACAGAACTGACACCACAACTCAGTGGGAAGAGAATAGATTATTGAGTAAATTATCCTGGGATAATTGGCTATTTGCATGGTAAAAATCAGATTTCTACCTCAAATCAAACACAAATCCCCCTTTTCCCAAAAAATTCAGGTGAATTAAAGACTTAAGTGAGAAAAGACAGAAATCTAAATAGATCTTTCAAACGAATTTTCTTTAATTTTTAGAATAAAGTATATAAGGGGAATACTTCATATCAGAGTAGAAAAAGAAATTTTTAAACAAGTAACAGAAAGCACAAGGATAATGGAAAATATTGATAAATTTTACTATGTTATAATTTTAAAGGCTTTTGTATTAAAATTTCACCATAAACAAAGTTTAAAACTATTCATGGAATGGGGAAAACTTAACTTATTTAATCAAAAAAACATCAGTATCCAAAACATATTTAATAAAACTAAAATCATTGAGAAAAAGAAAAATAGGTTAATAGAAATATGGGCAAAAAACATGAACAGGCAGAATTAGAGGGAGTCAAGATTGTCTGCAGCCTCAGGCAGGCTTGGGTCAATGGACATCCTAGACAGGGTTTAAAGGTTTTACACATCCATTATAGGAGACATTGCATTGACTTTGCTTGTTGAAGAAGGTACCGGAAGTTTTCCCTTTTAAAGGCTAACTAACATTGAAACTTGTTTGAACTCTTATTTTTAATCTTTTTATTTTGTTGTACTTTCAAATTTATAGAAAAGTTTCAAGAATAGTACCGGAAACCTCCACACAGGAAAAAAAAAAAAAACATGAACAGGCAATTCACAGGAAAAGAAGCCTGAATGGCCAACAAAAATGGAAAAAGATGTTCCACCTAACTAGTAATCAGAGAAACGTAAATTAAACCCACTGCAAGATGCCATTTCACACCCATCATTTTGCCGTAATTAAAACATCAGGAATTCTAGTCAAGATAGCAGATTAGATGGACACTGCACTCAGCTCTTCCCATGACCACATCAAAATTACTAAATTACGGAACAATCTACCTGGATAACCATCTGAAGACGAGCTGAACAGAGGCCCTATAACTAAGGATATAAAGAAGCAACACGGAGAACAGAAAGAGGGGAGGAGATGCAAAACCCGCTGGCCCCACACCCAGGTGCTGCAGTTGAGAATGCTGAGTGTCTTCTCAGCTGCAGAGGTTCCCTCTGAAGGGGGAGCATCTCAGCCCCATGCCAAGCACTCCAGCTGACACACCAGTTTTGGGAAGAGGAGCCCACCTAACACTTGGCTGAGAAAATCAGCAGGGATTCTGTCCTTTGAGCTAGCCAAAAGACTGCTGGAAACCCAGGTGCCCTCTTAAAGGGCCAGCACACAAACTCGCTTACAGGCACTCACCTTAGGTTCTGGTGGAGGGATCGTGGCTCAAGGGGTGCCAGAGACAAAGGAAGAAAAACTGAGTTGTGTGGCTTTGGGGCAAGGGCTGGAGGGATGGCCACTAATGTCCCTGTGTTAAGCCCTCTCTCCACACAACCAAATCTGAATCTGCATTAGCCTGTGAACTCCACTACCTCCTCCCTGATTACTTCCTGAGACCCCGTCCCACCACAAAGGTCTGCAGGCCCCAGGCAGTGGCATCTAAGTACCCTTAGATTTTTGCTGAGTAGCTTCACACCTAGCTCTGACGCCAAATCTGAATCTAGTTATTGATGAACACCACTTGCCCCACCCTGGGGACTCCCTGAGACTCTGCCTTACCCAGCCCAGGACTCTTTCAGCAACAGAGCCTTATGGGTAGCCAGCAGGCAGTGGCAGGTCTCAGGGTGCGTTGGGTCTTTTACTGCCCTGTTCCTGGCCCAGTACTGGTTGCAGCCAGTCTCAGATCACAGCATGGCCCCTCCCACACACATCCAGGCCTATCACAGGCAGCTACCAACCTCAGATCACTTTGTAGCTACTAACAGATAGCTTTGGACCTGTCACAGGCAGCATCTGAGGTTGACCCACCCCCAAGTCCTTCCCAAGAGGTCCCAGAACCAACATCCCAGGTGCCAGCTTCAAAACAGAGAACCACCTAATTAGCTTCATAAGTGGGACACCCAAAGGGAGGTCTCAGTTGGGCACATCCTGCTCTGTGGAGTCAGCCTATGACAGCAGCTTGTACACTATGATTGTGGCCAATCCTCACAGCCAGCAAGCCTGAGGGTGCCACCCACTGATGTGCCAATAGAAATCAAGACTCAACTACAACAGAAGGGAACACACAACCTACACAAGGGACCTTCCTGGAGCACTCGGCTCAGGTGCTAAAGGAGACTATGCCACTGGGCCCCAGAGGACACCTACTACATAAGGCCACCCTGCCAAGACTTAGAGACATAGAAGATCTACTAATACATAGAAACAAACACAGAGAGACAGGTAAAATGAGGAGACAAAGAAACGTGTCCCATGTGAAAAAAAAAAAAGAGAGAGAGAGAGAGAAATCTCCAGAAAAAGAACTAAATGACATGGAAGCAAGTAATCTACCAGACACAGAGTTCAAAACAATGGTTAAAAGGATGCTCAAGGAACTTAAAGAAAAATAGATAAACTTGGTAATAACATCAACAAAGAGATAGTAAGCATAAAAAAGGACATATAAACTATAAGAAAGAACAAATCAGAAATGAAGAATAAAATAACTGAACTGAAGAATATATCCTAAAAAACACAAAACACCAATCTGAAAGAATATATGCACCCGTATGTTCAAAGCAGCACTATTTACAATGGTTAAGATCTAGAAACAGTATGTGAATGGACAAAAAAACTGTGGTACATTTACAGGATGAAATACTATGCAGCTGTGAAAAATAAAGATCTCTTACCCTTTGAGACAGCATGGAGGGACCTGGAGAGTATTATGCTAAGCAAAATAAGCCAAATCAAGTATCACATGATCTCACTTATATGTGGAATGTAATGAACAAAACAAACTGATGTACAAAATAAGTCCAGAGGCATAGAAGCATGGTACACAACTCAGAAGGAAGGGTAGATGGAAAGAGATTAAGCAAAGAACTTAAAGACATATATGCATAGCCCATGGACACAGAAAATAATTTGGTGAAGGCCTGGGGTAGGGTGGGAACCGGATGGAGAGGGGCAATGGGAGAAAAATGGCAGACACCTGTAATACTCTCAACAATAAAGATGAATAAATAAATAAATCTCTATAATAAAAGCTTAAGCGACCCTCACAACTGAACAGACGACTGAACAGGCTGCTTGGGGTGACCAGGCCGGCAGGGAGGTTAGTGAGGGACGACCAAACGACTGAGCAGCAGGCTGCAAAGATGGCAGCACCCGCAGCCAATAAGGAGGGAATATGCTAATTGACTGCCACACCCTCAAACATGGTGGCACCCAGTCCCCTCAGCCCTGCCAGGGCGGCAGACGCATGGCAAGGCCGGGCCCGACCCCAGGCAGACCCGGCCTTGCCGTGTGCCTGCCTCCAGAGTCCCCCAGTTCCTTCAGCCCCCCAGCCTCCCAGGGCAGGCCCAAGGTGCAGGCAAGCCTTGGATGGCAGCTGCCCAGCCACCCAGGACCGCCTGAGGCTTAGGTAACCAGGGTCAGCCAAGGCTTGTGCTGCCGGCAGTGGCAGCAGCGGAGGTGTGATGGTGGCGTTGCCTTCCCCTGATCGCCGGGTTGCCTCCCGCCCATGAGGGCTCCTGGACTGTGAGAGGGGGCAGGCCGGGCTGAGGAACCCCCTCCTCCAGTGCATGAATTTTCATGCACCGGGCCTTAAATAAATAAATAAATAAATAAATAAATAAGAATACAGTGGAAGGATTTGACAGCAGATTAGATGCAGCAGAGAATCAAGTCAGTGATTTGGAAGACAAGGTAGCAGAAGACACTCAATCAGAACAGCAAAAAGAAAAAATAATTTAAAAATTGACAATAGCCTAAGGGACTTCTGGAACAACATCAAGAGTAACAACACTGGCATCATAGAGACACCAAAAGGAGAAGAGAGAGAGCAAGGGATTGAAAATCTATTTAAAGAAATAATGACTGAAAACTTCCTTAACCTAGCAAAGGACAAAGGCATACAAGTTCAGGAAGCACAGAGTCCCAAACAAGATAAACCCAAAGAGACCCACACCAAGACACATCATAATTAAAATTGCAAAGGTGAAAGACAAAGAGAGAATCTTAAAAGCATCAAGAGAAAAATAGTTATTTACCTATAAGAGCTTCCAAAAGACTGTCAGCCGATTTCTCAACAGACACTTTTCAGGCTAGAAGAATTAGCATGAAATATTCAAAGTGATGAAAAGCAATCAAAACTACTCTACCCACTAAGGTTATTCATTTAAAATTGAAGGAGTGATAAAGAATTTCCCAGACAACAAAAGGCTAAATGAATTCATCCCCACCAAATCAGTATCACAAGAAATGTTAAAGGAATTTCTTTAAGAAGAAAAAAGATAAAAAGGGACATAAATATGAGTAATAAAATGGCAATAACAACATTCTTATAATTACTTTGAATGTGAATGGACTTAATGCTCCAATCAGAGTAGCTGAATGGATTAGAAAATAAGACCCATATATATGCTGTCTACAAGAGATGCACTTCAGATCAAAACACACATGCAGACTGAAAGTAAAGGGATGGAAAAAGATATTTCATGCAAATGGAAATATTTAAAAAGCTGGTGTAGCAATACTTACATGAGACAAAAATAGACTTTAAAACAAAGTTATAATAATAGATGAAGGACTTTATATAATGGTGAAGGGATCAATCCAACAAGAGGATATAATACTTGTAAACAGTTATGCACCCAACATAGGAGCACCTAAATATATAAAGCAAATAGTGATGGACATAAAGGGAGAGACCTACAGTAATAGAGTCATAGTAGGGGACTTTAATTCCTATTGACATCAGTGGATAGATTTTTCAGACAGAAAATCAACAAGGAAACAGTGGCCTTAAATGACACATTAGACCAGATGGATTTAATTTATATGTTCAGAGCATTTCACCCCAAAGCATTACAATACACATTCTTTTCAAGTGCACATGGTACATTTTCCAGACAGACCACATGTTAAGCCACACAAAAAAAAGCCTCAATAAATTTAAGAAGATTGAAATCATCCCAAGCATCTTCTCCAACCACAATGGTATAAACTAAAAATCAATTACAAGAAAAAACTGAAAAACACACAAACACATAGAGACTAAATAACATGCTACTAACATACTCAATGTGAAGCAGCTAAAAATGTTTTCCTTAAGGAACAAGATAGCATTGTCCACTTTCACCAATTTTATTCAATATAGTATTAGAAACCTGGCTACAGCAATCAGACAAGAAAAAATAAAAGGCATCCAAATTGGAAAGGAAGAAGTAAAACTGACTTATTAGCTGATGGCATGATACTATATATAGGGAACACTAAAGATTCCACCAAAAAGCTGCTCAAACTGATAAGTGAATTCAGTAAAGTAGCAGGATACACAATTAATATTTAGAAATTGGTGGAATTTTTTTGTTGTTAATCCTCACCCAAGAATATTTTTTCATTGATTTTTTTTTAGGGAGAATAGAAAGGAGGCAGGGAGAGAGGGGGGAGGGGAGAGAGAGAGAGAGAGAGAGAGAGAGAGAGAGAGAGAAACATCGATGTGAGAGACACATCTACTGGTTGCCTCCTGCACTGGTTGCCTCCTGCATGCACCCCAACAAGGATCAGGGATGAAACCTGCAACCCAGGTACATGCTCTCAACCAGGAATGGAACCCATGGCCTTCAGTGCATGGGCAGATACTCTAACCACTGAACAACACTGACCAAGGTAAATAGGTGAATTTTTTTACATTGTAGAAATGCATCTTTATTTAAGAAAGCTGTCAAAGATTTTCATCCTTATACAATTGAAAATTTCATGACTAATAGACAAAATTTTTCTTATGATAGCAAAACTTTTTTTGTTTATTAAAGTATTGTTGACATATATATAATTATATTAGTTTCAGGTGTACAACATATCGATTTGACATTTATATGGATTAAAAAGTGATTACCACAATAAGTCTAGTAACCAACTGTCCCTGTACAAAGTTATTATGAATATTATTGACTATACTGCCTATGCTGTACATTACATCCTGTGTCTTACATTTTTATAACTGGAAGTTTATATCTCTTTTTTTCTCTCTCTCTTTATTGATTAAGGTATTACATATGTGTCCTTATTCCCCCATTACCCCCCCACCCCCCACTCATGCCCTCAACCCCCTGGTGTCTGTGTCCATTGGTTAGGCTTATATGCATGCATACAAGTCCTTTGGTTGATCTCTCCCCCTTACCCCCACCCTCCCCTACCTTCCTTCTGAGGTTTGACAATCTGGTCGATGCTTCTCTGTCTCTAGATCTGTTTTTGTTCATCAGTTTATGTTGTTCGCCATATTCCATAAATGAGTGAGATCATGTGATATTTCTCTTTCACTGCCTGGCTTATTTTGCTTAGCATAATGCTCTCCAGTTACATCCATGCTGTTGCAAATGGTAAGGATTCCTTCTTTTTTACTGCAGCATAGTATTCCATTGTGTAGATGTACCACAGTTTTTTAATCCACTCATCTGCTGATGGGCACTTAGGCTGTTTCCAAATCTTAGCTATTGTAAATTGTGCTGCTATGAACATAGGGGTGCATATATCCTTTCTGATTGGTGTTTCTAGTTTCTTGGGATATATTCCTAGAAGTGGGATCACTGGGTCAAATGGGAGTTCCATTTTTAGTTTTTTGAGGAAATAGTTGGAATTTTTTACACCAATATTGAACTATCAGAAAGAGAAATTAAGAAAACAATCCCATTTATAGTTACATCAAAAAAAAAAAAAAAAAACACCCTAGGAATAAATTTAACCAAGGAGGTAAAAAACCTGTGTTTGGAAAAGCATGAGATATTGAAGAAATTAAATAAGATATAAATAAATGGAGGCATATATCACTTTCATGGATAGGAAAAACTAACAGCATTAAAATGTCCATACAACCTAAAGCTATCTATAGAACCAATGCAATCCTTATCCAAATACCAATAGTGTTTTTTAAAGAGCTAGAACAAATAACCCTAAAATTTATATGGAGCCACAAAAGACCTCAAATACTCACAGCAATCTTGAGGAAGAACAAAGTTGGAGGTATCACACTACCTAATATCAAACTATACTATAAGGCTATAGTAATCAAAACAGCATGGTACTGACACAAAAGTAGACACATAGATCGATGGAACAGAATAGAAAACCCAGAAATAAACCAATGCCTAGATGGTCAACCAATATATGAGGCAAGAATATACAACAGGGTAAAGACAGTCTATTCAACAAATGGTGCTGGGAAAATTGGAAAGATACATGCAAAAAAATGAAACCAGACCACCTTTTTATACCATATATAGAAATAAATTCAAAATAGATTAAAGACTTAAATGTGAGGCTCAAAACCATAAAACTCCTAGAAAAAGGTATAAGAAGTAAGCTCTCTAACATTTCTCTTAGTAGTATTTCTTCTGATATGATTCTTTGGGCAAGGAAAACAAAAGGAAAAACAAATGTGACTACACCAAAGTAAAAAGTTTTTGCGCAGCAAAGGGAACCATCAACAAAATGAAGAGACAACCTACTTAATGGTAGAAAATATTTGCCATTGATACATCTGATAAAGGGTTAATATCCAAAGTTTATAAAGAACTCATACAACTCAAGACCAAAAACATCCAATTAAATTATGGGCAGAGGACCTGAATAGACACTTCTCCAAAGAGGACAACCAGATGGCCAACAGACATATGAAAAGATGTTCAGTGCCACTAATCATCAGAGAAATGCACATTAAAACCATAATCACCTCACACCTGTCAGAATGGCTATCATCAATAGATCAACGAAAAAGTGTTGGCAAAGATGTGGAAAAAAAGGAAACTCCTACTGTTGGTGGAATTACAAATTGGTGCAGCCACTATGGAAAACAGTGTGAAGGTTCCTCAAAAAATTAAAAACAGCTCGGCCAGCATGGCTCAGTAGTTGAGCATCCACCTATGAACCAGGAGGTCATGGCTTGATTCCTGGGTTGCAGGCTAGATCCTCTGTGTGTGGCATGCAGGAGACAGCCAATCAATGATTCTCTGTCATCATTGATGTTTCTATCTCTCTCTCCCTCTCCCTGCTTCTCTGAAATCAATAAAAATCTTTTTTATAAAAATAAATAAATAAATAAAACCACCTTATGACTCAGAAATTGAACTTCTGAGTATATAGCCAAAGAAATCCAAAACACTAATCTGAAAAGATATATGCATCCTTATGTTCATTGCAGCATTATTTACAATAGCTAAGATATGGAAGCAACCAAAGTGCCTGTCAATAGAACAGTGGATAAAGAAGGCACTGTACTAGTACATATATCTGATGGAATATTACTCAGCCATAAAAAAAGAAAACTTACCATTTGCAACAACATGGATGGACCTAGAGGGTATTATGCTAAGTGAATTAAGTCAAACAGAAAAAGACAAATATCATACGATTTCACTTATACATGAAATCTAAAGAACAAAATAAATGAACACACAAAACAGACTCACAGATACATAGAACAAATTGAGTGTTGCCAGATGGGAGGGTGTTGGGGGGATGGGTGAAAAGATAGAGATTAAGAAGTACAAATTGGTAATTACGAATAGTCTTGGGGATGTAAAGCACAGCAAAGTACAGCATAGGGAATATAGCCAATAATATTGTATTAACCACGTCTGGTGCCAGGTGAATACTAGAATTATCAGGGGGATCATTTTGTAAATTATATAATTGTCTAACCACTATGCTGCACACCTGAAACTAATAGAAAATAATATTAGCCCAAAGTGTTTTGGCTCAGTGGATAGAGCATCGGCCTGCAAACCAGAGGGTCCCGGGTTCAATTCCGGTCAAGGGCACGTACCTTGGTTGCAGGCTCCAACCTGGTCAGGGCAGGTGCAGGTGGCAACCAATCAAAGTGTTTCTCTCACATTGATATTTCTCTCTGTCTTTCCCTCTCTCTCCCATTCTCTCTAAAATCAATGAAAAAATATCCTCAAGTGAGGATTTATTAATAAATAAATAAATAAAATAATATGCAATGTCAATTCTACCTGAAAAATATAATTAAAATAATTAAAAAATAAATTTACAGGAGGCATCTCCAAGGTATATTATTAATTACAAATAAATTATTTATAATTTACTTACAGATATCTATACAATTATGAAAATATGTTATTGATGTAAATGTTTTTGTTTTTTAAAAATATGATAACACCAATTATTGGTAAGTATGTGGGGAAATGAAAGCTCTTCTCACTTCTGGTTAACCGTAAACTGGTATCTTTTGGAACAACATTGTGATACTTGGTAAAATTGAAAATGGGATTACCTTGTAACTCAGCACTGGGAGATGTGCATAACTCCGTACACAGATCTGTGTCCACTGTGCACTGTAGCCTTCTTTGTAGTAGCAAAAAAGTAAAAACAACCTATCTATTCTATAGCAAAGAAGTAAATTTTTTAAAATCTGTGGCTTTTTTTATACAATGGAATATTATAGTTAAAAATGGACTCCAGCTACATGTGTCAGCAAGGGTGAATATTAAAACATTGTTGAACAGAAAAAAAAAACAAGCTAAAAAATTATACATGCTGTATGATTCAACTTATTTAAAATTTTGAAACCCACAAACCAATATTACATATTTTATAGAGATACAAACCGTATGTAGAAAATGCAGTCAGGAGAACGGCATGCACCAGCTCCAGGATAGTGGTGCCTCTAGACAGAGTGGGAGAAGGAAGGGATCTGCTATACATTTTATTCATATGAAAGAGAGAGGGGTCGAAAGCAAATATGGCAAAATGTTGACATCTGATTATCTTAACGGTGGGTACATCGATCATATTTTTCTGTATTTTTTAATGTTTAAAATCAATCACAATGAAAAAAATGAACTAAAAAAAAGAGCCCCTGTAAAAAGGTGAGTTCCTCGGTAGAACAGAGCCTGTGTCACAGGAATTGGGCCACAGAAAGTGAGTAGCAATCGGCAAAGGCATCAAAGAAAGTAAAGGAGGCCACTATGAATAAGTAGGGGCAGAAGATTTGAATTAGGAGAAAAAAATAAGTAGGTAATAACTGGCCTATTTTTGTGAGAAGGGAAATAAATAGCAAGAGGAGAGGCTGAGATTTTGAGTGGTCTATCTGATGGTGGCGCATCCACGTCTGTGCCATTTGTTATGGTCCAATGTGAAGGCAAGTCCGAAAGAAGAACTTTGCTTGCTGATTTTGGACATCCTCTTGCCTCATCTCCTCTCCTCCATCGGATGGAAAGAGGAAGCTGAGCCAAATGACGTTAGCGCATCAGCTTCCTTGGCACTATCCTCTCACCTCCACAATTTCACATCTGTCTCCGTGGCTGAACTCTAAGTCCTTTGGCTTCACTTGTTCAGGGTGTTGACCTTAAACTGGGATTTGAGTGATAGAAAAATTGGTTGAGGTTCAGGTCTGCTGCAAGAGATGATTATGGGCAACAAGATGGCTGCTATTATAAACATTCATTGCCCCTGACCACCCACTACCAAGCATACTTTTACTTTCTGTGATTGCCACGTATTCCATATCTTAAACTTTTCAAAGTTTCAAAGCTTCACTTGAATTATCTCAATTGACCGCATAGCGATACCGTGAAATAGGCAAAGCAGGTATCATTCTCATTTCACAGGTGGGTTACCAGTCACAAAGAGGTTAGATGAGTTCGCCAGGATTACAGAGGAGAACTCTCGTTTTTCCCCGTCATCTGGGCTTAGAACACTGAAACCCTCTAGAGCTCATCTGTCTATTCCTGTATGCAGCAAAGCACCAGTTCCGTTAGACTGTTCCTGCATAGCATCTGTTTCCATTTCTTCTTCTCCACCTCCTCTTCCACTCTCCACATTTGGATCCTCACCGCACCCCCCCCCCCCCCCCCGCCCCCGCCTGAATTATAACTGGGGAGCTGGCTTTCCAGATGCCACTTTTTCCTCATTCCTCTCCATCCTGCATTACCCTTCTAGACTAAACTTCCTTAAACATTGCTTTCATTATGTCATTTCCTTGCTCAAAAATCTTTTGACGCTCTCTTTCTTTCTATGTTGAATGGAAGCTCTTCAGCCAGGATTTCAAAGTTCTCCTTAATCTGAACTCACCTTTTCAACTACTCAAAACAGGCGCTTTAAAAACAAAAATGGGTTTGCGGGGAGGACAGAAGTGGGCTGGAAGAGGTTAATAGGGGGAAAAGGAGGACCTATGCAATACTTTCAACAATAAAGATTTAAAATAAATAAAATAAAATAAAATAAAATAAAATAAAATAAAAATGGATAGGTGGAGGAGGAAGAGGGAATAGAGGGGGCAAAAGGTGCTGGAAAAATAAAATAAAAATAAAAATGGTAACCAAACACATGCAAGAATGTGCAAAGAAACCCAAATTAAAACAACAGCCTAGCTGGTGTGGCTCAGTGTTTGAGCTTCCACCTATGAACCAAGAGATCATGGTTCAATTCCCTGTCAGGGCACATGCCCGGGTTGCAGGCTTGATCCCCAGTAGGGGACGTGCAGGAGGCAGTGGATCAATGATGTTTCTCTCTCATTGATGTTTCTATCTGTTCCTCTCTTTTCTCTCTAAAAATCAATAAAACTCATTTTTTAAAACCCACAATGATCTTCATCTATCAAACCAGCAAAGTTCTGTGTTTTGCATTTTTAGATAATATTGCTCAATATTGGCAGTTCGGTGATAAAATAGTCTCTGATCCACTGCTGTTAAAGTGTTAATTGGCTTGATCTTTTTGGAAGGCAATTTGGTTATATGAATCAAGAGCTTTTGACTTAATCTGTTTCTGGAAATCTACGCTAAGGAAATAATCTGAAATACAGAAAAACCTTTATGCCTAAAGATGTTAATTGCACTATTATTTATAGTTATGAGCAATTAGATATATAACCCAATGCCAATGAATAGGGAACACACACACAATGAATGATTATATAAGATCATGCCCGGTGTCACCTCTCCTGCTCCCCCCAGCCCCTGGCCGTGGTGGCTTTCACCCCTGCCTCCACCCTCTGACTGAGATTTGCATGTTCCACTAACCCAGGCAGATGGAGGGTGGCGGCACCAGGCTTTTAGCTGCCTCAGGGCAGAACACTAACCAGACCATGGGTGTGACTGCAGTGCATGAGCATGGGGGAACACTTTATGTTATGATATTGGGGAGTGGGGAGTCAGAAATTGATAATTAGGAGAAGTCTTACATTTCACCACTAAATTTGTTTTCTCTCTCCCAGCACCCTATTTCACACATTTTTCTCTCTCTTCAAAACTCCAAAATTCCCTCCTCTTCCTGAATTTAAACACGAGTACCACTTATTTATTCAGAATATATATCATCAGATTATCCAATTTACCTGTTCCTTTATACTCTGCAATCCTTCCTGTTAAAATGAATTAACTATCCCTATTCTTAACCAAGGACAATTTGGGCACAGAATTCCATTCCCTCTCACATCAGAAATTTTACTCCTAGCATTATTTCTTCTGTTCCAGCATCATCTCTCTCTCCCTCACTCAGATTTTTCCTATTAACACAAGAGCATACTATAAAATTTCACATTTTGAAAAAGAATTCATTCTTTGGCCTCATGTCATTCTCCAGCTACCTCCTTGAAAGTAATCTCTACTTCATCATCTCCCATTCTTTAAGGGGCAGTAATCATGCTATTGCTTCCACACTTCACAGAAACGGCTTGTTGTCAAACCCAGTGGTCAGTTATCGCTGTTCACCTTAGTCTCTCAGCAGAATTGCACAGAACTGACCGCTCTGTCCTTTGTGAATGCTCTCCTTGCGTTCTGAGACTCCCGCCCTCACTGGGTTCTGAGACTCCCGCCCTCACTGGGTTCTGAGACTCCCGCCCTCCTTGGGTTCTGAGATCCCGCCCTCACTGGGTTCTGAGACTCCCGCCCTCACTGGGTTCTGAGATCCCGCCCTCACTGGGTTCTGAGACTCCCGCCCTCACTGGGTTCTGAGACTCCCACCCTCCTTGGGTTCTGAGATCCCGCTCTCCTGTTTTCTTGCCACCTCAGGGGCTACTCCTTCTCTGTTGCTGCTTCCTCCTCCTGGAAGGTCCCATTGCTCAGTCTTACGAGATGCTCTCTTCTCTATCTGGACTTACAACCGATGAGGTTTATTTCTATCCCCGTGGCTTTACATGCCTTCTGTGTGTTGATTCCATATAGCTGTCTCTAATCCCCATCTTCTGCCTGAGCTCCAATGAAACCTCCTTTGGGGTATGTAATAGCACATCAAACCGTGTGCAAAACAGAACTCTTGGTTTTCCTCCCATGAACCTGCTCCCCCACGAGAAAGGTACCACTATTCTCCCAGGTATTCAAATCATTAATGTATTACTCCTTTTCACCTGCCACATGCTAATCCCTATGCAAGCTGATTGGTTCTGCCTTCACAAATATTTCCCAAACCACCAATTCTTACAATTTCCAACATAGTCTCTCTAGGATAAAGCCACATATCTTTCATAGACAATTTCAAAAGCTTGCTAACTGCTCTCCCAGCTTCCACCCTGGCCCTGTGCAGGCTTGCAGCCCTCCAATGGCTTTCTTCTGTGCTTAGAATAAAATCCTAAATCTTTACCATGGCTGTGTGCTCTCCTAGCTCTCATCTCTCCGAGTACTTGTTCTTCTCTATTCACAGTGGTCTTTTCACCTTTCTGTAAGCTCATTCTTACCCCAGGGTCTTTATGTTTGCAACTCCTTATGCCTGAAATGCCCTTTTCCAGATCTCTAAATGGCTCACTCTTTCCCATCTTTCAAGTATCTGCTCAAACGTCACTTCCTCAGAGAGCCTTCCTAAAACGCCCTGTCTACAATAGCTTCCTCACCCTCCTTAACCCATGATCCCCTTAACCGGGTGTATTTCCTTCTCAGACTTTTTAGCTACTTGCTATTACATTCTTTATTTTTAATTCTCTAAAACTATCATTTAAGCCCTTTGTAGGCAAGGATTTATTTGCCTTGCTTATTGTCTTACTAGCATCTAGAATAGTGTCTAATAATGGAGCTCAAAAATATTTATTATGTGAATGAACCAACTGTGTAAAAAAAAAAAAGTCCACTTAAAAGACTAGAGGAAAACTATCTGAGGGATAAGATTGCAGGTTTGGTTGTTTTCCTTTTCTTTTTTTATGTCTTCTTTATGCTTTTCACTGGTTCTCAACTTTACTATATTGAATACATTTTAATCAGGGGGAATACAAACTATTTAAACTAATAAAATATACCCGACAGTCTGGTCAGGCCCACTTTATCACTCAATGCATGTTTCTTTCAGTGCCAAGCCTTACTTTCTCCCGTCGCCTCTGCTAACCCTTCAAATCCCAAGGCCCGCGGCCTCCATTTCTTCATGCCACCTTCCCTGAGTATTCCTATCCTCACTCATCTCCCTCCCTACCACAGACTTTGCATTTCATTGTGTATGTTGTGCCACATTTATTCATTTTTATTCTTACAACATTTTTTTGTTTGCTGGTGTAGGTGTGCATCAGAGAAAGAGAGATATGAGTTAATTTTCTTTCCTCAGCAGAAACTGTGTCTCAGCCTGCTCCCCCACCCCCACTCCCTGTCTCTAACACAGACTAATAGCAGAGTAAGCACTCAGTAAGTGCTTGGTGACAGCACTTGGTGTGGAAGCTACTGGGTCTCGAAGCTGTGGTCTGACGATTCCTGGTAAAATGGAGACCATTAATACCTTACAGAGGGTTCCAAACTCAAGATAGAAAGTGTCTCCCGTAATGCCGAGCTTGTAGCAGGCAATGAGTAAATGCTAGTTATTATTATTAGAAATGCTACCTTCTTGCTATTTGCGCTTCGAAGTTTGGTATGGCAGCCGCACCTCGTTTCTTTCACAGTGAATGGCCTTGGTGCATCCCCAAAGCTGGGGGTCAGAGCACTGCTGGGTGGTGAAGGTGCTATTAAAAAGCCTGGGCCAGAAAAAGCAAATAAACCGTCCTGCCCCAGGTTAGCCCAAGCTCGGATTTCCTTGTCTGAGTGCATAATGATAGGAAGGGGGCTGTGTCACAAAAGGAGCTGTT
Source organism: Myotis yumanensis (assembly GCF_028538775.1). Lineage (NCBI taxonomy): Eukaryota > Metazoa > Chordata > Mammalia > Chiroptera > Vespertilionidae > Myotis > Myotis yumanensis. The sequence continues at coordinate 115,114,195 of NW_027223754.1, forward strand.
TTTGTTTGTCGTCCAGGCCCACTAATCTAAACATCTCTCACTTCTCAGGAATTATTTTAGGACCAGGAAGCAGCACGCTGTTTATTGAAAGAGTTACAGAAGAGGATGAAGGTGCCTATCTCTGCAAAGCCACCAACCAGAAGGGGTCTGCGGAAAGTTCAGCATACCTCACCGTTCAAGGTAAACAGCTGCTCCAGAAAGCAACCAGAAACTGTTCAGACATCTATTTCCCTGTTTGTTTAACTTTTCACCTCCCAGTCTCCTGTTGCTCCTCCTGTCCGTGCCTTTCCCTGACCCCCTGCCCTCTTCCCCTGTCCCTCTGGGGAAAGCCTGTCTAGTTACGCTCGGCAAGGCTGAGGTGAGGAGGACACTGGCTGGCCACCCTTGGGAGCCATTTGAACACAGTCTCCGTGGGGGGAGTAGTTCCCAGAAGAAAGCCCGCTGCTGCCAGCATGATGACATGACCCACAGAGAATGACAGGAGTGGCCACACCTGTGAGAAAGAAATCCAAGAAGGAAGACAATGGGTGTAGATGGGGGGAGGGGAGGGCCAGACACTGGAAATTGTTCGTTTTTTTCCATTTCCAACTCGCACGAGTTAGACATATCTTGCAAACTTTTCATAAGCTGGCTTTTAACATGAAGGAGGCTGCAAACTATCAGAAAAAAGCAACGCATAATAAACAGACCACGTAGGCTTCAGATAGCTTATTGAGTAGCAAAATCCAAAGAGGCCTAATCCTACGCTCGATTGTGGCCCTGTGGCTTCCATTTAGAAAATAGTTTAGACCTCAATTTCAATTCTCTAATGCCAAGAATCACCCAAAACATAACATTTACAGCATCACAAATTATTAAATTGGCACCTCTTAATGTAATTGCCTATGGCACATTAAAGTTTTACATGAAAAGATGGCATTTGTTCAGCAGCCTATTTCCAAATGATACCCAGTAGACTTCAGAATAGGTATGTATTTTGGGGGTAGAAACTAGGATGAAGGCAACATACACCAGTTCTTCTGCCCTGAAAACTTCCAAAGCTTAAAGATTGTAACTCTGAGAATTCAGACTCCTTTTAAAAAGAATATCAACCACCTTCTTTTACAAGAAAATGATTCTAGAGATTCTCCTGAAAATTCTGAAAGTATGCTACCACAAACTTATGGTTTCAGAAAAAGTCAAGGGTAGCATTCCCACATACTTTTGGTAATGGCCCTTTTTGTCTCCCAAATAATCCTTGTTTTAAAGTATTATTTCAACTTTTCTGCTTACATAGGAAGAAAACAATTTATTCAATGTGAATCTCTCTTTAACAACTCCTTCTTCAAAGGACCATTAATTTATCACTTAACAAGGGCTCCAGATGTGACTCTCTGGGAGTAGCCACATCAGGCCAGGGAGGGACCTCCATCTGAGAGAGGGGTAGCAGCAGAGAGCAAGGAACACTCCTGATCCTCCTTCCAGAAGGTATTTTCCCCCATATCCTCGCACAACCCTGCAAGATACACAGAGCAGTTCTTACAAAACCCAGGGAGGAATGAAAAGACTAACCTAAATCCTGTAGCCAGGGAATGGTGGATTCGCAATGACTCACTCCAACCCTCCACATAGCTGCCTTCCCTCGCCAGGTGTCTGACCCCACTTCTGTGTGAACATGGATTAGCAATGGCTGCGAATGAAGCCTGGAGGTCTTTTGTCTGAACCGCTCCCAATTTCCTCCAAATCCTCCTTATCCTCCAGGCCAGTTTAGATGCTCTCTACCCTGTGATGAAGAGCTGAGTCAGATGTTCTCTTCTCATTCTCTTCTCTGTCTCCCACACCATGGTTCCTGAATCTTTAGTCAGGTTCATTTTATTCTGCATTTTATTATTATTTAGTCGTTGATATGTTTTTCTTCCCTACTGAATCATAAGCTGTGTCTGACATGTCTTTATATCCCGTACCCATGCAGGAGACTAATATTTATTTAGTGCCTTTATGTGCAAGCACTTGATATATGTATCCCATTATGGGCTACACACTTGATATACATATCCTTTAACTTCACAGGAGTCAAAAGAAGTAAGTAGTATTATCTTCAGTCTACAGGTAGGAAGATGGAGTCTCGAAGAGTTAAATTACTTGCTCAAAGTCGCACAATGAATAGGTAGTGAGGTTGAGACTTGAGCATATGTCTTTGGAAACTGTAGGTTTCCATCCTTCCTCCATTCTTCTCATTCCTGAAGTGCCTTTGGAACTTGTCTGCAAGGCCTTAGCATAAAATTGAGCTTTTAGACTCAGTTATCCTATTATTTGGTTTTCTCTCTACCTGCTTTTAGCTTTCCTACACTGATTCCTTTCCCACTAATGTTATGCTTTCCTGGAAGTCAGACAGGAATACTGCTATCACCAATAAGTTCTGAACGTTTTTATCAGCCTATTTGCTCTTGAGGAAAGGGGAGATAATTTTCACTTGAATTGCCCACATCAGCTGCCATTGTAGATGTTCTGATCCCTACCATCTCTTGACATAATCTCTTAGCCTCCCAAACAGCCTATCCCAGTGGTCGGCAAACTCATTAGTCAACAGAGCCAAATATCAACAATACAACGATTAAAATTTCTTTTGAGAGCCAAATTTTTTAAACTTAAACTATATAGGTAGGTACATTGTCATTAACTTAATTAGGGTACTCCTAAGGCTTAGGAAGAGCCCCACTCAAGGGGCCAAAGAGCCACATGTGGCTTGTGAGCAGCAGTTTGCTGACCATGGGCCTATCCTCTCCTCTCAACCTCCTCTAATACACTCCCAAATCTAGAGTGATCTTTTTTAAATAACAAATCATATGACATGTTACTTCCCTGCTTCAAATCTTGCAGTGGTTTCCGATCGCCTATTCCCCTCATGCAGGCACACAGGTCCTCTGTAGACTCCTTCTCCATCCCCATCCCGTCTCCTTCCCACAAGTCCCACACTCTGGCTGGACTGCATTACTTGTGATCCAGTGAACACACTGTGCTCCTCCTAGTCTTCTGCCTCAGCACGTTCTTTCCCTTTTGTCTGAACAGGCTTCCTTCCCATCTATTCTCCCCCTGGACAATCCACTCATCCTATATAATAAAAGGCTAATGTGCAAATCAACTGAACAGTGGCACAACTGGTTGCTATGATGTGCACTGACCACCAGGGTGCAGACACTCAACACAGGAGCTGCCCCCTGGTGGTCAGTGCGCTCCCACAGTGGGGAGCGCCACTCAGCCAGAAGCCCTGAGCCAACAGCACTAAGGATGTCTGACTGCCAGCTCCCGGACTGTGAAAGGGTGCAGGCCAGCGTGAGGGACGCCTCCCCCCCCGCCCTTCCCCCCCCCCGAATTTCGTGCACTGGGCCTCTAGTCCTTTATAATTCACTTTCTCTACACCTGATTACTGATCACACCATCATTTGCCCTTCTGTGCTCCCATGGCTCTTGACATGTACCTTTAATACAATGCTTATCATTGCCTATCACTCACTTTTCTATCCCAGAGCACTGGATAAATGTTTGTTGGATTCATATATTTAGAAAACCACCACTGAATATCTGATAAAAGAAATGCACCAGTATATTGTTTAGGGCACTAGAGAAAAGCCAAATTCAATGTGCTGTTAACTCAATGACTTAATTATTTGCCCAGGATTATGCAGGATATGGAAGTGTAAGTCACAATCAACTAACCTCAGTGGGCTTTGAAGACCTAGTTGAAAGGAGAGTAAGGTGCACATGAAACAATTAAGAACCAGGTCAATAAACATTTTGAGTGCCTCCTAAGGGTAAAGCAGAAACATAATTTGTATAAAACAGACTACACAATGCTGCTAGTCAGGCCACCGAAGCTCACAGAGGCAGAAGAGGATGTGGTGACCTGATCTCTAAAGGAGCCTTGTCAGATGCTGGGTGAGCAGGTGAATGAGCAGAAAGGAGACAGCAAGTTATGAGCAACTTTGGACCTTCTACATCCTTTTCTTCTTTGGCAATAATGAAGTCTAGATAATTCTAGGTATTTCCTATTGTCTAGTCTTGAATTTTACGAGGAATCTGTATTTTTGATTCATGACCTCTTTTCCCTCATGTGGCATTAATTTTTAATATCACTTAGAGAAATTGTATAGTTTGCAACATGGCTTAGACTATATACTAGAATATGCATCCCTCTTTTTTACTGGTTATTGTCCCCAATTGCCATGCTATTTGAGTTCTTGTGTCTGCTTTTCATAGTTTTTCTGCCTTCTCCCTTGCTCTCTTTTGTAATTTTTTTCTGTTTTAAAAGGGATGGCTATTTCCAAATTCTCTGTTTAAAACTTGTGGTTAGCTGAGGAAACAGATTACCTGATCTGTAATCATCAAACCACACCTGAAACATTGTACCCATCTCTAAGCATAAATAAGTGGAACCATAGTCCTAATAGAGTAATGGTAAAGCAGTGCAAGGAAATGAGGATGTTTAGTCTAAAACGGAGACAACTTGGGCTGACATTATTGTTTTCTTCAAATACTTAAGGAGCTTTCAGGCTGAGAAGACATTTGACTCCTTCTTTGATACACTGAAAAAGAGAACCAAGAAAGGGAGATGGTGAAGTTTCAAGGAGGCAGGTCTCAGCTCCATTTAAGGATACCTGTCATTTTGAGTAGGAAAATTTCTTGAAAGTTGACATTAGGTGGATTTTATAAGTTAGATGCAATCTTGAATGAAAGTGCTTTGGGCTCACGGAATAAAAATTTGATCCCTGGAGGCTGTTCAGAACAGTTGAATGCAGCACCTGCTGAGTAGTTTTATCACTGAAATGAGATTCCTGCCCTAGAGTCTAAGGCATTATTCTTCTCACTCTGGTGGCTGTGAAACGTTCCCTGGCTTGAGACTGACTTCCTGATATATGCAAATAGACCCTTCCCACTGACCTATCTTGTCAGGTGGAGTTTAGGAAATGAAACCAGGAGCATAAGTTGTGTCTGTGGCTATGTTTAACAGATTTAAAGAGGTTCGTGAATTAGCCAGGAAGGAAACTGTCTGCTCTTTTTATTTCCTTTAAAAAAGGATTCTTATACTCATAGATAAAACAATGTGTTGTTTTTGTATCTGAAAAGGCTGAGTGGACTGTGGAGGTAATGCAGCTTCTTTAAATAATGATGGGTCTTGTTTGGTTTGGACTGCACACGAGCACACGTGGAGCTCTCAAAGGGAACAGCCTCATATTTAAACAATAACAACAAAACTGTCACTAACTAAAATAATTTCTGAAATTCACAGCATTCAATAGCCCATGGAACTCAATGGGACTGTTACAATGAAAGTGTGGCACATTTTATCCAAGGACCTCAGATAAACTATATTTTATAATTATTATTGGAAGTAAAAATCACAATATATAGAAATACATTATTTTAACAGAGTCAGGCCTTGCTATTGAAATAGCATTTATAATACACAGAAGAAAACAACTTGAAGAATAACTACCATTTAAAACATTTTTTTGAAGATGACTGATGATACAAAAATCATGGCAAGCACAGAAGGAAGGACTGCCTCAGGGTTCTGCAGTCTCACCACTTGAAATGACATGAAAGGTGTGATTTGCAAATTTTGTGCCATAATAATTGTACATTAACACATTTCAGGGAAGGCCTCACACAGCAGGAAGTATGCACTATGTTTAATAAAATTCCAGTGGTAAAGAATAGGAAAAGACAAAATAGTTGTCTTGGATATCTAGCCACTCCTTCCTGTCACCCTTAGCCAGCTCTCAGTTCCTTTCTCCTCTGATCCCTGACTGTCCTCCATTTCAGCTCCTCTCTTCCTGAACCCTGCCCCCAAATTCACTCCCATGGCTCTCCTGGCACTAGGAAGGATGTGATAAACTAATTCACATGATGATGCTGGTGATTGAGGTTACTCCTCTCATGGGTGTTGGCAACTCAAAAGCGTTTCCCAAGGAGAGAATAGTGCTCAAACCAGAGAGCTGAACTGGCTTCCCAGTAAACTCACACAGGAGGGTCAGGGGTGGGGGTGAGGGAGTTTTGTGGGGGTAGAAATAGGGTATGGCTGCCTTTGGACTGCAAATCTACAATGACATAAAGCTGGCCTTGATCAAGAATTCAAAAAATGGTGATGGAATTAATTCATTTCTAATATCTTATGCTTATTGAACATGCAGTGAACTTTTTTAAAAGCACATAATGTGCATTAACCTCCTTAACTTCTGCAATAATCTAATGAAGTTTTTATTTCTATTTACAAGTGAGAATCTGAGGCTCAGAGGGATTTAGGACTCTGTCCAGAGTTACGAAGCTAGGAAGCGACAGAGCTGAAAACTGGGTCCATGTTTAACCATTCTGCACAACTGCCTCTCAGCTCCAAGGCAGCAGAGCCTAGTGGGGAAGAGGGCCCACTCTAGAGCAAGGTGCATCACTTCTCATGAGCCATAGAACCCTGGGCAAATTACTTACCTTCCTAGAGCTTGAGTTCATTATCTACAAAATGGTAACCCAACTTTAATAGGTTGGTATAAGAATTAGCACACTTCAAACAGTATCTGGCATATAATAGAAACTTTTAAAATATTAGTTAACATCATTATTTGTTAATATGATCAACCAAATCCCATTGTGACAAAACCTTCTGTAAGTAGTTTTTCTAGTCACCTAAATGGTGTTCCAAACCACAAAATTCCTCTTTAACCTAAAGATTTAATTGCTGCACTAAAAGTGTGTTACAGAAAAGATGACACATAAAAGGAATTTTAACTATATTTACCTGAAATTACTCTTGAAAATGTACTTCAAATTTAATCCTAATACAGTACTTTCATACATCACTGTCCTTCAGAGGGGTTCCAAATTGTTGTGCAGATTCTTAAAAAGCTTCACAGATTATATGAAGGCCAATTTTAATATTCTTATAAACCTTAGAAAAATTACACCAATTTGGAACCACACATCACATGGGAGTGATGTCCCTAAGACCCTGTACTAACTCCTAGTCATTGTCAAACCCCACCCACGTTTCCACTGGCCTTCTTTTCCCTGCCATGTGCAGCTGGAGTGTTTCATGCACTGAACTCATCAGCTGTCACCAGCAAGTTGAAGCCCGGTCTAGTCAGGCTAGTGTGTGGATGTTTGACCTCTGAGAAAACATCTAAGAGTTGTGTAGGAAGAGATGCTGCTGACTTAAGTCAGTCTACCCAGCCTAAGGTCATCCTAATGGCTGCTTTCCAATAAAGACAGAGATTGAGCTATCGAATGAGATAGAGATAGAGCACAGATACTACATTACATCTTTTAAAATTCTTATTTTATTATTCAGTGAGCAGGAATAGACTAAGTAGGTCCTTCTTTTCTAATAAATGTTCATCTTGGAGATGTTTTTCCTGTGTTGATTCTTTAAATGTGTAAGTGCACACAAACAGATGGGGAACTTTGCCTGAGTAAGGACTGTGGAATTACTTTGGGGGTCAACTTCCTGCCCCTTGGAATGCAGTGGGAACGTTCCCACAATGGGAGGGGGCCTCAAGTAGGGCGCTCCATGCAGGAGGCATCTGAGACATAACTCCTCTCAAGATACTATCAGTGTCTCCAACAGCCAAAGGCCACTGTACCCTCAGCTGGTCCCAATCATATTCCACAAAACTCACTTGCAGCATAAGCAAAAAAATGTGTGTGTGTGTGTGTGTGTGTGTGTGTGTGTGTGTGTGTAAACAGCAAGGCAGCATCAGACCTCTCACTGTGTGGGCTGAAATCCAAACTTATATTAATTTGAGCTTAAAATATTCCCATGGAGAAGATGCATATTGAAAAAAAAAAGTGATTGTGCTTTGAAACTTTTTTAAGGAGGTTGTTCTCAATTTTATGAGGTTCAGGGAAACTTAACCACAAGCTGACAAAGCCACAAATGAAGCCAAATTCATTCATTCACTCAACCAATAATTGCAGGGTGTCTAGTATGTGTGACATACTATGTGAGAGGTAGCTCCAGACCACGACCTTCCACTTACCACTATACACTAGCACCCAGAACAGAACCTGGGATATAGGTGGTGTTCCTATGTTTGTTGGATTAACACACATGAACAGGAATTTGACCATGAATGCTTTGAAAGCTTCATGAAATTCTTTGGAGACAAAGCAAAACATAATATATCCACTCATTCACCCAATCTGATCAGTGGGGATATGAAGAGAAATAAGATGTGCCTCAACCTCTGGGAAGCTTACATTCTGGTTGAGAATCAGCAAAGGCCAAAGCATAGCGGTGCCGAAGGCCTGGCATATTTAAGAAACTACAGGTATTTTTCTGTGACGGGAGCAAGCGTCAGGATAACAGGAGATGAAGCTGAAGAGATAGGAAAGTTTGGGGTAGGATCTAAGGGTGTTATTTATCCTGACAGGGACAGGGGGATGTGCAGGTGGCAAAGATGGAATCTAGGCAGAGGCGCAATAGGATTAAATTTGTGATTTGGGAAGCTCACCCTGGCTACAGAGTGGAGGAGAGGCTGGAGGGAGTCAAGGTTGGTTGGGGAGCTAATGCGGGTGTCCAGGCCTTGATTTGGACAATCATTGTGGGGAAGGACAGAAGGTGATAATTCCATGAGCCATGAAAGTGTTATCAGGAAGTGGAGTTCTTGGGGTGCTGAGAGAAAAGAATTTCCTGAGGGCCCCACGAGAGGATGGGGTGTCATGGAAAGCTTTATTGATGATATAAAATTCAGGAGGTTCCCCTCAAGGTCCCATCTCTGTCCATCTCGCCATGGCAGAAGTCCAATCTTGTCTTCAGCCTGCCTAGAATTATGGCCATGCCCAGAGTTCCTGCTCCATATTGAAGTCCAGTCCCGTTCAGCATCTGGCTAGCTTAGTTCATTGCATGTGGGGTCCACATGGCAATGGGCCATGCCGCTGCTTCAGGCTGCGTGGCTGCGGAGAGAGAACAGGCAAGCCCATCGGCAAGTGCAGGTCACAGAGACAGAGGGAGGGGACTCTGTCTGGGGATTTTAACCTGGAGCTTCTTCAAACTGGCCAATTAACAACCCAAGGTTTCACACACTCCTCATGGAATCCACCCCTTAGCCAATCCATTGTTCCCAAGCTAGACTGCCAGGCAAGCAGCTCCCCTGTGCCACCCCGACTTCTCCTGCACATGTGCCTGTCTCCCCTTTACCCCCGACAATCCAGCACTGGAGGGCGGAAGGAGGGGTGTTCCTCTCCTTGGAGGAACAGTGCTGCAGTTCCCTGGGCTGTGAAGCTGTAACTTGCTTGTGAAACAAACAGGCTGATGCTTCCTGGGTGAATATGCTCACCAATGTCTGGCTCTCCCTTTGCTCTCTTCTTTATTAACATTAACTAGCCAACTATGACAATAACAGAAGTAGGATGGGCAGGACTTGTGACGGCCTGGAGAGAGAGAGAAATGTCAGTTTCCCTCTAAGCTAAGAGACGCGCTGCGGGGACTCTGGCCTACAGGAGGTACTTGTACTTGGTGGCTGGATAGATAAAAAAGGAGGAGGCTTGGGTTTCTAGCTTGTGTATTTGCTATCATTCAAGGCAGAGAACCTTCACACAGATGCTCAGATTCTCTGTGGTCTGATCCTGTCCTAGATCTTGCATTATACTACCATGAGCCCCCTGTCATTTCTCAGTCCTGGGTCTTAACTCATACTGTTCCCTCTGCCCTGTAATGCCCTCTCCTGTCTTCATCTCTTTAAGTCAACTCCATTTCAAATGTCACTTCTTCAAAAAAGTATTAGATTCCTTCAACCGCAGATACTTTTAAAATCTAATTTCTTTGTATTTGCCTTAAGTCTATTGCTTCGGTTTGTGAGTGAGTGCCGTGAGAGGGACAACTTTCCTTCATTCATCTTCCTATCTCCTCCAGCCTGGAACCTCGCCTGTAGTAGGATTCAATACATCTTTGTTGGATTGAAACAAAGAGCCAAAAAGATGTCTATCTATGAAGCAGGGATATTATTGCCACCTACTTCATGGGGGTTGGGGGAGGTTATGAAAGCTAGGCACATAAGTGCTCAATAAATGATACCATCCACACCATCATTTCTAAAAAGAACAAGTGTCACTTATTCTTGGTCTAACTTAATACTCAGCCTCTGTCTCCTTTTAATGAAGGTGAAGGATAAGGGCATTACTTTAGAAACTCCTGGGAAACTGTGCGCTGGAGTCAGTAAGCAGGGAGCCGCCATCCCGGCCCACTGGGCATTCCTTTACAACGCCCAGAGCTTCCTCTCTGGAGGCTTCTCCTGAATACTTTGGGTCTTTTCTTTCTGGTCATCGGGGAGCAGTGCTCAGCTTTTGATCTCTGTGATTCTGGGAAATGAGGTGCTTGGGAAGAATCCCATCCAGCAGTTACCTCTTCTCACCTCAGCCCCTGCAGGCTGACTGCGGGCGAGGCCGAGGGCAGAGCCCCAGGCTGGGAGTGTGTGTGTTGGGGGGGGGGGGGGGGGGGTGACTTGGCCTGGCTGTTCCAAAAGCAGTGAGCAGGCAATTGTGACAGTCCTTGAGCTTTATTTTTATTTTTTAAATCTACTTTGAAGAATGCTGTGAGTCCCAAAGGAGCCCTTTTATGTAATTTTTTTTCTTTTTTTTAGAAGTTCCTCTAAAACCCATTAGGGAGATTTAACATATTCCAGATTTAGCACTTTAATGGGCTTTTGTTCCTGCCATAATTTTTTTCCCATTTTTAACTTCTCCTCTGATTTTTAATTAGCTATTTCTGGGATTATGAAGTTTGCAAATTCAACAGCAAAATTTCTGGAAAGACTTTTAATTGATGTGTGAGTTTATTGTGATGATATTGTGGACCCTGCCTGAAACGGAAGGTATGGGAAGATCTGTCCCAGACACGGATTCTCGAGCCAGCAGATTGCATTCGCCATGATGAACATTTAGGGGCACTAGACATCTTTTATAAAATCACAAAGACCCGCCTGGCTGGCATGGCTCAGTGGTTGAGCATCAGAACCAGGAACCAAGAGGTGGTAGGTTCAATTCCCAGTCAGGCCACATGCCTGGGTTGCAGGCCCAATCCCAAGTGGGGGTGCATGCAGGAGGCAGCTGACTGATGATATGTCTCTCTCATTGATGTTTCTATCTCTCTAGCCCTCTCCCTTCCTCTCTCTCTAAAAATCAATAAAAACATATTTTTTAAAAATAAATAATAAAATCACAAAGACCCTGCGTTTGGGAGTCGCTGTTTAACCACCTTGGTGTTTTTGTTTTCCAGGAACCTCAGACAAGTCAAATCTGGAGCTAATCACTCTCACGTGCACCTGTGTGGCTGCGACCCTCTTCTGGCTACTGTTAACTCTCTTTATCCGAAAACTGAAGAGGGTAAGAACATTTCAGATAGGTCCTGTGCTCCTTTGCATAATATTCTAAAATGCTCGCCTGATATATGGGACAGGCACAAAACAGCGTTAGACCCTATCCCTCCCCTTACCTCTGGCTCCTACCCCTATCCTGGTAAGCACTGGAAAATGAATCATTAAAATGTCTCTCAGCCATAAAGTGGGATATCCAAAAGAAAAACTAGAGCAATGGAAAGATGAATATTTCCCAGGGACAAAAAGGATATTTTTATATAAAAATATGTAATGAAGTCTTTAAATTTAATTTAGCATAAGACCTATGAAGTCTTAGTCTTCTTAACCTTATTCTCTGCTAAGAAAGAAAAAAAGAGTAAGTCCCACCTGACTGCCTCTCACAATACAGAAACACAAAGATGTGCACTGCTGTTCCAGACTCACTGAGCCCAGGATCAAATTCAGTTCGTTAGAGCGCGGGGTTCAGGCTGGAATTCAGGACATCCGATTTCTATAATTCTGCCTACAGCACGACTTGCTTCTCTGAAGTTCCGTGGGGAAAGAGCCAACATTCATTCATCCACTTATGCCTCAGATATTTACTGTGTGCCTGCTCTATGCAGAGTGCCAGGCCAGTGGTAAGCAAATGCTACCGTCTGGGGCTTTAATCAAGTACCCAGACAATGCAAAGTGTAACAACAGTGAGCTGAGTAAAAGATGCGTAAGAGGGGTGGTCAGGCAAAGAAGCAGGGGCAAGTGCTGCAGGCAGAGAGGAGCGTGCACGAGGCTAGGGCAGGGCAGAGGGACACTATGAGAATGAGTGGCTGACAGAAGGCCAGAGGTTACAGTGGTGGAAACAAGGCATGAAGTGCGGCAGGAGGGGAGAGGAGAGGAGGAGAGGGGAGGGGAGGGGAGGGGAGGGGAGGGGAGGGGAGGGGAGGGGAGGAGAGGGGAGGAGAGGGGAGGGGAGGGGAGGGGAGAGGAGAGGAGGGGAGGGGAGGGGAGGGGAGGGGAGGGGAGGGGAGGGGAGGGGAGGGGAGGGGCTGCAATTCCTGAGCAGGCAGGCTTGAGGCTATAGGAGGGAATTTAGTCCACATTCTAGAAGGAATAGAAAGCCTTGGAGCAGGGAGGAAGGTTATAAAGCAAAGGTAGGCAATTATAAGTGAGAAATTTGTGTCTGCAAAGATTATTTTGGCTGCTATGAGGAGAATGGACCAGGGGGTCACCTAGTAAAAGAGTTGACAGTAGTCCAAGGAAGAAATGGCGTTAGCTCAGTCTAAATCATTAGAGTCAAGAGATATTTAGGAGGCAAAATCAAGAAAACTTGAAATGTGTCAAACTGACCTACTCAATGTCTAGATATTTATTAGCCCTTATTAATAATGTACCAGGCTTGTGGGAAGCTCTTTATGCAGTATCTCAGTTAATCCTTCCAAAAATGCAGAGGTAAATATATAATTATTACCATTTTATAGAGAAGGAAACTGAGGTTCAGGAATTACAATAACTTGTCCAAAGTCACAATGCTGATTAGAGTTGGAGCTGAGTTTTGAAGCCAGGTTGTTTGGCCTTAGGCTGGGTATTCAAAACCAATAATGTGCACTTTATAGCGTTATTATGAGAGGCAAGGCTAGCAGCATCCTCTACAATGAATGTGTAACATCAGGCTTTTGCTATATGGAGTGACTAGTTTTGAGACAGGACAATTCAGGCCACTGCTTGAGAAGAAACAGGTAGGTCAAATAATAGTATTTGAAGGGGGAGACACATCATATAGGGAAAGTGATCTAACAAAAGAAAAACTTGCCAAATCTGTGAGGGAGTACAAAGACTATAGGAGTTCAAAGGAGGAGAGTGGGAGAAAACACTTCAGAGAAAGAAAAGTTTAGAGACAGACTTTGAAGGTCATAGCTGGAAGGAAAGAAGCAGAAAAATACAGCTCCCCCCACCCCCCACTCCGCAGATTAGGGAGGGAGTCCAGTTACTTTGCCTATAGTAGCAGAGTGGAAACAACACTGGAAAGGCAAATTGGGACTAAACTGAGTGGGTCTCTTGTATTTTTTTTTTAATCTATGAAATTTTGATATCAATAAGAAATGATGAGCCCTAGCCGGTTTTGCTCAGTGGATAGAGAGTTGGCCTGTGGACTGAAGGGTCCTGGGTTCAATTCCGGTCAAGGGCACATACTTTGGTTGCAAGCTCCCGGCCTTGGGAGGCAACCAATCCATGTGTCTCTCTCTCACATCGGTGTTTCTCTCTCTCTCTCTCTACCTCTCTCTCCCACTCTCTCTAAAAATCAATGGAAAAAAAATATCCTCGGGTTTGGATTTAAAAAAAAAAAAAAAGAAGAGGAAAGGATGAGAACAAGTAATAGAACACCTATAAAATATGACAAGTGATTGGTTGTGGGCGGCGAAGAGGAAAAAAGGCATCAAGAACTATCTCCATGTGGTTTCTCTAATCACAATGTAAATTCCTCACTGATAAAGACTACTTTATCTCTACTCTGCATAACCAGTGTTATAATTACAGCCAACATTTATTGATGCTTACTGTATACCAGGCTCTGTTTTAACAGCTTTACATGGATTATATCACTTGATATTCACAACAGCCCTATGAGTTAAGTACCATCATTTGACAGATAAGGCAACTAGGCTTAAAAAGGTTAAGCAGCTTGCCCATTGTTATGTGCTGGTCAGAAGCTGAGTTGTGATTCAAATCCAAGCATGAGCCTCAATGTCTGGGCCCTGAAGCCCTTGGCTGTGCAATTTTCATGCCAAGCACCTAGTAGCTTCTCAGTGTTAATGTCAATTGAAAGAGCAAATATTTGTCAACTAAGATTCTGCTATCACACTCCCCTCAAAGCCCTTGCTTAAGGTTTTTGTTTTATTGTTTTGTTTTGAGCGTTTTGGTGTTTTCTCTCATCTGCCTTATTGAGATAAACCATAAAATTCCACAGGGGCGACGTGGGGAGATTGTCTTCCGTTGCCTGCTCCCCGGCCTCCATCACAGCACTGCCAGCCTCCCCTAGCATCCTGCCGAGCCCAAGCCGGCCCTGCCAGGCTCAGCAATGCTATGCTCTCTGAAGACTGGGGATTGCTTCTCATCGCCTTGGCTGTGTTGGACATTGGAAAGTTTAGTCCTAAAACCAACTCCAGCTGCTTCCCTAATGAACACCCCACATTCCTGTCATAGGAATTCATACTCCTCTACAGTCTTACAGACTCCCACCAGTGTCTGACAGGCTGGGCCCTTACAGTCTAACAGCAGTGGCAAGTGCAGTTCGTGACAAACGTGCTCCCTATCTTTCTCTGTTACCCATTCTTTATGGAGGCCAGGCAAATCTTTCTGCCTTGAGCTATTTGTCACACATTTTAGTGATAATTTTTGTGAGAAAGAGACTGATTGCAAGTGATGGATGAGGTGAGCTGTGACAGCCCAGAACAGGGTGAGTAAGGGCTGAAGAATGTGGGTGGCTGTGACATGATGTGTATGGAGAGGTTGTCCTCTCTACTGAATTCTGATCTGGTTGAGGGAAAGCATTGAAGGGAAAGGCCCTAGAACTCATTTAAATGAAATTTACATAACTCTGGCAAGAGTTATCAAAACCCACCTTATATTGGTAAGCATACTTCCTTTCTGTCCTGCCCACAGAAATACAATCAATTCTATAATTAACTAACAGAAAATATACCCATGCATATGAATTTAGACACTAAATGTAAATCCAGTTATTTATGATCTGAAAAAAAAGTATTTTCTGGGCTTGATTTGCATTACCAAGATAAAAAATGCACCTGAAGGCAGATGTCCACCTTACTTACTTGATGTCCACCTTACTTATGTGATGTCCTACCAATGGTCAATGGAACTTGGAATGAATGTTGCTATGTGTAAGTCTTACTCTTTGGTATTTGAAATAATCAACTTCTGTTTCTTACTGAAGATAAATCCTATTCTAATCTCACTAATGGACCCTGTGGTCATTTTCAGGCGGCTAAGTGGCCAGGCCTTCTGAGTATATTTAAGCACTTCATATGAAATGTACCTCTAGGCTGTCCCAGGGAAGCAGACCCTGAGCTTACTGTACCATCTCTATCCTTTCTTGCAACTGTAGAAAGCCATAATCATGGACCCCACTGTCAGCCTATTTGTAATGTATATTCCTGCTTACACAGAATGGCCATGGAAAGTTATTTTTAGTCTTTGTATGGAATGGTTTTATTAAAATGCTTTGCAGAACAAGCAAATAAGTTTGCTGGAGAATCTGAGGGTCTTTCATCTGTGACTAGAGGCCCGGTGCACAGATTCGTGCACTGATGGAGGTCCCTTGGCCTGGCCTGTGGGGATCAGGCCAAAACCAGCTCTCTGACATCCCCCAAGGGGTCCCAGATTGCAAGAGGGTGCAGGCCAGGCCAAGGGACCCCACCGGTGCACGATAGGGGCCGGGAGGGACTATGGGAAGGCTCCAGGGCATGTCCAGCCCATCTTACCCAGTCCTGATTGGCTGGACCCCAGCAGCAAGCTAACCTACTGGTCGGAGCATCTGCCCTCTGGTGGTCAATGCGCATCATAGCAACTGGTCGAACAGTAATACGGTTGGACACTTAGCATACGAGGCTTTTATTATATAGGATAATACTACAGAAATGCAGGGCGGGAACAGCAAGGGTTGTTTGATAGACATCACATGCTCAGGTGTGATGTGCATATGTGTGTGCTACTTTCTGTACCTCACCATATGTTTTAACCAAATGAACCAAAATAGCAGGAGATATAGTCTAATATTGTTTTAAATTGGCTATCAGGGGTTTTTAAGTCGTTGATGACTTTGGGATCTCTTTATTTCTCAGTCTTCTTCTGAAATAAAAACTGACTACCTATCAATTATAATGGACCCAGATGAAGTTCCCCTGGATGAGCAGTGTGAGCGGCTCCCGTATGATGCCAGCAAGTGGGAGTTTGCCCGGGAGAGACTTAAACTAGGTAATGTATTTGTTCAACAGATTCCTAACCCCATACTAAGCACCTACTGCATGCAAAAGACTGCACTGAGGAATGCAAAAATAGGTTAGACTCAGGATTCTACCCTCAGCAGTTCACAACCTAGCAAGGGAGAGGGACACAGAGGTATATGAATCTATGAGAATGTGGAGAGGATGGTTTAAGGGACAAGGAGACAAGGAGCACCTATTCATTCTTTCAACATTTACCAAGCACCTTCTCTAAGCAGCAGACACAAAAGTATTTGAGTCTCTTCCCTCTAAGGCAGTGGTTCTCAACCTTGGCTGCACATTAGAATCACCTGGGAATCTTTTTAAAATCCTGATTTCTGAGCCTCATCTGAATGAGGTTGAGAACCACTGCAGGAGATTGCCATAAAAGTAGATAATTGAAGGGAAAGGAGGAGAGTTTAGTTCCATCAGGAGCCTTACAAGCCCAGGTGCTCTTAATTAATGACATTTTTGAGGAGTCAGAAACTTATGACCTGGAAAGTAATTCAAGATGAGAAGGCACAGTAAAATCAAACATTTGGTGAAAGAGTTGGTACTCTTCAAGGTTGTGGACCAAAAACCAGTCTGCACAAATCCACCACATACTTTGAATTTTCCTGGGTGTTCAAAAGGTCCAAACGAGAAGAAAGTCTTAGGGGGTCACTTAAGTTTCACTTCTGAAAAGTGAAGACTGTTGTTTTCCAGGTAACACAGATGCTGTAAACAACAGGCAAATGTGTTTTCCTTCAGCTTACCCCCAAGTCCCTCCAGCTTAGACACCACAGAGCAAATTACTCTTCAGCCCAGTTATTACAAAACAGTGGGAACCTCAATTACTCCCACCCAAAATATTTGGCTTGTGGGTTCTGAAAGTTTTCCACTCACTCTGACGTATGCCAGAATAGCTGGAACTAGGAAAAGAGGCCATGCATCCAGTGTGCCCAGATTTCTCACTCGGTATAAAGAGCCTGTTGTTCCAAATTCAATGGCACTGCCTGCTTTTCCCACTACATGCAGGTCATTGTCATACAATGAAAAGATATTGGGCGCTAGCTGGTTTGGCTCAGTGGATAGAGCATCGGCCTGCGGAGTAAAGGTCCCGGGTTCAATTCTGGTCAAGGGTACATGCCGGGGTTGCAGGCTCGATCCCCAGTAGAGGGTGTGCAGGAGGCAGCCAATCAATGATTCTCTCTCATCATTGATGTTTCTATCTCTCTCTCCCCTCTCCCTTCATCTCTGAAATCAATAAAATATATTTTTTAAAAATATTGGCATTTCTTTGGAGGTGGAGGTGTGAGGTGACAGAGAGGGAGAAATGGCTTTTCTCATTCTCTTAGGCCTTGAAATGATCCCACTTACATTTCTTCCTACATGAGAAAAAGTAGTTGGCCCCAAGAGTATGTTCTGTTTGGCTTGGGGAAGAAAATTAGGAATCAGACAAAAGCCAGTAATGGCTGCTGACAGGAAAAAAAAATCAACCAAATGTAGAGTAGGTAAGGGCAGGTGGCACACTAGATGAGTTCCGTCTGCAAGTCTAAATTATATGGCAGCCTGCCCAGCCCCTTCAGTGACCTTAGCATGGAATATGGGATAATTTTCCCACAACCATAAGCCATTCTCAGGCCACGTTGCTTTCCAGGGTTATTAGTCGCAATCAAATATGCTCCTTCCAATGCAGGACACATGAGCTTTCCATCCCTTTTCTTCATTCCTCGGCCTAGTGTCACTGTGACCATAACACGTCCAGGCAGGGAAGGGGTGCCAGTCCTTCTACCAGAATTCCCCTAGGGCTCAATGAGTGTAGATAATCCCATTTCAGGAGATTCTTCTTGTTGAAGATCTTTTTCATGGTTCTTTTCCTTCCCAGATGCTACAATTTGGCTAATATACATGTGAGTATCTTTGATGGGTGAGAGGAAGTGTAGCAAAGTCTCAATGCAGAGTGTGGCTGCAAGGACCAGAGTAATGCTCGTCCTACTAACTTGGGAGCAAAGAGACCCAAGATTTGTTTGTTTGTTTGTTTGAAGC
This sequence comes from Myotis yumanensis, assembly GCF_028538775.1. Classification (NCBI taxonomy): domain Eukaryota; kingdom Metazoa; phylum Chordata; class Mammalia; order Chiroptera; family Vespertilionidae; genus Myotis; species Myotis yumanensis. The sequence continues at coordinate 115,132,541 of NW_027223754.1, forward strand.
CAAATAAATGAGAGAAAGAAATCCGAAGCAGTGTCTGTTAAGTGAAAGTATATCTGGAGAGATGGGAAGAAAAGGCAGGTTTGATGGGCAGAATTACAACAGAGTTCTGAATGTAGAGAAAAGCATAGATCAAGCTGCTCCTGATCTCAGCTGTCTGCACTCTGTCCTGGGTTACTTTCAGTCCTGGAGAGAGAAGTCAGAATTTACAGTACCTGATAGATACATACAGTTAGAAACAGTCAAAGGTGTTGCTACCATTGAAATTCCTGAAATCCTGTAACTAAAGAAACCTATATTGTTGGTGATTCTACATTAAACCTCAGAGAGAATTCCCCTCCTATACATTTATAAATGTCTGACATTGCACCTTTCTATTGGAAAAATTGTCAGAATTAGCGAATATGGGAAACAACACAGGGAGTCTGGAAAATGGCAGGTGAATGGGACCTGGGCTGGTGCTGCCTCTTATAAGACCAGCCCTGGATGCCAGAGAGGAGCTCAGCCCCATGCTGCCATGCACTGTCCCCAGTGTCCCAGGGACCCTGGCCAGTCATTCTTGGAAGAAATTCCAATATCCTTTCATTGTATGACTATGACCTAGCAGTTTACAAGCTAGTGAGTGGCATTTGGGTAACACCAAAGGAAGACTTTAAGAGAAAAGGAGGATCAGGCCAGGTCAAGTCCAGTGTGACTGGGCTCCCCCGATACTGAACTATGAGTCTGCAGAAAGATTCCAGTGCACCAGATGATTAAAGAGCCCATAGCAGCCCAGCCGGAGTGGCTCAGTGGTTGAGCATCAACCTATGAACCAGGAAGTCATGGTTCGATTCCCTGTCAGGGCACATGCCCGAGTTGGGGGCTCGGTCTCCAGTACGGGGTATGCAGGAGCCAGCCAATCAATGATTCTCTCTCATCATTGATGTTTCTCTCCCTCTCCCTCTCCCTTCCCCCTTCCTCTGTGAAATCAATAAAAATTATATATATATTCCATAACAGCTTCATGCTGCTTTGTGAGGCAGCAATCAACTTCCAAGAGAACAAAGGAAAAGACTGAGGAAAGCCAAGTGAGAGCAAGTTGATTCTCAGTAATAAAAGCAAAGTCCCCAAACACTGGTTAAAACAAAGAGTGTTGTGATGGCGAAGAAGGGCATACCCGGGGACTGAAGTGTGGAAAGAAAAGGATTCCATCTGCCCCAAACAAGCAAGAGTCTTTGCAGCCTGTGGAGAGGTGTCCCAAGACAGAGATTATCTTATCACTTCTCAGGCTCAGGACACTTTTCATATTAGATGGTAGAAGGCACTTCAAAAGGAAAGCATTGTTCTTTTACCCTAAAAAAGCAAGGAATAAGCCTGTAACCAAATGCAGCCATTTTCACGAGTCTGGAGAAGGTATCTGCCAGTGCCCTTTCAATTTGTGATCTCCACGTCCTGCACCTTCAGGGGCCACTCAAGGCTCTTCTATTTAAGCTAACAGTCCCCTTGCTGGTCTATATCTTGGACAATTTTATCTGAAGAAGGAAACACTGACTGCGTCCCAGCCCATGGCATGTGCTCTGGGAGGAACGAACTATCTTTATCAGTCACTACAGGTACATGTGTGACCACAGCAAAGGCTTGTGATGTCACCAGTGTTCCCTTCCTAATGCAGAGTGTGTCCCTCTGAGATAGATGCAGGGACTGCTACAGAAAAGCTCATATAATTATGTTGGTAACTGAACACTTCCCATGTCCTAACTGGATGCCCAAAGGTGATTGGTAATGGAAGATACTAAGCAGAGGCAGAGTGAAGACATCTCTGTTACTGAGTAGTTGTGCATAAAAAGTATAAAGGTCCTAATATGGTGAAGGAGGAAAGCTTCGTTACAAGCTTTACAAGAATTAAAAAAAACTTAAAAAAAAAACAAAAAATTATATTCTTTGGGGGAAGAGATTGGACTATGAGGAAGGTAGGGAGGGAGGAAGGCTAACTAACTGAGAGCTTGTTATCAGAACAGTCTCAGAATGCGGACTTGGTTTCGAGAGATGTGTTAAATCAACACTAACTACCGGGACTTAACTTTTGATCAGAGGCATTTTGTTGACTTTTTTCACTCAGGATCATCAAAAAAGAGTGACTTCTTTGGCTCACTCCTTTTGCCTTGTCATACTTGAGGTGTACTGTTTCTCTAGGTTCTACTTAGCTACCTATTTCCTGGCGATGCAAAAGGAAATCCCCTGATATAACGGTAGCTGAGGTTATCCAGGAGATGCCTCTCAAGGTCTTCATCTCATGGGTCCCTCTAGTTACCTAGGATTGTATGAGACTTGCTTTGAATATCTCACAAGTTCCCAAATGCTACTGTTGGTTCTGCACTAATATCCAGCAAACCTTCTATGCAGCAGGTACTGGGCTAGGCTCTGGGAAGACTCAGGCATGGTCATTGTCCCTCTCAGTCAAGTTGTCTCATGCAAGGCTGAGAAAAGAAACATGTGAATAGTTGTTATAGTGTAACCTAACAGATGCCTTGAAAGAACCCTTGCTTTGTTATTGCATTTGGCAACCACCTCTCTATGGTTGAAACAAATTACTACCAGTGGTTGATAGGCTCATGTGCTTAATATGAAGATTTATAATCATCTTATGAAGAAATGTTAGAAATACTGGGTCTATTTTGCCTGGCAAGGAAGTCAGAGAAATGAGTTAGTTGGGGCGGGGGGACGGGGGGGGGAAGCTTATTTGTTTTGTTTTTTAATCTATGAAGCATTATTATAACCAATAGCAATAACTATCATTCTCAATTTCTCGCTTTCTGCTAAAAATAGATCAGAAGAAATGTCCTTAAGTGGCAAGAAAAGGGGCCTAGGTTAGACACAGGGAAATATTCTTGTTAATAATGTTATTAAACAATGGAAGAGACTACCCAGGATTTGGTGGCCTCTCCCTTCCGGGAGGATTTTGTGAAGAGGAAACTGGCCATCCACCTGCACAAAAGGCCTTCTAGCTGGCCATCCACCTGCACAAAAGGCCTTCTAGGTGCCCAGCATAGATGTGAAGAATGAGGGTACCTCAGAAGCACAGTAAAGAGTTGGAAAAAATTTACTCAAGAAATGACACTTTTAGGGTCAGTTCCTTGGAGATCCCATTCAAAGTTACACGTGCCTCAGAGCTACAAATAGGAAAAATGGCACTTCCTTTCTGAGAAAGACTTAAACTCACCCCACTGGCTTGGTAAACAAATCAATGTATTCTTTTCATTGTAGGCAAATCACTTGGAAGGGGGGCTTTTGGAAAAGTGGTACAAGCATCTGCATTTGGCATTAAGAAATCACCCACCTGCCGGACTGTGGCTGTGAAAATGCTAAAAGGTATGGACACTGCGGTTTGGCTTTCAACTGACCCGTTGCATTTCCTGAATGTTGGTATGAGTTGGATGTGGCCTAGGAACAGGTACAAGCTATTTCTGCACTGGTCACATAACTTTCTTCTACTGCTGCAAGCCCCTTAACTTTACGACTTTTAGGTGAGGCCAGAGAGTCCAGGATAAGCCTTGTCAATGAAACAATCAGCATCATCCACGGGAAAATGACTCCTGTGACCTCAAAAATATTTCTCTTACCACATCTCAGACTTGACACTATCAGAGAATTAAGCTCATGGTGACCAATTTTTTGAAATGATCCACTTGACATTATAATGGAAACTTAGCTGTACATCACAAATCCCAAAGGCTTAACTGGGGCTTGACCTAACTATAAGGTAAGATTATGAAACTAACAAGTGAGATGATCAAAATCATAAACTATTTAATACTGTCAAGTCCCAACCATAAAACTTTTTCTCTTTAGAAATGAAAAACAAATTATCTTTCAAGTGTGAACTGCTAGGAGGTAGAGCCAAATCACATAGAGATGTATGACCACTGCCATAGATAGACTGAAAGTGAAAATTATGTAAACCAAACAAATCAAAATGCATAGATCCTTTAAAGTTTAGAAAATAATTCATTTCCTCCGTTATGATGAAATTTTCATGTTCTTTCAATGCATCTTAAGGTTCCCAAACCAAAAGAAACAGGAATGAAAACCCAAAGGGCAGCTTTCAGCTTTCCAAGATCTCCAAGATAATGCCAGGGGGTTTTGAGGCACAGAAAGCTATGCGCCCAACTAAGCAGGTACCTACCAAAGGCTTCAGGAGAAAAAGGGCCATTTGCTTAGGGAGACTTCCTCTTCTTCCAGCCCTGACACCATCATTGCCCAAGTATCATGTCATGATATTTTCCACCTCAAAAGGCTGTCCTTTTTAAAGGAAAACTTTGATAAAACTCTACAAAGAACCTGACAGTTCTACTCTGAAAGTAGCCAGGAAAAGGAGTTTTGCATCCACAAGTCAGGACTTTTGTTCGAGTTGGGCTACCCAGATGCTGGACAGCATTTCTGTGAGAATACCTCCATTCCAGCACCCCGCCCTGTACACCCCACCCCAGGTTCTAAAGAGAAGACGCAGCACCATGTCTTCTATGTGACAAAGCATCAGACTAGGTACTTTAATATATTAGGGTGAACCACTTGAAATCGTCATTTTTCTTATTTTTCTCTCTATGCCTTGTTTTTCTGGGTTGTTGTGTTTTTGGTTTTTTTGTGGGTGTTTAAATTTCTATTTATTAAATTGATTGCCGTGACATTGGTCAACATGAACATATAGGGTTCATGTGTGGGTTTCTATGTAACAAGATCTGTATATTGTACTGTGTGCCCACCACCCAAAGTCAAATCTTCTCCTCTCACTTTATATTAGGACTTTTTTCTCCCTCCATTCCCCTTATCTCTGGCAACCACCATTCTGCTGTTTGTGTTCATAAGTTCAGGTTTATATCCCACATAGGAGTGAAACCATATGGTTCTTGGCTTTTTCTGTCTGACTTATTTCACTTAGCATAATATTTCAAGTTCCATCCATGTTTTTGCAAATGGCACTATTTCATCCTTTCTTATGGCTGAGTAGTATTCCATTGTGTATATGTATCATATCTTCTTTATCCAGTCCTCTATCATGGGACACTTTGGTTGTTTCCATGTCTTGGCCACCATGAATAATGCTGTAATGAACATAGGGGTGCATATATCTTTGCAAATACATGATTTTGAGTTTTATGGATATACTAGAGGCCTGGTGCATGGGTGGGGTCCCTCGGCCTGGCCAGTGATCGAGGTCTAACAGGGGGATGGCTGGCCAAGGGGAGAGACCTGGAGGTTGGCCAGCTGGTTGGGGGGGCCAGCCCGCTGGAGGGGGTGGGGAGAAGGGCTGCAGGAGGTTGGCCGGCAGGGTGGGGGGGAGGGGCTGTGGGAGGTTGGCTGGCTGCAGAGGTTGGCTGTGGGAGCACACTGACCACCAGGGGCAGCTCCTGTTTTGAGCGTCTGCCCCTGGTGGTCAGTGCACATCATAGCGACTGGTCAACCAGTCGTTCCAGTCCTAATAGTCGCTTAGGCTTGTATATATATAGATACCCAGGAATAGGATTGCTGGGTCATATGGTAGCTCTATTCTTAATTTTTTGAGGAATTGCCAGACTGCTTTCCATAGTGGTTGTACCAGTCTACATTCCCATCAGCACTGAATGAGGGTTCCCTTTTTTCCACAACCTCTCCAACACTTGTTATTGTTTGTCTTGTTGATAATACCCACTCTAACAGGTGTAAGGTGATATCTTATTGTAGTTTTGATTTGTATTTCCCTAATTGCCAGTGAGGTTGAACATCTTTTTTTTTAGTTATTATTTCTTTATTTAACAAAGCTTCCCATGTACCTCAAGTAGAAAATTTTTCTTCATGAGAGAAAATAAATCCTTGAGGCATTCCAGGGCTAATTGTTATTCTCAGTCTCTTAATGGGCCTCAGAAACTCCGCTCTGTGGGACAAGGTGTTTTCCAATTGGGTGGGTCAACTGACTTCCCCCCAGGCAAAGCCACCTGTATAGCAAATATCTGCATGAGAAAGATGACCTCCACAATGTGAGGGAATGACTCAGCACAGAAAACTGAGGTGTCTGCCTTGTGAGTTCTAACTCCAGAGCCCCCAGTCATGGCTTCTGCTAACACAGCTCCAGTCCACTCTGCCCTCCCTCTGCTGGAGCACAAGGTGAGTGGCTCCACAGGGAATTTTGTGCTTTTGGCCCTTTAAGGGGGTTTCTGCCTTTCCAGCCATTTCTCCCTAGAAGACAGCAACTCCACTGCTTTTCACAGCCAGATGTTGTTTGGGTACCCTTTTTAGTTCTGGTGTTCCCTGCAAGGGGGGGTGGGGCAGCTTGGGGATTAGACTCCAGAGTTCTCAGTGGCAACTCCCCACAGCTGAGATATCTCTCTGGAACTTCAGCTGCTGTATGTGGGAGCCCAGCCAGCCCTTTCATGCCTCTGCCCCTCCTACCAGGCTCTATGGGGTCTCCAATTACCATCCTCAGTCATCAGGGTTCTCTCTAGTGAGTCTTCAATTGATTAGTCAGGAAGTTTTTCTGTATTTTAATTGTAATTCCAGTTTGGTCCTGGGAGCATGTCTGTGCAGCAGCCACTTACTCCACTGCCATCTTTTATCTCAAGGTTGAACATCTATATATATAAAAGCTTAAGCAACCATTATGACCGGTTGACCAAATGATTGGTGGCTATGACACGCACTGACCACCAGGGGACAGACACTCAATGCAGGAGCTGCCCCTTGGTGGTCAGTGCGCTCCCACAGCCAACTTACGGCGGCCAGCCAACCTCCCACGGTCCCTTCCCCCTGGCCGGCCGGCCCCTTGGGGCCCTGATCGGGACTGGGCAAGATGGCCCCAATGGGCCCCACAGGTCAGGCTAAGGGACCCCACCCATGCACAAATTCATGCACCAGGCCTCTAGTCTTTTCATAAAGTTATTGGCTGTTTGTATGCCTTCTTGGGAGAGGTATATTTTCAGGTCCTCTGCCCACTTTTCTTAAAAAATATTTCTATTGACTTCAGAGAGGAAGGGAGAGGGAGAGTTAGATAGAAACATCAATGATGAGAGAGAATCACTAATTAGCTGCCTCCTGCATGCCCCTGCTGGGGATCAAGCCCGCAACCCGTGCATGTGCCCTTGACCGGAATTGAACCCTGAACCTTCTGGTCCACAGGCCAACGCTCTATCCACTTAGCCAAACCAGCCAGGGCTCTGTCCGCTTTTTGATTGGGTTGTTTGTTAGTTTGTTTGTTTGGGTTGAGTTTTACGAGTTCTTTATATATTTTCGAAATTAAACCTCTGTCAGAGCTACTGTTTGCAAATATCATCTCCCATCTGGTTAGCTGCCTCTTTGTTTTGTTGTCCATTTCTTTTGCTGTGCAAAAGCTCCTCAGTTTGATATGGTCCTATTCATTTATTTTTACCTTTACCTCCCTTGCCTTTCAGGTCAAGTTTGGTACCTATATTTTCTTCGAAGTAACTTATTGTTTCCGGTCATATGTTTAGGTCTTTGATCCATTTTGAATTAATTTTTGTACATGGGGACAAACTGTAACCCAGTTTCATTCATTTGTATGGGGCTTTCCAGTTTATCAAGCACAATTTATTGAAGAGACTATCTTTACTCCAATGTGCATTTCTGGCTTCTTTGTCAAAAATTATCTGTCCATATATGTGTGATTTTATAGCTGGGCTCTCTATTCTGTTCCATTGATCTGTGTGTCTGTTTCTCTACCAATACCATGCTGTTTTGATTATCATAGCTCTGTAGTATAATTTGAAGTCAGGTAGTGTGATACCTCTAGCTTCATTCTTTTTTCTCAGGATTGCTTTGGCTATTCTGGTCTTTTGTGATTCCATACAAATTTGATGATTTCTCACTCTTTTTTAAAAAAAAAAAAAATGACACTGAGATTGTGATGGGGATTGCATTAAATCTGTATATTGCTTTGGGCAATAAGGCTATTTTAATTATGTTGATTATTCCAATCCATGAACATGGGATATTTTTCCATTTTGTTGTGTCTTTTTCAATCTCTTTTAATAATACTTCGTAATTTTCAGTATATAGGTCTTTCACATTCTTTGTTCAGTTTATTCCTAGGTATTTTATTCTTTTGGTTGCAATTGCAAAAGGAATTGTTTTTTCCATTTCTTTTTCTGAAGTTTTGTTGTTAGTATACAGGAAGAAAATGGATTTTTGCACATTTGATTTTGTACCCTGCAACTTGACTGCATATATTCATTGTTTCTAATAGATTTTTAGTAGAGTCTTTAAGGTTTTCTATATACAAAATCATGTCATCTGCAAAAAGTGACAGTTTGACTTCTTCCTTCCCTATTTGGATGCGTTTTATTTGTTTCTATTGCTCTGGCTAGGACTTCCAGCACTGTGTTGAATAAGAGTGGTGAGAGTGGACATCCTTGTCTTGTTTCTGATCTTAGGGGGAAAGCTTTCCGTTTTTCACCATTGAGTATGATATTAGCTGTGGGTTTATCATATATGGCTTTTATTATGTTGAGGTACTTTCCTTCTATTCTTATTTTATTGAGTGTTTTAATCATAAATGGATGTTGTATCTTATCAAATGCTTTTTCTGCATCTATTGATAAGATCATATTATTTTTATCCTTTCTTTTGTTAATGTGGTGTATTTTTTTTTATTTTTTTTTTTTATTGCTTAAAGCATTACAAAGGGTATTACATATGTGTCCTTTTTTCCCCCCCACCCTTGACAAGCCCCTGCCCTCCCTTACCCCCTAGTGTCTTATGTCCATTAGTTATGGTTATATGGATGCATACAAGTCCTTCAGTTGATCTCTTACTCCCCTCCCTCCTGTCCCCCAACCCTCCCTGGCCTTACCACTGAAGACCGACAATCGGTTTGAGGCAGCTCTGCCACTGTATTTATTATTGTTCAAAAGTTTGTAATGGTCTTAATTATCCATGAAAGAATGAGATCATGTGGTATTTTTCCTTCATTGACTGGCTTGTTTCACTTAGCATAATACTCTCCAGTTCCATCCATGCTGTTGCAAATGGTAAGAGTTCCTTCTTTTTAACAGCAGCATAGTATTCCATCGTGTAGATGTACCACAGTTTTCTAATCCAATCATCTACTGATGGGCACTTAGGCTGTTTCCAGATCTTAGCTATGGTGAATTGTGCTGCTATGAACATCTGGGTGCATATATCCTTTCTGATTGGTGTTTCTGGTTTCTTGGGATATATTCCTAGAAGTGGGATCACAGGGTCAAATGGGAGTTCCATTTCCAATTTTTTGAGGAACCTCCATACTGCCTTCCATAGTGGCTGCACCAGTCTGCATTCCCACCAGCAGTGCACAAGTGTTCCTTTTTCTCCACATCCTCTCCAGCACTTGTCGTTTGTTGATTTGTTGATGATGGCCATTCTGACAGGTGTGAGATGGTACCTCATTGTTGTTTTGATTTGCATCTCTCGGATGATTAGTGACTTTGAGCGTGTTTTCATATGTCTCTTGGCTTTCTGAATGTCCTCTTTTGAAAGGTGTCTATTTAGATCCTTTGCCCATTTTTTGATTGGATTGTTTATCTTCTTTTTGTTAAGTTGTATGAGTTCCCTATAAATTTTGGAGATTAAGCCCTTATCAGATATGACGTTGGCAAATATGTTTTCCCACGAGGTGGGTTTTCTTGTTGTTTTGTTGATGGTTTCTTTTGCTGTGCAGAAGCTTTTTATTTTGATGTAGTCCCATTTGTTCATTTTCTCTTTAGTTTCAACTGCCCTAGGAGCTGTATCAGTGAAGAAATTGTTTTGGCATATGTCTGAGATTTTGTTGCCTTTGTATTCTTCTAGAATTTTTATGGTTTCCTGTCGTACATTTAAGTCCTTTATCCATTTTGAGTTTATTCTTGTGTATGGTGTAAGTTGGTGGTCTAGTTTCATTTTCTTGCATATGTCTGTCCAGTTTTCCCAACACCATTTATTGAAGAGACTATCTTGGCTCCATTGTATGTTCATGCCTCCTTTGTCAAAAATTAATTGAGCATATTGGTTCGGGCTAATTTCTGGACTCTCTATTCTATTCCACTGATCTATATGTCTGTTCTTGTGCCAGTACCAGGCAGTTTTGAGAACAGTGGCTTTGTAATACAGCTTGATATCTGGCATTGAGATCCCACCTACTTTGTTCTTTCTCAGGATCGCTGCAGCTATTCGGGGTCTTTTTTTATTCCAGATGAATTTTTGGAGAGTTCGTTCTAGATCTTTGAAGAAGGCCATTGGTATTTTAATGGGAAGTGCGTTGAATGTATAGATTGCTTTGGGTAGTATGGACATTTTAATGATGTTGATTCTACCAATCCAAGAACATGGTATGTTCTTCCATCTGTTTATGTCTTCCTCTATCTCTTTTTTCAACGTCCTGTAGTTTTCTGAGTAGAGGTCTTTAACCTCTTTAGTTAAGTTTATTCCTAGGTATCTTAATTTTTTTGGTGCGATGGTAAATGGGATTGTTTTTCTGATCTCCCTTTCTGAAAGTTCACTATTGGTGTATAGAAATGCCTCAGATTTCTTGGGGTTAATTTTGTATCCTGCTACATTGCCAAATTCATGTATTAAGTCTAGTAGCTTTTTGATGGAGTCTCTAGGGTTTTGTATGTATAATATCATGTCATCTGCAAATAAGGACAGTTTTACTTCCTCTTTTCCAATTTGGATGCCTTTTATTTCTTCTTCTTGCCTAATTGCAATGGCTAATACTTCCAGTACTATGTTGAACAGGAGTGGTGAGAGTGGGCATCCCTGTCTTGTTCCTGTTCTTAGGGGAAATGGTGTTAGTTTTTGTCCATTGAGTATGATGTTGGCTGTGGGCCTGTCATATATGGCTTTTATTATGTTGAGGTATGATCCTTCTATTCCCACCTTTCTGAGAGTTTTTATCAAAAATGGGTGTTGGATTTTGTCGAATGCTTTTTCTGCATCAATTGATATGACCATGTGTTTTTTTTCTTTCAATTTGTTTATGTGATGTATCACATTTATTGATTTACGGATGTTGTACCATCCTTGCATCTCTGGGATAAATCCTACTTGGTCATGGTGTATGATCCTTCTGATGTACTGCTGGATCCGATTTGCTAAGATTTTGTTGAGGATTTTGGCATCTATGTTCATGAGGGATATTGGCCTGTAATTCTCTTTCATTGTGATGTCTTTACCTGGTTTTGGTATTAGGGTGATGCTGGCTTCATAGAATGAGCTTGGAAGCGTTCCTTCCTCTTGAATTTTTTGTAGTAGTCTGAGGAGGGTAGGTTTTAGTTCTTCCTTGAATGTTTGGTAGAACTCCCCTGTGAAGCCGTCTGGCCCTGGGCTTTTGTTTGCTGGAAGCTTTCTGATGACTGCTTCAATTTCTTCCATAGTTATTGGCCTATTGAGGTTTTTAGATTCTTCCTGATTGAGTTTTGGAATGTTGTATTTTTCTAGGAATTTGTCCATTTCCTCCAGGTTGTCTAGTTTGTTGGAGTAGAGTTGCCCGTAGTATTGTTTAACAATCATTTGTATTTCTGTGGGGTCTGTTGTTATTTCGCCTCTATCATTTCTGATTTGGTTTATTTGGGACCTCTCTCTTTGCTTCTTGGTGAGCCTGGCTAGGGGTTTGTCAATCTTGTTTATCCTTTCAAAGAACCAGCTCTTGGTTTCATTGATTTTCTGTATTGTTTTTTTGGTCTCTATTTCATTGATTTCTGCTCTAATCTTTATTATCTCCTTCCTTCTGCTCACTCTGGGGTTTTCTTGTTGCTCTCTTTCTAATTCTTTGAGTTGTAGAGTTAGATGATTGACTACCATTTTTTCTTGTTTTTTGAGATAGGCCTGTAGAGCTATAAACTTTCCTCTCAGGACTGCTTTCATTGTGTCCCAGAGGTTTTGGATTGTTGTGTTTTCATTGTCATTAGTGTCCAGGATGTTTTTAATTTCTTCTTTGATGTCATCGGTAACCCAATCAATATTTAATAACATGCTATTCAGCTTCCAAGTGTTTGAGTATTTTGGGTTGTTTTTATTGTAGTTTATTTCTAACATTATGTCATCGTGGTCTGCGAAGAAGCTTTTTATGATTTCAATCTTCTTGAATTTGTGGAGACTTTGCTTGTGACCCAATATGTGATCTATTTTTGAATATGTCCCATGAGCACCTGAGAGGAATGTATATTCCGCAGCTGTGGGGTGAAGTGTTCTGAAGATGTCAATTAAGTCCATCTGATCTAGTGAGTCATTTAGGATTGCTGTTTCTTTGCTGATTGTTTGTCTAGCGGATTTATCCAGTGATGTCAGTGGTGTATTAAAGTCCCCTACTATGATTGTATTGTTGTCGATCTCTCCCCTGATATCTTCCAGAAGTTTTCTTATGTATGTGGGTGCTCCTGCATTGGGTGCATATATGTTTACCAGGGTTATATCTTCTTGTTGTATTGATCCCTTTAGTATTACGAAGTGGCCTTCCTTATCTCTGGTTATGGCCTTCACTTTGAGATGTATTTTGTCAGATATAAGTATTGCTACCCCAGCTTTCTTTTCCTTTCCATTTGCGTGAAAGATATTTTTCCATCCCTTCACTTTCAGTCTGTGTGAGTCCCTTCTAATGAGGTGGGTCTCTTGTAGACAGCAGATGTATGGGTCATGTTTTTTTATCCATTCAGCCACTCGATGTCTTTTGGTTGGAGCATTTAGTCCATTTACATTTAAAGTTATTATTGAAAGGTACTTGTTTGTAGCCATTTCTTTTTGTGTGTGTGTGTGTGGCTGTTTTCTTTCTGAGCTTGATATTTCTTCTTTTTACACCAGTCCCTTTAGCATTTCTTGCATGGCTGGCTTGGTGGTGATAAACTCCCTTAGCCCTTTTTTGTCTGTGAAGCTTCTTATTTCCCCTTCAATTTTGAATGATAGCCTTGCTGGATAGAGTATTCTTGGATTCAGTCCTTTGCTTTGCATCACTTTGTAGATTTCCGTCCATTCTTTTCTGGCCTGATGTGTTTCTGTTGAGAAATCATTTGATAATCTAATGGGAGATCCCTTGAATGTTACTTTCCGTCTCTCTCTTGCAGCCTGTAAGATTCTCTCTTTATCCTGAACATTTGCCATGGTAATTATGATGTGTCTTGGTGTGGGTCTTTTCAGGTTCACCTTGTTTGGGACTCTCTGGGCTTGTGTGACTTTTTTCTTCCCCACCTCAGGGAAGTTTTCTGATATTATTTCTTCAAATAGGTTTTCTAATCCATGTTCATCTTTCTGTTGTTCTGGCACCCCTATTATTCGTATGTTGTTTCGTTTCATGTTGTCCCAAAGCTCCCTTAGGCTCTCCTCCTGTCTTTTAATTTTTTTCTCCATTTGCCGTACAGTTTGAGTGTGTTTTGCTTCCTTGTCTTCTAATTCACTAATTCGGTCCTCCGCTTCTCCCAGTCTACTGTTGATACTTTCAATGGAGTTTTTTATTGAAGCTATGTCGCTCTTCATTTCTTCTTGGGACTTACTTAAGTTGTTGATTTTTTCATCTGTTTTTTCTAGCTTCTTGCATAAGTAGTTGAGTTTTTCATCTGTTTCTTCTTGCTTCTTGAACATCTGGTGCATGTACTCTAGGAACCTTATTCTGAATTCTTTTTCCGTCATGTTGCATATCTCTGTCTCACTTAGCTGCTTTTCTGGCGAGTCCTCCTTTTCTTTCCTTTGGAGGTTTCTTTGCCTACCCATGTTTGATCTCGCTGACATATGTAGATGTTGAGATGTTCAGTGGCTGCTCCCTGGGTGGCAGGGGCTCCTTGGGTTGTGGTTGCTGCTCAGACGGTTGCGGTAGCAGCTGCTTTCCAGTTGGCAGCAGCTCCTCTGGTGGGTGTTGTTCACAGCTGTGTTGGCTCTTCTGGCTGGTGGGGGGAGGCTTCACGTACAGCTGCTGTTCCACAGACAGAGGGTGTGGTGATCAGGAGGCTGTGGTGATCAGGAGGCTGCGGTGATCAGGGGGCTGCTGTTGCTTGGATCTGCGGTCTGGGAAACGCTCCTCTCTTACCAGCACTGCATGATCTGGGAAACGCTCCTCTCTTATGGGCACTGCATGGTCCGGTCAGTTCCTCAGGATGCCCCCTTTAGTCTCAGTTCTCCGCAATCACAAAATCCAAATCTCAAATCTCCTGGCGCCAGCAAACCCGCGGAACTCCTTACCCCGGTCAGGGTCTGTGTCTGTCCCAAGAGACGCGGCTGTCTGCCATGCGGTCTCCCTCCGACCCTCTGGGCTCAGGTTTGGCAAACTTTCCTGGCCAGATCCCTGGTTTTTAACCTTTCCAGGGGAGGTCTGCCCTTCCCGGCTGCAAACCGTCTCACCAGCTGAGTAAATTTGCCAGTTCGGGGTGGGTGTTATTAGTTTCAGCTGCTTACTCCGTTTGCTCCGGGACAAGACCTGGGATGCGTCTGCCTATATCGCCGCCATCTTGCTTCCTCAATGTGGTGTATTATGTTGATTGATTTGCAAATGTTGAACCATCTTTGTGTCCTTGGAATGAATCCCAGTTGATTGTGATGTATTATGTTTTGGATGTACTGTGTATTCAATTTGCTAGTATTTTGTTTAGGATTTTTGCATCTGTATTTATTGGGGATATGGGTCTGTAGTTTTCTTTTTGTGTGTTATCTTTGCCAGGTTTTGGTATCAGGGTTATATTGGCCTCATAGAATGTGTTAGGAAGTATTGCCTCTTCTTCAATTTTTTGGAAGAGTTTGAAAAGGATAGGTTTTAATTCCTCTTTGAACATTTAGTAGAATTCACTGGTGAAGCCATCTGGTCTTTTGTGTTTTGGAAGGTTTTTTATGATTGTTTCAATTTCCTCACTGCTGATCAGTCTATTTAGACTTTCTAATTCTTCCTGATTTAGTCTAGAAAGGTTCTATAATTCTAGGAACTTATCCATTTCTTGTAGGTTATTGAATTTGGTGGCATAAAGTCTTTCATAATATTCTAGTGTGATCCTTTGCATATCTGTGATGTGTGTGGTGACTTCTCCTCTCTCATTTCTGATTTTGTTTATATGGGTCTTTTCCCTTTTTTCCTTAGTGAGTCTAGCCAGGGTTTTGCCCATTTTATTAATCTTTTCAAAGAACCATCTCTTTGCTTTATTGATTTTTTTGTATAGTCTTTTTTTTTCTCTATTTCATTTAATTCTGCTCTTATTATTTCTTTCTTCTGCTGACTTTGGGTTGCTGTTATACTTTTTCTAGTATTTTAAGATGTGATGTTAGGTTGTTTACTTGGGATTTCTCTTTTTCTTGAAATAGGCCTGTAATGATATAAACTTCCCTCTTATTACTGCTTTTGCTGCATTCCAGAGGTTTTGATATGTTGTATTATCATTCTCATTTCTCTATATATCTTTTGATCTTGTCTTTTATTTCTTCTTTGACCCAGTCATTTCTTAGTAGTATGTTATTTAATCTCCATGTATTTGTGGGTTTCTTTACTTCCTTTTTGCAGTTGATTTCTAATTTTAAGGCATCATAATCAGAAAATATGCTTGATATAATTTTAATCTTTTTTTAATTTGTTGATGCCAGTTCTGTGACCCAATATATGGTCTATACTTGAGAATGGTCCATGTGCACTGGAGAAGAATGTATAATCTGATGTTAAGATATAAAATGTTCTGTAAATGTCAATTATACCCATTTGGTCTAGTGTTTCACTTAAGGCCAATATTTCTTTATTGATTTTCTGTTTGGTTGATCTGTCTAGAACTGTCAATGGAGTATTAAGGTCTCCAATTATGATTGTGTTTTGATCTGTTTCTCCCTTTAGTTCTGTGAGTAGCTGTTTAATATATTTCAGTCCTCCCTGGTTGGGTGCTTATTTATTAAGAAGTGTTGTTATGCTTTCTTGATGTACTGTTCCCTTTATCATTATAAAGTGTCCATCTTTGTCTCTTGTTATCTTTGTTATCTTGAAATCTATTTTGTCAGGTATAAGTATGGCTACACCTGTTTTGCATGGAGAAATTTTCCACCCTTTTTACTTTGAATCTACCTTTGTCTTTGCTGTTTAGATGTATCTCTTGTAAGCAGCATATGGTTGGATTTTGTTTTTTTTATTCACTCTGCAACTCTGTGCCTCTTCACTAGTGAAGTCAGACCATTTGCATTTAGGGTAATTATTGATGTATGAGAATTTCCTATAGCCGTTTTATCTTTTGTTTTCTGGTAGCTCTGGGCCTCCATTGGTTCATTTCCTTTATGCTTCTGTCTGTTGTTTTTGTTTGGTGGTGTTCCATACATCTTTCTCTGTTTCCTCTTCTTTTAAGCTATATGCCTGTTTGGGGGATTTTTGTGTGTGGTTGCCATTAGGTTTATAAAAAATGAAGTTGCATATATACCGTAGTTTTTTTCCATTTTGAGTGCATTTGCTCTTCATCTTCCTTTGCCAGTTCAGAACTTTCCTCCTTCCCTTTGCATATTTTTGTTGTCACAAAGTATCCTGTTTATGCTGTAAGTGTTTTGGTGATCTTACTCATAGAGTTGTGACCTTATGTTCTTTATTGCAGGTAGAATAACTCCCTTGAGTATTTTCTGCAATGGGGGTTTTCTGGTGATAAAATCCCTCAGCTTGTGTATGCCTGGGAACATCCTTAATTTTCCTTCAGATTTAAAAGATAATTTTGCTGGATATATTATTTCTGGCTGGTAATTTCTCTCTTTTAGACGTTTGAATATTTGGTTCAATTCTCTTCTGGCTTGTAGAGTTTCTGCTGAGAAGTTGGATGAAATTCTGGTGGGTTTTCCTTTGTAGGTCACTTCCTTCTTTTCCCTGGCTGCTTTGAGAAATTTTTCTTTGTCATTATTTTATTTTATTTATTCATTTTTAGATTGTTAAAGTGCCTTTACTCACCAAGAGATGGGTGGGGCAGTTGCCACAATCTCAGTTATAAGGTGAATTCTGAGTGCCCAGTGACAAGGAGAGATTGATAGCAAAGCTGGATCTACTTACTAAGGCTCTCAAAGAGACGTGATAACTCTGTGCAGTCCTGACCCCAGGCTGGATTCTGTACTGAAAAATATTGGGGCCACTGATAAAGTGGAATCAGAATGATGGATTAAAGTATTGAACCAATGTTAAAGTTACTGAAGTTGATAACACTACTGTGATTGCATAAGTGAATATTCTTAGGAAATGAACACTAAAGTATCTATGCATGTAACTTACCCTCAAATGGTTCAGAAACAATGATACCGATGGATCCATCCCATATGATAAAATGAGTGGGTTAAAATAGTAACAATTGGTGAACCTGGTCTGCAGGTGTTCTTTTACCTTTGTCATTAATTTTTGACAACTTTATCACCAAGTACCTTGGAAAGGGCCTCTTTGAATTGATGTAACTAGGTATTCTGTTTGCTTCTTGGATTTGAGGATCTAGTTGTTTCCAAAGATTTGAGAGGTTCTCATCTACTATTTGTTTTAACAGAGTCTCCATTCCATGCTCCCTCTCTTCCTTCTCCACAATGCCTATGATTGTGATATTGCTTTTTCTGATGGAGTCAGGGAGGTCTCATAGAGCTCTTTCATTTTTCTTTATTCTTAGGTCTCTCTCTTCTTCCTTCTGTGTTATTTCTTGATTCTTATCTTCAATATCACTAGTTCTTTCCTCTAATTGGTTGGTTCTGTTCAACAGCTCACTCTTAATCTCCTCAATTGCCTGCTTCATTTCCAGGAATGCTGATATATTCATTTTTAAAGTTTCAATTTCCTTGGAGAAATGTTCATCTTGTTCATTGATTTGTTTTCTAAGTGCATTGAATTGCCTGTCAGTATTTCTCGCATCTCATTGAGTAATTTCAGAATTGCAATCTTGAAATTTCTATCATTTATATCACGTAATTCCATGTTTTCCAGCCTGCTTTCTGGGGATCTTTCATTTATTTCTGGTCATTGTCGTTATGTGGTTCTTCATGGTATTTGCTGCCCTCCTTGGTTTTCACATTTATCTCTGGGGAGGTCTTTTTCCTATGTTCCAGTAGGTGACGCTGAATTGCAAGATGTTTACCTCTGTGCTCTACCAGATTTGAGCCTCTGCAGCTTCCAGAGGGCAGTACCCCAGACTGCTTGTGGGTGGGATTTGTTTTGCCCTCACCATAATGGTGACCCCTGACCTCCGCATGTCTGGCCCAAGCACCCCTCCTGAGGTTCAGTCACAGGGGGAAACAGCAATTCTACTGAAACACCGCTTGGTTTACAGATAATATGCTCCTGAAGCCAACTCCATGGGCAACGGGGGGCGAAGGGGGGGGAGCAAATTTGGGGAGTCTAAGCAGCAGCAAGGCTCTGTGATTTCCTTTCTTTGTCTGAAACACCACCACCAGGCTCAGCAGTGGGGAGCCTCACACCAGCACCCACTGCTCTGTAGGGTGGGCATCTGTTGACTCACTGTTCACTTTTGTTGCTCACGTGAGTGACTCCAGCCCTACTCGCTGCATGCCCAAGATTCAGACACTGTACTCTCTCACCACTCGCATGCAACCACACAACTCAGACAATGTCCTCTCTTGCTACTGGAAGCTTGCAGCTCACAGCTTACAGATTGCCCTGCTCTCTGTTCCTCCAGGCTGAAGGAAGTGCCTGCTACCTCCACCACCAGCTTTCTCCCCTCTCCTGGCCAGGCTGCTAGTTCCCAGCTGTGCTGCAGGGCTGCATCTACGGCCTTGTCCTTGGCCAACTCTGTGCTTTCCTCCCTTCTCATCTTCCCTTTTACCCCCCGCGCCAATGCCCACCTTTAGGTGTTTCAGTGTGCAGGTCTCTCAGGCATGCATCTGTGTTAAGCAGGGACTTCTTCATTGAATTATAGGTGGTTAACTTGTTGAAATATCAGGGGGAGAGGAAAAGAGGCGCTCTTACACCATCATTGCTCTGATGTCACCTCTCTCTATAGCCCTGTGAGGTATATATGATTATCCCAGTTTTCAGATAAAGAATAATGGCCCAGAAAGATGAAATAGCCTCTGCAAGGCCACACAGCTCCCCGGTGTATAAGTAAGGATTTGAGGGCAGTGCTCTTTCCCCCACACCACAGTGCTACCAAAGAGGTGCTGGCTGCCTCCTACACATGGTTCATTGCTCCAAAATCCTGAGGCAAGCTAGTATCCTACCTTGAGATACACTGGAACTAAATCTGGAAGCATCTGCTCCCTCAGCTGGTCCTATTTCCCTGCTCACTACCACACTCTGTCTCTGGGCAAGGTAAGTCAGCTGTGCTAAAGGGTATAAGTGCATGAAGGGACTGATGAGTTTGAAAAGAGAAATTTTGACCTGATATTTCTTAAAGGCCCAAAGAATCTACTCTATGTAATACAGAAATAGTATGTGTAACATCTTTATAAATGCTTATCTTTTTTAAGCCACCAAATCATCCACTATACAAAATTTCTAAAAACCATTTTCATTCAGCTTTATTGTTTTTAAATTGGTTGGCCATCTGTTTCTAGGAGAAATTGAAAAGGCAGAATGTCAAATAAAGGCCATGAGTCAGAAGCTCTTTCAAAGTGCCCTTGAGCAAAACCTTTAACCTTTTGGGGCCTTATGCCCATATCTGCAATGAGAACAGTAATCATGTTGTTTATTTATTTAACAAGTATTTGTTGAGAATCTCCTGTGAGCCAAACCCAACCTCACTGGAAGGCTTCCAAAGTTCAACTATTATTAAAAAATGATTTGTACTTAAGAAATACCGTATCGGTATCTACCACAATGTTACATGCATATCCTCTGACCCATTCCAAGACTATCTTACAGAAATACTTGCACATGTGTACAAAGATTACACACAGGCTGTCTACTACGGCATTATTTGTGTGTTTTTCAATATACACTTTTTTATTGATTTCAGAGAGCAAGGGTGAGGGAGAGAAAGATAGAAACACAACGATGAGAGAGAATCATTGATTGGTGCCTCCTGCATGTCCCCCACGGGGGATTGAGCCCGTAACTTGGGCATGTGCCCTGACTGGGAATCAAACCATGACCTCCTGGTTCATAGGTCAACGCTCAACCACTGAGCAACACTTGCCGAGCTACAGCATTGTTTTTAATGGGGGGGAAAACTTTAAACAATCTATATGTTAGGAATGCCATAAACCAATTAAAAAGGAGGGAAAAAGTCTCTGACATATTAAAAAGAAGGAAAAGCAAATTATATCTGTCCATATATAGAGATGTATATAATCCCATATATATGTCATCCCACTTATGTAAGTAAAAAAAGATCTTTGGATATGTATTTTTTATAAAAGCATAGAAAGGTCTGAAATTCCAAAAGATTAACAGTGGTTACTTCTAAAAAGTTAAGTGGGCTGGAGTGGCTTTCACTTTTTACTCTATATACATCATACTGTTGAAATGTTTTACAGCAAGATTATACAACTTTGTATTTCTAAAAATAATTTAAAATATTTAAATGCCCTAGAAATTAACTAATTAAAACAGACAGAACAAACTTAGGCTTTAGACTCTGTTAATTCTTAGACTGATGTTGTTTATTTCTGAGAATGAAATTAAAGTCAGATGCTTATGGATCCTCACAACTTGAGATAACCCTGTGGACTCCAGGGAGAAAAAGGTTATAGGGAGAAAATAACACATTGCAAAGATTTTTATAAAGGGGGGGGGGGGGGGGGGGGAGAGGGGTCACTTGTGGCCATTTGTGCTCCTTCTTTGTAACACCTCAAAGAGGGAGAAAATGAGAAAAAGAGGTAAGCTGTGGGCACATCCCTGCCTGGAAGGTTCTTGCTGTGCCAGGTTCTTGCTGTGCCTGGTTCTGATGGAGGGAAGTCCTTGGAAGGCATTTTCACAAGGTGCCCTGCTCTGAGTCAGCACATTACTGAGCAGGCCTAGGTCCACAGAGAGGAAATGTGCAGTGACTAACCCCACCACCACTCTGGGCCTTACTGTAATCAAAAGGATGTTGGCTCAGGAGGGTGGGAGTAATGAAAACAGTCTGGAGACTTGGCCTTTCTGCAGAATGTGGGGAAGTTAATGAAGCAACAGGCTGAGCACTGACAAACATGGAGGGCAGGAACGCCGCTTCCGGCGGAAAGAGCCTCATTGTCCTGTTGCCTTGACTCTTCCTTGCTTCTCACACAGAGGGGGCCACAGCCAGCGAGTACAAAGCTCTGATGACTGAGCTCAAGATCCTGACCCACATTGGCCACCACCTGAATGTAGTCAACCTGCTGGGAGCCTGTACCAAGCAAGGAGGTAAATGAGACGGGACAGGGCTGCTCCATGTCCAGCTCACATGCAGACTTCTCCAACATACAGCTTCTTCTCCCCACCCCAGTTCCTCCTCACCTCCTAGAAAATGGCCTTTCAAAAGGTCCAGAGGAAACAGTTTTTCCATTTATAAAAGGGGAGGAGGGGTCCCATCCTAGAAATGCCTTCCCTGTGCAGTTCATTTAAAGGATCCGAAGGGAAGGACAGCCAAGCACTAACCTTCCCATAGGGGAGGATAGAAAGGTCTTCGGGAACACTCATTCGTTCAGGTGAAGCTTCAAAGGAATGTGCAACGTCTGCACTGAGCCCAGCTCTGGTCACCTCCTCCAAAGTCACCTTCAAAACTGACCAGGGCTGATCAGAGAACCCCCTTCACCTGTGCCTCTGAGCTCGGTGTAGCGGCCTCAGGGCGGACGCCCCTCCTGCGGGCAAGGACTGCTGGGCCCTGCAGGCAGCGAGACTGCAGGCTCCTCCTCATGGTGGGTGACCTACAACCTGTGGCAGCAGCTTCCCGTTCCGTCCCGGAGGGCAGAGGAGGTGCAGTCAGGCCTTCTAACATGCCCACCCCTGACAGAGACAGAGCACCCCTCTGCTGAGCAGGCAGCCTCTGTGCGCCTGAAAGGCTAGGGAGCCTGCGCCCTGGGGCTCAAGGAACCCGCACAGCTGCGCTCCTAGCCCGCGGAACTGCTCCAGGATCACCCTGCTGTCACCGGAAGCTGCTCTTTTCAGCAGGTCTCAGGCCTGCCGGGGCTATGGGGGACGCAGTGGGGAGCGCAGGTGCCAGAGGAGGCGGACGCAGCCTTCGGGGCACCACTTGGAGACCGAGTTGCACTGGGGTGTGTTTTTCTTCCCAACCCTCTTGCTTCTGTTTAACCAGGAATCGGCAAACCATGGGGTCAACCTGTGAGATTAATTTGGCCGTTTTAAATAGTTGAGGGGAAAAACTCAAAAGACTAATATTTTGTGAGAATTATATGAAATTCAAATTTATATGTTCATGAGGTTTTATTGCAGCACCGTCACTCATTTGGTTGTATTGTCATCTATAGCTGCTTTCACACTACAAGGGCTGCACTGAGCTGTATGGCCTACAAAGCCTAAAGTATTTGCTGTCTGCTCCTTCACAAAAAAGTTTGCCGACCCCTGCTTTAGCCCTTCGGACAAGCCTGGAGACAAAGGCTGTGCGGACACCCCACCTGGCTGGGAAGAGACAGTCCAGACAGAACCGGTCTATTTTCTGCACTGGAAGGGAGGACCTGCTTGATAATCCTGGGCTTACTGTGACAATATCTTGAGGCCCCTCTACTCACTAGGGTGTGGCTAACAAACAGAAGGTGGCAGCAAGTTACAGGGAGAGCCCTGGCATTGGCCCCTCCCCTCCTCAAAGTTCTTTCTCTTCTTCTTCTTTTTTTTTTTTTTGTTCTACTTCTCCCCACTCCCAACTCCCAATTGTCTCCTACTCCTTTTGAATTTTTTAATTGAAAAAACTTTCTCACCCAAAATTGCATCCCTAGACCCCACTAATATAAAGACAAGCTGGTTCAGGGCTTCTCAGGCTGGCAGCTGGCTGACCTGCTTGGTGTGGCTGAGCATGTGTTGTTTTGTCTGCAGGGCCTCTGATGGTGATCGTTGAATATTGCAAATATGGAAATCTGTCCAACTATCTCAAGAGCAAACGAGACTTATTCTTTCTCAACAAGGTAAGGAATTTAGGGGTTGGACATTCTTAAAGATAGCAATGACTTTCCATTTAGGCTGTTGCCCCATAAAGCAAGAGAAACCTATATATTTCCATTAGACTAACATCTGGGTTTCCCTCCTTTTTAAAAATTTCCTTACGGTCTTTTTGCGGACAGCACAGAGAATATTTGATCCTAGTGTATGGAACAATAAATAAGGATTAAATTTGCTAGTCGTCTATCTAAACACCTATCAAATCATCTTGATAACTTTATCTCTCTCTCTTTCTCCCTCTCCCTCTCTCTCCCCAGATAAGCACAGACACACACAAATCACTTAGTCACTTGTTTGATAAAGATAGCAAGTGTAATTGTCTCTGTTTATTAGAGAAATTAGATTAGAGAAATCAACTGAGTGACTTTACAGTAAACAATAGACCAATGATGGAGTCCGAGAAATCATTTTCTTTCCTTCCCACTCTCCTTACTCCCACTTCTGCACACCCTCACCACCTGTCACCCCTACATATGCACTGAACCAGCCTTATCCACTAAAATAAGGCTATGTAATAAAAGAAACACATGGGTCCAAGTTCTAAGGGCAAATCAAGATTAAAAGAGGTTATTGAATGTAGGAAAAAAGACTTGAATAAAACTTTGCCAGTGTGACCCATCCCACCAACGCAGTGTCCTTCTCTGGTCTGGAGAAGCTCAGCAGACAATGATTCAATATTATTAATTGGTAATTAGCAATGTTGGTGAGGAATCCATGTAGTGTGGTGGGTTAAGCACTCGGACTCTGCATCCAGACTGCCTGTGTTTAAATCCTGTTTCTATCATTCATGAGATCTTGGACCTTGAGCAAGTTACTCAGTCTCTTTAAATTTAAGTTTCTCATTTATTAACTAAAAGTAATAATAGAACCCAACTCATTGTTCAGAGAATTACATACAGATAAACATTCAATGAATGTTAACTATCTTCATCGTCATTGACCCACTGAAATAGAGTAGGTGAGTCCAACTGAATGCCACTGATCTGTATGATCTATATAATAGATTAAGTGTCCAAAACCCATGAGTGGTGCCTATCTCTGTCACATGGGCAAGAGTGGTCACACGGCACACAAATAAAAACCACTGGACAACTAGCCCAGTCTCTCATCTCTTAAACTTTGATCCAACCAAAGACACACATGCTCTACCAGACGGGCAGCCTATATGCGAGGACATATTTTCCCCAATTTTAAACCATGTCTTTCCATCATTAGAACCTGTAAGCTGAATGAGATCTTTGTGATCAGCTATTACACACCCTCACAGTACAGATGTGCTCAGAAAAGTTGAGTGATTGACTTAAGGACACACACCTACCAAGAGATAAAAGAAAGAACCCAGCTCTCTTGTCTCCCCTTCCAATGATTCTCTCTGCAATACACTGGATAAGGAGGGGGAGAAAACGTAAGAAGTGGAAAGTGGTGCCCTGAGCTGAGGGCAGTGCAAACCAGTCCTGAAATCCTGGACTGGCTTCAGGAAGAACTAAGCCAGCAGAATACCCCAGGGATCAGGGCAGGATGGAACATTTGGATTTGTGCGTCCTTTGTTTTGAAGAGTTTGCTTCCTTCTCTGGCTATATTTAATGATTCACCTCCCTGTTGGTGGAGCCTAGTATTACATGGAAAACACATGGCTATATTTCATATCTGGAACCTAACGCAATATAAAGAGAAGGTGAAGAAAAACCCAAACGGCTAAATAGAAATGGGATATTTCATTTTTCAAATAAGTTCACTGCTTTCTGACAGAGTCCCAAAAGTTCAGTAAATCATCCTTTATTTAACAGAAATAGTTACCAATAAGCAAAGCTGAAAATACCATTGACTGAGAGTCAGAAAGCGGATGAGGGAGCTTGAGTTACGGTTCTTGGGAGGCAGGCCCCAGGCTGAGACTTCTGGGAAAGTCGGGAAGAAGGCTGCCCAGAGAGCGCGGCCGTGGCCCTGTGCCCCGAATGGGCCTGTCGAGCACTTTTCTCCCTCACACCCCTGCCAGCACTCTTCCCTGCTGCCTTCTGTCCTGGAGAGGGTCTTGTAATCAATAAAATTCCATTCCCCAACTGAGCAGAATCAAATCTAACTGCCTCAGGGAGATACTCTTTACCAGCTTTCAGGTAGGTCACCAGAGTGGCAGTGGCTGTTCACTCAGAGGCCTGCCTCCGGTCCTGCAGCACAGGAGGGTCTCTTTTCAGGGGCAGCAGCCTCGTGCCCTCTACACTTAGAATTTGAAACGCTCTCCTCTGCCCTCTGCTTGCTCCCACTGCGCCCTCTAGTGGAGGCATCACTCCTATTTTGTGACATTTCTAGGAAAAGCCAAGGAAGAGCAGGAAGCCTGGCCAATCCCAGCACTGCCACAGTGTGCTGGCAGCTCAGGGACAGCCCTGAACCCCAGGCCCCCTTGGCCTGGTTTCAGTATTGCCATCCGGCAGAATTGAGCCTAGTTACCTGGTCCCGTCATGAGGCCACTGGGAGTGCTAAGGTTTTATTGTCACAGTTGTTAGTTGAATTACTAAATGTGATACAAATCTTTTCTGGTTCCACATAAACTCCCAAACCAACAACTCGTTTTTCTATGAGTCAGAACATGATAGGATGATAGAGCCTTTCAGATGAGGAAAATGAAACCCAGAAAAATAAGGTGATTTGCCCAAGATCACATCACTAATGGAAGAGCTAGACTACACACCAGGGCTTGGATGCCCTGTCCAGGATGAAAGGCCTTTTCCACCCCTGTTAGGGTCTTACTGTATCTTTGTTTGCATTGGAAGAAAAAAAAATGTTCATGTTCCCTCCTTTCCTAAGGAAACCAGAGAAATTGGTACTGCAGCCCTCTCTTATTACTCCTCCTAGGGATTACAAAGTGAAGCCCCAAGTCCTCTGGGGATGCTTTTCCGCCATTCATGCCATCTTTCATAAGCTGGCACATGGGGTGGGAAAAGTGCTTAAAGGCACAAACTGAAGCTGGCCAAACCTGAGTTCAAGCTTTGCCATTTACTAGCTGCATGTGACTTTGATTACTTGACTTCTCTAAACCTATTTCTTTATGTATAAGCAATAACTACTTCATGGAATTGTTGGAAAGATTAAATGAGAAAATATACCTAAGTTTTTTTAAGATTCTGGATCACACAGGGTAAGCTCTCAGTGAGTTCCAGCTGAGATTACTACTCCTTTATCATACCCAGGACGCTGGCTCGAAGCCCACCAACAGCAACATAGACTCCACAGCCCCAGGAGTAGCCAGGTGCCTTGCTGCTAATTTACTATCTATTTTGTGGAAATGACATTCTCTCAACTCAGGCAATTGCCAGCTTGAGGTACTATCTTTTCCATTTCGGTTCCGGAGCTCCTTCATCTGTGTCCTTCTTGGTCTGTTCAAAGGATGCAGCATTACACATGGAGCCTAAGAAAGAAAAAATGGAGCCAGACGTGGAGCAAGGCAAGAAACAAAGACTAGACAGTGTCACCAGCAGCGAGAGCTTCGCGAGCTCCGGCTTTCAGGAAGATAAAAGTCTGAGTGATGTGGAGGAAGAGGAGGGTAGGTATTAATTCCTTCCTGTCCTACAGTCTGAGATATTTTTACAACATACTGTGCATCTCTGAAATTTTTTTCTTATTTATCACCCTAATAAACATCCGTGGGAGACTCGAAGGGTAATGTCCTGAGGAGATAAGATTTGAATAAGATTATTTACAGAGTTACTAATTTTGACAGGGAACTCTGTACAATTGTCTCTCCTCAAGCCTTTTTGTCTTAACGGGTCATCCCACACCGCCCCCACCCCCCCCACCCCCATGCTTGGGAAAATGGGCTGGAGGCTTGGAAAAATCTCTGATATTCGTACTGAAACTCAAATGCTCTTGAAAATGAACTCTGATCCACTTACTGGTTTGTTTTATGTTTTACTAACATTGATCCAATAAACCGGGATTTGGCATAATAACAAGCGTCATTACAAACAGCTACGGTTTTAATGCTTTCCAGATTCTGACGATTTCTACAAGCAGCCCATAACTATGGAAGATCTGATTTCTTACAGTTTTCAAGTGGCCAGAGGCATGGAGTTTTTGTCTTCAAGAAAGGTCAGCCTTGCTCTTTACTGTTGCTCTTCGTTGCCAGGGCTGGACATGTGGACACTGACATGGACAAACACGCGTGTTGGCTATACATCCACGTTTCCTAGTATTTGCTTATACTTATGTCCTTAAATATAGAGAAAATATCATGACCAATGCCTGAATTTGTCCTGATAGGAGCAAGGAGTTTTGAGAACACCAAGTCTTAATACCAGGGGGTAGAACTGAACTCTAGGGGAAAATTTGACCGGACAGACCTGGTCCCCATTCTTCACATTGCCCTCCACATATCTGCAGCCCTGGCCAGAGCCCAGAACACTCCGTTCCCAGGAGGGCTCTGTTAGTCCAGCTGTGGGGCCCTCCCGGGAACTGTAGCTGGAGGACCAAAGTTTGGGGGGAAGTTTTGCTCCCTGGGAGAATTTGATTGCAGCTTCATCAAAGAGGGTGCTGTGCTGCAAAACAGTAGCAAAGCAGATGCAGGCCCTGCTTTGCGTTTGGGGCCTCCGGGGGCCTCTATTTGTAAAGAGGCACTTCACGTTTATGTTAACTCCATGTGCACTGGGGGTTGCTTCCGTTGTGTAACAGATCCTCAAATTAAGAAGAATAATGACACTGAGAAGCCACAGGAAATTAGTCAGTTAGACTAAGGAAATGCATTGATTATGCAACTGTTTTATTATAGTGCATTCATCGGGACCTGGCAGCACGAAACATTCTGTTATCTGAGAACAACGTGGTGAAGATTTGCGATTTTGGCCTTGCCCGGGATATTTATAAGAACCCCGATTATGTGAGAAAAGGAGATGTAAGTCAGTTTGATGTTTCTTTGACTCGTTTATACACTATCATTTTTAAACACAGACCAATGCCCTTGGTAAATATTTACACTTCCTCGACAGTGGTCCCCTGAAAACCATCGTGTGCTGTCTGTGGAGACAAGACGGCTGTGTCCCAGAGAGCCCTTGTGTGGGGTGGCCCTAGTCTGAACGGCCGCTCACCGGGTTCTGTTCTTCCCTCACTTCCGGCGTGGTACCTGTCCTCTGGGCAGTGCTGCCTGAGATGGCTAACCTCAGAAGTGTTTAGCCGGGCTCTGGGCACCTCCCTTTGACTCCTGTGGGAGTTTTTGGAATCACTGGAAAGAACAGCCTGGACTCTTTCCCTCAAATAAACCCAGATGATTGACTCAGCAGGTGTATATATCTCAGGAAAGGGTGGGGAGGTATTGGTATTATCTTGTTATTGAGGAAGCTGCCCCCCGCCTCACCCCCGCCTTCCATGCATACCATTCACCTGTGGCTCACACTGGCTCTTCTCTGCTTGTTTGTGGACACAGTGTTATGTTTCACTTTTGTGGGTGACCTCCTGTGTCCTCTCTTCTCAGCCTGCACCCTGAGCGCTTACGCCTGTGTCTGGGCCCTGCCGATTACTCTGCAGTGGTGGTTCTCAGAATTCAGTGCGCTCACAAATCGCCTGAAGGGCCTATTAAACTACAGTTAGCTGGGCCCCACCCCCAGAAATTCTCACTTAGAAAGTCTTGTGTGGAGCCTGAGAATTTGCCTTTCTAACAAGTTTCTAGATGCTGCTGACACAGCTGGTCCCAGGACTTTACTTTGAGAGCCACCGCTCCAGTCTCTTTTTATTTAAAAAAAAACAAAACAAAACAAAAAAAACAAAAAAAATTTTCTTGAGGAGCCCTGACTTGCAGAGATGGCATCTATCTATGTATCTGTCTGTCCTCTTCTGTTCATCTGTATCTCTTTCAGCCTCTCCCTGCTCCTCCCCCTTGCATTTTTCTCTTTATCTCTCCATTGTCCCATACTTCGTTCCCATCCATCTAAGGTGGCAAGGCCTAACTCACCAGGATTCCTGTTACCAAGAAGAGAACAAAAATGTGTCTGGACACCTGAAAACCCGCCATATGGTCTCCCAGATACTGTCTATCACCTTCTTTCCTTCCTGTGCCTTTGCCCACTACCCCCATTTAATGACTTTTAAAATTCTGTCTTTTTACATAAGAATGCTGTTCAAAATCCTCCTTCTGAAGAAAAATTTCTGGAAATTATGGATTTTTCAGGATGTCTTCCAATTCAGATCGCCCTTTTCCAGGTCCCTGTGGAGTGCAGGGTTTGGGGGGAGACTGATTTCTTACAGTCATGGAGTTAAGACGTGCTGGACACATAGGAGGGGCTTACTAAACAGTAATTATCTTCATGGGAATCACATAGCCCACCGCTCTCTTTTAGTACAACTGCATGTTATAAGCGTTTTCTCCGAGTTAGGAAACCATAACTGCTCTAGGAAATGATTTCTGGGCCAAGTGTTATCTGGGAAGTGACCCTCTGGGCACTTGGGTTGAATGTGCTTTGTTTGCATGTCCTTCTGCTCAAGGCCCCCTTGCCCTTTTCTAGACGCGACTTCCCCTGAAATGGATGGCTCCTGAGTCTATCTTTGACAAAATCTACAGCACCAAGAGCGACGTGTGGTCTTATGGAGTCCTGCTATGGGAAATCTTCTCCTTAGGTAAATTTGGGGGAAGGAAGAGATCAAATAGACAAGAACCAAATGTCTGCTGAGTGTCTTTGGGTAGATACAACCTTTAGGTCAGCTTCTAAAAGAACCTAAAACCCTCACGGAGCGTGGTCTGTGCAGAATCTCAGGTGAGGAGTGGTGCGTGCGTGTGTACCCTTCAAAGTAAGGATGCTTTACATTGACACAAACAAGGTCAGACCAGTACAGATCTGAAGTCGGGTTTACATTCAGCCAGTCTGGCTACTCCTTTCTTTGTCCTTTCCCCCCTTCTCCTAATTCCTCAAGCACACTGATTCCTACTGCCCTTTCCTCCTCCCTCCCTGCATCATGCCTCCTTCGAGTGTCCTAGGAAAGGCCCCAGCGAGCACACGCCAACCAGTGTTAGGAGCAGGAGGCCTGGATAGTGCAGCTAATGTAAACACAGCTAGTCCCGGACAGTGGTTTATGCAGGATGAAAGACGGGGACATTGGATGTAGTTATTCTGCTTCCAGAAACATCCACTATGGGTGGCTAGAAGCCTTGTTCAAGGCCCCGAGCGCACAGATGTGCACAGAGTCCACATCTGCTTGCAGACACACAGAGATGCTCTGAAGCCTCCCAAATGTGGGGTCTGGCCAAGAGTCTTTTGGACTTTGCCAAAAATTGGCCTTTTAGAACAAATAAAAGTCACCCAGTAACATCCCTGGTTTCCTGTAATGTGTGGAAATCATTCCCCTGCTTTCGATGACAGGCACCTGTTGCTTCCAGTCTTTGAAAGCAGCTTGGCGGCCACATGGCCCCACAGTGACACAGTGCCAGCACTGCACACCTCCCAGCTGCTTCCTACCAGCAGTAATCACTAGAAAGTACAGACAAACACATGCTGAGATAGACTAGGTTTGAGGTCTGGAACAGAGCAGACTAGAGGCCTGGCTCACTACTACCCCTAGCCAAGAATCCCCCTAAAAGGAAAGGTTACGTGGGCATCCTGAACAGCAAAACTCACAAAAGGCAAAGTCTAGGCCCTCTGGGACCCTCTGGCGCACAGACTCCTGCCTACAGGCCACCCCTACATTCAGCTCCTCCTGGAGCTCAAGGCCCCTCTCCCTCAGTCCTAGCACAGCAACTAGTGCCCCGTTCTGTGAGAAGTTTACATGAAAGTAGTGAATTAAAATCACCCTCACTGAGGTGTGAGTAATCCACAAGTGACCTTGGCCTTTTAAAATGAAGTTTATTAACGCAAGGAATGAGTCTAATGACTGATTTCCTTAGAGTTCCTTTTGGGGAGAGAGAAGGGACCCTTCAGATGACACTCTCTCTCCTGAGCAAACAGACAGGAGTAGCCACAGGAATGACCTGGGGTATCGGACACCCAGCACCACGGGACCGGCCAGGCAAGCGTGTGTCACCAGCAGGCATTTGCTGAGCTTCAGTGTGGGTTGTACTGTGTGTGGAGATCCATCCCAGTCACTGTGGATTTATTACTAAACCATCACTTTCAAGGGAGGAAAAGGACCCCCTTATAGTCTTTGTACCCTGAAGCCATAATGTGCCCTGTGCTTTCCCATTGTCTCACGCAGGTGGGTCTCCGTACCCAGGAGTGCAGATGGACGAGGACTTCTGCAGCCGCCTGAAGGAAGGCATGAGGATGAGGGCTCCTGAGTATGCAACTCCTGAAATGTGAGCCCTGGGCCTCCTCCATATCCCTGACAGCTCTCGTGCCAGCAGGACACCTCAGAAAGGGGACATTTGTTGAGTTTTAGCATCCCAGTCCTGCCTAGCCTCAGTCGGGTCCAAGTGTGCTGGAGTATCTTCCAGAAGTGAGGCACCTGACCGTGAGCCATCCTTACCTATTTCCTCTCCTGACCACTGGCGTGGCTTTGCAAGGCCTTTGGCTGGGAACTGAAGTTGGAAACTCAATTCTAGGTATAAATCCAGGCAAAGCTAACAGACCACCCAGGAACTAAATGTAAGACCTTGTCCTCACAAAGTGGAAGCCAAATAAGTAAGCAGCCACAGGGACAACGTGCTAGAAGCCCTATGACCAGTCCTCTGTCCTCACTAAAGACCAGTGAGGGGGTGGGTTTGGAACGCAGGGGAAGAGGTGTAGGAGAGGAAGCGGGGGATTTCCTGACGGAATCAGTCATTATACTCCACAGGAGGCAACTTGAGCAACAAGACTGCTTTAGACTCATCTTAGGAATTGGCTGCAGCTGCCTGGAGCTTCTCGCGGTGGCTTCCTGCTGTGCAGCCCTGTGACTCCAGGAAGGTGACAGGCACTGTGTGGAGCCTCCTCCATTGTTTGAGGCTCGCTTGCCTTTCTTGGATGCTCTTTCTTCCTGAACAGGAATGTGATGACACTCGCAGTTTTGTGGAGCTGCTGACAAGGACTTGGGCCTCCCCAGGGCGGCACCACCTTTCCTGAACTGGCAGGCGGCCCTCCCCATCCCACCCACACAATGGGGTCCTGTCAGAAGCCCTGGGATGGCCTCTGGGGAGGAGTCAGAGGGAATGGAGGAAGTGTGGGCTTGGCCAGAGGGCAAGGTCTCTGTCTCTTTCCTTCAGGTCTGGAGACAAGGTTAGGTCAGACCCAGGGTGGAGGCGAGGAGGACAGGGGACTCAGGCCTGGGAAGGCAGAGTGTGGGGCAGCCTTACATGGTCTCCTTGTTGGAGAAAGTGCAGAAAGTCCCCTTTCTGAGAGCTGGGGACACATAAATTAGCCACGAGGGCTGCACTGGGGCTGTAGTGCTCAAGGCATGGAGAGTTTTTAATTACTTGTTTCCTTTTACTGGTAGAGAGGGCAAACACCAGACCTGGTTTAAAAGGAGATTACTTGGCACCTTAGGTTTTGTGTTTTCCCCACACCATCTCCTCTGCAGTTCCTGCAACCTTAAGGAGCAGGCAGGTGATAAGTAATGAAACTAAACCTCTAAGACAGTGGTTCTCAACCTTGGCTGCACATTAGAATCACCTGGGAATCTTTTTAAAATCCTGATTTCTGGGCCTCATCCTCCAGAAATTCTGTTTTCTTTGTTATGTGGTGGGGCCACAACATTAGTAACAAAGAAACAGAATTTCTGGAGGATGAGGCCCAGAAATCAGGATTTTAAAAAGATTCCCAGGTGATTCTAATGTGCAGCCAAGGTTGAGAACCACTGTTCTAAGAAGTGAAGTGATGTGTCCTCTATCAGCTAAGACTCCGTGGTCGGCAAACTGCGGCTTGCGAGCCACATGCGGCTCTTGGCCCCTTGAGTGTGGCTCTTCCTAAGCCTTAGGAGTACCCTAATTAAGTTAATAACAATGTACCTACCTATATAGTTTAAGTTTAAAAAATTTGGCTCTCAAAAGAAATTTCAATCGTTGTCCTGTTGATATTTGCCTCTGTTGACTAATGAGTTTGCCGACCACTGGGCTATAATAGAGGAAACAAATCTAGAAGCCAGTCCTTTGGGCTGGTCTCCCTAGATCTCACGACCGCTAAATTAGGAATACGCCCCACATGCCTTAGAAGAAAGGTTTCTCTAACATGTCCACTCATGCTCTGAGTTAAATATTTTCTTCCACTTTTCACATAATGTGAAAATCATAAGAATGAGTTCTCTATCACTAACAGTAATAGTAATAATTGCAGTCATTATTAAACAACATGTAATAGTTATTTAGTGCTTATTAAGTGCCAGACACTGTCTTTGCACTTATAACATATATTCACTTTCCTAATGCTCATAACAACCCTATACAGTAGGTACTATTATAATCTCCATTTTACAGATGAGAAAACCAAGGCACAGAACAGCTAAGTGATTTGCCACATGGCTAGTAAGTGAAGCAAACCCAGCCTGAGTCCAAAGTCCACACCACTCTGCAGAGTGCATTTCCGAGTCTAACCCAGCTTCTGGTCCAGAATAACTGTAGAGGTACAAAGTCATAGCAGCTGTGGACTAAAAACTCCCTTGGACTTTCGACTTTCCCAAACCTTCAAGTCTCCCATGTAGCCCTGGTACCCCCCGCAGCCAGAGGAAGGATTGTTCCTTATTTCCAGGGATTTATTTCAGAAATGATAAAAAGTAAGATGCAGTTTTGTGAAGTGTTGGTTCAGAAGGACAGAATTCAACCTTAGCGATTCTGAAGCATTTGAAAGTTGCCGGGGTGAGGACGAAGTACAGCTCTCAGATCTGGGATTCTGTGACCTGAACTTGGCTTAAAGTGGCATGCACGCGAGAGCTTGGGTGATGGCTCAGACTGGAAGCTCTTCCCACAGGCCCCTTGCCCCCGGCTTATTCCAAGAAGGGCTGTTGGGTTGGGCGCAACTGGTGTCCCTTCACTTTATTAAAACCTGTTTACTTAGAGATGTAAAACTGTTCAACGCTAAGTCATTGGTTTTCTGCCCAGAGCCTGTTTAATCAGATGTCTGTCAATAAGGGAATAAGAAATTAATTTTTTTCCTTTCCTTTGGTGTTTGCTGAGATAGTTTATATTGAATTTCAGGAAAGAGAAGTAAAAACTAGAAATCAGAAACCAAGAATCAAAATACAAAACAGCAAGAGTTGTAGGTGGTCCCTCTTGCTAGTTTCAGCACAGACAACCCAGAAGAGCCCTGCTCACTGTCACATCCCCAGCAGCTGCTTGCTCAGTGTGAGGTGCTGCTGGCTGAGCAAGCGGGGCCTCTGACCCGTCCTCCCTGTCTCAGGCCCCCTTTCTGTTTTCCCAGTTCAAGTCTTTCTTGCTTTGGCTTCCTTTCGTAGGTTGTCTATGGATATGTTCAATGTTCTCCCAATGGCCTCTGAGACTCTCTTTATTGCTAGAGATAAAGGAGCCTTGGACCATTGGGTCTGAACGTGGCCAGAGGAGAGCAGGCCAGCCTCTGCCACAGCCCATGCAGCATGGGGCTTTTGTCTAACGACCACCTGTCTCTGTAGTATATATTTTTCCACCTGTATTAGTGAGTAACACATATAAACTTACCTGAAAATGAGATTCCCATAGGACTGTGCAGACTGTCTTAGGCTACTTCAGACTTTCGGTCACCACAGGCTGGCCCAGGTTGCCTGAATGAGTGCCTTCAGCCCTTACTCTGAGGCACTGCTGGTCAGGAACTGTTAGGGACCGTGAGAGCTGCAGCCCTGTCCTGTGCCTCCCAGAGAGCAGGGACTACAGCCCAGGGTGTGAGTTCCCTTTCTCACCCCCAGTC
Organism: Myotis yumanensis; assembly: GCF_028538775.1. NCBI lineage: Eukaryota > Metazoa > Chordata > Mammalia > Chiroptera > Vespertilionidae > Myotis > Myotis yumanensis. Next base: position 115,167,272 of record NW_027223754.1, read on the forward strand.
TCCTCTGTCTGTAATGGAGTCCCAGTGCAGTGGGACCCAACGTTGGTCCGCACTCCACACTCACCAAAGGGCCTTCACAAGCTCTCGGAACCAGCTGACGCACTCTACACCCCCTGGGAGTTAGGAGCATAGGTACAGTAGATGAAACAAAGGGTGGGAGGGAACCAGAGTCATCTTCTGAGAAGAGTCTTGACCCATAGATTTGGACAAAAGTAGGAGAATTGGCAATTCAGATAAGTTATTTTTATGAGCTCCTATCCCTTACTCAGAGGCTTTAGACATCTGCTTTACTGGGTACTTGTCAGAAAACAGAAACTCAGTATCCAACTATGAGGAAAGCAGAGGATGTCTGAAGACCACATGGTGCCACCATTCCCCTGGGCACCTAGAATTTTATCCCTGGGTTAAATCAGAACCTTAGGACTTGTATACCTGGACTACGCTGTTTTGCTTCTCAGAATTGTTTTTACTGAATGGTATTTTTTGCTATTAAGGCTTTGGCTAACAGTAAAAGATAGTGTCCGATGGAAGAAAATGGGGGACGTCAACAATAAAGATCTATACTAATAAAAGGGTAGTATGCTAATTAGACCAGGTTGACTGGACATCTTCTGGATGTCCAACTTCCTTCTGGACAGTTAGGGGGCAACCAGGCTGGCAGGGGGGCAGTTACGGGGCAACCAGGCCAGCAGAGGGTCAGTTAGGGGGCAACAAGGCCAGCAGGGGGCAGTTGGGGGTGACAGGGCTGGCAGGAGAGCAGTTAGGAGGTGACCAGGCTGGCAGGGGGGCAGTTAGGGGGCGATCAGGCCGGCAAGCAGAGGCAATTAGAGGTGATCAGGCAGGCAGGCAAGTGGTTAGGAGCCAGCGGTCCCGGATTGCGAGAGGGATGTCCAACTGCCGGTTTAGGCCCCATCCCTGGGGGGCCTAGTGACCCCCTGCGGGATGGGGCCTAAACCGGCAGTTGGACATCCCCCAAGGGGTCCTGTATTGGAGAGGGTGCTGGCCGGGCTGAGGGACCACCTTCCCCTCTCCTCCCTCGCCCCCCCCCCCATTCCCCGCATGAATTTCATGCTCTGGGCCTCTAGTAAATAAGTAAAAAAGGCGGGCCCACAAAGTCATTATTACCTAGATGGTAATGATGTTGAGAGGCGTCTAGGAGAGCCTCCTTTCAGATTTCAGTTCTAGGAATGGCCATGTGACTTCCAAGTACCTGGTTTGTTTTGAACTGCTGGCTTATGTGCATCATGTAATTGATTGCAACTTCTTTTTTGCCAGTTACCTGGGAATCATGATATAAACTTTGCATATTAACTTTGTCTGTAGTTCCACCTTTATTCTTTATTTTACCTACCTCCACCGACATTCTTCTTTTCTTTTTTTTTTTTAACCTTCCTATACTCTTACTGTCTTTACCAGCCACTTCATATGCTTTGAAGCCAAATAGGGATATCCTTACGAGACACTTGGAGCTGTTGGTGCACCTGAAAGCACACAGCTGGGAGTGGCGAGGTCAGAGGAGCACTGGAGGTGCTCAGGTGCTCTCTCTTCCCAGAGGCCAGTCTGACTTCCTTCAGCAAATCTTTTTTTTTTTTTTTTTTAAATATATTTTATTGATTTTTCACAGAGAGGAAGGGAGAGGGATAGAGAGTTAGAAACATCGATGAGAGAGAAACATCGATCAGCTGCCTCCTGCACATCTCCCACTGGGGATGTGCCCGCAACCCAGGTACATGCCCTTGACCGGAATCGAACCTGGGACCTTTCAGTCCACAGACCGACGCTCTATCCACTGAGCCAAACCGGTTTCAGCAGCAAATCTTTATTGAGTGCTTATGTGCCAGGCCCTGGACTAGGTAAAGGGTGTGGCGATGAGGTCTCTGTCCAGTTCCAAACTTTGAGCCCATTCAGATTTTGATCCTACACAGTCTGAGTTCTCTTTAGTCCAGATGATCTCCTGAGAGAAGAGATTACTTACAATAAACATCTCTTGGAGAGAGCAAATAGCCCAAAGAGAATAAATCCTTAAGGCAGTGTGTGTGTGCAGACTGCTGGCTTGTGTCCCTGCAGACATGACCAAGAGAGGAGCCCAATACCTTCATTTCTAAGATGTCAGAGGAGAAGAATTGTAGAGGAACCTGCTGACATTGAAATCCAGAACAAGATTCAGCTTCTGTAATATTAAGACAAATGTTTTCATGTCCAGAAGCCCAGCCTATATTTCTGCCTTCAGTGGTAAGAAGGCTTTGAAGTGCTGGGGACAGGGGAAATCAGCCACAGGCAAGGAACTTGTGCACAGTCCAAAGACACACTCAGGTGGACTGCCAACTTTTGGAAGTGATATGAGTCCTATACACAGGGCCTTCTCCGTTGGCTTCCACCAGAACTCCGAGGACTTGGAAATGCCACATGCTTATTGAGAAGTCCAAGCCAGCCCAGCCGGTGTGTCTCAGTAGTTGAACGCCAACCTATGAACCAGGAGGTCACGGTTCGATTCCTGGTCAGGGCACATGCCCGGGTTGTGGGCTTGATCCCTAGTGCAGGAGGCAGCCAATCAATAATTCTCTCTCATCATTGATGTTTCTATCTCTCTCTCCTTCTTTCCTCTCTTAAATATATTTTTTTAAAAGTCCAAGCAGCCTCTGTTACAGCCTGATAATATAACAGGTACTGCAAACTATTCACCCATTGATATTTGTGTCTATGTTAACGTTTTACCTTTAAAAAGTCCTGCTTTTGACAGTGCGGGGAGAAGTACTGCACCTCAGATCTAAGTGCAGCGAACAGTGGTTTTTCCTTTCCGCAGTTCTGCTTCTTCCCAGAATGCCCTTCCACTCTGCACTCCAAAGAACTAGGGTTGTGATGAGCTCTGGAGAGGGTTCCTTAATCTGCCTTTGAGGACATATTTTCCCCACCAGCAGGACCTGACCCAAACAGCCATTTATGTGTTGGTGCTGCGTAACGAAATTTACAAATAAAGGCACATATCATACAAGAAGCCTAATCATCATATGTATGACAACACCTTTGCTTTGGGGTGCGGCATGTGTATCGTCAGGGCAGCTATATCATTGCCGCGTCTCTCCAACCATTGCTCTTATGCTTTCACCCAACAGCTATCAGCTCATGCTGGACTGCTGGCACAGAGATCCCAAAGAAAGGCCAAGATTCGCAGAACTTGTGGAAAAACTAGGCGATTTGCTTCAAGCCAATGTACAACAGGTAAAGCTATCTAGAATACCAGAAGCCAAACACTTTTTTGGGTGTAAGCCAAGGGGGTGTTTTGTTCTTTTAATAGCTGTTAATAACTGAGATTAGCAGTAAAAAAAAAAAAAAAAAAAAGAGGGGGGTGTGCATACAATAATTATCTTTTACAGAATTATCTTTCCAAAACACAGTAAGATTGTAGATATAACATAGTTGACATTGACATAATGCTTCACAAAAATTGGTTGAAGTAGAAATTTCTGCACTTACAGCTCTATCTTTGGTATTTTAGGATGGCAAAGACTATATCCCACTAAATGCCATATTGACAGGAAACAGTGGGTTCACATACGCAACTCCTGCCTTCCCTGAGGACTACTTCAAGGAAGATATTCCAGCTCCAAAGTTTAATTCAGGAAGTTCTGATAATGTCAGGTAAGACTTTTTTCTTTCCCCAACTTTATATTATAATGTTTTCAAATTCACACCTCCTAAATTCAACCGTAGTTAAGTTACCCCTATTTGGTCTACATATCTATGTATCTGTACACAGTCTCTGTGTGTGTATTTTTCTTTTTAATGAAGCATTTGAAAGAAGGCCTAAACCATTATACACTGTCCACCTAAATACTTTGGTATACATCTTGTAAGGATATTCTCCTGTGCAACCACATCAAAATGATCATACCAAAGAAATTGATAATACTTTAATATTGTTAAGTATTCAAATTTCCCCAGATGTCTTTTACACCTTAAAAAGAAGGATCCAACCAAGAATAACACTTTGCATTTTCTTCAGTTCCTCTATTTTATTCTAGGACAGTGGTTCCCAATGTGGGGCATACGCACCAAAGGGGGGCAATTTGATTTTTAAGGGGGGCAATTCGAGAATGAGTTATTAACAGTGAATTTTTTGCATTTCTTATGGTTCTAGGGGCCTCATATACTAGTATAGTATACAAAGATATATTATGTCATATTTATGCACTTCAGTTCTCTATTATATGTTTTGAAACTTTATTTGCTATTTTTCATATCATTTCATATTATTATTTTAACAATTTCTTAGTGATTTCTTCCTCTGTACTTCAGCTGTCCTTTTGTTCTTTTATTTTTCTCTTTCATGCCATGTTCCTTGGAAACTTGTTTAGATCAAGTTAATGGCCTTTAAGGCTCCCTCCACAAGAATAGGAATTCACTTTTTGAATAATAAGAATTATATGTCACCCTAAGGAGGGCATCAGGATTTTAGAGATGCTTAGGTGGGGCATGGCCAAAAAAAAGTTGGGAACCACAGGTCTAGAATAATTTCTCCATCTTTTTTTCCCGAATAACATTGACTATTTTCATAAGGGTTTAGATACAATTAAACAAACACACTGGATTTTTCTTTCTTACCTGATAAACGAATGTATCTCTCATTACTGTAGAGGATATTGGAGAGAGGGGTAGGGAAGAAACATTTGAGAGCTTCCTACTGCAGGGGTGGGGGTGGCTACATGTGTATCACACATGTTCAGTACTAGCAGTTACATATATGTCACATATGTTGTTACTAATTGTTGCACATGTATCACACATTAGTACTAATGATTACACATGTATGACACCTCCATACTAATGGTTATACTAGTACGTGTATCGTATACATTCAGTACTAATGGTCACACAGACACATGCTCCGTGTGGACTGGCACTGTGCTAGGCTTTTTGCATATGCCAACTCCTTTGAGGTTCAAAACAATCCTATGAAGGAGATATTATTATTCATGCTATACAGTTGAGGACATTAAGGTTCCATGAGGAATAGCTTGCCAAAACTGTGTCAGAAGAGAGTTTCTAGCCCAGGTGTTCTGCCACTCCCTCCCTGTTCCATGCAGTCAGGATTCTTCTGGGGACTGACTATCCTGTGGACCTTCCAGCATCTTTATCTGCAGTGGACTCAACCCTAGGACTCTGACCTCAGTTCAGCCAAACTTGGCAGGTGACCAGGGAAGGCACTGGGAAAAGCTGCACAGTCTGAAAGGATTGACAGCCTAGAAGCCCAGTGGCCAGCCCAGATTTGTGGTAATGGGTGGCAGGTCAGTGGCACTGCTCATATTTCACAACCAGCCCAAGAAGCTGAAACAGAGGAGCCATCCATTTTTTAAAGATGAGAAAACTAGCTTGGATTAAATAAATTGGCAGGGTCTGATTGGGTCAGAGATCAGAGAGGGGAGTGTCAAAGATATTTGGGCCCTTCCAGTACGTTGCTTAGCCTTAGGCCCAATAGAGAGCTTGCCTAAGAAACTAGGCCTTGCAGGCAGTGACAGGGTATCAGACTGAGAAACTCAATCAGTAGATGAACTTGTTTTATGAGTAACCATATGGTGGATTTCTCTGAGAGTCTTTCCTAAAGGATCTCCAACAAAAGGTCCGGAGGTAGTTATGGGGAAATCACACAAATATTACCCATTTCTCCCAATCTGTAATCACAGAACAGAACATACAAGACCAGCTCTAGTACTCAATTATGCCAGGAAATCAGCTGTGTGACCCTACCAGGTCATTGCATTTAGAAGTAGGCAGCCACATGATAAAGTCATGTCACATCTCTGGGCATTACTTCCTCTTCTTTGTAATGTGGGGTGTTTAGACTAGATGATGGCTCAGGTCTTTTCTAGGCCTGACATTTTCTGATTCCACAAGGGGCCAGAGGTCTAACCACTACTGAGTCTCTCAAATCCCTCTGGGGTTTTGCTCAAAACTATGAAATGTGGATTAACAACCACGGGAGGAAGTTAATTAACAACCTGGGGGAACTTCAGTCTCAGGAGTAAGATGATTCCTTCTGGTGTTTGGTTCATCATTGCTGAGATGCGGTGCCCATGGTCTCCTGGCTAATCAAAGCTGGATGCATTTTCCTGTCTTGATTATTCTTTCTGCTTCTTCATTAGATATGTAAATGCTTTCAATTTCATGAGCCTGGAGAGAATCAAAACCTTTGAAGAACTTTCACCAAATGTCACCGCTATGCTTGATGTAAGTAATGGAATGAACCTACTCAATGCACCCTGGCAAGACCCTTTGCCAGACTCCACCCAAACCCACACTCCAGTAGTCTGGTGGCTCTCAGTCAGTGCGGGCCAATAATGAGTGGTGGCTGAAATGGCAATTTCAGGGGGATTGAAAATAACACAGTTATACAGAGCTCATTGGAAAGCAGGTAAACCCATAGTTTAAAGATGACCCGAATTCATTCCAGGGTCCAAGTCCTTATCTGGTCATAATTTAGTCCCTTAGGAAACTTTGTTGTGTGCTTGTAAGCTTCTTGGCTACCAGTGACGGAGCCCTACTTTCAGAGGATAGAGGAACTCAAAACTATGAGTGGCTGGGCCTTTGTGATGTGACAGAACGCTCTCTAAGAGCAGCCCGAGATCCTGGAAGAAGTCTGTCTGGGCCTATGCTCCTTCCACGAAGGTCATGGAAACTGAACAGCCATGTTCCTACCCCGCTGCACTGGGAGGAGCAATCTATGCAGCCTGGCACACAGGAGGGCTCATTGTCTATTGAAAGCTCTGGGACCTGGGGGTGAGACAATCAGGGAGGAAAGGGGGTGCTGGGCAGGAGCGCCCTGTGGCCTCACAGACCCTCACACTCACAGTGTGATCGCCACAGACGCACGGCTGCCACTGAGCGGGTAGAAATGCTGGCTCTTCGGACCGCCCACACTCACTGAGTCAGACTCCGCACGGTCTCGGGACTCACGTGCACACTAGAGTGTGAGACGTGCTGGTGATGACCATGTCCCACAGAAGCCTGGAAACCAACTACAGTGCGAAGGGAGTGACCACAAACAGTGTGGCTGTGACATGTAGCACAGTCACCGTAAATACACCAAAACCTCTTCAAACACACCAGATCAAGAGGAAAAGGTAATTTAAACATTTAAAAGCATTACAAACAAGCCAAGAATGTAAAGGTAAAGTAGATGGAAATTTTGTTTTGCTGTTTAGTACTTAGGTTTTAGGTCCAAGGAAATGATACTCAGCAAACATGGAAGATATCTCCCCTTCCCCCCTCCCTCCCTGCCCCAATACAGTGGGAATGACAGCAGCTTCTTGGCTGGCTTAGGCCTGTTTACTGATAATCGAGGACATGAACACAGCCAGTAACAGATTCACAGGGTGACAGGAACAAGGCATGGCAACAACTTACTGGAAATGGCCTATTAACAGAGTAATGAGGAATCTGCATAAACTCAATGCTAAAGATGAACCAACAAGAAAATAGAATTGCTGGAAACCATGACCAAGGGGTCCCAAAAATTCCACAGAATCTTCAAGAAAAAAATTAAACCATCTATACCATCGGTTCTCAACCTGTGGGTCTCGACCCCTTTGGGGGTCAAATGACCCTTTCACAGGGGTCGCCTAAATACATCCTGCATATCAGATATTTACATTACAATTCATAACAGTAGCAAAATTACAGTTATGAAGTAGCAACGAAAATAATTTTATGGTTGGGGGTCACCACAATATGAGGAACTGTAGTAAAGGGTCACGGCGTTAGGAAGGTTGAGAACCACTAATCTATACTAATAAAAGCCTAGGTGGCCTCACAAGATGGCCGCCACAAAGATGGCCACATGCACAGCGGAGGCAGGGCCCGGCGGCCGCTCCACGCGGTGAGGCCTGGGGGTCCCGCGGCTCCGTACAGTAAGGAGGAGGCCGGTCCCAGCAGAAGAGGTGGGTCACCGCAGGGGAGGGCAGTTGGGGGCAATCAGGCCAGTAGGGGAGCGGTTAGCGGGTGATGAGGCTGGCAGGCAGGCAAGTGATTAGGAGCCAGCCGGTCCCAGATTGGAGAGGGTGCAGGCCAGGCTGAGTGACACCACCACCACCACCCCCCCCCCACCTATGCACGAATTTTGTGCACCAGGCTGCACTATTTATAATTTCTCAGAATTTTTGTATATCATAGCCACCAAATAACAGCACTCTCATAGCAAATAGTCATCTGTCAGAATTAGTTTTAATGTATTTATACAATAATTTCCATGAAGTTTACTATAAAAAATGCTCATCTGTTACCTGCAGGTTCCCCTTTTGTTTTAATTTCTCCACCTTCAGGAAGAAGGGCTTCAAGTCACTGGGAATAGGCATTTCTTACAACTAAAGTTTAGACTTTCCATATGAAGAAATGCTTTGTCTTAATGGGCAGGGACTGTGAAAGTTGAGGACAGAGCCTGGAGTGACTCTGGCTGTGCCTCTCCCATACCCTGCCCCAGACTTGGTGTGGACCCCTGTGGGTCAAACAAGAAGTGTAACCTTTTTTCTTCTTCCCCGCCAGGATTACCAGATGGACAGTAGCGCTCTGCGGGCCACGCCTTTGCTGAAGCGCTTCACCTGGACTGAGAGCAAACCCAAGGCCTCTCTAAAGATTGAGTAAGGAAGCTGGGTGTCTTTTCTATGAGCTATTGTTGCAGGTGGGAGGAGATGAAGGAAGATGATGGGAAGGTGGTTTAATGGGGATATTTGAGAGCTAGTTGCCCTCCTGAACTATTGTGTTCAGGCGTTATAGAAAAAACACATTTTTCTCCCTAGAAGGCAGGGAGTAGGAGATAAAATCAGACATATGAGCACCAAGCTCTGGGAAGGAAGATGGGATTTGCGAAGAGAAAATATGCAGAAAATTGCAGCAAAAGCATGCAGTCCAAACACAGAAAGCAGTGGCTCAGGTGAAAGGAGCCTGATGCCGACTGTGAACAGAACAAACATCAGATCCCTGGTGGGACAGGGAGGGGAGCCGCGCCCATTGTTACACTGGGCACGGCCTTGGTAGCAGAAGGGTCACGGTGCTTTTTTCCAGTCCTGAGACATGCCTTCCTGAGAGCCCCGCCTTCAGATGAGGGCTTGCTTCCTGTCTGATACTAGCACTCCTTCCATACAGTGGCCAGCGACAACTTCTGTCAGAATTACTTCAGCCTGCTTATACTCCACTGGCCCGCACATCACTTCTGCTTCTCTATGCTAGTGTCTACCTAGGAACAGTGCTGGGCAGGGCAAGGCTGGGCCTATCAGGCATCCCTTCCTTCCCTGGTCCCAGTGCCTGCCCATCTCACCCACAGGCAGAGCCTGCTCCTTTCATCTAAGTCAGGGGTCAGCAGATTTTTCCTCAAGGGGCCAGAGAGTAAACAACTACTCAGTCCTGCCGCTGTAGTATGAAAGCAGCCCTCCACAGAAGATAAGCAAGGAGGCGTGGCCAAATTCCAACAAACTTTAAAGCACAGGTGTCCCTGCCAATGAACACATGAAAAGATGCTTAGCACCATTAGTCATCAGGGACATACATACCGAAACCACCGTGAGATACCGCTTCATACCCCCTGGACGGTTGGAATCAGAACGTCACTGTTAGTGAAGATGTGGAGAAGTTAGAGCCCTGTGTACTGCTGGTGGGAATGTAAAATAGTGCAGCCCCTTTGGAAAATAGTCTAGCGGTTCCTTAAAATGTTAAGTGAGTTGCTGTATAACCCAGCCATTCCATTCCTTAGTATACACCCAACAGAAGTGAAAACTATGTCCACACAAAAACTTGTACACCCATGTTCCCAGCGGTATTATTCACAGTCACCAAAAGTAGTAACAACCCACATGTCCATCAGTTAATGAATGGGTAAGTAAAATGCTGCATATCTATTAAATAGAATAGTAATTGAAAATAAAAAGCATAAAACATTGATACATGCTACACTATGGATGAACCTGGAAAACATTAAATAAAAGAAGCCAGGCATAGAATACCACATATTGTATGATTCCATTGGTGTGAAATGCCCAGGATAGGCAAGTCTATAGAAATGGAAAGGAGATGAGTGGTTGTCTAGGCTGGGGGTAGGAGGTGCAGGGAAGTGGAGCAGCTGGGTATACTAATGGGTATGTATGGGTTTGGGGGGGGATGATGAAAACTGAGTGTGGTTATGATTGTGCCAACTATGAATATACTAAAAGCAACAGACGTATACACTTTACAAAGATGAATTGTATAGCATGTCAATCACATCTCAACAAAGCTGTCATTTAAAAACAAAATAGCCCTGGCCAGTTGTTCAGTGGTTAGAGCATCGCACCTAGGCCCAAAGGGTCCTGGGTCCGAATCCCAGTCAAGGGCACTTAGCTCGGTTGCAGGCTCCATGCCTGGTCCTGGTCGGGGCACGCAGGAGACAATCAATCAATGTGTATCTCTCACATTAATGTCTCTCTCTCTCTCTCTCTCTCTTTCTCTCTCTCTCTCTCTCTCTCTCTCTCTTTCTCTCTCTCTCTCTCTCTTTCTCTCCTCCCTCCCTTTCACTCTCCCTAAACATCAATGGGAAAATATCCTCAAGTAAGGATTAAAAAATAATAATAAAATAAAAATAAATTAATTAATAATAATAAAAACAAGACAAAACAGCCCAGCCAGGATGGCTTAGTGGTTGAGTGTCAACCCACAAACCAAGTCACCAGTTTGATTCCCAGTCCAGGCACATGCCCAGGTTGCAGGCCTGATACCCAGTAGGGGGTGTGCAGGAGGCAGCCAATCAATGATTCTCTCTCATTATTGATGTTTTTCTCTCTCCCTCTCCTTTCCTCTCTGAAATCAATAAAAAAGATATTTTTAAAAGATAAAATAAAATCAAGAAAAACATATTTATTAAAAAGCATGATGTGTGCTCACTTCAGCAGCACATATACTAAAATTGGAACAATATAGAGAAGATTAGCATGGCCCCTGCGCAAGGATGACATGCAAATTCGTGAAGCATTCCATATTTAAAAATAAAATACGTAAAGTAAAATAAAAATAAAGATGTGTAAATTTAAAAAATAAGAACAAAACAGATAGCCAGTCCATAGGCTATATTTGCTGACCTTGATCTAAATCAAAGGAGGGCAACAGAGGCCTCCAAGTGACATAGTTAACACAGTTCATCAACCACAATAAAGTCATTGGATAAGAACATTTCCAGGCAAACATCTGCATATCTGTTTGCTTGTACCACGAGCACAATAATGGTAACAGAGTCGAGCACCCTCAGTGTATTCAGAGTACAACAAATTGGAGGACCCCGCTGAGGAGTGGGTGGGGAAGTGTGGGATACCATGGTCTGTTGTTTCCTTCTTTGGAACACTTCAGAAAACGGGTGACCATGTTAATCTAGATCAGCGGTTCTCAACCTGTGGGTCTCGACCCCTTTGGGGGTTGAATGACCCTTTCACAGGGGTTGCCTAAGACCATCGGAAAACACATATATAATTACATATTGTTTTTGTGATTAATCACTATGCTTTAATTATGTTCAATTTGTAACAATGAAATTGGGGGTCACCACAACATGAGGAAACTGTATTAAAGGGTCGTGGCATTAGGAAGGTTGAGAACCACTGATCTAGATCTTTGTAAAGAAAGGAACACCATTAATTGCATCCTCTACTCTGAGACTAAAAATACAGAACATGGACCCTGGCCAAGTGGCTCAATTGGTTGGAGCTGTCATCCTGTACACCAAAACCGTTACGGGTTCAATTTCTGATCGGGGCACATACCTGAGTTGCGGGTTCAAACACTGGTCAGGGCGCATGTGGGAGGCAACTGATCAATGTTTCTCTCTCTCCCTTTCTCTCTTAAATTGATTAACATATCCTCAGGCGAGGATTTAAAAAAAATATATGGAACACAGAGCAAACGCTTGATGTGCAAGTCCAAAACTAACCCAACTAATGTGGTGGTGCACCTGGTCCTTTTATCCTCGTTTTATCCTCGCCTCAGCCATTAAAGAAAACAAACAAATATGAATGACAAGCGAAGCTTTTCTTCCTGTGTCTGTCTTAGGCTGGACGTAGCATGCAGGACCCAGAAGCAAGTTTCTTCACCTTTGAGCCTTGTCAGTGATGTTCAGTCTCATAACTTGGTTTTCTCTTCTAGAATGCAAACATGAGGAGACAGCTGTATTGACCTTTTTTTTATGAAGCTTTAGTTTCTTGAGGCCATCGTAACAATTACCACAAACTTGGTGGCTTAAAATGAGAAATGTATTCTCTTGCAGTTCTGGAGCCAGAAGCCCAAAATCAAGGCTCTAGGGGAGAACTCCTTCCTTGCTTCTTCCAGCTTCAGGTGGTCCCAGGCACCCCTTGGCTTGTGGCCACGATTCTCTGCTCTGTCTTCACATCACCTCCTCCTGTCTCTGGTTGTAAATCTCCCTCTACCTCTTGTATAAGGAGGAGAGAGAATCATTGATCGGCTGCCTCCTGCACGCCCCACACTGGGGATGGAGCCAGCAACCCAGGCATGTGCCCTGACTGGGAATCAAACCGTGACCTCCTGGTTCACAGGTCAACACTCAACCCCTGAGTCACATCAGCTGGGCCACTCTTTCTTTTTATTTAAAGAGGTTTTTATAAAAAAATGTTTTTGATTGATTTGAGAGAGAGAAAGAGGAATGGAGAGAGAGAAGTATGTATATAATTCAGGATAAGCTCATCCTCTGAAGAGCTTCAGCTTAATCTTTTGCCATATAAGGTGCTATTCACAGACCCCAAGGATTTGGCATCAATATTTTGGGGAGCATTTTTCAGCCTACCATGGTAGCTAACTGATTCAAGTGTAGAAGAGCTATCCCCAAGTCTTGGGAGTTACTTTCCTCCTTGAATTATGGAATTACATTACCTCATCACATAGTCCAACCCCCGGTCAGTGGAACACATCCTTCTGCCCAGAGACAAGAAGCTGGTTGTAGCGAGGCAGTGTGAGCTCCAGAACAGAGTCTGACCAGAGAATGAGGTGGGAGTCAACAGCCATCAATGCTAGGACAGTTATGAAAGAGTGGGCCCACACATTTTGGCTCAGTGGTTGAGCATTGACCTATGAACCAGGAGGTCATGGTTCAATTCCCAGTCAGGGCACATGTCTGGGTTTCAGGCTCGATCCCCAGAAGGGGGCGAGCAGGAGGCAGCCAATTGATGTTTCTCGCTCATTGATGTTTCTGTCTCTCTCTCCTTCTCCCTTCCTCTCTGAAATCAATAAAAATACATTTAAAAGATAAAATAAAAACATATTTTTTTTTTAAAAGAAAAGAGTGGACTTAGCCTTGGCAGGGTAACTCAGTTGGTTAGCGTGTCCTCCCAGGATGCCAAAGTTGTGGGTTTGATCCCCAGTCAGGGCACATATAAGAAGCAACCAATAAATGCATAAATAAGTGGAACAACAAATTGATACCTCCTCCTCTTTCCCTTCTTCTCCCTCCCTCCCCCCTTCTCTCTCTCTCTCAATAATCAATTTAAAAACAATTTTTAAAAACTCTTTAAATAAAAAGAAAGAGTAGCCCAGATGGTGTGGCTCAGTGGTTGAGCGTCGACCTATAAACCAGGAGGTCACAGTTGGATTCCCAGTCAGGGCACATGCCTGGGTTGGGGGCCCGATCCCCAGTGGGGGACGTGCAGGAGGCACCTGATCAATGATTCTCTCTCATCATTAATGTTTCTCTCTCTCTCTGCCTCTTCCTTCCTCTCTGAAATCAATAAAAATATAGTTTAGGGTGGGGCGGGGGCGGGCTAGAAGGGGTCAATCTGTAAATACCTGCAACAATAAAGTTTTTAGAGTAGCATGATTTCAAGAAACTAAATTTATATATTTGATGTTTTTCTTTTTTCTTTAGTTTGAGAGTAACCAGTAAGAGTAAGGAGTCGGGGCTTTCTGACCTCACCAGGCCTCAGTTCTGCCATCCTGACTGTGGGCACGTCAACAGAGGCCAGCGCAGGTTCACCTACGACAACTCCGAGCTGGAAAGGAAGGTCTCGTGCTGCTCTCCTCCCCCAGACTACAACTCCGTGGTCTTGTATTCCACCCCACCTGTCTAAGCGTGACGGCCTGATTTCTAGAACCACATGCAGATGTATACCCCAGAAAACGAGCTTCTGCCAGTATTATGCACATAGAAGTGTACAACTCTGCCTCTCCGCAGGGGCTAGATGCTCCTGTGGTTTTTAACAGTGCTTTTTTCTTTTGACTAACCAGAATGTAACCCCCAGATAAATAGAGTAAGAGTGACAAGTGAAGGCCAAACCCTCATTCAGTGTGTTAGAGAAATTCTTTCAGGTCCAAAGACTTCCTGCTCCTTGCCCCCAGGCCTCGGGCCTGGACAATTCAGGAGACGCAGCATGCACCCAGGGACGGCAGCCCGAGCTGGCCTACGCAAGCCCGGGGCCTCCAGCAGACATGGCTGTGAGGAGGAAAAGGAAAAAGGGAGAAAAGAAGGAAAGAGAAAACAGGACAGAGCACAAGAAGGGAGAATTTGAGCTGGGCCACATGGAAGGAGTGGAAGAGGGCTACCAACAGGATGCTGAAGAGGTTCCGAAACCCTACCTAACCCACTCCATTTGAGAACCCCGCCAGGGAGCCAAGAGAATAGAGGGATGAGGGGACTTTTTCTGGACTCTGGGAGGCAAGAAAAGGACAAACATTTTTTGGAACAACAAAGCATATTTTAAAACATTAGCTACAGGACTGGTTCTCTGTCCATTCCCATATATGACACATTTTTTATTTCTGTCACTGAGGCTGTTGCTCATCTGAGCCCACACTGCCGGCCCCTCTAGCAAGTACACTGCACACTTACCTGAGCTAAGCTGGAATATTAGTTCAGGGCATGTAGCATATTGTTCGTAGTAAGCTAACTGGAACGGCTGGTCTGTGAGGGTTACCTGTTGGGCTTAAAGCCCCATTTTAAAAAATCAGATTCTATTTTGAGTGTTAATGTATAGTCAAGACACTTAACTCAATGTTTTGCATTTGCCTATTTTGTACAGTTAGTTATAAAAGGAAGCTGAGGAGAATGAAAATGCCACAAAACGAGGGCAGAAGGAGTAAGGAAGATGAGGCAGAGTGAAAGCCCTCTCTGTGCCAACCAATCCACCTCACTGCAACAGGCGGCCCGGGGGCTGTGTGATGGGGATCCCACTTCCCAGTCTGTCTCCTGGGAAGGCGGGTTAAGAAAAAGGTGATAGTAAAGTATTTCTGGAATTGGGACTCAGGACATTAATCCGCCATCCACAGGAGAAAAGCCTCTTTCATCTGCTTTCGCCTTGCCTTGGCCTGAGGATGATGGAAAAGGGAACAGGTGCGCAGGGTGCCCACTCCCCAGGGTGGAGGGCCGGGTCTGCGGCGGGCTCCGCCTGATGCTCTGCATTTAGAATGTTTGGAGCCTGTCAGAGCTGGGCAGGCAGCAGAGAAGATGCGGTTCCCTTGATGCATGCAACTGAACTGTAGAAGCCAGAACACAGGTAATAGCAGCATCCTTTCCGTGTCT
This sequence comes from Myotis yumanensis, assembly GCF_028538775.1. Taxonomy (NCBI): domain Eukaryota; kingdom Metazoa; phylum Chordata; class Mammalia; order Chiroptera; family Vespertilionidae; genus Myotis; species Myotis yumanensis. The sequence continues at coordinate 115,182,801 of NW_027223754.1, forward strand.
CAGTCTTGTTTCAAGGTTCTTTGTATGGAGAGATGCGGACTGGGCACATCCCCAGTGAGCCGGTGGGAGCGCCCACGCGGCTCTGCAGGAGGGGCCTCCGGCCAGCAGAGCAGGGAGTCAGGCCTCTCCACCAAGCCAAGGCCCAACAAAATCAGCCAGGAGGGGGAGAGCTTTGTTCTTCCTCTTTACCGGAACGAAATCACCAGGGACAACTGGCAATAGTGTAAACCAGGTAACCAAGAGGAAGGGAAACACAGGGAAGGTAAAAGAAGACCTCAATCCATTCTCTAGTTTTCTCAAATTAGATAAGGACCCAGCAAATAGTGAAGATCACGGAAAACCTTAGCTATCTGTATTATGTGCTGATTTTAATGATCTCATTCTTAATCATTGAGACCTTAGTAATACCACCTCACCAAAAGGAACAATCTATTATTGGTGTCAATTCCGTTTTTTGAAAGACTCAGGTTTGTAGCCTATGTGAGTCCATCCAAAAAGGTTCCCATCTGGAGTCCCGACACAGACAGGAAAACAGGAGCTTGTAGCAACGTGTCGTGGGGTAGTTGCATGGTGCTTGCCACAGGCGAGTTCATTAAAACAGCACTGAAAACTGAAACACTAATTAACTGATGCTGGTATTAAATTATTTGTCACTTATGGCAAAAATGGTTGGCAGTGGCAAGGAAAGAACCAGCACCTCTTTTAGGATTTGTGAGATCACGTATGTGGAACCGCACAGGCGGGAGGGGACAAACCATATACAAGTGTAGGTCTCGTTTAAGACATGATGCCCACACCTTATTTGAGCCCACGCAATATATCTGTCCTAATCCTGGAAACTGTTACTTAGGCCTTTTAGCTGTGCCTTACTTCCCAGCCTGGAAGAATGTCAAACATGAAACATATTTGCCAGCTCCTCTGAGCTGATTAAAGGAGGATCGCGTCTTTGACTGACAGTGGTAGTAACAATATATGTATATATATATGCGTGTGTATGTGTTTTGTGCAGAACTATTTAAGGAAACTGGAATTTTAAAGTTACTTTTATACAAACCAAGAATGTATGCTGCAGATATAAGACATAATTTGGTCCTTTATATCTAGTCACTATGAATGTATTTTATATACTATCTTCATTTAATAAAGTTAACTTCTAAAAAAATCTATGTATTTTCTTCCTAATTTGCTTATAAATGAGAACAGGAGTCATAGGTTCCCCCAGGGGTGGGGAACTGCTGTTCTGGGAGATCTCATTAAACCAATCATTAAGCAGCACAAAAGCAAGCACTGCTAGAGGTAAAGAGCTTTCTCTCAACACCATGAAATGGCTACTCTTAACAATCAGGACACTGCAAACAGTAAATAAAATAAAATCCAACTAGGCAGACTGCCCAGAAAACTAAATACTAAAATGAGGGAGATCACAAGTAAAACGTACAGAGTGCTGCCTGCAGACAAAAGTGCCCTCAGTTTAAAAAGAGTTTAAAATTAGTCTTTTCCAAACACTAATTTTCAGCTAATAAACAATTACCATAACTATAGAGGGGAGTGTGTGTGCCTGCACCTGTGTGTGTTTGTGTGTATTAGAGTTTGTGTGCAAGAAACCATCTACATATATAAAAGCCTAAGTGACTGTGATGACTGGACGACTGGTCCCTATGACGATGCACTGGACACCAGGGGGCAGACAACACAGGAGCTGCCCCCTGGTGGTCAGTGCACTCCCACAGCCAACCTCCTGTGACCGGCCAACTTCCCGTGGTCCCTCCCCCCAGCCGGCCCAGCACGGATTGCCGGCCAACCTCCCGCAGTCTCTCCCCCCTCTAACCCCCCCCCCCCCAAAGGCCGGCTGGCCCTGATTGGCTCCATCAGCCTCATTGGCCCCAGTCACCGGCCAGGCCAAGGGACCCATGCATGAATTCGTGCACCGGGCCTCTAGTACAAAATAATTAGGCAAAAGCCTAAGATAAGAACTTCCCTAAGAAAAGTACACTACCTAAATATTCTTTAATTTTGTTTTGTGGTTTAAATCCTAGAAAGAGAAATAAACAATTCAGACAATCACTATCAACACAGAATAAGTGATCAATAACACATTGTCTTAGGAAGTGGTCATACCATCACCTTCCTAATAACATTATAAGCAATTAGATTGGAGGGGAAAGAACTGCTTTCTTTGGAAAAAAGGCAAGAAAAATAAAAGGCTAAATGACTAATCTCAGTAAATGTATGGTTAACTAAAGAGGACAAGAGGCATTTTATCTTCAAAATTTTTAAATTCTTTAAAAATATTATTGGTTTTCATACTACACTCATTTAGGCAAATGATTTGAAGAATGCTTGAGGAATTGGTGTCATGTCATAATTTAGAAATTTTCTCATGACTCTGGAAACTTACAGTTCATTAGGGAATAGATTTTTTTTCTTTCCTCCAGCAGAATAGCCAAGTAAGGTTTATTAGAGTCCTTGGTGTTAAACATATTACCAGACTTTGGGATTTCACAGGCAAAGACATTTTTCAAAAATATCCTGGATCCCAACACAAGGATGACTAGCTTTCTACTTTTTGAGCTAAAGACATTTAAGGGCAAAAAAAGCAAAACAAACCAAAAACCAACCAGATGCTATTAATGTTCTATTTCTTGAGCTGGATACATAGGTGTGTTCACTTTGTGATCATTGCTGAGCTATATGCTTATTTGCAGATTTGTGTGCAATTCGAAAACAATTATCTTAAAAATACCATTTTAAAAGGAGTAGGGACTTACTTTCAGACTAAAAACTATCAACGTTACGTGCCAGCAACTACTGTAAGTGCTTTGGAGGAAAAAACATTTTCAAAGCCATCCAATGTGACAGGCACTATTAGTAAACCCTTCATGTCAATGGGAAAATGTAAGTAATCAAAAGAGAACTTCAAAATCCCACCATCACACCTACCCTCCTCCAGCATCTGTGCTCATATGCCCTGCCTTCCCTTATGAAATCAAAACACATGCTGGGCAAGTCGTCTCCTCCTCTCACCTACACAAGGACACTCTCCAGCAATCCACCACTGCCTTACCCCCATCCACGTCCCCTTCCACTGGATCAACTCTTCTTATGAAAAGTTACATCCCGACTTTCCCCTTCAGCTACCACCCCATTCCTTCACAGCAATATTCCTTGCAAGAGCTGGTTATGCTCCTGTTTCAGATTCCTCCCCTCCAGGCCCTCTAAGCCCCCTCAAGCCTAGGGTTCACTGTCACGCTCACTGAGACTGCCCTTGGCCAGGTTATCCGTGAACTTCATATTGTTAAACCAAATGGCCATTTTCAGCCTCCATCTTTCTTGAACCATCAACTTCACCTTTATTCCTAAAAACACCTAAATACCTTTTAACTGTGATCCCAGGACATCACACATTTCTTCCTATCTCACAGGCCACTGATGTCCCTCTTACTGGTTTACTTTTCTCTGACCTTTGAACATGGTTCCAGTTACCCCAGCACTCTGCCCTTGGACTTTTCTCAGTCTACACTAACTCCATCATCTCAGCCAGTCTCAGGGCTTTATGTGACACCTGCATGACAATGGCTTGTAAGTTACATTTATGGGCCAGATCTCAGCCCTAATCTCCAAAGTCATGTGTATGCCAAGTGCTAAATTGGCATCTTTGGATCCTGTGGCAGCATCTTCCAAAGGTAGCTGCAGCAGTATCTCCCGAATCCCACATGATCTTCGACAATGTGCGTTTGTCACTTCCCCATTAAATTCCTCTTCCCGAGAATCAGAGCTGGCTCTGTGACTCACTTGCAATCATTAGAATGTGGCAGAAATGACCCTGCACTCAGAGGCCAGGTCAAAGAAAAAAAGAAAATCATGCATTTTCCAGTCTTTTGGTAAATTCATTCTCCAAGAGCTCCCACTAGAGATCCAGGCACCATGTGTGGACAAGCCTAAGCCACACGGAGGCCATGAGTAGGTGCTTCCATTACAGTCCCCCACTGAACCCAGTCTTCATCTTTCAGTTCAGGTGCTAGATCAGCTGATTTCAGCCCCCAGGAAGTTTCCCAGCTGAGGCCCAAAACATAATGAAATAGAGAAGCCATCCAGCTGTGCCCTGCCCAAATTCCTGACCCACGGAATCCCTGAGGATAATACAATGGTTGCTTTATGCCATTAAGTTTGGTGTTGCTTATAACAAACCAGAACAAATGTGTACTAAACATCTCAAACCTAACAGGCCCCAGACCAAACTCTCAGTTATCCTTCCTCACTTCCCCATCCTCCCTGCCCTCCCACCCCCAAAACTCTTTTTTCCTACAACAATCTCTTTCCGTTCAGTACAATCCTCCATCCCATCAGTAGTGGACCAAATCCTTAAGTCATTTTGACTTCCCACTTCCTTTCTTCCTTCACACCCAGTAAGTTAGGACATCCAGTGGGCTCTACCTTTAAAATATATTCAGAATTTAGTCATTTCATCCCACCTCTTCTGCTGACACTCTAGTCCAAATCCCCATCATCTTTCACTTGAAATACAGCAATAGCTTGTTAACCAGCTGTCAAAGTAATCCTTTTAAAACGTTTTATCATGCTATTCTGCTCCAAATCCTCTTGCAGTTTCCCCTTTCACTGGGAGTAAAAGCCAAAATGGTCTTAAAAGTACCTATAGGACACTACTACCCATATTACCCTCTATCTTCACTTCTGACTCACTTTACTCTGGCCACATGGCCTTCCTGCTATCCTTCAAATATTCCAGGCACATTTCCGGACCTGGAATTCTTTTCCCTCAAATTCTGCATGGCTGCTGGCTCCTTCACTTTAAGTTCATCCTCAAATGTGAGCCCTACGCACAAACCATCCCATTTGAAATTCTATCACCACCCCTATACTCCCCACAACTAGAGTAGCAAGATTAAACACAGCATGGCCAGTTACATTTGAACTGCAGGTAAATATTTTTATTGAATTTATTGGGGTGATATTGGTTAATTATATAGGTTTCAGGTGTACAATTCTATAATGCACCATCTGTATATTATATTGTGTGTTCACTACCCCAAGTCAAGTCTCCTTCCATCACCATTTATGCCCCCTTTAGCCTCTTCTACCTCTCCATCCCTCTTCCCTCTGGCAATCACCATACTGTTGTCTGTATCCATGTCTTTCTTTTTTTTTCTTTGCTTAATCCCTTCACCCTTCTCACCCAAGTAACTTTTCAACATACCTATGTCCCACACAATACTTGAGACATACCTATGCTAAAAAAAATTGTTGTTTATCTATAATTCAAATTTAACTGTGTGTTCTATATTTTTATTTGCTAAATCTGGCAACCTTACCCACATCCTTTACCCTACTTTCTTTTCTTTCCATAGCCATTATTTCCTCTTAACATACTATATACTTCGTCTTCTTGCTAGAATAAAAGCTCTGTAAAAGCAGAAATTTTTGTCTGTTGTAGTCAGAATTCTTCAGTTGGTTCCCAGAACAATGCCTAACATACAATAAGCATTCAACAACTCGTTCATGAATGAGTGAATTTAAATCCATTCAATTGCGGCACTGAGTGGGCAAATGGTTTACCCAAGATCACAGAGCTCTCAGTGGTAGAAGCCAGTATTTGAACTCAGGTAGCCTTGTTCTAGCAAATTGGTTTCTTAACCACCATGCATACTGTTTTAAATACATTTTAAAGACATGTATTTTTTAATTCTCTATCCTCCCCTCTTAGCCCACCCCATTTATATAGGATATTTTACAGATGGGTCCCTAACCATGCATTTGCTAAAGGTGTTGGAAGGGAAGAGATCACTGTTTTTGACCATTCAGAGCACAGGAGATGAAAGCATTTGTCAGAGTGTATCAGATGTAACATCGGCGTAACCTTAACAGTATTTTTAATGTGTTCTCCTAAGAAATTTAAACCTAAAAGATCCCTAAATACATCCTCAATTCTGAGCAGACTAGTCTCCCTTCTTCTTCATGAACCCACAATCATCAATTTTAATTTACATGATTCCATGGATTTTTTTCAAGATCCTTCTACATATAAAACCTTCTATACTTATTCTCTCCCTTAATTCCTAAAACCAACTGACCAGTTCCTTCAGCTGAAATTAATCCCTTTCTTTACTCTAGTTCTCCTTCACCTGTGCCTATAGTCCCTTATCACTTTCTATTCTGTACAGTATTTTTTCAACTCATTTCAAACGTACAAAACCCCCCCCCACAAAAATCCACAACACCCCACAATAAACATTCTACCCAGATTCAACAAATGTTAACATTTTACCATATTTTCTTTATCTACCCTTATCTTCCGAACTAGAGGCCCAGTGCACGAAATTCCTGCACTGGTAGAGTCCCTAGCAGCAGCCGGCTGCTGGCCGGGTACTCCCTCCCTTCCCCCAGCCGGCCCCACCCCCCGGTCGAACTCCCAGACAACTCCCAGTCAAGGGGACAATTTGCAGACTATGCTTTTATTATATAGGACAGTGCTTCTGAAGGACTTGGGGGAAGGGACATCCTTCACCTATACAGTAAATTAACCAAGTACTGAAAAGATTGGCTAGGTATCATTCCCATCCTTTCACATAAGTGGGTCTTCTCTCCTAAACTTTGCTGTAAGTCATGTAGCATATAAACATGTTTGGGCACAACTATACATTTTGTAAGTACCAAGTACTCATACTTGCATTTTTAGTGCCTAGAACAGATCCAAGTAGGCATTTAACAGATACTTGATAAGTCAATAAATCTACCACCATTTCATCCAAAGACCAAAAATACCTCCAAGACAGGAAGGAAATCATCAGCCTTTTAAATTCCTATCATTTGACAAATCATCTTTTTAATTTTTTTTTTTTAATCTTCACACAAGGATATTTTTTCCATTGATTTCTGAAAAGAGTGGAAGAGAGGGAGAGAGATGGAAGGGAAGGAGGAGGGGGAGAGAGAAACATCGATGTGAGACCCATTGATTGGTTGCCTTCCCCACATGCCCCTACAGGGGCTTAGGAACCTGCAACTGAAGTATGTGCCTTTAACCAGGAATCAAACCTGTAACCCTTCGGTCCATGGGCCGACGATCTAACACTGAGAAACCCAGCCAGGGCCCAATCATCTTTTCAAATAAACTGGTAACAATAACAAAAAAGATCAGTTTCTTTCTGTAATTCTTTATTAAAAATACTGCTGTACACATAGAGACTGAAAACAGGATTAAAGATGAATAACCCAATTTGGGATCATGACATTAGAACTTAACATACTGGTGCTTTTTAGGGAAGTTGTTGACATCCAAATCACAGAACCAAGGTCAAAAGCAAAATACAAAGGTACCCTCAAAAATATTTACAATGAAGTAAATACACTAACAGAATTTAAAATAGGTACAAAAATTTGAAATGACCAACGCTACATGATTTCAAGGGTTGTCCTTTCTGTGCTTTTAACTATCGTAACAGGAAGGTATGGAAGTTTATATCCTTAATTTGACTCTTCTCAAAGAATAAAATCTTCCTATTAATTAAAAAGACTAACTTTTAGACAACCTCTTAAATGGAATTACACTATGGAAAAGAGGGCTCCCCCAAAAAACACCTAAGCAGAACTAAGAGTTCTATTGAAAACCATTCCCAATAAAAACTAAATGAAAAATAAATATAAAACAAAGCTTAAAAAAATATGTATTACCTGACACCAACTGTTTTCAGGCTGATGATATTTACTCATGAAAACATATGAGCTGTCTATGTTTTATATTCAAACCAAGTCCTGAGGTTATTAGGGGCTGAAGCAAACTAGCATTTATAACACAAACATTCTTGGGTTTGTGATTTGAACCTGCCTTGCAGAGGGGAGTTTGCTGGTCTATACAGAATGAGAAATTCAAGCCCTATTCTACCCCTGCCCTTCCTTAGCTTTCACAAAACATTGGTCCACAAATTAAATTTTCAAAAAGTTGCCAGACCCCAAAACGAAAATAGATGATCCCCTTTCATTTTCAAAGAAAACAATATTGGAAAAAATCTCCAGCCTGCTTATAAATTAAGCATTTCATATTTCTTCTAGAATACAAGTAGTTCTTTTTTGTACAAAAGAATTACAATATGATTTGTCAAAAAACATATAAAAAGACAGCTGCTCTTCTTCAAATACATGAGCTAATGATAAAAGACTTTTGCATGTTAATGTCTCCAAGTTCCTGTTCCTTTTACATAAAAAGAACATTACGGTGGCAAATGTTAATTATCATTTGAATATTAAACATTATGTTCTTTTAAAATCCATCCAGATCAAATGCAATCATTGATTTTCTTTTTAGCAACTGATGCTACCACAGGTGGACTCACTTGTTACAATGTGAGAAGCGTGTCTCTAGTCTTCAAAGCTTTCAGGTGAAGAGAGGTGCTTTTCCTTGATGCAAATCTCAAGGCAGAGAAAATCACTTTAAAGCTTATAAAAAGTGGACAGAGAAATATTAAAAACTTCTCTGAAAACTACAAATATGTTTAATCATTAAAATTGAAAACCATAACATCGGTTGCAAGTGCTTGGAAGTCTTTCCTGATCTTTTGAGTTTCCACATTTTCTTCATAGTTGCTTGGTGAGCACCCAGTGCTAGTAAAACATTCAGTGCTGGGAAAGGAGATACAGTCCTCATTACTGTTTTTTAAGAAAGAAAATTCCTATGTATTTGGCAGTCTTCAGTATCAAAGTATAAGTATTTCATTAACTAGAAATTCCATGAATACACAAGTTTGGCGACAACTGCACGTCCAAATATTAAGAAAGGTTAAGAGGAGGAAAATTCCAAAGATTTGAGATTGACTTATTCAGGAATATCCCACATATTATTATTAAAAGCACTATGACTTTGGGCTAAGCAGTGACTGCAAAGGCACAGCAGATTGTTATCCCTCCAGATTCAGGCTATAAAACTTCAGAAGCTCTTGATGCCAGACCACTGCTGTGTTTAGCTCATCTTCTGAACAGTGTCTCTGTGTCTGTATCCAGTGTAAAGTACCATAATAAAGCTGTGGTTTAAAGAACAAAACTTTATACAAAAAAAAAAGCAAACTTCAGTCCTTTAACACAATTTCTCAATTTTTTTTCTATTTAAAAAAGATTGCATAAATGTAAATGTATCTGACTAGCAGGAAACATCTTTTTTACAAAAGGCTCTGGTTGAATTTGGAGCAAAAAGTTCTATGAGCTCCTTCAGTTACTGTTTATCCAATCTTTACAGAAAGGATTTAAATCAAGTAATAGGGGAATTTGTATCTAACAAAATTCACTGATATTTCTTTTTGTGTGTTCTTTAAAACAAAACAAAAATCTCAATTTGAATTAACAGTGGGTGGCATATAGAGCTTGCATACAATACTCTTACAAGAATTATGCGCTACATTGAACTGTGAAATTATTTACCTGGTCCATTACATTATTCAGGGCAACCCATCCCCAAAAGAGCAAATTCTGCAACCCTCACTGACAAAAATGCTGTCCAGCATTGTTTCCAAAAAATATCCTTGCAAATAGATTCCCTTAATAAGTATACAATGTGGCAAAAGTTCAAAGATCAGAAAAAAGTCTTAAGAAAATTAAAATTAGTGCATATACAAGTGGAAAAAAACCAAAGCTGGAACATCAGTCGCCTAATGGTGCTCCTTAATCTAAAATAAATTCTTCACAGATTTGGCCCCAATGGCAGCCACAGCTCTAGGATGATTGAAACATTCTTCCTTTCAAGTAACAGTGTACCTGATTGAAATGCAAGCAGCTTTGCTCATCTTCTGTTTGTTTCCCAGACGTGAAATGAGATGATGAAAACAGTTCAGCTGTAGTGCAATTCGCTATAGGTTAAGCTCCTCAGCCATGTCCTGCGTGCTGTTAGCAAATACTACAACTGGCCATTGGCAGCTGCAATCAGTTCTTGAAAAGTGTTTTCAAAGCAGCGCTTTAAGTCACTGTAAGTCACCACAAGTACACTCTTCTCATCTCTGGAAATGAGGCTTATTTTTTCTGGCACACCAGCATCTAACTGAAACAGATACATTAAAAAATATGAAGTTCATACCACACAGAAGATTATCTACCTTATCTACTTTAGGACAACACTTGGCAATGATGATAAACATTTAAAATTGTTTGTTACATTTGCTTCTGGATATACATAAATATTTCATACCACCAATCAGTAGGTACACTTTTAACTCAGACGCTTTTCACACAAATGCTGCCCTATTTCTCCCTATCTTTCATGCTTTTTCTAATTGCTTGTACTATATAGTATAACTTAATTATTCCCTCAATATCTCCCAACTTTTTTGTATCACAATTACAGTGCAATGAACATTTTCATCTCAACTTTTTCTTCTGTAGAATTACTTCCTTAGGAGACTTAAAAGTACACTGAATCAGAAAGTATGAGTAATTTTATAGCCTATCACATACAGCCAAATTGCTTTCCACAGGATTTCAGACACCATAGCCTTATAAGTTGTACCAATTTAGCAGCAACTCCATATCAAATGAGTGCCTTGCTGTTTTAATTTATAATGTTATTAACATAACCAAATGCTTTCATATATTCACTTTTGTTATTTCCACAGTGTGAATGCCAGTTTATAGTCTTTACCCACTGATCTATAAGGATACAGCATAGTATTTTAATGAGGTATCTATAAAGTATAAATACTAATCCTTAGTCCATCAAAAAAACTCATCTTGTCTTCACTTTATTTTTGTTAGTTTTTAATGTCCATTTTTCCTTCTTTTTTCATTAATTAATTCATTAAAAAACATTTAAAACTAATTCTGAAGACTCAAATTTAGAAATAACTTTAGCAGTTAATTTCAGTCATTTCCACCAAAATAAGCTATGTTAAATTTTAATTTTTATATCATCAATATGGCCATCCCTCCTTTTCAATTTATTACTTTTTCCAAATTTAGAAAATTGTTACATTTCAGATTTGGAATAGATTTTATTTACTACTAGTTATTTTATGAAATGAAATAGAACTTTCTTCAAATTTTCAATTATCTCCGCCTTATTCTATCAAATCTACTTGTCAGTGTTTATACCTGTTCTACAGTTTTAGTTATGGTACTTTGATACTACGGATAGTATCTTCTAAAATCTAATAGACTTATTCTTCTCTCATTGCTCAAGAAAAACATTTTCCCCTTAAGGGAAAAGGGCAAATGAATATATAAATCATATTGGATTAGTTTAATGGTACATCATACAGTTTTATTCTGTCTTAATGTAAGTTATTGACAATACTCTCTCAAGAGTTTTAAGGAAATTCAAACAAGACAAAGTAGTGCTTAAAAACAGATATTTTTCCTGGAGGGTTAACAATGTATGTTAACAGTTCTAAATGATGTGACAGAGCCGGTATTTTCTTCCCTAGTGCTTGTCATTTAGGGACAGTTGAGACCAGGACACAGCAAGTGTTTTCTATAAAGGGCCATTAGTAAATGCTTTAAATTTCAGGGCTACATACAACCTCTGTCACATATCCCTTCTTGGTTTTGTTTTTTTAAAACAATCTTTTTAAAATATAAAAACTATTCTTAGCTCGAAGGCTATACAAAAAATGCCTGTAGAATGAATTTGGCCTATAGGGCACAGTTTGCCAACCCCTGATTTAGATATAAAGCTATAAAAGACTAGGATTTGCTTCTGGAAACCCATTCTAAGCTCTGTAATTCTAAGTAATCCGTAAGGGAAATGCATTCCTTCCTTCCTCTGTAAATTCTCTCTTATTAGCCCTTTCAAAAACACAAAGTTCACCTCTCAAGTAAATTTATGATATATCTTCCACCTAATTTTCCATTTATAATGGCTGGGCCTACTGACATTACTGGTATTGTGCTTTTATGATTATAATACCCATAGTTAACAGTAAATGGACTCATAACATGCAGGACATTCAACTTGACTCAGAATGACTTAGAAGAAAGGAATTCAACTTTTTAAAAATACTTAATCACAGAATTATTTTGTTTTTCCACTCGTTTTATGTGATATAACAAAATAACATACAAATAAAATATAGTATAATGGGGTTGGGAAGGCAGTCATTTTGTGACATTTACCACAATAAAAAGACCCACAATGAACATTTTGGTGTTTAAAAATTCCTATTCTAAAAATTAAGTACAGCCCTGGCTGGATTGGCACAGTTGGTTGGAGCATCGTCCCATACATAAAAGGTCTTGAGTTTGATTCCCAGTCAGGGCACATACCTAGGTTGTATGTTTGATCCCTGGGGTGCATACAGTAGGCAACCAATGGGTGTTTCTCTCCCACATCAATGTTTCTCTCTCCTTTACCCTCTCTCACTAAAAAACAATAAAAACATATATATCCTCAGGTGAGGATTTTTAAAAATTAAGACATCAAAAAATTAGTAATAAAATATCTTTAGACTATAGACTACATCTTAATTTCTTGAGTCTTAGTATTTGTAGAAAATGCAACTCTACAAACTGTAGATAGCATTTATGTCTTAAAAATCCAGATACAAATTACCTTGTTAAGACAAGAAATGATATGACTGAGGTCAATCCAAGGAGCACCTGCTTCTGTCACCTGGTGAAAAAGATGATCCCTAAAGAGTTTCAACAGATAACGGTCTCCGGTCTCTGACCAGGTAGGATCCTTCTGAAACCTGAAGAAGGTAATATTTTACCTCAGTAATTCATACTATATGCCACATGGCCATATGTTTATTTTTTCTGACTCAAAACTAGCTTTATTTTATTTTCTCCAAAAGTTATTTATTACCTCCAAAAGTTATAGGGAAGCTAAAAAAATTTTTTTTTCATATTTTATGCTCATATTGCCCAGGTTCTTTTTTTTTTTTTTTTTAAATAATTTCATTTAACATGCAAGTATATGAATATCAGTTTTCAATTCTCAAGGGCAATCACCCCTTATACATCTGTATTTTAGAATAACTTCCTTATTTAAACCACTATCATCAGATAAAATGGGGAAGAAGGAAATGTCTTTAGATATCTTTAGAAATAGGTTAAAGAGATTATCCTTTCCCCCCTCCCACCCTCAGATTACAGAGAAGAGAGAGATGGTCAGGTATGTTTTTACTGGTGAGCATAAAATAGAAACCTGTTTAGGAAACAAAAAGGGGGTAGATTTTGATTTCCTACTCTCATGTGATGATATGATGAAAGTGTGCTGTGCCCAATGTTCATAGCAGCACAATTCACCATAGCTAAGATTTGGAAACAGCCTAAGTGCCCAGCATCAGATGAGTGGATTAAAAAACTGTGATACATCTATACAATGGAATACTACGCTGCTGTAAAAAAGAAGGAAAGCAGAGGGAAGGCAAGAGGGGGAGGGGAGGTAGAGATCAATCAAAGGACTTGTATGCATGCATATGAGCATAACCAATGGACACAGACACTGGGGGGGGGGCATGTGCTGGGGGAGGGGGTGAAGGGGGAGTGGCCAGGGAGAGGCCAATGGCGAACAAAGAAGACATATGTAATACTTTAATCAATAAAAAATTTTAAAAAAAGGAAGTGTGCTGTGAAGAACTGGAGAACAGACCAGATTACCAGTTCGTTTTCAGCAGCCTTTGGAACTATGGTCCAGTAAGGAAAACAAACATTCAAATAACCAAAAAAAGTTGTAACTGCATATTTAAATAATGCAATTAAGAAAAAGAGATATAGTACAGAACAGAAACATGAATTCCTCTGTAAGACAAGGATAGCTTTCCACAGGAAGCAGTGGATGCTCTTCCCAGAGGAAGGATGCTCCTTAATCAAAGACATCAATATTTGCAAAGGATCATTTAGGAAACATAAGAAAGGTCAGTGTGGCTGGATGGGGTTGGATGAGAAAAGACTAGACAGATAAAAAGGAGTACAAAGGGAGGGTTAGAGAGTAAGGACAAGGAGGAGAAAGAAAACACTAGGACAATGAGTGAGAGAAAAGAGAGGAGGAGAAAATTAAAAGCAAAAAAGGCAGATCTGAAGCAAAGATAAGAGGGGAGAGGTCAGATTATGCAGCGTTAGGTCATGTTAAAACATTAGTCTAAAAAAAAAAAAGAAAAACATTAATCTGCATTCTAAGAACAAGGTGGGGGGGGGGCACTACATGGTTAAACACAATTATATGTGTGCTTTACAAAGATCATTCCAGGGACTTCCAATTAAAATTGATTAAACATACCCATTTATCTGTTTCCTTTCAAACCCCCACCAAATCTGTAATAAATGTCTTTAAAAGGGTGTAAACACACAAGGACAAAGGGATCAGGAGCAACAATAGCCGATACACACACACACACACACACACCCCCCACAGAAATTTGGAAGGTAGAAAGCAGAAGGTAAGTGGTATGACTTAGCAGAACTGAACTATAATGCTACAGGGAGCATAAAAAGAGATCATCATAAGAAGCCAGTCATAACAGTGAGGCTCAGGGGCTGACGTCATTCAGTACTGCTTAAAGATCCTGGTGTGAACTGAGGCTGGAAACAACAGAGTAATAAAAGGTTCCATAAACAGCAAACAATAAACCCATCTCTCAACCAGGAATCTTCCTAAAAAGGGTGGAGAGAGCATCTCCAGCCTCCAGTATAACAGGCAAAGCAGGAAATCAGGAACTGAGGAGTGATGGGTGAGACAGTTTAACCAACACTTTCTCCCTCCTTGCCTTCCCAAACCTTGGCTATGGGGTTTATACTACAGAGAGAAGGTTGGAAGATTCTTTTCTGGATATGCTGACCTGCCCAATAGAAATATGGACATTTGGAAGCCTACCAAAAAACCCCCCACAAAAGTCATACCTAACAGTATCACACATTCTGCTTTGTCACAATTTCTGCCTCCATAAGGAGCTTCCCATTAGTTTTTCAGGGCCTCATTTTATTTATTTACTAGAGGTGCAGTGCACGAAATTCGTGCACTGGGGGTGTGGGGGGGGGGGGTCCCCCCCCTCAGCCCAGATTGCAAGAGGGTGCCGGCTAGGCCAAAGGACCCCACCGTGCACAATTGGGGCAGGGGAGGGATGCAGGAGGTTAGCCAGCCAGGAAGGGACTGCAGGAGGACTCCAGGGCATGTCCAGCCCATCTCACTAAGTCCTGATCAGCCAGACCCCAGCAGCAAGCTAACCTACTGGTCAGAGCGTCTGCCCCCTCGTGGTCAATGCACATCATAGCAACTGGTCAACTGGTTGACTGTCTGCCCCCTGGTGGTCAGTGCATGTCATAGCGAGCGGTTGAGTAGCCTTAGCATTCATTAGCATATTATGCTTTGATTGGCTGAATGGATGACCGGACACTTCGCATACTGGGCTTTTATTATATACAATTTATTTATTTATTTATTTGTTTGTTTGTTTGTTTGTTTGTTTATTTATTTATTTATTTGATTTTAGAGAGGGAGAGAGAGAAACATCAATAAGAAACATTGATCAGCTGCCTCTTGCATGCCCCCTACTGGGGATTGAGCCCACAACTCAGGCATGTGTCCCCATCAGGAATTGAACCAGCAACCTCTCAGTGCATGGGACAATGCTTAACCAACTGAGCCACACCAGCCAGGGCTAGAACCTCATTTTTAGTATAAATGGACAGCCAAGCATCAAAAATGCTTTGGAGAATAAAACAAAGCAAAGCAAATTCTTTCCTATGAGATATTGCAGGAAACAAAAAAACTTAAAACCAAAAATTTCTAATTGACAGCCTCAGAGAAACCAAAATTAAATGCTGTAAGAGAGAAACAGAGTGCTAAAAGTTCTTGAAAATTAAAAATGATCGCAGAAATTTAAAAACTGAAAGAAAAACTAGGAAAACATTTCATTTTAGACAAAATAACTTGAGATAATTGCCTAGAAAGAACAAAAAGATATGATACAGTAAATAGAAGAGAATATTAGAAAATCAGTTGCAAAGTCTAACATCTGAACAATGGGAATTCCAGAAAGAGAAAAGAAATTACCAAAGAAACAATGACTACAAGTAAAGAACATAAGTTTCCAAGATGAAAAGGGCTCATGTGTTGATTCAGCAGAATGAATTAAACACTCACACCAAGACACATCAGTATGAATTTCTGAACATCAGTGATAAAGACCCTAAAGCATGGTGGGGAGGGGAAGGATTTGGAAAGAAAATGGCTTTAAATCTGTCTTGAAGTCAAAAAGACTATGGAGCAATGCCTCAAATTCTGAATGAGATGATCACTCCTATAACTCAGCTATGTACTACTAGAGGTACTAGTTAATACAAGTCACTCAAGAGGAATTAAAAGTATATAAATTAAAAAGGAGGAAATATAACTAACAATACTTGAATATTTGACCATATATCAGAAAACCCAAGAGAATCTACTGAAAAACTGTAAGACAATAGGGCATAAAATTTATAGCAATCTATTATTTTCATGTATATTTGGTAACATGCAGTCCAGAAGACAAAATTGGGGGAAAACTCCCAATTATAATAACAATAAGAAAAAATACCTAAGAATAAACTTCTGGTGATATAACTATATAAAGAAGTAAAAAAAAAAATTCAATAACATGCCATTATCTTGGTTAAGAGAACTCGTCATCTAAAAACACAAATGGTCCTTAAGTTTATTAATAAACCTAATATGTTATCTTCTCAATAAAAATACCATCAGATTTATTGATTTGTGTGGTTTTTTTTTAACTAAAACAAGCTAATTATAGAATTTATACAAATTACTAAATGGTGTTAGGAAAACAATAAAACAAGACAAAATAAAATGGACATAAGAACTAATAACACTATTAGGTTTTAAAATGTCAATCATTAAAACATTGTAAAAGATGCTGCCTTAAACTAGTGTGGAAAAGCTAGACTAGTCAATAAATAGTTTTTGGACCACTGGGTAGTCTTCTGGGATTCATACTTTACATCCTATAGAAATCCCAAATATATATATAATTTAATATTAAAAAAAAGAAACTATAAATATTCTAGAAGAAACCATGAAATAATTCCTTCATAATCTTACAATGGAAAAGATCTGCCTAACTATGACTCAAAATCTAAAGGCATAAAGCAAGTTTCATCACTTAGACTACATATATAAATGCCTGCATGGGAAAAATTAAGCAGTCAAAATAAAAAAAAAATTAAAATAAAAACCACAGGGCAAATCTCTCTCAATCCTATATATCACAGAAACCTGACAATCCAATTAAAAATAATAATGAGCAAAGAACAGAAGAGAACAAAAATGATCAAAAACATAAGATTGGCAACATGCTCATTAAGAATAAATAAATAAACAGATAAATAAATAAATAAGGGAAATAAGCCCATCAGAGAAAGTCAAATATTACATGATCTTATTCATATGTGGAATCTAGTGAACAAAATAAACTAATGAACAAAATAGATCCAGAGACACAGAAGCATGGAACAGAATGCAGTATCTGAGAGAAGGCGGGGGAGGGTTGGTGGGTGGGAAGCTATCAAAGAACTTGTATGTACATATGCATAACCCATGGACACAGACAACAGGGTGGTGAAGGCATGGAGCAAGGGGCAGGGGCAGGCTAGAAAGGGTCAATGGGGTAAAAGGGGGACATATGTAATACTTTCAACAATAAAAATTTTTTAAAAAAAGAATAAAATACAAACTAAAACTGCATTTATCAAGTTGACAAAAATCCAAAAAGTTTGAAAAAAGTATTGTTAGTGAAAGACTCCTGTGCATTGTAGACCTTCTGTAATAGCTATCAAATTACAGGGACATTCCCACTGACCTAACAATCATAACTGGACCTCTATTTATGCACACACAAAATTAAGTGAGTCCCTACAACATTGTTAATACTGGCACAAAAGACTGGAAACAACCCAAATGCTCATCAATAATAACTAGAGAAATAGTGTATCCATAGGATGAACTATTAAATGGCCATAAATTATGAGGAAGCGTAGCATATTTGGTTAAGAGCACAGACTGTGAAACCATACTGCCTGGATTTAAATCAGGCTCATATACTTATTTTGTGGTCTTGGACAAGGTATTTACCTCTCTATGTCTCAATTCTCAGTTGAATGGGATACTAACAACATCTGCATCACAGGGTTGTTATGAGGATTATGTTGTCATATTTGTAAACCATTGACAATAATATTTAGAATACACTAAACATATCTGAACAAAATGATTTCCAAAATACATTGTTACGAGAAAATAAGCCATATACAAAAAAAGCAATTGTGTGGTTTATAATTTGTATATATTAAAAATTGATGGTGGAGCCCTAGCCAGCTTGGCTCAGTAGATAGAGCATCAGCCTGCGGACTGAAGGTTCCCAGGTTCAAGTCCGGCCAAGGGCACATGCCTGGGTTGCAGGCTCGTTCCCCAGTAGGGGGTGTGCAGGAGGCAGCCAATCAATGATTCTCTCTCATCATTGATGTTTCTATCTCTCTCTCCTTTTCCCTTCCTCTCTGAAATCAATAAAGAAATATATTTCTTAAAAAAAAATTGATGGTGGAGAATGGGTGTGGATGTAAATAATATCCTATATACTAGTAATAAAAGGCTAATATGCAAATCAACTGAACGGCGGAAAGACCAGTTGCTAGATGTGCACTGACCACCAGGGGGCAGACACTCAATGCAGGAGCTGCCCCCTGCTGGTCAGTGTGCTTCCACAGGGGAGAGCTGCTCAGCCAGAAGCTGGGCTCACGGCTGGTGAGTGCAGAGGTGGTGGAGAGAGCATCTCTTGCCTCTGTGGCACCGCTCATGTCTGAGGGCTCCCAGAATGCAAGAGGTCACAGGCCAGAATGAGGGACCACCATCCCCGAGTGCACAAATTTTGTGCACTGGGCCTCTAGTATAGTCATTACCAGGGAAGTATGTATAAGAAACTAAATAAAGGTTGGTGGCAGAAATTGGGGAGATTGGGCATATCAAGTATAAAAGAGAGATTTTATTATTTTTACTGTAAACCATTTTCTGCTTTTAAAAAATGTATCCATATATTATCTATTCAAAATATTTAATTAACAAAAATAATTTTCTGAGGACAATCTAAAATTATATACCCAATCATACTATTAATAAAGTGTGAAAGTAGCATAAAGATATTTTCAGACTGACAAAAACTAAAAACTCACCTTTCCCAGGAAGCTACAGGAGAGGGATGCTCTATTAAATAAAAAAAGAATAAACCAAGGAAAAAGGCAAGAAACAGGACATCCAACAGAAAGGGGGAGACAATGAAAACTCCCAGGATAAAAGTGAAGGGAAGTTCCAGTTCTAAAGTGTGAGTGTGAGCAGGCTTAAAGCGCAACTAGCCCAGATAGGATCAGGAAAAAATTTGAGGCTCCAGAGGCAATTTCTCTAAGGGGGAGAAAAAAAGAGAAACTGATAGGCTACCTATTTTTGGACCCCATGGAAAAGTGTTTTATAACTCTGGCAGAGAATTTGGAATGAACTGGCAGTAAATAGTTTTTAATTTGTTTAATAGTTTCCTATATAAGATCATTATTAACTCATGAAAACAAAAATAAAATAAAAAAGAAAATAAATAGTTATAATTACTAAGTGATGCAGCTATTAACAATATTTACCTTGTTATAAAAACATCAACACTAAATAAAGAGTTAACTCAAAATTTATGGATTAAGTTGTGTGTGTGTGTGTTCAGTTAAGGGAAGGGGTATGAAAAATGAAGCATCTTTCACAGGACAAAATCATTTGCTGAGTTAAACGATTAAAAAAATCAAGAAAAAGTACCATAAGCATACATCTATAATAATAAAAGCATAATATGCTAATTAGACAAGATGGCCAAACGACCTTCCAGACAACATTCCAGAAGAAGCCGGGGCTGCGAGGGCCGAGGCAAGCCACCAAGGCAAGCTGCCGCAACTGAGAGGGCCAAGCCCCTTACACAAATTTCATGCACTGGGCCTCTAGTTTAAAAATAAAGAGATAAGTGCCAGAAGAAACATAAGAGTTCCTAAAATATGGTTCAAAATAGTCATGTTGTCTTTATTTAGAAAAAAAATTAGCAAAAATACTGAGTCTTTTAAACTTGAAGAAATATAAGTGAACTTGAATTCTGTGGTCAAAAAATCCCTCAAGCGAAGACATTTATCTATCTCTATGAACAAAGGTGACATTCCTGAACTGTAACTTACACTGTAGTCACAATAGCTGTGATACTGCCTTAGCTGTCTTTGACAGTTAAGCAGTTCAAACATCAATTCTGCTTCTTTCTTGAACATATGATTAACTTACAAATGAGGCAGAACTAAATGACAAATAATGTAAGACGGTGATAGCACTGATATGAAACAGAAGATAAGAGACATGCAACAATTAGAGATTTTTGAAATCTCTCACCTGACCTGAATTGACCAAGCTTCAAAACGGAGACAGGGTTAAGGCAGTACTGATCACCATCAACTGTCCACTATGTGCAAACCACACTGGAGATCTAACACAGTATATTTTCTTTATGTATGTATGTATGTGAAATTCTTAAGGACAACCATGCCTAGGCTGTAGTTTAAAAACAACACCCTAATTAATGATTAACAATAGGCTTTAAGGTCACTTCACATGAGAATTTTCCCTTTTCCAAATAAAACCAGTTAAGGATAAGGTATACCCAATCTTATTATGCAAAACCATGCCCTTGATTGAAACCGTATTATAAAATACTGTAAATCCTTACTCCGGCCTCTCATTGATTGTTCCCAATTTTGCTAGAAGCCTAAACAGTCTTCCATTTTGAACCTCCTATAAAACATTTTAAAAAGAGACAGAATATTAATATTCCAGCTAATTGAATACAAAAGCAAAAGTTTACAAAAATTGGTATCCCGCACCAATATTACCTTTAACCAACAAATCCTAATATTCCAACCTTCTGGTTATACTTTTAAATACAATGTGCCCATGCCATTCAATAGTAATACTCAAAATTATACAGCTGGTCATTTTTAAAAGTTTTGTTAAAATAATTTACGTGAAAAAAAAATCAAGATTTTTGTCAAATGAATGTATCAAGGCCATGAACAAAAAGAAGAAAACAAATGCCACATAGAAAATTAAAATACTAATCATTAAGTTTGGGCAAAAATATGTGCAATCTTAGCCAACTATGCACTATATTCTGCACAATAATTAGTATGCTTTTTATTGATTTATACACAGAGATGCAAGCCTGTATACAGGCTCTTACATGCACTCTTTACCTTTGCAAGGTCCTCCTCTATGACATCATTTCTCATTTGAGCAGCATCCAACTGAGTATAAAATCGAGCACCGATCATGGGCATGATGTCATTAACACTTCGCATCCTGTTCTGATCAGTCAACAGATACCTACCCAACATACAGAAGAATTACTTGAATGCCAAACATGCAATTTGAGAAACAACATGACCCACAAGCGTGTAGCTACCATTGCTGCTATCATATCAGTACGCACAAATTTGAAAACATTTTTTCATGCAAGTCAAGTTCACTTTTCTCTGGAAAATCTTAAGGGCCAATGGAGAAAACTGTAAACATATCTCTTTCTCTGCATTTTTACTTTTTATTATGAAAATGAGAAAGGAAAATTTAATAGAGTTATACTTACCATTTCCATTCTCAAAACCTTCTTTATAATAGTGAGAGATGAAAAGATTGCTACACATTTTTCTGGAGAGGTGAAATAGGGGTTGGCTGTAAGGGTTCCTCAACAATAATTTCTGAAACTAAACCTGGGTTTTCAATTTTGATAAATCAAACGAGTCTCAGCTTTTTAGGAAGCTGCCCTCTGCTCTGCAACTTCATTTACCAGCTGTCATGGTATATTTATTTCTGAGAAATCTTCATGCACTAATACACATCAGAAGAGACCAATTAAATTTCTTCTATTGTTACAACTAAGGCAGAAAATAATTTATGTTTCAAAGGGCCACCTTATAGAACACAATAATTAATCACCTATTATTGCTCATTCTGATAGGTAAGCCATTTCCTAACCCTTCTCATTAAAGAAGCTTCCCACTCATTCACTCTCTGCTTAAACTTGCCTGATTTTCTTCATAGGGTTTATCATTATCTGCAAACATCTTACTTGTTCACATGTTTATTAACTCCTCCCCATTAAGGTGGAAGCTCCAGAAGATGAAAATTTTATGCATTTGTTCAAAGCATCTTTAGCACCTGGCATATAGCAGGCATTCTTTCGTTGAATAAATGAATGGTTATATTCATGTGAATAATCAATATCTTACCTACTCATCTCGTAATTACTGACATATTTACATCTAACTACTCATTTTACAAGCTACATGACTTTGGCAAGTTACTTTACCTCTCTATGTCTCAGCTTTGCCACCTTTAAAATGGAGCTAATAATGGTACCTAATTCCTAGCGTTTGGGAAAGAATTAAGAGACTTAATTCATATCAGTCAGTTTGAAAATGCCTGATACATGGCTTACTGCTCTATAAATTTTAGTTACTGATTAATATTAAAGTATGACTTTTGCCGATTCACTTTTTAAGGAAAATTTCAATGAGTAGGGAAAATTACTAAATCTCCATGTACCCATCACCCAGTTTCAAAAACTGTTAATGTATGGCCAACTCTGTTACATTTATATTCGTTACCCTCTCTTTTTTAAAAGGAAATTTTGGAGATTATAACTTGAGATTAGAGACATCCTCGGTGCTGCAAACTAAGGCCAGAATCACAGCTGTGATCATATATGAAGCAAATATTTTCACTTAAAAGAGAAATCATCTTATTTGATTAACAGGAAACAGGTATCACTGGCTCTGTCACAAAGACACTTATGCCAATGTAACAAAGCACAGGTGAGCAGCCCCATCCTCCATCCCTCAATTCCATACCCCAAGGCCAGTCCAAAAACAAATGGGATCATCCAGGGCTACAAGAAAAATCAGAAGAAACAGCTGGAAGCTAAAGAGAGACTGAAAAGGATCTATAAGCTCTAACTGCTTCTAGAACATAATAGGATAAACTGCAATAGAGACATCCTATTCCTAGCATGTGTTCTCTAGAATAACTTATAATAAGGGTTGTCTGGAATTTCCAAATGTTAGAGGTATCTTGGACAGGGAGCAGTCCTTCTGTGATGACAGTAGTCCACAGTGGGTTTTTCTTACACCAAATTTATTTTAAACCGGCACACGAGGATTCCTTGGAGTTTGAAGATACTGGAGAAGCATAGAGACCTTTACATATATGTTTTCTGGAATGGATGTTCTGGCCATAGAGTATATAACTGAATCATACCTGAGGTTTATTTATGAAAGCTTTCACAAAGATAACGACCACTCTCTAGAGCAGTAGTCAGCAACCGGTGGTCCTCGGACCACTGGTGGTCCGTGAGGTCCAAAAGGTTGGCGACCGCTGCTCTTGAGCAGCACTAATAGAACTTTCTGAGATGATGGAAATGTTCTATGTCTACACTATCCAATATTAGCCAGGAGCTACAAATGGCTTTTGAGCTCTTGAAAAGTGGCTAGAAACTAAAGAACTAAATTTTATTTCATTTTAACTAGCTTAAACTTAAAAGGTCCTATGTAGCTAGTAGATACCAATGCAGCCTTAGAGGGTACCCTTTGGCAAAATGTTTAAAACATCAGTAACTGATTTAAACACAGTGGTTTATAAATTTATTCCAAGAAATATATACTTAGCAATAAAAATAAATTACAAGTTGCTTAATTGTGTTTTGCCTGATTTTAAATAGCAGTCAGTAAAATAAACAGAATCACTATTAAAAGGCCCTTATGAAACAGCTGTCTTATCTCATATGACCATTATACATGTTCAATTGTATATTAAAACTTACAAAATCAGATTCTTCAGGTCAGAAGAGTAGTTGATTGTCACCAGTTCCATGGCTTTCTGTAAATTCTCTCGCTGAATTCCTGCCAAAGAGTTGCAAGCCAAAGCCAACACAACTTTTCCTAATGATATCAGATCTGCTTGCTGACATGGAAGAATAAATATATCTTTTAATTTTTATTTTAAAAGAACAAATTTAATACACTCACACTATTGCCTGCATGGAAAAAGTACTTATACAAAGAAGCTGCAGAGGGGTCTCAAATATTAATGATCATCAGAATCAGATGGGAGCTTATCAAAAAGAATTTCTGAGCCTCTCCACCAGAGATTCTCATTCAATAGGACTGAAAAGAGGTCCAACATTTTTAAAGCATCCAGGTAATTATGATGAATGTAGTTCTAGATCTACACTGTAAAAAACATTACTCTAAAAAATTCACATGCCAACTACAGAACTACTGCCTTAAATTTTTAAAAAATTACTTAAATAGAGCTGATACTCTTACTATTATAAGAAATTTAAGGCTGGTTATTATACACTTGCTTTACTCTGATCATTGCAATTTATGATATGCACTTTCTCATTTTCCATGATGCCTAAAACATAGTGTGTACTTGAAAATTTACTTGAAGAAAACTTATTCCATTATTCCAAACACAACATCAGCCATTACCTGATTTTTCATGTACGTTCTTTAGGACACTGAAAATACTGCCAACCCAATGATATCCCATCTGTCGATGTTCTAAACAGACAATTATATTCCCACCGTAAAAGATCTTTGAGCTCCCTAACCACCTAGTTTCCCACGGGTTTTTCTTTTTTTCAAATTTACCAGTCTGAGGCCTTTCTTCTGAAAGGATTTTCAAAAAACAGCTAGCTGAATTGAGGTGAGCTCCCCGTTACCTATTATAACTCCAGGAAACAAAATGGTCACCTCAAGAGGCCCTGCTTGGCAGGTAACTATTAATAAGCACATGCCTGGGAGAATGGAGCAGCTCAGAGTTAAGTTAAATTATCTAAAGTAATTTCTACAGAAAACTTCTGTAAATCTTCAAAATCTGAGATCTCATCTGAATTATTGGATATATGTTCATTTGCTGAATATTGGTTTAGTATAAGGAGTTTTCAAACTTAGCTATAAATTAACATCATCTGAGGAGCTTAAAAAACAAACAAAAAAATCACCTAGTGGCCATCCCCTCATCTCAGTTCTGATGTCATTAGTCTGGGGTGAGATCTAGATATTGGTATTTTTCAATGCTTCTACAAGAGATTCTGATATGCAGCCAGGGTTGAAACCTACTGGTTTTGTGGAATGTTTATAATGGTATATTTGTGACATCAGGGGAGTATTTCAAGGCAATCACTAATGAAACTTTAACACTACATAACTATCCTTAGCAACATTCTACCCAAATAATAAAGTATAAGAGGAAGTTAAACTCCATTACTAAAATAACATGAAAAAGTTCAAATTCAAAAATTTATCCCAAACTAGCATTTGTGAATCTGACACTGTGAACATAAGATCCCTTAATTTGTGGAAAAACTGATTAGAAAAACAAGCTACTTTGAATCTGTGAGAACAAGAGATACCAAGAATGCATGCCAGAGAAACTGTTTAGAACTTCATTAGAGGCACAGAGTTAGGAGCCAGGGAAGAAGGGAAGGTGACATGGGGAAAGGTCACTGCTGCCATCGTTTTGTTTCTTTCTCTGGAGGGCACTGCCGTGAACAAACTCAAGAAGGATTCCCCTCAGTCATTCTCAAGATCAAGTAAACATTCCACGTTACACTAAATGAAATCATAAATCAGTGCATGTAAATACTAACTGGAAATTTCTCTAAGTGTTGTAATCCATTGTCGTCAGCAAAGCACACTGAAGGTTATTTATCAAGTATGTGAGCAGCATGTACCAACACACAACCTTCCAACCCTTAAAACAGTAGAATTTTCAGGTTAGCTCCACTCTGAATTGATGCTGTAACTACACCTCCCACTTAGAACATCCCATTAATCCCTAACACAAGACAGGAAAACAAAAGTCCAAGAGAACTGAAGGACTGATGGGTTTAAAGAATAGCAGCATCTGACTTAAGTACTTCCTACCACCATTCTAAAACTGACCAAAGGTAGGAGTATTCACTTTAGAAATAATATGTACACGTCACACAATCCAGATTAAATGAGAACTATTTTTTAAAATAAAAGACATTAATCAAGTCCTGCTTAATTAAGAGAGTTAACATCATAAAAACTCTATAACTCTCCTTTCCTTATTTCCCAGCTAAATAATTTTCCAGTTGTTATTTTGCTTCTTACCTCCATCTGGTTTTCCCCCCATTTGTTGAATTCTGGAGGTTTTTCCCCCCAACTCATTTTCAGTTTCTTCCTGATTCTTGATTTCTTGATTTTTCTGATTCTATCTATGGCTCTACTTATGTCCATTTTACTGAAAGTCAGTCTCTATTCACGTGTCTGAAACAGACTATGAAAAATAGACTACAAGAAACAATGTACTCCTTTCTCATGTGCCCTCTTCGCTATAAAATCACAATCCCCTTTTTGGAACTATTTTTAATTCTCTCCATTACCTTACTAAAAGCTATATGAAAAATCTTCCACACATATATACCACCCCCCCAAAAATAAAGAAAACCTGATATATCCTTTACTGCTGAAGATAAAGGGATGGTGACAACAGGTTGAAAGTAGCCTGAGTTTATGAATTAAAGCAGTTGTTAATTTATCAATCAATTGCCCCAAATGCTTACTTAAAAGTTGTTTGTAACTCTGGGATTACTTTTTCTTATGAAGAATTGTTTTTCAAGGTTAACTTCACAACTTGCAACATAACTGAAGTAATGTACATTTGCAAAGAAAAAAAAAGGGAAATAATATTGTTGTGACACTAACGGGGGAAAAAAATATCAACCTAGTTTTCCTTTATACTAGTAATTAAAATAAAAAGAAACTCTTCAGACTAGAAAAGAATAAGGAAATACTGTAAGGCTATTTTTTAAAATGTAGACATGAGGTTTCCAAATACTTGCAATAGAGACTGATGGCACTAGTTCTAAATTTATCTTCCAAAGTTTAATATTATTTTCCTGAATATATGAAAATCACTAGTATTTTTAACAGCCAATAATCAGTCACTTTTAGGAGCACAACAAATTATAAAGAACAATTTTCAGAGCCAATTAGTTAGTCAATAAATATAAGACAGAAGATAAGGAAAGTAGGTAAGAACAACCATTCTAGATTTAAAAAATAAAAAAAGAGGGAGCAAATCTCTTAGGCAGAAAGGAAGCTGCTGCCATTGGGGCAAAAGTAGCCACACAGTGGCCACTAAGTGGTGTGACCAACCAGGACAGGTTGGCTACTATTGAGGTTAGGTGGGCACAAGTAGAGCAGAAGACATGAAAAGTCTGCATACAACTAAGTGAATGTGATGAGTAGCTCCAACTCTTTGGGACTGCACTGCCTGTGGTAAGAGAAGGCCATGCATGAATTGGAATACTAAGCACTACATACACTCTACTTCTCAGTCTGTTCTTTCCTTTCTGTTCTGAAATTTTGTCTTATGATAATGTGAACTGAAATCTTTCAAGATTTAAACAAAAAATGTTGAAATGAGAAGGACAATGAGAAGGTGAGGTATCCTTGTTTTTCCATGTAATAAGAAGATATTCTACCTCATATCAACTTCTGTAAGTTAATAAATGTTCATAAACACACAAAAATTTTGCACAAAAAGAACATTGCCTTAAAATGACAGTTGAATAGCCTCCGAAAAATGTAATACAAACTGAATGATCTGAAACATACTTTAAATAGCCTCGTCACTTGTACAAAGTAATCAGGCAAAAGCAGCTACATTTAACAGTCCTTGCAGAGATAGGTTCTTATTCTACACCTTAAGATTAATCAAGAAAAAAGAAATAAAAAGCTAAGTACATAATGGGACCTAAGTCCAAACTATTATTATGAAATAATACTATAATCAAATTCTGATAATGTACAAGAAGTGATGGTCTTTGACTAAGCAAAAGAAAAAAATTACTTAAAAAATGGCAATACAACACTATTTCTTTGAAAATATTTCTAAAATTTTCAGATTGTTAGTGGGACAATTATTCTAAAAGTAAAAAAGAACAAAGTAAAATCTCATTTAATGTAATTCATTCAACTGACCAATTAATCTGTTTTAATTCTACTGAGGACAAATATCCTAATCACATAAATACATTTTCATTTGAACAGCTAGAGTCATTAATTCTGTATATTCCAACTTATAAGGGCTCTACACTAAATACATTAGTGATTAAGAAACCCATGTTCAAAGTTTGCATAAAAATCACCCAGAATAAATTAAAATCTACACTTAAAACCCTGAAATACTTTAAAATAAACAGAATTTGTCTTAAAAAACAAAAAAACCACACACACAATAAACAAAGAACCAAGCCTGTAGGTATTCATGTTAATTCTTACTCACCTGGTATTGAGCCATTAATGCCAATGGATTATTATTCTGGCTGTTATCAAATGTTAAGACATCAAATACACCAACACAATTTACTCGCAACCTTTAAAGATCAGAGATTTAAAGAAAATAGTTAAAATGAGATTTTAAAAATTACATACTAGTGGAAATTTATCATTTCCTATAATATTTGGAAGAACCTCAGAATATTATCTATTCTAACCTTCTGTCCTACTCCCATATAGCTTCTACTAATCACCATTTTAGAGATGAGAAAATTAAGGCTCAAAGATATTAAGGTTATAAAAGTTAGTAACTAATAAAGCCAGGACTATAACTCATATCTTTGACTACCAGCCCAGTGTTCTTGCCACTGTACCAAGCTGCTTCGTTCATGTAAAGAGCACTACTTAGCTTCCTAACACTTGCTGAAGATATACTAGCCAATATTGGAAGCATCTTACATGTATTAATTCATTCAACCCTCTCAATCATCTTATGAGAGAGGTACCTTAAAATGTAGAAAATGGTGAGGAGAGTACCCGTCTCAGGTTACTGAACACAATGAAGTTAAGGTACTTGACCAGGGTCATAAAGACAGCAACTAACAGAGCCAGGAAGCTAAGTCAACTGGTACTACATCTAGAGCTCTTCATACTACACTGCCCAAGCCAATTCTCAAAATTACAACTCAAATGAAACTCTGCTGAAGTTAGAGTCTGTCTACTTAACTCTGTCAGTGGTTCTCAAAGCATATGACCCAATCAGTAGCAACAGCATCACCTAGGAACTTGTTGGAAATGCAAACTCTCAGGCCCTGCTCCATATTTACTGAATGAGAACTCTAGATCCAAGTTTGAGCCCAATAATATGTGATAAATAAGCCCCCCAGGCAATTCTGATTCAAGCTAAAATTTGAGAATCACAGTTGTACAAAGAAAAGTTGTGTTGATATTACTTATATATCCCCCCAACCCTAACCATACATACCTCCAAACCCTTACAAGATTCTTGGTTAATAACCAGGCTTTTTTTTTTTTTAAGAATTCAACTTTTTTTTTTTTAAATTACAAATGAACTCAAAAGTCACAGCAATTCTTCTGGATGGAATATATGAAAAGGTAAAATTAAAAGAAATCATCATGCTTTGTTTAAAACCGGTCATAGGTTAAATGCACAATAAAGAAGCCAAAACTCAAAATGCTAGTACCTCGTTTTGCCAGTTATCAGAATCTTTGTTGGGTCCATAACTCGACATGCCAAACCTGCTGTGTGAATGGTACGCAGTGCAGAACTCAATTGGACAATATATGCCCAAATAAGAGATTCTGGCAATAATCCAGCATGCTGTCTGGGCAATGGTCCATCATGTTGACCTATAAAGCAAATAATAATTTAAAAAACTTATTTAAGTAATCAACTAAAAGACTAAAACATTCAAACCAAAATTAACAGAAAATTCACTTATATTCATGGTATAATTTGTCAATTTATACATATGTATACATGTAAAATTTAAGTTTAGTCTATAATTAAGGGACAAGCCCCAAATTTCCCAATTTGAGATTATCCTATCTAATAAAAGAGAAACATGGTAATTAGCGTATGACCGCTACCCTTCCCATTGGCTAATCAGGGCGATATGCAAATTAACTGCCAGCCAAGATGGCGATTAACCGCCAACAAAGATGGCGGCTAATTTGCATATGTAGGCACAATGCTGGGAGGCGAAAGGGAAAGGACAGAAGAAGCCCCCTGCCACTGACGGTGATCGAAAACCCAGGGGGGAGCTAAGAGCCGGGGGCAGGGCAAAGGCGGCCCTTTGGGCCGCCTTTGCCCTGCCCCCGAGCTGTGATCAGAGAACCAGGCGCCTTTGCCACCCTGGCCAGTGATAGCGGGAAGCAGGGGTGGAGCCAGCAATGGGAGCTGGGCAGGGACGGAGCCGGCAGTCCGGGGAGCTAGGGATCCCTTGCCCAGGCCTAAAGCCTTGGCCAAAGATGTTAGGCCTGGGCAGGGGTGGAGCCTGCAATCGTGGGGAGCTGGGGTCCCCTACACAGACCTAACGCCTTGGCCAGAGGCGTTAGGCCTGGGCAGGGGCACAGCCTGCAACTGCAGGGAGCTGGGGGTCCCCTGCCCAGGCCTAATGCCTCGGCCAGAGGCGTTAGGCCTGGGAAGGGGCAGAGCGGGAGTTCGTGGGGAGCTGGGGGTCGCCTGCCCAGGCCTAATGCCTCGGCCAGAGGCATTAGGTCTAGGCAGGGGCAGAGCGGGAGATCGCGGGGAGCTGGGGGTCTCCTGCCCAGGACTAATGCCTCCACCAGAGACCTTAGGTCTTGGCAGGGGCGGTGCCAGAGATCGTGGGTAGCAGGGGCGGAGCCGGGAATGGTGGGAGCTGGGGGTCCCCTGCCCAGGCCTGACACCTCTGCCGGAGGCCTCAGGCCTGGGCAAGGGGCCGATCCGGTGATTGGCGATCGGAGGGTGATGGGGGTCGACGCCTCTGGCCGAGGCATCAGGCCTGGGCGAGGGCGGAGCTGGTGATCGGGGGGAGAAGGGGGTCCCCTGCCCAGGCCTGAATCCTGGGCCAGAGGCATCAGGCCTGGGCCAGGGGTGGAGCCAGCAATCGGAGGGGTCTGGGGGTCCCCTGCCCAGGCCTGACGCCTGGGCCAGAGGCATCAGGCCTGGGCAAGGGGCCGATCATGTGATTGGAGGGTGATAGGAGTCAACGCCTGAGGGTTCCCAGTATGTGAGAGGGGGCAGGCTGGGCTGAGGGACACCTCCCCCACCCCCCCCCCCACCCAGTGCATGAATTTCGTGCACCAGGCCCCTAGTCCTATATAATAAAAGGCTAATATGCAAACTGACTGAACGGCAGAATGACTGGTCGCTATGATGCACACTGACCACCAGGGGGCAGACGCTCAATGTAGGAGCTGCCCTCTGGTGGTCAGCGCACTCCGACAGGGGGAGTGCCGCTCAGCAAGAGCGGGGTTCACGCCTGGTGAGCGCAGCTGTGGTGGCAGGAGCCTCTCCCACCTCCGCAGCAGCGCTAAGGATGTCCAACTGCCGCAGGGAACGGGCCTAAGCCGTCAGTCAGACATCCCCCGAGGGCTCCTGGACTGTGAGAGGGCACAAGCCGGCCTGAGGGACCCCACCCGGCCTGAGGGATCCCACCCGAGAGTGCACAAATGTCGTGCACTGGGCCTCTAGTACCTTTATATTATTATTAGCAACAGAGCTCTCACTGAACTGTTCTTTTCTGTGACCACTGTAATTACTGAACAATAAACAAAAATTATTTTTAAAATATGTATTTAATTGTGAACCATATAAACATAAATCTGATTAAAAACAGAAACTGTAGATATTGTTATTTTACTTAAAATATGGATAATCCTACCTTATATTATTGTTCAGGCATGTGAGACCTGTTCATTCTGTGGCTTAAGGAAAATAAAAGTCTCTACCATCATTTATGCTGAATGTTTTCTTATTCTCCTTATACTGCTCGGCCATTTCAGTTAGATATGATAACATCCAATTCATAAAGACACGAATATAAAACACTAAATGTCATTTATGTGTAAAGTTAAAACACAAAAATATCTGGTCTACCATAAGGAGTCATCATTTTGATTCTATCAATTCTTGTTTCCTAATATTATTTTCTGAGTCATTGTTAATTCTTATATCAGTAGAAAAGGAGCCATATAAATTTAATTCAGATTTTGTAATTATAGTAGTGCTCCCTTTCTTGCAGTTTCATTTTCTGTGGTTTCAGTTAAGTAATGTTGACCACAGTTAGAAATTAAATTGCCCCAACAATCAACATCATCCGCTCCTGACATCCAGCCATCAACATTGTCATGGCTCAATGATACAGAATGTCCAGAAGCAGAGGATTCTCCTAATATATCATCAAAAAGGTCAATAGTTGCCTACATCACAATGCCTGTCATTCACCTCACTTTATCTCATCACATAAGCATTTTATCATCTCATGTCATCATAAGAAGTACAACAATATATTTTGAAAGAGAGAGAGACCACATTCACATAACTTTTATTATAGTACTAAAGGCCCGGTGCACAAAAATTTGTGCACTCGGGGGGGGGGGGGGGGTCCCTCAGCCCGGCCTGTGCCCTCTCGCAGTCTGGGACCCCTCAGGAGATAACGACCTGCTGGCTTAGGCCTGCTCCTGGGTGGCAGAGGGCAGGCCCAATCCCTAGGTGCAGTCCCTGGATGGGCTCAGAGCAGGGCTGATTGGGGAGTTAGGGCGCCGCCCCCTGTCATGCACAGAGCAGGGTGGATTGGGAGGTTGCGATGCCACCCTCAGTCACACTCAGGGTGGGGCCGATTGGGGGGTTGGGGCACCGCCCCCTGTCACACTCAAGGCAGGGTCGATGGGAAGGTTGCGGCGCCACCCCCTGTCACGCACAGAGCAGGGCCAATCAGGGGGTTGGGGTGCTGCCCCGTCACGCACAGAGCAGGGCCCATTAGGGGGTTGGGGAGCTCCCCCCTGTCACGCACAGAGTAGGGCCGATAGGGGAGTTAGGGCACTGCCCCTTGTCACACACAGAGCAGGGCGGATCAGGGGGTTGGGGCGCCACCACTGTCACACTCAGGGCAGGGCCGATGGAGAGGTTATGGCTCTACCCCGTCACACACAGAGCAGGGCCCGTGGGGGGGGGGGGGGGGGGTTGGGGCGCCGCACCCTGTCACACACAGAGCAGGGCCCATCAGGGGGTTGGGGTGCCTTCCCCTGTCACGAACAGAGCAGGGTGGATCGGGAGGTTGTGGCCCCGCCCCCTGTCACGCACAGAGCTGCAGGGCAATCAGGGGGTTTGGGCACTGCCCCCTGTCACGCTGATCCGGTGCCAGGAGGCCTCGCAGCTCCGCTGATCCCGGTGCTGGGAGGCATATTACCCTTTTACTATTTAGAATAGAGACCTGGGGTCCGGCTGGTTTGCCCTGAAGGGTGTCCTGGATCAGGGTGGGGGTCCCCACTGGGGTGCCTGGCCAGTCTGGGTGAGGGGCTGAGGGCTGCTTTCAGGCTGGCGGTTGTTGACTGAAGCTCCCAACCGCTCCTTTTTTTTCTCTTTTTTTTATTTTATTCTGGGCCAGCTTTAGCTCTGGCTCTAGCTCTGAGGCTTCGTATCTGGTTTGTTTGCCGTTCTATAATCGAAACAATGTATAACTTCAGCTCTGAGATCCCGGCTGGCTGAAAGCTGGTTTCAGCTTCTTATTTGCAACATAGTACATAGCTGCTTAGAGTTGCAACTCAGAGGCCGCCAAGTCAGGTGGGGAACGTTGGAGTCCTCCTTCACTGCAGCAAGCAAGCCTCATGTTCGCTTCCAGCTGCCTGGCTGCCGGCCGCCATCTTGGCTGACAGTTAATTTGCATAAGGATATGCTGATTAGCCAATGGGAAGGGTAGCGGTCGTATGCTAATTACCATGTTTCTCTTTTATTAGTGTAGATATTGTTATAAATTGTTTTAGTATTGGTTATTATTATTAATCTCTTTCTGTGCCTAATTTAACATAGGTATGTAAGGGAGAAAACATCATACTGATACACATACACACAAACACACACATGGAACTTGGTACTACTCCCAGTTTCAGGCATCCACTCTGGGTCTTGGAATGTATTTCCTGCAGATAAAGGAGAACTACTGTGTTTCTTTTTTATTTTATGAAAGAAGGAAATATTTTTTTTTATAAGTATTGATTTTTAGAGAGGGGGAGGGGGGGAGAGAGAGAGAGAGAGAGAGAGAGAGAGTGAGAGAGAGAGAGCAACTTCAATGTGACAGAGAAACATCAATCAGTTGCTTCCCGCATGTGCCCTGACCAGAAATCAAACTCAAAACCTGGGTAAGTTCCCTGATAGGGAATCAAACCATCAAATAGTCCTAGCTGGTTTGGCTCAATGGATAGAGTGTCTGTCTGTGGTCTAAAGGGTCCCAGGTTCAATTCCAGTCAAGGGAATATACC
Organism: Myotis yumanensis; assembly: GCF_028538775.1. Taxonomy (NCBI): domain Eukaryota; kingdom Metazoa; phylum Chordata; class Mammalia; order Chiroptera; family Vespertilionidae; genus Myotis; species Myotis yumanensis. The sequence continues at coordinate 115,217,145 of NW_027223754.1, forward strand.
TTGGCTGCAGGCTCCTTCCCCAGCCCAAACCCTGGTAGGGGCTCATGCAGGAGACAACCAATTGATGAGTTTTCCTCACATTGATGGTTCTCTCTGTCTTTCCCTCTCTCTTCTACTTTCCCTGAAAATCAATGGAAAAATATCCTCAGGTGAGGATTAACAAAACACCAAATAACAGGCACACCGACAAGGGCAAGGTTAATGTATTTCAGAGAATGTAACCTTATAAATCCAAGTGTTCATATGGTAGTAAACAAACCTTTTGTCAATCAGATTTAAAGACAGTTAAATGGTTTTAATTGTAGAGATAAATAGCAATTAGGTAGTTATGGCTTGCCATAAAATTTCTAGGAAAAAGCAAATTTAAAATTCAAAAACTGCTATCCCTCAATTTAGACAGAACTAAAGATAATAAAATCTGGCCTGGAAGGCATGACTCAGTGGTTGAGCATCAATCTATGAGCCTGGAGATAAGGGTTCAATTTCCTGGTCAGGGTACATGCCTGGGTTGCGGGCTTGATACCCAGTGTAGGGGCTCATGCAGGAGACAACCAATTGATGAGTTTTCCTCACATTGATGGTTCTCTCTGTCTTTCCCTCTCTCTTCTACTTTCCCTGAAAATCAATGGAAAAATATCCTGTCATCCGGTCAGGATATGCCTTAGCATATCATTAGCATATTACGCTTTAATTGGTTGACCGGATGAGTGGATTACGCTTTAATTGGTTGGTCAGCCGGACCCCAGTGTGGGGCATGTAGGAGGCAGCCAATCAATCATTCTCTCTCATCATTGATGTTTCTCTCTCTCTCTCTCCCTTCCTCTCTGAAATCAATAAAAATATTAAAAGAAAAAAAAGATAATAAAATCTGGAAAACAATGTTAGATGACTCAGAATGTGGCTCTAGTGATAAATGCCAAGAAAATGTCAAAGACAACTATAAAGAATGTAAATAAAACTATTTAATAAATGTGGTAATAAGGAAAAGGAATATTTATAACAAACTAGAGGCCTGGTGCATGAATTCATGCACCAGTGGTGTCCCTCGGTCTGGCCTGTGGAATCGGGCCAAAACCAGCTACCCAACATCCCCCAAGGGATATCAGATTGCATGAGGGTGCAGGCCAGGCCAAGGGACCAGTGCATGATTGGGGCCAGGGAGGGACACGGGAGGTTGGCCAGCTGGGGAAGGAACCGCAGGAGGGCTCCAGGGGTGTCTGGCTCGTTTCGCTCAGTCCTGATCAGCCGGACCCCAGCAACAAGCTAAACTACCAGTCAGAGTGTCTGCCCCCTGGTGGTCAGTGCACATCATAGTGACTAGTCGACCGGTCGACTGTTTGCCCCCTGGTGGTCAGTGCACGTCATAGCGAGTGGTTGAGTGGCCTTAATATCGTTAGCATATTACGCTTTAATTGGTTGACCGGATGACTGGACACTTAGCATATTAGGCTTTTATTACATAGGATAAGTCCTTACTATGTTCCAGATCCTGTCTAGTTATATATCCACATTTTCTCATTTTAAACCTGTAATCGCAACTCCTATATGCTATGGTATTATTATTACCATTTTCTAAATTAGCACATTCCGTACAATATGCAATTTTTTGTGCTAATAAATTAAATAGTATAAGAAAACAATAGACTTCCATCTATGACTCTACAAGTTTATACAAACATTGGCCTTTATTTTCTTTTTTAAATATTCACATTGGGGCTTGGTGGGAGAGTCAAGGTGGTAGAATAGGTAAACATGGTACTCGCCTCCTCCTATAATGACATCAAACTTACAACTAAACTACAGAACAATCATGATTTAGAGCCACCTGAAATCTGGCTGAAGCTAAGTCCTACCACTAGAGAATTAAAGAAGCCACAATGAGACTGGTAGGAGGGGCAGAGATGCGGAATAGGTTAGTCTAAGATCCATGTGTGGCATTATTTTAATTGGGAGGGATATCTTGTCTACAGAGGTCCCCCCTAAAGATCAGGGGTTCAAGCCCCACTCAGGCCAGGGTTCCAGTGCCAGGAAGAGAAGTCATAGTAACTTCAGGCTGTAAAAACCAGCGGGTATTATGGCTGAGTGACATAAAGGTTGCTGGAATCCCATGCACTTCTTCTTAAAGGGCATGCACATTCACTCCTTTCAAGCTTCAGTGCTGGGGCAGTAGATTGGAAGGATCCAGGGACATGGGAGGGGAAGGAGGGGGGAGCTAAATTGTCTGGCATCAGGGTAAGAATTGGGGGTCAACTTTCTCCCAAACAAAAGTGCTGACAGAGATCTGCCGTTGTGGCTCAGTGGTTGAGCATTGATCCAGGAACCAACAGGTCACAATCCTCGGTTGCGGGCTTGATCGCAGTAGGGGCCATGCAGGAGGCAGTCGATCAATGAAGTTTCTATCTCATCAATGTTTCTGTCTCTCTATCCCTCTCTCTTCCTCTTTCTCTAAATATCAATAAAAGCATTTTTTTTTTTTTAAAAAAAGTGATGGCAGAGGTCACTGTTCCTTTTTTCTTTGCCAAGACCTCCCTGCCACTGAGCCAACAGTCAGGCATCCATTAACCTGGTCCACACTGTTCACCTCAGCCTGGTGATTCCCTGAGACCCTGCCCACCCAAGCTGTTTGCAGTGGCTTTTCCATATGAATGGCCTGTCCTACCTCAGGCTTCATACTTTCCTAAAAATCTCTCAAACAAGCAGCAGCTGTTTGCTCCATAACTCATAATACGTACCCCAAGGCCCGGCACTAGCAGCAGCCTGCCTTAGGTCACAGCTTGGCCACTCCTGTGTACCTCCAAACCCAACACAAATAGCAGCCATCTTCAGATTGCTCTATAGCTCATGCAGGATGGCCCCAGGCAGGGCACAGGCAGTAGCTGACTTTGCACCTCCCAGGAGGCCCAAGAGCCAGTACACCCAGTAGTCAGCTTTAGACCACACCAGATTATAACCCTATCACATCCACGAGCAACATACTCAAGGGGTGGACTCTGAGCACTAAAGCCCCACTGAAGCAAGTCCTGCTCCATAGGGGTGTCTCCTACACAGCAACTCTTCCCCTGTAGTCGCAACTGGTCCTCACAGCCGATTGGCCTTCCAGTGATGCCAACATAAATCAAGGCTCAACTACAACAGGACAGTGCAATCAGTTGCCTCCTGCATGTGCCCCAACAGCTCACATAAGGGTGCACCTAGAGTGCCCAGCTCAGGTACCTGGGAAGGCTGAGCCACTGGGACCTAAAGGACACCTACTATGCAAGGCCACTCTACCAATTCCAGGAGACATAGCAGCTCTACCTAATACATAAAAACAAACACAGAGAAGCAGTCAAAATGCGAAGAAACATATCACAAATAACAGAGGAAATCGCCAGAAAAAGAACTAAATGAAATGGAAGCAAGCAAACTACCAGATACAGAGTTCAAAACAATGATTATACGGATGCTCAAGGAACTCAGTGAGAACTTCAAAGAACTTAGTGAGAACTTCAAGGAACTTAGTGACGAACATCAATGACATAAAAAAGGACCAATCAGAAATGAAGGATACACTAACGGAAATGAAGAATAATTTACAGGGAATCAACAGTAGAGGGCGTCAAGAATCGAATCAGCGATTTGGAATACAAGGAAACAAAAAACACCCAATCAGAACAGCAAAAAGAAAAAAGAATCCAAAAATATGAAGATAGTGTAAGGAGCCTCTGGGACAACTTCAAGTGTACCAACATTTGTGTTATGGGGGTGCTGGAAGAAATTGAAAACCTATTTGAAAAAATAATTACAGAAAACTTCCCTGACCTGGTGAAAGAAATAGATATGTAAGTCCAGGAAGTGCAGATAGTCCCAAACAACAGGAACCCAAAGAGGTCCACACCAAGATACATCATAAGTAAAATGCCAAAGGTTAAAGACAAAGAGAGAATCTTAAATGTAGCAAGAGAAAAGCAGTTAGTTACCTATAAGACAGCACCCATACAACTGATTTCTCAACAGAAACTTTGAAAGCCAGAAGGGACTGGCAAGAAATACTCAAAGTGATGGAAAAAAAGGACCTACAACCAAGATTACTCTATCCTGCAAAGCTATCATTTAGAAATGAAGGTCAGATAAAGAGCTTCACAGAGAAGAAATAGCTAAAGGAGTTCATCACCACTAAACCAATCTTACATGAAATGTTAAAGGGTCTTCTTTAAGAAGAAAAAAAGATAAAAAGTATGAACAACAAAATGGCAGTAAATACATTTCTATCAACAACTGAATCTAAAAATCGAAGAACAAAATAAACTAATAAAATAGAATCAAAAGCATAGAAACCTGGAACAGACTGATAAATCTCAGAGGGAAGGTTGGGGGGGGGGGGGGGGGGGGTGTGGAAAGAGATTAACCAAAGAACTTACATGCATATATGTATTATCCATGGACACAGACAATAGAGTGGTTAACACCTGCTGTGAGGTGGGATCCAGGTGAAGGGGGGCAAAGGAGGAATAGAAAGGGGGAACATCTTTAGTGCTCTCAACAATAAAAATTTTAAAAAATATATTCACAATGGGAAAACAGAGGACTGCCTTGTAATAGAAGTTGCTGTAAATTAAAGTATACATGGTACATTTAGGGATATTACTACCATTCAAACAATACTTTCAAATATTAGAAAGAGGACTGATTCCTGCAAAAATGTAAACATCCTATATAATAAAACCCTAATATGCAAATCGACCAAACGGCAGAACAACCAGTCACTATGATGCACAGTGACCACCAGGGGGCAGACGCTCAATGCAGGAGCTGCCCCCTGGTGATCAGTGCACTCCCACAGGAGGAGCACTGCTCAGCCAGAAGCCAGGCTCATGGCTGGCACGGCCGCCTCAGAGGCAGTGCTAAGGAGCAGCGAGCCTGGCTTCAAGCAGAGTGGTGGTGGCAGGAGCCTCTCCCGCCTTCGTGGCAGTGCTAAGGACCCCTCGGGGGCACCTCGGACTATGAGAGGGCGCAGGCCAGGCTGGAGGGGAACCCCCCCCCCCTCCCCAGTGTACAAATGTTGTGCACCGGGCCTCTAGTATCAAATAATCAGTCAACACCAAAAACAGAATAATTAAGATTTTTTTTTTTAAACTGGAAAGAAGTACAATGAATCAGTGGTTCTCAACTGGGGGCAATTTTGCCCACCCTACAGGACATTGGCAATGTCTGGAGATATTTTTGGTAACAATACTGCAGTAGGGGGTTGCTACTAGCATCTCGTGGGTAGAGGCCAGGGCTGCTGCTGAAGATCCTGCAATGCACAGGATGGCCCCTATGAAAATAACTATTTAGCCCCAAACGTCAACAGGACTGATGTTGAGAAACCCAGCTATAAATTATAGCCAACAGTCATTTCACAGGTGGTATTACTAAAATAAACTTGAACAACTACAGCTATGTTCATCTATAGAAAAAGTCATACCACATCCCCTTCAACAAAATTATGTGTCTACAGATGACATGGCAAAAGGAAAAAAAATGACCACACTATATGACCAGATTTTTAATGTGAAACAGCCATGTAACCACAGATTTCTTCTTGTAACTGTCAGAAAGCAGTTAAAAGTAAACAGAAGAAACATATTTTTATTCATAATGAGTCCTTAATGGAATCACAATGCAAAAGATACTGTCATGTGACTCAAGTCTTTCTCCCTCCTTAGTTTCTTTCAGTATGCATTTAAGAAAATCTTAAAAATATTAAAAATCATGGTAAAGAATACAATGCTTCTTTCCTGTCCCCAAACAAGAAAATGAACCATATCTTTCCTTTCCCAACTACATAAATTAATTAAAAGACGTCTCAAAATGTTACTTTGAAACAACTTATCCTTTAATAAACATTTTCAGAATATAATTAAAATATTTTGTTTCTTTGCAATATTATTGAAAAACGGCAACAAAAAAAAAAAGAGAGAGAAAATATTCCCCGCTTAAGTAAAAGCTACCTGAAAATTTATTTTGAAGACTAGTTCCTTAAGTAACATAGAATCCTACACCTTTAACAAAAGAGTTTGTTTAAGAAAATAATTTCATAAATTATACATAGTCATATTAGACTGTGAGGGAGTCATTACATTATACTCAGAAAACATAAAAATTAAGGGGAAAAGACTTATAATAAATGGAAATTGCAGTATGATATAAAATGAAAACAATGCAAAGGGAAACCAAATAAACCAAAACAAAACACCAAGGCTGGAAAGAAATAATGGTTGTGTTTTGCAAGGTGAAGCTACGGGGATTATTTTACAATTTACTGAATTGTCCAAATCATCTCTACTCAGAAGCATTATATTTTTAAAAGAAAAGAAAATGTTAACTGGATAAAACTTCATGTTCTCAGTTATTTAAATTTCAGATATCTACCTGAGTCTTTCACACCATTTTTCATCTCAGTTTATACACTTAATACATTATCTCCTAACTTGGTTACAGACTGACCTCATTTCTTTTTAAAATGCAATAGGGTCATTAAGTGAAATGACTACAGGGATAAATTTGCGTGTATTTTAAAATACAATCTACTCTCCCACAGAGCAAAAGCATTTGTCAACATACAGCTTGCTTTCATCTTTTCCTTACCCCATTTTCTCTTTGTGAAATAGGCATCAGCATTGGGGTCATTAAAGTGTCTGCTCATCAGAGTTTCTCCTCCAGCATGGAAATCATATGCAAACACAAGAGCTTAAAATAAAACACAAACATTCTTTACTGCAATCTGGCTTCAAACAGTGAGGCTCACAAGCAGAAAAACAATTACAAATTACTCACAAGGCTCTGCAAATGCTTTAGTGGTAAATACCTCACGCAAGGTTACAATATTTGAGTGCTGAATTTTTTTCCACATATCAACCAACACCATGCATTTTGTGTTAACAAGACGAAAACCTAAAAAAGAAAATTTTTATTAAACTGTCAATGACATCTCCCCTTAGTCCATCAGAAATGGGGAGAAAAATAAACATGCTATACATTACTATAAGTTACTAACTGCCAAATGAAACAATAAATTACTCGTTATCTTTTAAATTAATGTATTAAATAAATAAACGTATTCAGGAATGTTTGAATAATCTTAGCCTCACTAATATGCTTCTAAGAGAGGATAATTTATCTTCCTTACCATGGATCCTCCGAAGGCAATATGGCAGATCATCTTTGCTATTCACAGCTTTATAGCAAGATGTAATGTAGCCAAAATTACTTGATTTCTGTATTCGGTTGGGTGGTGGCAGTGGTTCTAGAGGGAATAGGCTATGATAGTTGTCGACTTCTGCAGGGAATGCTGGAGTAATTCATAGGAAAACAGATGACAACTTGCAGACATTCATAAATCTCTCAGAGTGATAAAGAAGAAATCAAACCTACTTTAAATAACTACTAACAAAGTAGTATAAAAACATACTTTGAACATTTATAATTCCATAAAACTGGTTTCATTATCAATAAAAACAGTCATTATAAAACAACACAGAACTAAATTTATACACTCAAAATATTTCTTTTATAGCATAATACAACAAATATCAGAAACAACTTGTGTTATCACTTATAAATAGTAAACATTTCTGATTCTGATGCTGAATAAAAATCAAGGTAGATTTTGTTTCTTTAAACATGTATTTTTGTACTAAATATATTTAGACAGTGGCGTTAAGCTATGAATTCTTATTTCTAAAGCATAAAGAAATTCAAAAGTAACATTAAATTGAAGAGTGTATCTATGTAGTATATTTGTGTGTATATGGCAATCTTTTTCAAAATTCTCCAACCATTCAGTAGAATAGCATAGTTTTTAATCCCTAGCAAAATATAAAAGAAAACTAAAACAACTTTATCACCATGCCTGCCACATTCCTCAAAGAAAGAAAAATGATGTTTAAAGATATATAATGTACTAAAGGCCTGGTGCACGAAATTTGTGCACGGGGGGGGGGGGGGGGGGGTGTAGATCCCCTTGGCCCAGCCTGCACCCCTCCAATCCGGGACCACTCGGGGGATGTCCGACTGCTCATTTAGGCCCGATCCCAGGGATCGGGCCTAAACCAGCAGTCAGACATCCCTTTCACAATCTGGGACCGCTGGCTCCTAACTGCTCACCTGCCTGCCTGTCTGATAGCCCCTAATTGCCCCCCCCACCCCCCCGCAGCCTGATCACCCCTAACTGCCTCTGCCTGCCGGCCTGATCATCACTTACTGCCCTCCCGCAGGCCTGGTTGCCCCTAACTGCTCCCTCTGGCAGCCTGGTCACCTCCAACTGCCCCTCTTGCCGGCCTGGTCACCCCTTACTGCATCCCCTGCCGGCCTGGTCTCCCCCAACTGTCCCCCTCTGCTGGCCTGGTCGCCTATTACTGCCCCCTGATGCCAGCCTGGTCGCCCCCAACTGCTCCCCCTGTCAGCCTGGTCACCACCAACTGCCCCCTTCTGCCAGCCTGGTTGCCCTTAACTGCCCCCCCCCGCCCCCCCCGCCCCGGCCAGCCTGGTTGCCTCTTTCTGCCCCCCTGCCGGCCTGGTCATCCCCAACTGTCTCCCGGCCAGCCTGGTCACCCCACACAGCCTGCTGTTCAGTCATTTGGTCGTCCCTCACTAACCCTCCTTGCCAGCCTGGTTGCCCCATGCACCCTGCTGTTCAGTCGTTTGGTTGTCCCTCACTAACCCCCCTGCCAGCCTGGTCGCCCCATGCAGCCTACTGTTCGGTCGTCCATCCAGTTGTTTCGGTCATGACGGCCTCTTGCTTTTTATATATTAGGATTGGAATTTGCTTGTGATACTGTTAGGCATTCAAAATGATTTATCTTGAATTCCAATTTGTTGTTTCTTATAAAGACTAAAAAAATGAACATGTAAATGTACTCAGTGGCTGGTTTCCCTATAGAGTTTATGCAATTTATTTTCCCTTCTTATTGCTCCCTATTGTCTAGAACAAACGTGTCAGTTTTACAATCCAAAAAGACAAATAGTTTTTAATGCTTCAAATACAATCAACTATATTTTTCAATTGAACAGCTTCCATTGGTGAAATGTCTTGAATGACTTAGGAATGCTCACCATATCTCAATTGAAAAGCAGATGAGTGAACATGCAGAATATCATAGAAAAACATCTAGTAAGGAACACACCAAAACTTTAACAATGGTAATCACTGAGTGGATTTTCTCCTCTCTTTTACACTATTCTGTATTTGCCAAACTTTTTACAACAAACATATTTAACACTATTTTGAAACATGACAATAAATCTCATTTTAAAAGTCTCGCAAACAAAAACAACTAATAATGTTTTACCTATGACTGTTAAGAAATCCAGGTGAAACCCTATTAAGAAAACTCTAATTCTAGAAGACAGGTTCAAAAGGACCTCTCTGCCTTTGCCAAATACATTCATTAACTCTTAGTTCTTGAAACAATTCTATGAAATAGAATTCCCTATTTTATAAATAAGGAGAACAAGGATTATCCCTCTAGGGAGGGAGCAGGGAACCAAACCCAGGACTCTGATTCTGAAGTCTTGTGCTCTTAAATTCTACATGGCATTTTGGCCATAGCGCAAAACATCGATTCAATGTAACTTTCAAACCAAGGTCAAGTGGCAAGTTCTGCTGAAATAAAGGCAGAAGGAAAAGTATATACACAAGTGAACATAGCTGTAACTTTCGCCCATTTATTATTTAGTTGAATGATCAGTGTAATTTCCACAAACAAATGATAAATAAATTTTGTTTTCTAGCTATTTCATAAGGGAATTATCTTCAAGTTAGTAAAGATGTACTGAATATCTACTATGTATTAATGAACCCATATTAATGAAATATGGGTTATCAAGTGGCTTACAGAATGATATAAAATATAAGGCAAAATAGCTATTAAAAACGTGCAATTCATCATGGCACTGGTTCTTAAACTTTAGCACCCTTCAGAATCTTGTAAAAACTGTTTGCTGGGCCCCATGCCCAGTTTTTGACTCAAAGGTCAACAATAGGGCCCAAGAATTTACAATCCTAACAAGCTTCCAGGTGATAATGAAAGGATACTGCAGTTGTCAAGGGACCACACTTTGAGAACTATTATGCATGGAAACACAGAGAAGGGAGCCAATCCCACGGATATTAGGAAAGATCTTACAGCTGATTTGGCATGTTTACTACAAACCAATGAGCTAAAACAAATGGAAAGAGTGTTTTATGCTAAGGAAGTAAATGGAACAACAACAAAAAACAAGGTATGAATGTATGCAGGTGTCCACGATGGTGAAATACTATGTGTGGGAGAAAGGGGGAGGTACCACAGAGGAGGTGCAGAGTGAACATAAACCTGAGAGATATTTATGTTGGAATTACATCAGAGGGAAATTTAAATGCTATACTAAGGACTTGAAATTTACTATGCCGAGCAGTGGTACTCCTAGCATCAGTGTGACAAAGGGATTGTTTGAGGGACACTATCAACTAAAAAATCTTATGATTCTACTTAACTCCTTCATCCGTGTCTGCTTTCAAGGTAGTCAAGCTGAATCCCAAATAGTGCGAAAGAAAAAAAATGGTGCTTCAGTGGAAAAATATGAATTATTTAAAGGGTACCCCTCCTTCTAGTGTCTGATTTAGATTCTATGGAAGATACGTTACACCTCTGTAAGGTATAGATAACTGGTAGCACTGCAAAATAATTCTTGTCTACAGACATGTGTATTCTGTTCCGTCTGGTGGAGGTTCAAATGTCTTCCCTCCTCTCCCTTGAAAAACCCAGTTTGCACATTCATTTAATTATTCTTGATCTATAGTACTAGAGGCCCGGTGCACAACAATTTGTGCACTTGGGGGGGGGGGGGGGGAGTCCCCCAGCCCGGCCTGTGCCCTCTCGCAGTCTGGGACCCCTCGGGAGATAATGACCTGCTGGCTTAGGCCTGCTCCCGGGTGGCAGAGGGCAGGCCCAATCCCTAGGTGCAGCCCCTGGTCAGGCTCAGAGCAGGGCCGATTGGGGAGTTGGGGGCGCCGCCCCGTCATGCACAGAGCAGGGCGGATCAGGAGGTTGCGATGCCACCCTCAGTCATGCTCAGGGTAGGGCCGATTGGGGGGTTGGGGCACCGCTCCCTGTCACACTCAAGGCAGGGTCGATGGGGAGGTTGCGGCGCCACTCCATCACGCACAGAGCAGGGCCGACCAGGGGGTTGGGGCGCTGCCCCCTGTCACTCACAGAGCAGGGCCCATCAGGGGGTTGGGGAGCTCCCCCGTCACTCACAGAGTAGGGCCGATAGGGGAGTTGGGGCACCGCCCCCTGTCACACACAGAGCAGGGCGGATCAGGGGGTTGGGGCGCTGCACCCTGTCACACTCAGGGCAGGGCCAATGGGGAGGTTATGGCTCTACCCTGTCACACACAGAACAAGGCCCGTGGAGGGGGGTTGGGGCACCACCCTCTATCACCCACAGAGCAGGGCCGATCAGGGGGTTGGGGCGCCGTCACTGTCACACTCAGGGCAGGGCCGATGGAGATGTTATGGCTCTACCCTGCCACACACAGAGCAGGGCCCGTGGCTGGTAGGGGGGGCGGTTTGGGGCGCTGCACCCTGTCACACACAGAGCAGGGCCGATCAGGGGGTTGGGGAACTCCCCCCTATCAGGCACAGAGCAGGGCTGATCAGGGGGTTGGGGCGTCTTCCCCTGTCATGAACAGAGCAGGGCAGAGAGGGAGGTTGTGGCCCCGCTCCCTGTCACACACAGAGCCGCAGAGCGATCAGGGGATTGGGGAGCTCCCCCCCATCAGGCACAGAGCAGGGCTGATCAGGGGGTTTGGGCGCTGCCCCCTGTCACGCTGATCCCAGTGCCGGGAGGCATATTACCCTTTTACTATATAGGACAGAGGCCTGGTGCATGGGTAGGGGCTGGCTGGTTTGCCCTGAAGGGTGTCCTGGATCAGGGTGGGGGTCCCCACTGGGGTGCCTGGCCAGGCTGGGTGAGGGGCTGAGGGCTGTTTTCCGGAAGCGGGTGACTGAAGCTCCCAACCGCTCCTTTTTTTCTTTTTCTTTTTTTTTATTCTGGGCCAGCTTTAGCTCTGAGGCCTCACTGCTTAAAACATCGATACAATGTTGCGGTCCGGCTGGCTGAAGCCCAGAGCCGGTTTCTGGGATTTTGTTTAGTTTCTATATTTGCAATATAGTACATAGTTGCATAGAGTTGCAGCTGAGAGGCCGGGAAGTAAGGTGGGGAACGTTGGAGTCTGCCGTCACTGGAGCAAGCAAGCCTCCCTGCTCGCTTCAGTGCATGGCTGCCAGCCACCATCTTGGCTGACAGTTAATTTGCATAAGGATATGCTGATTAGCCAATGGGAAGGGTAGCGGTCGTACGCTAATTACCATGTTTCTCTTTTATTAGTGTAGATGTCTTATAACATGTGACTGGCTCCCTCATGACTTAAAGAAAATCTTTAATACATGCTTATTTTTAAATCTGTACATCATGACTATGTTTTTTTTTTCAGGAAGTCATCTTTTAACATTTCCCAGCCTACCCTGAAATCATCATATGTGGCCTAATATTAATCTTAAAAACTGAAAGTTTCCACTAATAGATAGAAATAGTCATCATAGTTCTGTTCTTCATTTGCAGCTCAATTTAACAAATGCACAAAATTAAGTATGAATAAAGGAAATAGGGTTGCCTTAATCACTGTTAGACATCAAAAAAATCAAAGTAAAGAAAATCAACTTGGAAATTTAGAGCTACATTCTTTATTTTATCCTCAATTTTTAGTCTGGGGCCCATTTCCATAAAATAATATTTTAAAATTTTAGTTTCTTTCCTTTGTTCAACCCTACTAGCCCTTAAAGAACATATAGGATGATAAGTTGGATCTAAGATACTGAGATTCACTACAGCAAACCTACGGCAGAGTTTCTGAACCTCAGCACTACTGATATACTGGACCAGATCATTCTCTGTTGTCAGGTATTGTTTTGTGCATTGTAAGGTGTTCAACAGTATCCCTAAACTCAACCACTTGTAGCCCTTCAAAAATGTTCCAGACACTGCCAAATGACCCATGAGGGATAAAATCATTCTTGTTTGAGAATCACTGATCTATAGGAAATAATTACTTCAGAGTTGAGAAGTACTAATTTGATGGAAGTATGATGTATGGAATGGAAACAGAGCAGAAAAAGGGCAGCATGAACAAATATTAGTAAATAAGTGAACATGAGACAAAGGTTAATAGTAAATATGAAACATGAAGATGACCAGAATTAGAGCAGTGATAGATAAACCCACTTTTTAAAACCAGGTGCACAGAACTGAATTAACCATAATCTTTAGTTTGTGACATTCAAATTGCTGGTTCATGTCTATGCATGGCCTGCTGTTATTAATCTATAATAATAAAAGGGTAATATGCTAATTAGACCGAACGTCCTTCCAGGCGTCATTCCGACATCCTTCCGGACAAAGCCAGGGTTGGAGGGAAGCAGCTTGGGTCCCAGGTGCCTGCCAGTGACCGTAGCAAAGCCCAGGTCCTGGGTGCTGGAGGGAGGCCAGTGCCGGCAGCCGGGGGAAGGCAGGCCTACTCTTGCATAAATTTTCATGCATCAGGCCTCTAGTTCTTAATATAATAAGCATCTACAAACATGGCACACAGAAAAAAAGCACAGACCTTGACTTTAATTTACATCTAAATGATTATCTCTACCAACTTTTGCCTTCCTTCTCTTCCTCTTCCTTCCCTTTTTATAGTTTGTTTTAAAAAGTATGTTTTACTGATTATAGAGTGGAAGGAAGAATAGAGATATAGAAACATCGATGAGAGAGAAACATCTATGAGCCGCTTCGAGCACGCCCCCTACTGGGAATAAGCCTGCAACCCAGGCATGTGCCCCAACCAGGCACAGAACCAGTGACCTCCTAGTTCATGGGTCTGTCTCAACCACTGAGCCACACTAACTGGGCCCCTTTTTTATTACACCTTTATGTATTCCTCACAATTTATTATGTATGCATGTATATGTTTATACATGTATATGATATGCATATGTACTTACATAAATGCAAGTACACGTACACACTTTAGTTAACTTTATAAAAAGCTATCATACTGTATATAATCTCTTGCAACTCACATTTTTTACTTAATATTACGTTACAAGGTTTCTTCTGGACTGGCCAGGTGGCTCGGTTGGAGTGTTGTTCCATGCATCAAAAGGGTACATACCTAGGTTGTGGGTTTGATCCCCCATCGCGGTGAGTATGGAAGGCAACCAACTGATGTTTCACTCTCACATTGCTGTTCCTCTTTCCTGCCTTCCTGTCTCCTCTCTCTTCCTCTTTCCCTCTTTCTCTAAAAATTAATAAAAGCATATCCTTGGGTGAAGATTAAAAAACACATACATTTGCCCAGCTGGTGTGGCTCAGAGGTTGAAAGTCGACCCAGGAACCAAGAGGTCACTGGTTTGATTTCCAGTCAGGGCACACGCCCAGCTTGTGGGCTCGATCTCCAGTAGGGGATGTGCAGGAGGCAGCCAATCAATGATTCTCTCTCATCATTGATGTTTCTATCTCTCTGCCTCTTCCTTCCTCTCTCTCTCTCAAAATCAATAAAGGAAAAAAAACACCCACATTGTTTTGTACTGCTGCATGTCAGCATACTTTCTTCATTTTAACTGCTGTATAATATTCTACTGTCTGACACTATCACAGTTAATTCATCCCTTGTCCTTCAAATGGGCATTTGAATTAATCAAGGTTTCTGCTACTGTGAGCAGCAATGTTATGGATACTTATACATTTTCTGGTTGAAAATGTATAGAGGTGTTCCTATATCTAGGAGCAGAATAGCTGGATCTTAAGTGACAGATACTCAACTTTCGTTTCCCAAAGTGGTAACAAGTTTACCATTACACTACCAATAGCAATGTACTGAAGAACCTATGGATTCAAATCCTCATACTTTACCTGATCAGACTTCAAAACGGTACTTTATTTGTATTTACCTAATCATCAGTGATGTTCGGTATCTGTTCTTATATTTTTCAGTCATGAATTTCTACTTTCTTGAATTGCCTATTCCTATCATTTGGTCATTTATTTTATTGGATTATTTAGGCTCTTACTGATTTGTGTGTTCTTTATATTCTTTGTCAATTGTGTAATATACGTTCTTCCAAGGCTGTTTTTTTATTGTTGTTGTTAATCCTCTCTAGAGAATATTTCTTCCACTGATTTTAGGGAGAGTGGAAAGGAGGAGGGAGAAACACTGATGTGAGAGCCACATCAACCAGTTGCCTCCTGCACATACCCCAACTGGCATGGGGAATCTGCAACCCTTGGAGTTGATTTTTTTATGAGATTTGAGGTAATCCAATTTTATCTTTTACCATGAGACAACCATTTTTGCCTTCCTTTCCCCACTTATATGTCACCACTATCATAGAATGGGCCTGGGCTCTCCCTAGTCTGTTTCATTAATCAATTTGTCAAACCCAGTGCCATTACCATATTGTTAGTTACCACAGTGGCAAACTAAGCTTCCCCTCCCCCAATACACCCAGCTTCCTAATCATAATCTTCAAAGTGTCTTGGCCCTTTTCTCTTTGATGAATGTTATCATATAGTATGAAAAGCTCTATTATGCTGTAATATAATAGACAGATAGATAGATGATAGATAGATAGATAGATAGATAGATAAATATCAACTTTGATTAGAATTTGGAACTTTCAACACCTACTCTCCCTTCAAAGTCCAGAGAGGGAGAAGGGGGTTAGAGATTGAGTTATTACCAATAGCCAAAAATTTAACCAATCATTCCCACAAAATAAAATTATCTTTAAAAACTCCTAAATAGCAAGATTCAGAGAGCTTACAAATTGGTGAATACACTGAAGTGCTGGAAGAATGGCACACTCAGAGAGGGCATGGCAGTTCCCCACTCCACCTCTACAAATACCTTGCCCTATACATCTCTTCCACTCGGCTTGTTCTGAGGGGGGTGGTGAAAATGCCCCACATTTGTAGTTGGCCAGACAGAAGTGTAGGTAGCGTGGGTACCCCATTTCACCTGGAATGATCTTGTGGGACTGAGCCCTAACAATTAAATTGTTAGGACACAAATTAGATATCAGAAGTATTTTGAGTTTCAAAACCTCTTAAGCTTTTTTTTAAAAAAAAAATTACTGATTCTTTTTTATAGAGAGAGAAAGGGAGAGAGACAGAGATATAAGCACTGATGAGAGAAACATCGATCAGCTGCCTTCTGCATGCCCCTTACCAGGGACTGAGCCTGCAACCTGGGCATGTGCCCTGACCAGGAATCTTGGTGCATGAGTTGACACTCAACACTGAGCCACACAGCCGGGCAAGTTTGTATTCTTTGACTGGTATTATATCCAATCTATGGAACACTTTAGAAAAATTGACATCTAAGTCATTTTGTATTCCTACTCATGAATAAAGCATTTCATAACTTGATTTATTTATCTTATTTAATACATCTTCATAAATCTCCCCCAATGAGAACTTACACATCTTTGATTGTATTTACTCATAGGAACTGATATTCTAAAATCCTTGCAAATAGCATTTTATCTTGTAGTTATATTTTGAAGTTAGTGGCTACAAGTCTATAGAAATGCAACTGACATGTATTA
Organism: Myotis yumanensis; assembly: GCF_028538775.1. Taxonomy (NCBI): domain Eukaryota; kingdom Metazoa; phylum Chordata; class Mammalia; order Chiroptera; family Vespertilionidae; genus Myotis; species Myotis yumanensis. The sequence continues at coordinate 115,233,800 of NW_027223754.1, forward strand.
ATCTTATATACAGCTATTTCCTAAACTCTATTATAATTTTCAAATTACATCAAATGCATCATCATATGATTTACATATGACTGGAGTAATCCTATTTTTCTTTTCCCCTTTTACCCAAACTAGGGCCTCAAAGACAATGCTAAATAATTAAAGAAAATCCTTACCTGAACCACTTCAAAGGTTATGACAGGTAAGTTCCTTGCCCATCTAAACTGGAAAGATCAATCTTAAGACATAACAGCTATGCCGAACCGGTTTGGCTCAGTGGATAGAGCCTTGGTCTGCGGACTCAAGGGTCCCGGGTTCGATTCTGGTCAAGGGCATGTACCTTGGTTGCGGGCACATCCCCACTGGGGGGCCTGGAGGAGGCAGCTGATTGATCTCTCTCATCGATGTTTCTAGCTCTCTATCCCTCTCCCTTCTTCTCTGTAAAAAGTCAAAAAAAATATATTAAAAAAAAAAAAAAAAAAGACATAACAGCTAGACACATTCCTTTTAATTCTCTAGCAGTCAAGAAGACCCATAGTCAAGACTAAATCCTTGGTAACAACCAGGTATTTCAAGATTATCTCTGTGGCAAATGTATTCCTACTGTACTATTTGTAAAGTTTTTTTAAACCATACCATATTTAATCTTGCTATAAACAGAATACGCTACGGAAAGAGATTTTAATGGCTCTCTTAGAAACACTGTGATACAGTCAGAAAAACCTAGGTTTAAATCCTGACTCAGTCAGCCAATTACTAGCCACTGGTCTTAAAGGCAAGTTACTGAACATGCCTGTCAACTTCAATTTTTCTCATATGTAAAATGGAGATTATAGCCCTGGCCAGTGTGGCTTAGTTGGTTGGGCGTCGTCCCGTGCACCTAAATGTTGCCAGTTCAATTTCCGATCAGGGCACATGCCCAGGTTGCAGGCTCAATCCCCGGTAGGGGGCATGCAGGAGGCAGCCAATCAATGTTATGCTCTCACACTGATGTGTTTCTTTCTCTCTTTCTCTCTCTCTCTCTCTCTCTCTCTCTCTCTCTCTCTCTCTCTCCCCTCCCTCTTGCTCTCTAAAAATCAATACACTATTCAAAAAACATGTTTTAATGGAGATAATATTAGTATCTATGTCACAGCATTTTTATAAGAAAAAGCATTTAATCATCACACTGCCTAGCATACTGTAGTCTCAATAATAAACAGCTTTCCCCTCTGCTTAAGAGCCTATACTTTATCAAATATCAAAATACAATAATATACTAAAATATAGTAAGGTAAATCACCATGAATTCTAATTTTTTTTTGTGAACTAGAATACTGTCACATGCAGAATCAATTTAAATAAACCAGATGATCTGTGATATGCTGGAATACTTCTTAATTGGATTTGAAATAAATCCTATATAATAAAAGGCTAATATGCAAATCAACTGAAGGGCAGAACAATGGGTTGCTATGACGTGCACTGACCATTAGAGGGCAGACACTTAACGCACGAACTGCCCTCTGGTGGTCAGTGCACTCCCACAGGGGGAGCACCACTTAGTCATCACAGCTGGCGAGTGCAGCAGTGGTGGCGGGAACCTCTCCTGCCTCTGCTACAGTGCTAAGGATGTCCGACTGATGGCTTAGGCCTGCTTCCTGAAGGCCTAAGCCATCGGTTGGACATCACCCGAGGGCTCCCGGACTGCAAGACAGCGCAGGCTGGGCTGAGGGACCCCCTCTACCCCCCCCCCGCCCCCACCAGTGCACAAATTTCATGCATGGGGCCTCTAATATATTCATAAAATAGTAATTAGGTAGTAAGACATACAAACATGTAGGACTATATAAGAATTATAATATTCTTTAAAAGGAAGAATGAATCCACTCAAATTTTACCTGGCATATCTGCTTGATCAATTTGAGCCATTGTTATTAAATGTCTGTTAATGAGCTCCTAAAAAAAGAAAACAAGTATATTTACATCTAAACAAAGCTTCTGAAATCTGGATTTACTACTATAACTAAATAACACAAGTAATAAAATTTTTGGTATGTGTGCTTTATAATATTGATATCATGAAATAACATTTCCAATAATGGCATAAAAATTCTAGTCCTAGATATACCTGCTCCAATTAAGGTTGAGTTCCAGTAACTATGCTATACCTCAAAGCATATAACTATATCGGTAGCTGAAAACTCAAGTTCTATGCTAAGCTTGTCAATAATTCACTCTATGAACATTATACAGGTACAACATACTTCTATGAAACAAAAATATTTTTGAGAATATAAGTGTAAAATGAAATTCAACATATCAAATAATACCTAGCTGTCTAACAAAAAGTTATTTTATAAAACCTACTTTATAGAAAGGATTGAGCTCTCTTAATGTGAGATTTATTTCTGGGTTATCCTACCTAGTCTGAACCTATAAATATTAGCCAAACATTGTCTCAAAGTTAGAAATAATTTAAATAATTTATATATTTCCGAGAGACATCTGAATGCACAGGATATGACGTGCAGAAGGTGGCTCATTTAAATAGCTATTCTATGTTTTACTCTATGAACATAATAATTAACTGTTTTTTTATTGAAAAACAGCTTTCCTTAAATGTCACTTAGAACTCATAAATTCTAAATTCTCTCTATCTGGTTTAGTACAGCATATTTGATTAAATAACATGATTTGAAAACAGCTCTATTGTTTCTTCAGTTCTTTGCTAAAAGCACACTAGATTTCAAGCATCCCTACTAGGAATTCTGAATGCGTACCTGTCGGAGCTCATCGGCCATGAAGAATGAAGGTGCATTTGCTTTTGGTTGCATATAAGCAACATGAGGTGCAGTTGGAGGATAAATATGATAGTTTGGAAAAACCTAAAAAGGTAGGGAGGAAGAAAATGTAACAATCAATTTTTCTCAATTGATAAGGTTTATTATCATTGTTTTGATAAAGTTTTCATCTTTAAATGACAGTGATAAATTGATATATTTTAAATCTTTAAATGATAGTGAATTAAACACCTCAGAGAATAACTTATCAGTATATTTTCTGAGTTAATTTAAAAAGTCACCTTATCTTATATAATAAAGAGCTAATATGCTAATTAGACTGAACAGCAGAATGACCATCCAGATGACCTTTCAGGCAACTGTCCGGACGACCTTGCAGGACCAAGCCGGGGCTGCGAGGGCCGAGGCAGCCAGGGCTTTTCGTGCATCAGGTCTCTAGTATATAATAATCAACTTGAAAACTCTAATGAGAAACATTTCTTCATATATCGTAAAATTTAAGCTCCAATGATAGGCAAAAGTAGCTCTTTGAATGAAATGTTACACAAGCATTTTGTACGTATTTTTTAAAGCAATTGGAAGAAAGGAAGGAAGCAGATATTAAAGGTGATAGGGCACAGTCAGATAATGAAGTAACACTGCCCTGGTGGCCCAAGGAACTGCCCTAGTATGGGCTTTTTGTGGCCAACCTAAACAAAGTGTTACCTAAATACTTGTTAAACACTTCAAACTGCAAAAGTAAAGAAGAACAATTTACTAACAGAAGGGTGCAACAGTGTACTTATATTCCAAGCAAACTACAACAAAGTTACTAAATCTGCTTTCAGGTTCCCCTCTTTCATTCTTCCAATTGGACTCTCCCCACCACCCTGCTTTTTTCTCTTTTTCCTCTGCCTCTCCTTCCCTTCACTGGCCCATGAAACAAAATCAATAGATATTCTAAAATTGTTTTTGCTTTATTCTTTCATTTTAAAAGTTGAAACAAACATTGTTGTCTCTTAAAAATTAATTCAGCTGATTTCTGTTCCTCTCAGATAATTATTGTTAGGGATCTCAACCAGGAAGTGATTTTGCAATACTTATAAGGTTTCCTTTAACCAGTATCTACAGAGAGAAAACTCCTTTTTTTCTGCCTTGGTTTTCTTACATCAGCTAGCATAGTTTCACTTAACTATCTCAGGTTTACCGTGAGCATATTTTTAAAAGTAGTTTGAAGGATATAAACAATAAAAATGTGCCATATATAATCTCTACAAAACCAAGTGAGACAGTTTTGTGACAAAAGAACCTCTTTATAAATTAAACTTCTTTCTACAAATACAATAATAAAATATAATAAAAATGTAAATAATTATAAAATATAATAAACCCCAAAAAGGTAAAACATTAATGGAATTCTTACTTGAAAGAACCAAGGAAAGTCTCTACTCTACCTCAATTATTTGACCTTCTGTTCGGCAAGCTGTTCTGTGATAATTTTTGAAAGATCTCTGACCAAAAACAAAACAAAATAAAAACTATTAGCTATTTCATTATTTCTTTAAAAAGCATTTTGCATGATTTACAAGTACTTCTATAAATGTTTTCACATTTATTTCTCATAAGATGGTTAGGTGTTATTATCCCAATGTACAACTGGGGAAACAATCTCAGTGGTACTAAGATTCAAGAGTCACAAAACAATGGCAGAAATGGGACTCTTATATATAAGTAACAAAAAAATCTATTGTCTTTCTACTCAAATTGGGTTTTAGTAAAATGTTAAATTTAATCAAAATAGAGCATTAATTTAATATGTAGGATCAAAATCTGCCTGTTTACAAAATCTGCCTGTTTACAAAATCTACAGTTACTAAATTCCAACTGTACTTTTCTTTTTTAATCCTCACCTGAGGGTATTTTTTTCTATTGATTTTCAGAGATTGTAGGAAGTGGGGAAGGGGGGGGAGAGAGGGGGAGAAAGAGAGGGAGATAGAGAGGGAGGGAGAGAGAGAGAGAGAGATATGTGAGAGATTACCATCGGTTGATTGTCTCCTGCATGCACCCCAACCAGGGCTAGGGATTGAACCTACAATCCAGGTATGTGTCCTTGACCAGGAATGGAAACGGAGACCCTCCAGTCAGTGTGTAGGCTGACGCTCTAACCAATTAGCATACTGGTCAGGGCTACTTTTCATCTAAGCTTCTCATCTATGAACATGTCAAATGTCAGTTTTCATATTTTAATGGAATTTGGCTTTTTTACTCATGAGCTCTTCATCGCTATTTTGGGGGGGAGGGAGGTAGAGGGGGTAGGGGAAGGAAAAGGCTTGGGCGTGCTCTCATGAGGGAGAGCATCACTACTTATTTTTCTATAGTTAAAAAAATAATTTTTGAACAGGAACAAAATAATGAAGCTAAAAAGGTACCATCTGCCCTGACTGGCATGGCTCAGTTGGTTGAGAGTCATCCAATGCACTGAGAGGTCACCAGTTCAATTTCCAGTCAGGGCACATGCCCAGGTTGTGGACTCAATTCTAGGTGTGGGGCCATGCAGGAGGCAGCTTACGAATGTTTCTCTCTCACATTGATGTTTCCCTCTCTCTTGTACTCCCTTCCTCTATCCCTAAAAAATCAATAAAAACCTATTTTTTAAAAAACTTAATTGGTCTCACAACGTAAAAGTGATCCTATTTCCCTTAATAACAACAACAAAAAAAGTACAATTTATGGAACATTACAATGCATTTTTTCTCCCCTCCCCCTCCTTCTACTAAGAGTCCTTTGTCAGTTCTTTCCTAGTCCATAATCAGGGCTCCCTAAGCCTCCCCAATCCTTAACTATGAATGACCCATATAGGAGGCTTCTTTTCTCTGTGTCCTCCACTATCCAGAGGTCTAGCAATTAAATTGCTGCCTCACATAAGGCAAGAGTTTCATCATCAGTTTGCTTTCAATAAGTACTGATTTAAAAAATCATCTTTCTCTAGCTTCTTACGAGGGGTAAAACTACCTATAAACAAATGTCAGCAAACATCAACTCTAACTAACAGAAGTACTAGGTAACCCTATAAACAAAGCATGCCATAAACTACTAAACTAGAGCTTGAAAATAATCTAATTTTTAATTAAAACCAGATTTGTCCAAAACTAGAGTTCTTATTAATACAAAAACAGTTTACTTTGAAAAGATATTAGAATTACCATCTAAGTTAGAAAATTAAATACTTCTTCACATCAAAATAAAAACATGCAAGAGGAAACCTCCTCATGAATCTCATCAATTAGAAAGAACTATCACTTCCCTTTAATGTAGACATACCATTCCAGTCAAAGGGGCTGGAGCTGTGTCTGTATAGAAGTATGTCGTCCCGCCGACAGTTTCCTTTTGAATCAGCTGACCAGAGGACGGTGTCTGAGAAACAGGATTATTAACAGATGTAGAGGCACTAGAAGGCACCATGTAATTTGCTGGATTTGGAGTGTGACTTCTTCTTCTGGGAGCAGGAGAAGTATGTGGAGTGATCTTGGGGGAATGAAGAGGGGAAGACCCAGCAGACAATGACATTCCTGAAGAAGAAAAAACATTCCTTAGGGAGCAAAAATTAGGTTTTAGAAGAAAAAACCTGGGAAATAAAATGCAAACATTCATTTGGAAGAAACATCATGTTCAGCAAATTCTTTAAGTGTAATGATAAAAGATGTAATTTTATTTTGTTTTGATTAGAGAAAGCTATGATTAAAGCAAATGTAAAGAAGTTTGCTTTCAAATATAGATATTTCCAAATAAATTAGGAATTTTATTGCAATAAGTCTCCTCCATATCAAAGTTTACATGAGAAATTTCAACAGTAATTTAATAAATTTCACCAATAATTTAATAAACTAATTTAATGAAAAATGAGAACTGGGATGCTTTATAAAATTATGCCGTCTATAAAAACTTTTATAGATGGCATAATTCCTTTTTTGTTAAAATGGATATTAACAACAGAAATAGCACATTCCCCTAAAATATTACAGTATTAAAAATAATCAAGCTATTTAATAAGATGTACTAGATTTCTTTTGGCCAAATCTAATTAACAGAATAGCTGCTGTTTTGATTATGTCTTTTGTCTTTAACTCTAAATAGGCATACAGTAGAACTGAAATTTTCTGCAAATGCATACTTTTTTAAAATTAGACCGATTCACTATGTTCTAGGGAATGTTCTACCTAAACTCAACTAGTAAGAAATCATTATATGCAGAGCATCTCTATTATGAATGAATCTGTTGTGAGAAATGGAAAGGACAATCGTCTTTACCCTTCAGATTTCAAGCTAGCTAAGAAAACAAGACCAGGTCACATGTAAAAGACATAAAATGACTTACAAAAACACTCAAATATAAATTAGTATACAGCAAACTACATGCATAAATGCAGATGGATGCAAATTAATGTAAACCAGATAAAGTTAAAGTCTTAATACAAGTGATCAGTGCTGAGCAGAGATTCAAAAGCGTTTCCTAGAGCCCGGCCAGCATGGTTCAGTGACTGAGCATCGACCAATGAACCAGGAGGTCATGGTTTGCTTCCTGGTCAGGGCACATGCCCAGGTGGGACGTGCAGGAGGCAGCCAATCAATGATTCTCTCTCATCACTGATGTTTCTCTCTCTCCCCCTTTCCTTCCTCTCTAAAATCAATAAAAATGTATTTAAAAAAGAAAAAAAAAGTTTCTAAGGCTACAATATACTTCCTGAAAAAAAATAACTTATCCAGGAACTGTTTTCTGGCTCCTTGGGAAATTACTAAAATCTTTCACCTTTAAAGTAATGTGCATCTGCCCCACCTGTTTTGGATCAGTAGATAGAGTGTTGGCCTGTGCACTGAAAGTTCCCGGGTTCGATTACGGTCAAGGGCACATGCCTGGGTTGCGGGATCGATTCCCAGAGTGGGTGTGCAGGAGACAGCTGATCAATGATTCTATCTCATCATTGATGCTTCTCTCTCTCTCTCCCTCTCCCTTCCTCTCTGAAATCAATAAAAATATATTTAAAGTAATGTACATCTCACAATTCAAAAACAAAAAAGTTACCAAAATGCCTCCAGTCACATAACTAGGATTGACAGGGATGTAAACTTTAATTTCTAAGAATTAGCAAGACACCAACGCTGTTTTTTGAAAAAATGTAGGTGAATAAATGTCTGGTGAGAACTGAGATAATACTTATTTTATAACTGTTTCTCTACTTTGTGAGCAACTAAGTAGGTAGATAGGTCAGTTACAAGCACCACAGTACAAATCAGAACTGAGATAAAGTGAGGTTTTATTTGACCAAGGACTTATGCAAAGTCAACAGCAAAGCCTGGCCTTAAACCCAAGTCTCCACACTCTCAACGTAATACTCCTACTACTATAACACAATGTCTACTGCACTGACATTAAAATAGGCCAGAAATTCTCAAGTGGTCATTAAATGTATCTAAGAGAAACTTTAAAAATCTAAAACCCATTTAAAAATTTAAAAAAAATAAGGAAGTCAAGCTAATATATTAAGATATGTCTAATTATTTTAAAAATTGTTCCAGAATTCTGTTTTTCTAACTTTATATTATACACTTAATTTCAGGTTAATCCATACAGCAAAAATTGGGAGGATCATTAAACTATTTTCAAAGGATAAATATCCCCACTTAATACAAAATACATTTCGATAGTTCTCCTAAAACTAGTCTCTAAGCCATTCCAAGACAAAGGACTAAGTTACCAAAGAAGAGTAAACATACTACCTTTAAATTAAATAACAGCAACAAATATAGTTACCAATTCTTAAGCACTTTATATGTGTCGGGAACTAATAAAAGTGTTTCACGTGCATTAGTCTATTTCATCCTCACAACAACCCTGTGAAATAAGTATATCACATTCACCTCACAGAAGTGGAAACTAACTTAAAAATATTTTTAAACTTATTGTAAGGATAAATATAGGTTATTAAACAAAAGAATCAATATTCAAACTCAGGTCTATTTGATTCCTAAGACTGTACTCTTAGATAACATCCTCTATAGTTACTCAATTCCAATAAAAATTATGAACAATAAAATGGCAATAAGTACATATCTATCAACAACTGACTCTTATGTTTGGTCAATGTAACTATCTGAGCTATGTGGGGAGAGGAAGGTGTAGCATGGAGTAAAGGGACATAAAATTTGCTATTTTAACTAGTTTTATGCATACAGTATCAAAGAGAAGAGCACAATTGCTGGAGCCAGTTAAGAAGGAAATTCATGTATAGTAGAATGTATAGGCTGCAGGTAACAAGCTTTCACTCAAAAAATTTTAATTTTTAAAAGCAAGGACCTACAACCAAGATTACACTATCCAGCAAAGCTATCACTTAAAAACAAAGGACATAGAAAGAGCTTCCCAGACAAGAAATAACTAAAGGATTTCATCAAAACCAAACCAGTATTTCATAGATTATTAAAAGGTATTCTTTAAGAAAAAGAAAAGATAAAAATATGAATAAAATGGCAATAAATACATAACTATCAACAATTTAATTTAAAATTCAAAATAAGCGAACAAGCAGCAAAGAAGTAGACTAACAGATACAAAAGATTTTAACAGTTGCCAGATGGGAAGGGGGTTGGAGAAATGGGTTAATAGGTGAAGGAATTTAGAAGTACAAATAAGTAAAGAACAATCATCAGGGTGTAGAGTACAGCATAGAGAATATAGTCAATAATACTCTAATAACTATGTATGGTGTCAGATGGGTATGAGCTTTATCGTGATGATCATTTAGTAAGTTTTAGAATGTCTAATCATGGGATATACACCTGAAACTAATATAATATTGTATAGAAAAATAAACAATAATCCTAAAAATTTTTAATTTTGTGGCAATTCTAACACAAAATTGCAAGACTGAAATTTGAGTTCATATATCTGAGCTGAAGCAGGCTGGAGTTAAAGACATTCAAAACAAAACATGTAAAATAGTAAGTATCACTACCCACAAAGGTAACAGGAAATTTAAACTGTATAGGAAGCTAGAAATGAAATGAAATTTTACATTACAGAAAAATTAAATCTAGTCACAAAAGGCACAGCTTTGTACCACCAGAATACTTTATAAACATGTTAAGGAACTGAGTAAAATATGCATACATGTTCTTGGAGAAAGGTACTCGGTACTCTTAGAATAACATTTTGATGATGTCATATATAAAAATTGCACTATAATTTCTTAGTGAATATGCAAACTGAGATAGTTAAGTCATGTATGAAAAATTAATAGCTGTAAAACATTTTAAAAATTCTTCTAAAAAGTATGCAATTCAAATAAAAGCAAGGAACAATACAGAAATGTTCACTGGAGAAATTAACAAGAGTAATTAAAGAAAATGAGTTATAAAAATTTCAAGTCTAATTTATGGAGGCAAAAGTGTCAATGTTTTTGGATAACATGACTTTTGCCTATACCTGACACTCCCCCCCCAAACAAACAACATAAAAGCTTTATAAATGGCATAACCCATTACAGTAAATATTTATAATACTAATACAGGGTGGGACAAAAGTTTACAGTTGTGCATTAACGAAAGTTTATCCTTGTATTATTAATTATTTATTACTAGAGGCCTAGTGCAGGAAGTTCGCGTACTCGGGGTGGGGGTGGGGGGATCCCTCAGCCCAGATTGCTTAAGGGTACAGGCCAGGCTGAGGGACCCCACCGATGCACAATTGGGGCCAGGGAGGGATGCAGGAGGTTGGCTAGCTGGGGAGGGATCATGGGAGGGCTCCAGAGCGTGCAGGTCCACCCAATTGGCCAGACTCCAGAAGCAAGCTAACCTACCGGTTGGAGCGTCTGCCCCCTGGTGGCCAGTGCACGTAATAGTGACTGGTCGACCTGTTGACTGTCTGCCCCCTAGTGGTCAGTGCACATCATAGTGAGAAGTTGAGCGGCCTTAGCATAGCATTAGCATATTATGCGTTGATTGGTTGAATGGCCGACCTGACAAGTGGACACTTATCATATTAGGCTTTTATTATATAGGACTGTATTATTTTCCATATAAACAACTGTAAACCTACCTTTGCCCCATCCAGTATATATCAAGTGAAAAGCCTTCCTAAATACAATCAACCCAGTTAGGACAATACGGTTTCTGGGAAATGAATGACTAAGCTTCAGGGGAACCCCTTCCTTCAACCCATACCAATGTTATAGATACCTAGAACTATAAGATGAAATACAATACCCAAATTTTAAAATATAGCTGAGATTAAAAGAATAACAAAATAAAAAAAACACTAAGAGCATAAAACTAAGGCATAATTTGGAAATAAGAGGCTACATTGTGGCAAATTTGGAAAATTACAAGCAAAGCTAGATATAGTCTCTACAACTTGAGCTTTTAATGCTCATTTGGGCATATGAAGCATGACCTACAGCCCATTAAATGTAATGAATGAACTCAAGTCCCAGTGTAAAGCCAGGAGTCTGGAAAAACTGCGCATCAGTGAACGTAGGACAAGAAAATTTCAACTTATAGATTAAAAGTGGCAGCAGAGCAAGTGGATGCTGCATGACCACACTCCCAGGACCAAACTGGAATTATAACTAAAATACAGAAAAACTTTCTGAATAATCAACTGAAGACTCGCTGGAGAGAATCCTGATAAAAAAGGACAGAAAATGGAGACCACAGAGAGAGTGGTAAGAGTGGCAAAGTGCGAAAGGGCTGGCCAGGCTCCCACAGACAGCTACTGAAGTTCTGGAGAGATATCTCAACTGTGGGGGTTACCACTGAGGACTCTGAGGTCAAATCCCCAAGTTGGGCCCCCATCCCAGAACACCAGAACTGAGAAGGGTCGCCTCACAACATCTGGCTGTGAAAAGCACTGGAGTTGCTGCCTGCTAGGGAGAGATGGCTGGAAATTCAGGCAACCTCTTAAAGGGCCAATGCACAAAATCCTCTGTGGAGTTACCCACCTTGTGTTCTGGCAAAGGGAGGGCAGAGTGCACTGGAGCTGTGTGAGCAGAAGCCAGGATCAGGGACTCAGAGGTTAGAGCTCAGAAGGGAATGCTGAGTCACTCCCTCATATTGCAGAGGTCATCTTTCTCATGCAGACATTTTCTATACAGGCAGCTTTGCCTGGAGGGAAGGCAGTTGACTGATTGGAAAACACCTCGCCCCATGGTGCCAAGTTTCTGAGGCCCAATGTGAGACTGAGAATAACAATTAGGCTCCAGGCAGAAGCAATTGCCCCACCCTGTTGGAAAAAAACTCTCGCCCTAACTGGTTTGGCTCAGTGGATAGAGCGTCGGCCTGCAGACTAAAAGGTCCCAGGTTCAATTCCAGTCAAGGGTTGTGGGCACATCCCCAGTTGGGGGCGTGCAGGAGGCAGCTGATCGATGTTTCTAACTCTTTATCCCTCTCCCTTCCTCTCTGTAAAAATATCAATAAAATATATTTAAAAAAATAAAATAAAATACCAATGGAATATTTCACAGAGCTAGAACAAATACTCCAAAAATGTATATGGAATCAAAAAAAGACCCCGAATAGCTGCAGCAATCTTGCGAAAGAAGAACAAAGTTGTAGGGATCACAATACCAGATATCAAATTATACTACAAAGTCACCGTAATCAAAACAGCCTTGTACTGGCACAAGAACAGGCATATAGATCAATGAATCAGAATAGAGTCCCCCAAAATCCACCCAAGCCATTACACTCAATTAATATTTGACAAAGGAGGCAAGAGCATACATTGGAGTCAAGATAGTCTCTTCAATAAATGGTGTTGGAAAATTGGACAGATACATGCAAAAAAATGAAACTAGACCATCAACTAAAAACCATACACAAGAAAAAACTCAAAATGGATAAAAGACTTAATAAAGTTGTAAAACCATAAAAATCCTAGGAGAAACCATAGGCAGCAAAATCTCAGACATATCTTGTAGCAGTATGTTTATAGATAAATCTCCCAGGGCAAAGAAAACTAAGGAGAAAATAAACAAATGGGACTACACCAAAATAAAAAGCTTATGCACTGCAAAAAAACCATCAACAAAACGTTCACCACTGTATGGGAGAACTTATTTGGTAATGATACATCTAATAAAGGGCTAATATAGAAAATATATAAGGAACTCATACATCTTAACAAAAGGAAGACAAACTGTCCAATTAAACACGTTAAGCGCCATGTCAGTCACTGGTGACTGACACTATACTTTCCATCCGGAAGACAAAACAGGCTGGGTGCTTAACGTGTTTTAAAAAATGGGAAAGGACCTACTAGTAAATAGACACATCTCCAAAGAGACATACAGATGGCCAAGAGACATATGAAAAAATGCTCAGTCACTAATCATCTGAAAGATGCAAATCAAAACAACAATGAGGTACCATCTCACAGCTGTCAGAATGGCTACCATCAACAAATCAACAAGTGACAAGTGCTGGTGAGGATGCAGAGAAAAGGGAAACCTAGAACCCTGCTGGTGGGAATGCAGACTGGTGCAACCATTATGGAAAACAGTATGGAGTTTCCTCAAAAAATCAAATATGAACTGCCATTTGACCCAGTGATCCCACTTCTAGGAATATATCCTAAGAAACCCAAAGCACCAATCAGAAAGAATGTATGCACCCCTATGTTCATAGCAGACAATTTACAATAGCTAAGATCTGGAAATAGCCCAAATGCCCATCAGTAGATGAGTGGATAAAAAAGCTGTGGTACATTTATACCATGGAATACCACACAGCAGTAAAAAAGAAATATCTTACCCTTTGAGACAGCATGGAGGGACCTGGAGAGTATATGCTAAGTGAAATAAGTCAGTCAGAGAAATACAAGTATCTCATGATCGCACTCAAATGTGGAATCTAAGTAACAAAATAAACTGATGAATGGAGTGGATCCAGAGACATGGAAGCATGAAACAGAGTGCGGAATCTCAGAGGGAAGATGGGGAAAGGTGGGAGGTAATCAACCAAAGACCTTGTAGGCATATATGCATAATACATGGACACAGACAATAAGGTGCTGAAGGCCAGAGGTGGGGGGCAGGCTGGAGAGGGTGAATGGGGGGAAAGAGAAGACATATGCAATACTTTCAACAACAAACAATTATTTAACAAAATAAAAAATAAAGAGATGACACAAATTAAAAAAAGATAAAATATCTAGGTAAAACTTAACTAGAAATGTTGAGGACTTATATGATGAAAAGGTTAAACTCTACTTACAGAAACAAAAGATAACGTGTACAAAAGAAAATAAGTACCTGTACTCATCTGCTATAAAGTAGTCAGTTCTACCCTTAACTAATTTAAAAACACAATGTTAGTTTAACAAAAATAACAACAGAATTTTTTAAATTACCCATACAGAAAAATAAATATTAAGAAGAGACAGAAAATCTATATATATATAAAAGCCTAAGCAGCCGAATGACTGAACAGCCGTTCAACCGGTCACTATGATGTGCACTGACCAACAAGGGAGAAACACTCAACGCAGGAGCTTCCCCCTGGTGGTCAGTGCACTCCTACAGAGGGAGCGCCCCTTGTCTGACTGACCCATCTGTCCCAGTGGCCCACCAGCCCGGCGGCAGCCACTCACTCCCTCAGTAGTCCTGCAGTTCTAATCTCCGGAGAATGAGCCAGGCACCAACAGACCGACAACACCAGCACGATCTCGACAGTGCCTCTGGCCTCCTGGAAGTCGGCCTTGGGCACTGCAGTTGCTTCCCCTCCCTAGATACTCTGCAAGGAAAAAATAATATAAAAGTGGCCGCCAGGTAGCTCCCGACAACCAGTGCAAACATCAGCGGGACAGATCCAGATCCTGGGCCGGCAAGGCCGTCCCACAGTCCGCCTGGAAGGCCAATCACATCCTGGCTCCCCCCTCGGGACGGGTGCCAGACGCAGAGCTCTCTCGATCGGGACTAACTGGGCACGAGCCTATGGCAGGTGCAGCGGGGCTGCGATGAGTGGGAGCAGCAGGCAGGAGCAGCAGGCGGCGTTGGACTGCAGGTTTTGGGCCTGATCCCCACAGGCTACCCTGAGGGACTCCACCCATGCACGAATTCATGCACTGGGTCTCTAGTTATTAAAGAAAAGCCAGGACTAGGGAATAACAAAGGACGAGAAAGAAGAATCCTATATAATAAAAGGCTAATATGCAAATAGACCGAACAGTGGAAAACCCGGAACAACCAAACAACCAGTCACTATGACATGTGCTGACCACCAGAGGGCATCTGCTGAACATGGCGGGCACTGGCCAACAGCAGGAGGCTGGAGCAGGTGAGCAGGTGAGCAGGGGCACCAGACCAAGGCGAGGCTCCGGTCACTGTCATCGGGGCGAGCCTCTGGTGGTTACTGAAAATTCTTTGTTCCAGCGCACCACAGTCCTACCTGGTGCACAAACCTGCTGCTAGCGCCAGCCCCGCTCGCACCCGTAGCCAGCACCAGAGCCGCTGATCACCCTTGAGGGTTTCTCCACCTCTCCCTGCTCCTGAGGGGCAATCAGGGCAGCAGCCACTGCTCACACCAGCTGACAGCGCCGGTCCTGTTTGCACTTGATGCTGGTGCCGGCTCCAATAGATCTGCACCATCAGCATGTGGGAGCAGCAGCAGGAGCGGGGCTGCTGGCAGATGGGACCAGGAGCACGGCAGGTGGGGCCGGGTGGGGGCACAGAGGATGGACCAAGACCTGCTCCTGTGCCTACTGCAGCCTCGTGCCCCACAGTTCCTTTCAAGGTGCACGAATTCATGCACTGGGCCCCTAGTTAAAACATAAAAGAAGAAAAAAGTATGGTGTAAGACTACTAGATATTAAAAAGTAATAAAACGCACAGATTTGGCCATCATTAAATGATGAAATGAGTAAAGATATATGCAAACAGATTTAGTTTAGACAAATAAAAGCAACTCATCCTTTCATTCATTATACCCACATAAATGTCTAATAGATTAAATATTTAAAAGTTTAAAATGAAGTATCTCAAAGAAGATTTATAAAAAAGAAGATAAAAAATATAAAGGTCAAAAAATAAAAAGTTAGTCAATTTGACTTCTTCAAAAAACAAATATTTCTGCCCTAACTCAGTGGATATAGCATCGGCCCATGAACTGAAGAGTCTCGGATTCTATTCCAGTCCAGGGAACATACCTCAGTTGCAGGTTCAATCCCTGGCCTAGGTATAGGAGGCAACCAATCTATTTGTCTCTCTCCATTGATGTTTCTCTTTCTCTCCCCTTCCCTTCCACTCTCTCTAAAAATCAACGGAAAAATATCTTCGGGTGAGGATTAATAATCTATAATAATAAAAGAGCAATATGCTAATTAGACCGGACGACCTTCCAGATGCGGCTGTGAGGGGCCGAGACCCTTGCACTAATTTCGTGCATCTGGCCTCTAGTAAGTAAATAAGTAAATATTTCTACACAACAAAAAGGTATTTGAAACACAATAAAGGGCTTTATCTGCATAAAATCAGTAAGAAAATAGAATTTAACCAACAGAAAATAAAGAAATTATACAACTGACCAGTGCATAGAAAATAACTAAATGCCTCAAACATGTAAAAAGATGCTCGTTTTCATTGATAATTAAAGAAATGCAAATCAAAACCAATATAAAATCAACCTTTTCATGGATTGGCATAGATTTAAAAGTTTATATAGACAATTAGAGAAACCAAGATGGCGGCATAGGTAAACACCGGAGATTGCTGCCTCGCACAACCACTTCAAAAATACAACTAAAAGATGGAACGGACATCACCCAGAACCACAGGAAGGCTGGCTGAGGGGAAATTCTACAACTAGAAGGAAAGAGAAAAGCATACCGCGACTCAGAGGAGGCGCAGTGCAGAAGTAAAATACTAAGGTGCAGAGGTGCATGTGGAGCGGGCTGGCGGCTGAGGGCGCGGTTGTCTTTTTCAATCGGAAGGGAGTCTCAGGCTCTGGGCTCCAGTTCAAGGCAAGTCTCTGGGGACCCAGACTCAAATGGGAGAAGCGGGACTGTCTGGCATTGGTCAAAGCTCGAGGGCAGCTTTTTCTCCAAGGTACTTGCAGCGGTTGCTGGGACACTGAGAGGCATAGCCTCTGGGGGCGGGATTGAGAGCAGCCATAACTGCTCGCTCCGCCCGCCCTGTTGATCCCCTGGGACCCGCCCTGCCCAAGCCCTGCACAGAGGCATTTGCTGGATAGCCTCAGGCAAAGGCTAGATTAGCACCTCCCTAGAGGACAGAAGTTGTCCCACTGCAGAAACAGCTGATTCTCACAGCCAGTTGGCCTGGAGGTCAAATCCCCCCCAGTGTTACCTACAACAATCAAGGCTTAACTACAACAAGACTTCGCACAAAGACCACTAGGGGGTGCACCAAGAAAGCATAAAAAATGGGGAGACAAAGAAACAGGACACAAATGACAAAAATGGAGGAAAGCAAAATGCTGGATATAGAGTTCAAAACCACACTTTTAAGGTCTCTCAAGAACTGTCTAGAAGCTGCCGATAAATTTAGTAAGGCCCTCGAAAAGACTGGTGAGACCGCCGATAAATATAGTGAGATCCTCAAGAAATCTAATGAGACCCTCGATGTTGTGATAAAGGACCAACTAGAAATTAAGCATACACTGACTGAAATAAAGAATATTATACAGACTCCAAACAGCAGACCAGAGGAGCACAAGAATCAAGTAAAAGATTTGAAATGCGAAAAAGCAAAAAACACCCAACCGGAAAAGCAAAATGAAAGAAAAATCCAAAAATACGAAGATAGTGTAAGGAACCTCTGGGACAGCTTCAAGCGTACCAACATCCGAATTATAGGGGTGCCAGAAGATGAGAGAGAGCAAGATATTGAAAACCTATTCGGAGAAATAATGAAAGAAAACTTCCCCTACCTGGTGAAAGAAATAGACTTACAAGTCCAGGAAGCCCAGAGAACCCCAAACAAAAGGAATCCAAAGAGGACCACACCAAGACACATCATAATTAAAATGCTAAGGGCAAAAGACAAAGAGAGAATCTTAAAAGCAGCAAGAGAAAGAAACTCAGTTACCTACAAGGGAATACCCATACGACTGTCAGCTGATTTCTCAACAGAAACTATGCAGGCCAGAAGAGACTGGCAAGAAATATTCAAAGTGATGAATACCAAGAACCTACAACCAAGATTACTTTATCCAGCAAAGCTATCATTCAGAATTGAAGGTCAGATAAAGAGCTTCACAGATAAGGAAAAGCTAAAGGGGTTCATCACCACCAAACCAGTATTATATGAAATGCTGAAAGGTATCCTTTAAGAAGAGGAAGAAGAAGAAAAAGGTAAAGATACAAATTATGAACAACAAATATGCATCTATCAACAAGTGAATCTAAGAATCAAGTGAATAAATAATCTGATGAACAGAATGAACTGGTGATTATAATAGAATCAGGGACATACAAAGGGAATGGACTGACTATTCTTGGGGGGGAAAAGGGTGTAGGGGATGCGGGAAGAGACTGGACAAAAATTGTGCACCTATGGATGAGGACAGTGGGTGGGGAGTGAGGGTGGAGGGTAGGGTGGGAACTGGGAGGAGGGGAGTTATGGGGGGGAAAAAGAGGAACAAATGTAATAATCTGAATAATAAAGATTTAATTAAAAAAAAACAAAGGAAAGAGTATATAATCAGATCTTATTTCTAATAAGCAGAGGATTTGTACCCCACAGCAGCTAAAGACCTTATGAGACACCTCACCAAAGAAGATATACAGATGTAAATAAGCACATGAAAGATGCTCCTCAGAAGGAAGGAGATAATAAAGATTAGAGCAGAAATCAATGAAATAGAGACCAAAAAAACAATACAGAAAATCAATGAAACCAAGAGCTGGTTCTTTGAAAGGATAAACAAGATTGACAAACCCCTAGCCAGGCTCACCAAGAAGCAAAGAGAGAGGTCCCAAATAAACCAAATCAGAAATGATAGAGGCGAAATAACAACAGACCCCACAGAAATACAAATGATTGTTAAACAATACTACGAGCAACTCTACTCCAACAAACTGGACAACCTGGAGGAAATGGACAAATTCCTAGAAAAATACAACATTCCAAAACTCAATCAGGAAGAATCTAAAAACCTCAATAGGCCAATAACTATGGAAGAAATTGAAGCAGTCATCAGAAAGCTTCCAGCAAACAAAAGCCCAGGGCCAGACGGCTTCACAGGGGAGTTCTACCAAACATTCAAGGAAGAACTAAAACCTACCCTCCTCAGACTACTACAAAAAATTCAAGAGGAAGGAACGCTTCCAAGCTCATTCTATGAAGCCAGCATCACCCTAATACCAAAACCAGGTAAAGACATCACAATGAAAGAGAATTACAGGCCAATATCCCTCATGAACATAGATGCCAAAATCCTCAACAAAATCTTAGCAAATCGGATCCAGCAGTACATCAGAAGGATCATACACCATGACCAAGTAGGATTCATCCCAGAGATGCAAGGATGGTACAACATCCGTAAATCAATAAATGTGATACATCACATAAACAAATTGAAAGAAAAAAACCACATGGTCATATCAATTGATGCAGAAAAAGCATTCGACAAAATCCAACACCCATTTTTGATAAAAACTCTCAGAAAGGTGGGAATAGAAGGATCATACCTCAACATAATAAAAGCCATATATGACAGGCCCACAGCCAACATCATACTCAATGGACAAAAACTAACACCATTTCCCCTAAGAACAGGAACAAGACAGGGATGCCCACTCTCACCACTCCTGTTCAACATAGTACTGGAAGTATTAGCCATTGCAATTCGGCAAGAAGAAGGAATAAAAGGCATCCAAATTGGAAAAGAGGAAGTAAAACTGTCCTTATTTGCAGATGACATGATATTATACATACAAAACCCTAGAGACTCCATCAAAAAGCTACTAGACTTAATACATGAATTTGGCAATGTAGCAGGATACAAAATTAACCCCAAGAAATCTGAGGCATTTCTATACACCAATAGTGAACTTTCAGAAAGGGAGATCAGAAAAACAATCCCATTTACCATCGCACCAAAAAAATTAAGATACCTAGGAATAAACTTAACTAAAGAGGTTAAAAACCTCTACTCAGAAAACTACAGGACGTTGAAAAAAGAGATAGAGGAAGACATAAACAGATGGAAGAACATACCATGTTCTTGGATTGGTAGAATCAACATCATTAAAATGTCCATACTACCCAAAGCAATCTATACATTCAACGCACTTCCCATTAAAATACCAATGGCCTTCTTCACAGATCTAGAACGAACTCTCCAAAAATTCATCTGGAATAAAAAAAGACCCAGAATAGCTGCAACGATCCTGAGAAAGAACAAAGTAGGTGGGATCTCAATGCCAGATATCAAGCTGTATTACAAAGCCACTGTTCTCAAAACTGCCTGGTACTGGCACAAGAACAGGCATATAGATCAGTGGAATAGAATAGAGAGTCCAGAAATTAGCCCGAACCAATATGCTCAATTAATTTTTGACAAAGGAGGCATGAACATACAATGGAGCCAAGATAGTCTCTTCAATAAATGGTGTTGGGAAAATTGGACAGACATATGCAAGAAAATGAAACTAGACCACCAACTTACACCATACACAAGAATAAACTCAAAATGGATAAAGGACTTAAATGTACGACAGGAAACCATAAAAATTCTAGAAGAATACAAAGGCAACAAAATCTCAGACATATGCCAAAACAATTTCTTCACTGATACAGCTCCTAGGGCAGTTGAAACTAAAGAGAAACTGAACAAATGGGACTACATCAAAATAAAAAGCTTCTGCACAGCAAAAGAAACCATCAACAAAACAACAAGAAAACCCACCTCGTGGGAAAACATATTTGCCAACGTCATATCTGATAAGGGCTTAATCTCCAAAATTTATAGGGAACTCATACAACTTAACAAAAAGAAGATAAACAATCCAATCAAAAAATGGGCAAAGGATCTAAATAGACACCTTTCAAAAGAGGACATTCAGAAAGCCAAGAGACATATGAAAACATGCTCAAAGTCACTAATCATCCGAGAGATGCAAATCAAAACAACAATGAGGTACCATCTCACACCTGTCAGAATGGCCATCATCAACAAATCAACAAACGACAAGTGCTGGAGAGGATGTGGAGAAAAAGGAACACTTGTGCACTGCTGGTGGGAATGCAGACTGGTGCAGCCACTATGGAAGGCAGTATGGAGGTTCCTCAAAAAATTGGAAATGGAACTCCCATTTGACCCTGTGATCCCACTCCTAGGAATATATCCCAAGAAACCAGAAACACCAATCAGAAAGGATATATGCACCCAGATGTTCATAGCAGCACAATTCACCATAGCTAAGATCTGGAAACAGCCTAAGTGCCCATCAGTAGATGAATGGATTAGAAAGCTGTGGTACATCTACACGATGGAATACTATGCTGCTGTTAAAAAGAAGGAACTCCTACCATTTGCAACATCATGGATGGAACTGGAGAGCATTATGCTAAGTGAAACAAGCCAGTCAATGAAGGAAAAATACCACATGATCTCACTCATTCATGGATAATAAAGACCATTACAAACTTTTGAACAATAATAGATACAGAGGCAGAGCTGCCTCAAACTGATTGTCAAACTGCAGTGGGAAGGCCAGAGAGAGTTGGGGGACAGGAGGGAGGGGAGTAAGAGATCAACCGAAGGACTTGTATGCATGCATATAAGCATAACTAATGGACATAAGACACTGGGGGGTAAGGGAGGGTAGGGGTTTGTCAAGGGGGGGGGGGGAAAGGATACTTATGTAATACCCTTTGTAATACTTTAAGCGAAAAAAAAAAAAAAAAAAAAAAAAAAAAAAAAAGATGCTCCTCATCAGATGCCATCCAGGAAATGCAATGAGATACCACTGCATACTATTAGAATGGCCAAAATCTGGAACACTGACACCAAATGCTGGGGAGGACGTGGAGCAATAGGAACTCTTATTCATTACTAGCAGGAATGCAAAATGGTTCAGCCACTTTGGAAGACAGTTTGACAGTTTCTTACAAAACTGAACATAGTCTTACCATAGGCTCCAGCAATTGTGCACTTCTCTTTGATATTTTATGCATAAAACTAGTTAAAATAGCAAATTTTATATTAAATATGTATTTACCACAATTTAAATAGTTACTAGCATAATATTCCAAAAACCACTGAACTGTGGACTTTAAATGGGTGAATTGTTTGGTATGTAAATTGTATTTCAATAAAACTGTTTTTAGAGAAAAAAAAACAAAAACAAAAAAAAAGTTTATATAGACAATTAGTAAAAGTGTGCATGGCATATAAATACTATCATACACTTTTAGTATTGATTTTTATAATCTCTTTTGGGGAGAAAATTTGGCAATACCTATCAACTAAAACTTTTTAATTGACATGATAATGGTAAACAATTAAAACCAAAAAATTCATAAAATAAAATATAAAAGCTATGAGCTCCATAAAAGTAAGTGCTTTTGTCTTGCTCATCTTTGCGGCCCACAGGACTTACACAAACAAGTGCTTCAGTTGCTTTTAAATCCTTCCCAGAAAATAACAAAAGTGATGTTTTCTTTTCTCAGACCAGTCCAAAAAGTCCTCTCAGATACAAATGCATCTGAGATGCCAGAGTGAAGATACACAAAAATATGAAAACATTAGAAACATTCCTTTTAAAATCAGGAACAAAATAAAAATGTCAACTATGACTACTTCTATACAACACGAAAGGCCTTACTTAGCCAATGCAACAACAGAAAACAGATTACAAAGGAATAGATAAAACTATCACTATTTGCAGGTAATTGTTCAAATATAAAAATCTATAAAATGTTAGAAATAATAGAATTTATCAAAATAACCAACATAGAAAACTTAACACATATTTACACACTAAAAATAATCAATTAGAAAAATTTTCTTTTTTAAAGACAACAATTATAATACCAACAAATGCTCAAAGTAGATCTGAAAATATCCAACAAAATATATAAGACCTGAGAAACAGAAAATTATAAAACTTTATGAAAAGACATTTAAGAACCCTTGGAAAAATAAAATGGATAGAAAGGCAATAACTAAAATTATGATTTTATTCACTTCACCTGAAGATTTCATACAACTTCCCTGAAGACACTAGGCTGCTTCATGTGTCCAATGAAGTAACCCAATTATGGCCCACAGGCATTACTGAATAAACTCCTCAAGTATGTTAATCAATAAACCTCCTTCCCAATACCAAATTCCCTAAACCTCTTCCTCACAGAAAATTTCAATTTGTCCTGAAAAATCTTACCCTATAAAAATTTTTATAGCCATATTTAAAAATTCTCATCATTTTGTATTTGATCTTTTGCTGCAAGTACCACACAATTCAAATTATCTTTTTATAGGGAAGAACTGTGCCTTAATACTCTCTATATCCCCAACCATTCCCAACTACATATGTACTGTAAACACAATAAATTTGTTGAAATGAGAGAGATGCAGAAATGAAAGTCCTCAGTTTGGTACCAACAATCAAGATGCTAAATACAGCAATAGCTATTATGATCAGAAAATGGAGAATGCCATCACCAGAATTACGTGAGTAAAATAAGAAGTTAGGAGAAGAAATGTAAATGGTCATGCTATTGAATGAAATAGATGTCATCGTTATTTAAAAGCAAATGTGAAACAAGCTATAAGCCATTGTAAAAGAGAGGAATTTAAAAGAATTTGAGGTGAAGGACATTCTTCTGACAGAGCAGTGTGATTATTCTAGTGTTCCTCTTTCCAAATCTATGTAGCCCAAATATATATAGGTTGTACTAATGATTTTAACGAAGTTCCAATAACTAAACTAAACCCCCAATAATAAACTGTCATGTATGACTACATTAAAGAGAATGGTTTAGATTAGAATTACCTAAATATATCTCACATTGAACAGATGAACCTGAATCGAAGACAGATAGAGGAAGCATAATCTTCTTAACAACAAAGCCAATAGTTGGGGTTTCATCCAAGAGAAAAACCATACTAAGAAATTTATACGAGCATATTCAGGAATACAAAAACCAAGCTACTACTAAGATTTCTTATTTTTTTTCATTTTTAACCAAATTCCCCAATCATAACCACCTCCCCCCAAATAAAACAATGCACAGTTATAGCCCAAAAAAAACAGACACTATGTTTATATTGTACTCCTATATTCTAACAGGGTCTTAAGCATATTAAGAATTAATCATGTAATAGTGTAATCATTAATGATGTAAAGGGTGAACATAAAAGGTCCACCCCAAAGTTCAGTTCAGAGCACTTTTCTCTCCCCATTTGCTCTTTCAGTCCTTTAGAGACAAGTCCATTTCTTAGTCCATTTCTATCACTAGCTGTTCTTAGCAGAAGAAGGAAGTAAGTTTAATGAAAGTAATTGCAATCATTTAACAATTAAAAGTTTAGATGCTGTGAAGTTATTTGCAATTTGATGCAACCTGTTGAACAAACCTCTAAGGTACTCTAGGTAACTATACTGTATGCAGACAGATTTATACTGACTAGAACTTCTTTAAATAAAATGCTAAAAGTTACAGAATAACATCAGAAACTAAATTTTCTACATGATGTTGATGGTTACTTTATAATTGAAACTTCTTTAATATATAACTCAGAGTTTCTTAGTAAATTTAGTAAGAAGGATACTTAATTAGAGGTCCCCAAACCCATCCCTATGTTCAGAAATTCACTGGAACCCAAAAGACTCAGCATAGAGTGGCAGTCATGACTAAGATTTATCACAGCAATATGGTAAGCTGACACTTCAGATCTCAAGGCTGAAAAGACACAGGAGTCTAAAGAAATTCACGAGTAAGATTCCTTATACTCTCTTACTCTCATGAGGGATCACACAGCGTACTCTTCTTCCAATAACAGGGGTGCTACGTATATGCTCAGAGAAGCTCATTACAGACTCAGTACCCAAGGTTTTTATAGGGGATGGGTTCCTGATAGGCACCCTAGCCTAGCACATCCCAGAATTCCAAATTCTCAAAAGGAAGAAAGGTTTGCAGCATAAACCACACTGTTTCACAAAGAGTCCAGGAACAGTAAACCTCCCTACTCAGTTAGTGAACAATGGAAACACTCCCCAACTCCAAGTTCCCACACATCACCCCAAGACAAATCTTGCAAGCAGGCTTTTTAACTAATTTCTGCAGAGATAACTTAAATTGTCTCCAGTACCATTACCACTTCTTCAGAGTTCTGCTCTACAGTGTAGTGAATTATGTTATAAAGAAATACACAAGCAAATGTTTTATTTTTTTCACCTAAACATACATGTGTCCCAGAGAAGGGGGAGGAGAAAAAAGTAAACCTTAAATTAAGGCAATGTATTTATGTTGATTCCACTACTTTTTGAACATACACATTAATAAAAACAACATACACTGAGTGGCCAAATTATTATGACCACCTGACATTTGTAGGCAAATTAGCTATAATTTCGCGCTGAAGTTGTTAGAGGGCCAGACCATTATAAATAGGAAAGCGAGTTGTTTACCACAACAGTAGAAGTGATTTTTTTTCTGAAGATATGGGTAAACAACGGGATTTAACAGCCTCTGAACGTGGGATACACACACACACACACACACACACACACACACACACACACACACTGAGTGACCAGATTATTGTGACCACCCCATCAGTAGTTCGTTGGGCCACCTTTTGCCTTCAATACTGTGGCGATTCTTCTTGGCATTGACTTCACGAGATGTTGCAAGGTGATGCGAGGAATCTGACACCATGCCTGATGAATAGCACTGTCCAATTCCGTGAGATTTGATGGTTGTGGAACCAGCTGCCTGATGGCTCTTTTAACTTCGTCCCACAAATGCTCAATTGGATTGGGATCTGGTGATTGTGGGGGCCACCTAAGCAAGGTAAAGTCTCCCTCATGTTCTTGAAAGCACTGGTGCACAATACGAGCACCGTGGCATGGCGCATTGTCTTGTTGGAAGAAGTCATCTCCATTGGGATACACCATCAACATGATAGGATGAACCTGATCAGCAACGATACTTATACTTAGGTATGTTGTGCTATTCAGACGTTATTCCACACAAATTAAAGGGCCCAAATCATGCCAGGAAAACATGCCCCACACCATAACACTACCCCCACCAGCTTGAAGGGCTGTACTCATGCATGTGGGGTGCATGATTTCATGCTGTTTCCGCCAAATTCTCACTCTGCCATCTGCATGATGCAACTGGAAACGTGATTCACCGGACCACATGACTTTTTTCCAATGCTCGACTGTCCAATCCTTGTGTTCCTGTGCGAATTGGAGACGTTTATCTTGGTAACTGCAGACAGCAAAGATGTTCAAACAGGCCTTCGGCTTCCATATCCCATACAATGCAGTGTACAGCTAATTTACCTACAAACATCAGGCGGTCATAATAATCTGGCCACTCTGTGTGTGTGTGTGTATATGTCCCATGTTCAAAGGCTTTTAAATAGTGTTGTTTACCCATATCTTCAGAAAAAAATCACTTCTACTGTCGTGGTAAAAAACCTGCTTCCATATTTATAATGGTCTGGGCCTCTAGCAACTTCAGCATGAAATTATAGCTAATTTGCCTACAAAAGTCAGGTGGTCATAATAATCTGGCCACTCAGTGTATATTAGTGATATACACTCCTTGGCTAGGAAATATAGGAAAGAAAAATTAAATACAGTTCATATAAAAAGGAGTTGAACCTATGTTTCACCATCTCCTATCCCTAGTATCTGAACTACCTAAAAATATACACTAAATAGATACGTCATGGCTTAAAATAAAATTTCAGCTACTAATATTAAATAGAAAAGATTTTGTAAGATAATTAGTTAAGTCATATTTTAGCTACTACCATACTAAAATAGAAGCCATTCAAAAGGTTTACTTAAGTATTAGAAGTATATGAAACAAACCTTCTTTCTTAGTAACAAACTTTTAGATCAATCCCAAAGAGTATCATCTACACCAGCCGTGGGCAAACTACGGCCCGCGGGCCGGATGCGGCCCGTTTGAAATGAATAAAACTAAAAAAAAAAAAAAGACCTTACCCTTTTATGTAATGATGTTTACTTTGAATTTATATTAGTTCACACAAACACTCCATCCATGCTTTTGTTCTGGCCCTCCGGTCCAGTTTAAGAACCCATTGTGGCCCTCGAGTCAAAAAGTTTGCCCACCCCTGATCTACACTATGATTTGGCATATATATTACAAAAATTGCTGCTTTTAATTCTGACAGCTTAAAAACCATTCATAGCCTTTGTCCCAGAAATTCTAGTTCTGGAAACAATCCTAAAGAAATAGTCTTAAATCCTGAAAGATATTTATAGTGAAAATGAACACACACACACACACACACACACACACACACAGTATGCTGCTTTTAAAACAGTAATACAACGATTCAATTTTTAATGAATAAAGTAAGTTTTAAAAAACTGAATGGCAATATGAAGGTTAGAGTGTCAGTCAACTAAAGTCTATTAAAGTGATAAGATTGGTTTTAGGGGCAAACAGCTGATAATAAGTGATGCTCTATGATATGCAATAAATTTTTCCCCATGATATAGTTATTTGATTCATATAGGAAATACAGAAAATTTGCTTGAATACTTAATAACTTTCCCTAAAATAAAATCAATTTAAGTGTACATTTTAAATAACCTTGAGCATAAGTTTTCAGAAATATTAACATTATCATCACCTTTATTGCCTTATAATAAAAGAATACAGCAGGTCTTAAAACACAGTTTTGTTCAATATCGTTTCATTACTGTTGATGAAATGCTGTAGGAACCCTGTTTATATCAATTAGAGCAGGGTAAAACTGGTTTCATTATATGCATTTTAGCTTAAAGACACAGAACATATTAATGATGTTAAGCGAGAACTTACTGTATATAAATTCTAAAATCTTACATTTAGAAATCCTTTGTCAATATTTTTGCTTTATGATAATCACCCCATTGAGTCACCCTTAAACTCTTTTTAAAGATTAAGAATCAACTTATCAGAACCAAGATGGCAGCACAGGTAAACACCTGTACTTGCTGCCTCCCACAACCACATCAAAATTACAACTAAAAGACAAAACAACTATCATCCAAAACCATGGGAAAGCTGGCTGAGTGGAAGTTCTACAACTAGAGGTAAAGAAGAAAGCGCATTGAGATTGATAGGAGGTGTAGAGGCACAGAACGGGCTGGCACGCGGGTGCGCTGCTTCTTCAATTGGGAGGGAGGTACAAGCTCCCACTTGCTCTGAACTCCAGTTCCAGATAAGACTATGGGGGACCCAGGCACATACGGGGACAAACTGGACTGTCTGGCATCGGGACAGGAACAGAAGGGCGGCTTGCTTTCAGATGGAGGTGCTCACAGCTGTCATCGTTCCTACATTGGGACCTCTCCAGTGCAGGGCTCACTGGCAGCCACTGCTGTCTGCTCCACCCAGAAGATTCCCTCAGACCCCGCCCCACCCAATTTACAACCCCACCCAAGTTGTGCAGAGCGCGGCTTTTACATACGAATGGTCTGTCCTTTCTCAGCCTAAAACCTGTCAAACAGGCAGCAGCAGCCTGTCATGTTACACAGCTGGGCCTCATTTGGGCACTTCCAAATCCGATACAAAGAGGAGGAATCTGCAGATCTCTCTGTAGCTCCTGCTGGGTGGCCCCAGGCAGTGGCTGACTTTGCACCTCCTTAGAGATCCAAGAGCCAGTGTACCCAGTGGTCAGTGTGAGACCATACCAGATTACAACTCTTCACACCCATAAGTGACACACTCAAGGGACAGACTCAATGAGCATCAAAGCCTCACTGAAGCAAGTCCTGCCCCATAAGGGTGTCTCCAGCACAGCAGCTCTTCCATTGTAGACACAGCTAATCCTCACAGCCAATTGGCCTGGAGGTCAATTCCTCCCAGTGATACCAACAGCAATCAAGGCTTAACTACAAGACTGTGCACACAGCCCACAGAGGGGTGCACCAAGAGTGTCCACCTCAGGTGACTGAGGAGGCTGAGCCACTGGGCCCTATAGGACACCTACCACTCAAGGCCACTCTATCAACTCAAGTAGACTTAGCAGCTACCGAATACATAGAAATAAACACAGGAAAGCAGCCAAAATGTGAAGACAAAGAAACATGTCACAAATGAAAGAAATGGATGAAAGCAAAATACTGGATATAGAGTTCAAAACCACAGTTATAAGGTTACTCAAGAATCTTCTAGAAACCTCCAAGGAACTTAGTGAGACCTTCAAGGATCTTAGTGAGAATGTAAAAAAAAAGAAAAAAAGAAAAAGGACCAGTCAGAAATTAAGCATACAATGACTGAAATAAATAATAATATACAGTGATTCAACAGTAGACTAGAGGATCCCAAGAATCAAGTCAAATATTTGAAATACGAGGAAGCAAAAAACACCCAACCAGAAGAGCAAAAAGAAAAAAATATCCAAAAATATGAAGGAGCCCCTGGGACAAATTCAAGAGTACCAACATCCGAATTATGGGGGTGCCAGAAGAAGAGAGCGAGCAAGATATTGAAAACCTCTTTGAAGAAATAATGGCAGAAAACTGGTGAAAGAAATAGACTTATAAGTCCAGGAAGTGCAGAGAACCCCAAACAAGAGGAATCCAAAGAGGACCACACCAAGACACATCATAATCAAAATGCCAAGAGCAAAAGACAAAGAGAGAATCTTAAAAGCAGCAAGAGAAAGAAAAGTCAGTTACCTACAAGGGAGTTCCCATATGACTGTTAGCTGATTTCTCAACAGAAACTATGCAGGTCAGAAGGGAGTGGCAAGAAATATTCAAAGTGATGAAGAGCTAGAACCTACACCAAGATTACTCTACCCAGCAAAGCTATCATTTAGAATTGAAGGTCAGATAAAGAGCTTCACAGGCAGTCCTCGGGTTACGTCAGACTCGATGTACATCGTTTCGTGGTTATGTCGCCATCCCCCATTTATTAAACAAAAAAACGTTCCGTCATTTCGATGTATGTACATATGTGCTTTATGTTTTTTATTATTTATTTACCACAAGTAAAGGTCAGGAATTGTTATCTTTCTTTTAAATTCTTTTTACTGTTTCACTTCATTACTGCTGTGTCTGTGCTCCATGTGAGTGATGTAGGTGCTTATGTAGGTGGATTCCCAACTTACAGTGAAAATCACGTTACATCGCACCGTAGGAACGGATCGCTGATGTAACCTGAGGACCTACTACATTATATGAAATGCTGAAGGTTATTCTTTAAGAAGAGGAAGAAGAAGAAAAAGGTAAAGATAAAAAATTATGAACAACAAATACATATCTACCAATAAGTGAATCTAAAAATCTAATGAATAAGAAATCTGATGAACAGAACTGGTGAATGTAATAGAATCAGGGGCATGGAAAGGGAGCAGACTGACAATTCTTGGGGGGGAGGGGGTGTGGTGGGGGTGCGGGAAGAGATTGGACAAAGAGGTTACACCTATGGACGAGGACAGTGGGGGGGCGAGGACCTGGGGTGGGGTGGGAACCGGGTGGAGGGGAGCTATGGGAGGGAAAAAAGAGGAACATCAGTAATAATCTGAACAATAAAGATTTTTTTAAAAAAGATTATAGAAGTTTCAAGTATACAATATTAAAAAAAAGAATCAAGTTATCTATTTAAATTAAAAATAAGTAAGAATCTACTGCACTAACAATAGTTTTAAGAAGTGTTTTACAATTAAAAGTGTTTAAGCCAGAAATAAACAACACTTCTCCCCTCTTTTTACACCATTAGACAACTGGGTTCAACATAGCTCAGTGATTTGTTCAATCATATAAACTCAGTGATGAGAGAAATCAAACTAGAATCTAGATCCCTGGAGTGTTAATACAGCCCACTGTAACACTTTCATGCTGCTGAATTTAACCAAAACTTAAATCCCCAATAGTCATAGAAAATAATGCCTCTAGAAGAAAAAGAGCATAAAAAGAAAATGTAAGTAAAGGCAGAAGAATTGTCAAATTTCAGAACACATAAAAAGACAAAAGAAAGGTTGAACAACCAATTCAAAACATTTATCTGGTAAAGTTTCTGCATTTCTACAATAAGCCTCAAAATTGTACTGTCAGTCCTAAAGCTTCAGGTACTTTGAAAAGAAAGCAGTCGTATGAAGCTAGGAATAACTGCTACAGACTAGTGTGATTCAGTAGATCCTTGAATTTAAATACTGAATTAAAATTTAGTATTTCTGAAGAATCCAAATAATATGGATGTTTGGACTATTTCCTTTATTAAAATTTGTTTTAAATTTAAATTTATATATCTAACAATAATTTTTCTCCCCCCAAAAGGGATGCATTTTGTAATAGACTAGAGGCCCGGTGCACAAAAATTTGTGCACTCAGGGGGAAGAGGGGGGCCCTCAGCCCGGCCTGTGCCCTCTTGCTGTCTGGGACCCCTAGGGAGATAATGACCTGCTGGCTT
The DNA here is from genome assembly GCF_028538775.1 of Myotis yumanensis. NCBI lineage: Eukaryota > Metazoa > Chordata > Mammalia > Chiroptera > Vespertilionidae > Myotis > Myotis yumanensis. The sequence continues at coordinate 115,265,175 of NW_027223754.1, forward strand.
AGGCCCGCTCCCGGGTGGCAGAGGGCAGGCCCAATCTCTAGGTGCAGCCCCTGGTCAGGCTCAGAGCAGGGCCAATTGGGGAGTTGGGGCGCTGCCCGGTCATGCACAGAGAAGGGCGGATCAGGAGGTTGCGATGCCACCCCTAGTCACGCTCAGGGTAGGGCCGATTGGGGGGTTGGGACACCGCCCCCTGTCACACTCAAGGCAGGGTCAATAGGGAGGTTGCGGCGCCACCCCGTCACACACAGAGCAGGGCCAATCAGGGGGTTGGGGCGCTGACCCCTGTCACGCACAGAGCAGGGCCGATCAGGGGGTTGAGGAGCTTCCCCCCTGTCACGCACAGAGCAGGGCCCATCAGGGGGTTGAGGAGCTCCCCCCTGTCACGCACAGAGTAGGGCCCGTGGGGGGGGGGGTTGGGGCGCCGCAACTGTCACACACAGAGCCGCAGGGCGATCAGGGGTTTGGGGAGCTCCCCCCTATCAAGCACAGAGCAGGGCTGATTAGGCGGATTGGGGCGCCTTCCCCTGTTACGAACAGAGCAGGGCGGATAGGGAGGTTGTGGCCCCGCTCCCTGTCACACACAAAGCTGCAGGGCGATCAGGGGGTTTGGGCGCTGCCCCCCGTCACGCTGATCCCGGTGCTGGGAGGCATATTATCCTTTTACTATATAGGATAGAGGCCTGGTGCACAGGTGGGCGCTGGCTGGTTTGCCCTGAAGGGTGTCCTGAATCAGGGTGGGGGTCCCGCTTGGGTGCCTGGCCAGCCTGGGTGAGGGGATGATGGCTGTTTGCAGCTGGTCACACCCCATTCAGGGTGGGAGTCCCCACTGGGGTGCCTGGCCAGCCTGGGTGAGGGGCTGAGGGCCGTTTTCAGGCTGGCAGGTGACTGAAGCTCCCAACCTATCCTTTTTTTCTTTTTTTTTTTTATTCTGGGCCAACTTTAGCTCTGAGGCTTAGCTCCAGCTCTGAGGCCTCGGCTGCTGAAAGCAGGTTTCTGGCCTTTGTTTACCTTCTGTATTTGAAACAATGTTGCGGTCCTGCGGGCTGAAGCCAGGCTGGCTGAAAGCAGGTTTCCGGGGTTTTGTTTAGCTTCTATATTCGTTACAATGTTGCTTAGAGTGCAGCTCAGAGGCCAGCAAGGCAGGCGGGGAACCTGGCTTCCTCCATCACTGAAGCAAGCAAGCCTCCCTGTTCGCGTCAGCTGCCTGGCTTCCGGCCGCCATCTTGGTGGGCAGTTAATTTGCATATCTCACTGATTAGCCAATGGGAAGGGTAGCGGAGGTACGGTTAATTACCATGTTTCTCTTTTATTAGATAGGACTAGAGGCCTGGTGCATGAAATTCATGCACGGGTAGGGTCCTTAGGCCTGGCCAGCGATCAGGGCCGATTGGGGCCTTCTGGCTGCCAGCCGGGGCCTTCCTTCCCCTGCTGCCAGGTGCCGACTGGGGCCTTCCTTTGTTCAGTGCCGCCCCCTGGTGGTCAGAGCATGTCAAAGTGAGCAATTGGTCTCCTGGTCCAACTCCCATAGGGGACAATCTGCATATTAGGCTTTCATATATATATATATATAGATAGATAGATAGATAGATAGCATGATAGAATCTAGGAGTATAATAAATCTTGATTATGATTTGGTCACTTTTTCACCAACAAGAGGACTAATGGCAAGAGTCCTTCAAGATCTTCTCATCAGGGGGGCGAAAGTTAGTATTTTACTAAATTTTAACTTGGGAACATTTTACCATCCCTTTTAAGCCACAAACAGGTGAAAAAGAAACTATAAAAAGTAGACCCAGCCCTAGCCAGTTGGCTCAGTGGATAGAGCATCGGCCTGTGGGTTGAAGGGTCCCAGGTTCAATTTCGGCCAAGAGCATATGCCTGGGTTACAGGCTCAATCCCCAGTAGGGGACATGCAGGAGGCAGCCAATCAATGATTCTCTCTCATCATTATATTTCTCTCTCTCTCTCCCTCTCCTTTCCTCTCTGAAATCAATAACCAATTGTCATTTCCAAGTTGTAATATGGAACATGTTTGATTCTCAACCAATAAAAATATATTTTAAAAAAGGTAGACCCAAATAGAGACATAACTGAGACAATCACCATATAGATGTGTGTATTTTAAATGTGGATCTAATCCTCAAACAGATTATAAAATAAAACCATCAACCAAAAAGCAACAAGTTAGGAAGTAGAAGCTAAAATAAAATACCAGCCTTTACTTGTTTGCCCAAAATAATTTGATTATTTAATCAAATTCAGCTTCGCAGATAATTATCAAAACTGGCTAAAATGTTCTTAATCAAAAGTAGCACACTTAAGATCACAATAATCATGCAATTATGAACCTAAAGTTGAACCATATAAAAAAAGCTCCCTTGTCTAAAGTCCAATTTCTGAAACTCTGATGTGAATGGTCACTTGTCCCTCTAGCCCAAGCAATAAAAGATATTTAATAATAAAGTTAAGTATTGGTTAGATAAGATTCCTATTATCCTATACATTTTAAATCAAACTACTTTTCAGATAATTCAAATAAAATTAATATTAACTCTTAAACCACAAAGATATATGTGCTATCATACAGATGTATCTTTGGCCAAAGTATTCCCTATGTCATGCCATATTGTTTTTAAAAGCCTGCAAAAAGACAATCCACGGTATTCCAACACAATTTATTATGGCCTAAGCTATTAAGATAAAAAAAATTTTCTTTCTGTTGCTTAAATCCTTCATGGTTCAGATAAAAAATCCATTTAATTAAACATTCTTATTTTCTCAAAGATAGACTACTAAAAAAAATACTGTAATTTTTGAAAGTAAAAATTGCTAATTATCAAAAGCATATTACAATACTAGTTAGCCATAAGCCAAAATATAAATTATTCACTGATTTGTAAAATATACCCTAATCAAACTAAGCTCAATTTAACCCCAAAAGTTTCAGGCCACAAATCCAAACTCCCTTTGCAAAGATGAAATAACCCAAATGCCTAAATGTTGGACTTGAGAGAAATGTTTACAACCCCGTGTGACAAAGGGGCAACTCTGACTCATAAGTATACTGCAAAATTTCTAGAATGACTTCTCAGAAGCAGACTACTTCTTGCTGACCACAAACAGCAGTAACATCTCTACACTTTAAAGAATTGTTCCATGAAGCATAGTGAGAAAACAAAAACAGAGTCAATAAGAATACTGATGTTAATTGCCAGAACTCATTCCTTCACAAACCCTGTTTTTACAACAGCAACTCCTTATGATTGGGGAGTGAAAAGTTGCTGAACTCAACAACCCCTTCAGTTGAACAAACAGACCCCTCACAGAGCTGTCCAACGCTGCCCAAACTATCCATCCTTTAGTCGAATCAGTCAGTTTCATGAATTGTAGGATATATCTTCAAGTCCAGTGCTGACTCAGAGGGTAGCTTGTTCCCTAGAGAAAACAACCAACAAAAATCAGAACAGCTACTGCTCATAAGTTCTTTCAACACCCAAGTGGAAAAGACAACTTATTGGGTCCAAAAAAAAAAAGTTAAACTTCCTTTCAACTTCAATAGTAGCCAATAAATTGAAGGCATCTATAAGCCCGCGGCAGTTGTTGTTTAAAGCTTTCACTTAGTTAAATGTTAAATAGGTTTAAAAAGCTTACAAGAAAAGCTATCACAAAACCAGAGGGCTTCACATTCAAGAAAATCTGCAGAGAATATAAATGGAAAGTATTCCAAGGGCCAAAGCTGTTATTTTAATTTTTGAAAAGCAGCTTTCCTAAGTGTGCATGTGTGTGGAGTATAAGTGGGGTGTGATTAAATGTCTCCACCCAGAAGTAGTCTACATGTCAACATGCACAGCCTTTGAGCTTGAAGATATATCATAACAAAACAAGGAAAAAGGCTTTTCCATTTCACGAGTTAAGAGTTTTGTCTACAATAGTATGTTATTATGGAATGGGAAGGAAAAACTCAATGAGAGGCAACCAAAATGCTCAAGCAAAACTTTAGAACACTGAAATGTCATTTTGTCTTTTTACATGAATTAAGTTAAAGGGTTTTCATAAAACAAACGTGTAACTAAAGACTGCCTCCAGAAAAAATCATGATGGTTACTGGTATAACTTTTCATTTTAAAAATTTTATTAATTCTATTATTTATTTAAGTGTGAGGGAAAGTTCTAATCAAAAATTTTTCTGACCCTGGCTGGGTAGCACATTTGGTTAAAGTATTGTCCTGTTATATCAAAGTTGTGGTTCAATTCCCAGTCAGAGCACATCCAAGAATCAACCAATAAAATGCATAAATAAGCGGAACAACTCTCTCTCTCTCTCCCCTTCTCACTCTCTAAAACCAATCAATAAATTTTTTTAAAAAAAGACTTGAAATCATGATTTCTCAAAAAAGATTTTCCTTTTCATTTCCAAGTTGTAATATGGAACATGTTTGATTCTCAACCAAGAATCTCAATGCCTTAGAGGTCAGATTTATGGAAGACAAAACTAGTAATGACTACATATTGTCTTGAAAAATGCAATCATTTGATAACGGCATCAGACACTTAGGTAAATTTCTGGGAAGTTTTGGTTCAGTTAGTTTTAAAGTAATTCCTCACTTTCCCAGTCTTTCTCAGAGAAAGGAAAGTTCAGTCTTAATGAGCTAAAACAAAACAGCCTATTGTATATAACACCTGTAATATACTGTCCTTGGGAGAATTCATAAAATAATCACAAATCATTTTCTGCATTTTGTGGTTCAGATGGGGAATATCAGTTGAGAAAAGCTGCAAATCCTCCATTTCCTTAACCTGGGTACTAGTTAAGTTCCCTCTCATAGGCCTTCTGTGCCAATGGTTTTCAAATTGTATTAAGCAGAACACTACACTTCCAGAAATGCTTCAGGATCTGCAAATTCTTGATTTGAATTTATTTTATCTATTTTTTCAATCAATAATAAAATCACAAATGCAGGTCCAAACTAGTATGCATTCATTTTTTAACATACTAGAGATTATCACCAATATACTTGTGTTGAGTTAGGATATTTTCATTAAGTCCTCAGAATAAAGCCTCTCCAGTCACACGTGTGTGTGTGTGTGTGTGTGTGTGTGTGTGTGTGTGTGTGTTTTATTAGGAAAGTAGTGACTCTGAAATAATCAACATTTAAATGCACATGTACTCAATAAAATTGAACAAACTGGTATACAACTTATTCATGTGAATCATGATTTTCATGTTCTATATAACTGAAAATACAGAAAAGGAGGCTGAGAAATATATGACTATTATCCTTTTCCCACCAATGGTAAGCTATTGCATTCAACAAAATACCACCAAGACTTGTTATTCTCACTGAATAACTTCATAAGTAAATTTAAAACTGACCCTGCAAATGCCAGTTTTATCCGCTTTATATAATTTTAAATCAGGGGATTACACATAGACTTTACAAGAGCTCTGCTGCTTTTTAAAAATGTTTGAAAATCAGTTTTAAGTTCTAAGTTTTGGTATTCCTGGTTCACAGGTCCTCCTAGGAACAGTAATGGTAATTAAGTCTTAAGTCTTCTATGCTTGCTGAGTTGTAAGTTTCTGTCATATAAGTGCTCTAAGCCATCTTTTCAGTCTTTTGTCCTTACTAGTCTCTCCCCTCCACACATTCTGACAACCGTCAAAACACAATGTGCCAAACTCTGGGGTGCTAATGGCAAATAAAATTGGAAGAGATTTTGAGAGTTACCAGGTACTTTAAATATATGAAAATGTTATCTATCTCAGTGTCATTTTTTCATTAATTTCTCTAAGTTCCTGCCCAATCTAACCTTTCCCACTTTCTTAGCAATTTTAATTTTTGAAGAAAATTCTACTCTTCTGATATCTCAGAGATGGTGTCCACATCACACAAAAGACAGTCTTCAAAAATATTTCTTTGAAAAGATTAATGAAAAAGAAACTCCACATAACGAAAGCAGTGACTAAGAGCCTAAGGTAGAGAAACAGAACTATCCATCTAACTAATGATAGTAATTTAAATTGTCTTGAGGAATAATTGCACACTGGTATCCCCTCTACTGAACAGTACCAACATAGTTTGTTTTAAGAAAAGAAAACAAAGTGCCAGTTGGCTTAAAAACAACAAAAAATCTGCCCTACTCTAACCCCTTCAAGGGAACTCCATGGACTTCCCCACAATCAGCATTGAAGGGTAATGCTTATTCCAGCAGGACCCTGCCCCAGCAGAAACCTACCCCATAACTAACAGATTTTCTTCACATCTGTTCAGTTTTTACCTAACTCAGACTGAATTATTTCTTTGATTAATCACTTTATCAAAGTGATTGTCAGTTCACTGACTGAGAGAGAACATTTCTATATTTTGCTATTAAACTCATTAAAACAAAATGGGGAGAGGGGAACTTCATAGATTCTCAACTGTCTGTGTTTAAAATGTTTAAAGAAATCCTATCCATCCTTTAAAATCCATCTTAAATATTTCCTTTTCCATTATTCTTTCTTTCCTGGATATCCTCATTCAAATATAATAAAATCTCACTTTCCTTCAAATTTTCTGACATTTTTATCTTTTTTTCCCCCTGTAGAAGTAAAGGGGGTAGATGTAAAATTTTTAAAAATACAAAGGCCAATGTTCCAAATACAGAGTTTTTGATTTAATAAGTCTCGAATGAGGACAGGGGAAGCTGGAGTTTCAAACTGCCATAGGTGATTCTTATCTACAATTACATTTGAAAGCTTACTGGAGCCACTGCAGAGATCGGGCACTGAGCTAGGTTCCAGGAATTCAAGAAATAAGATCTAGTCCTGATCTCAAATTTCATACACAACCATTAAGGCCCACTAATGTGCTTAAACTGTTTCAATTTTAATATTTACTCTAAGTCTCCATGTGTGATCACATAATAATAGATGAAATGATAAAAATGCCTGCAGAAGCATTAACTTTAGTGGAAGAAATAAATATGTATAAAACATCCAGATAAAATTTTTAAAAACATGATACTCAAAATACTACAGAAGCACAGAGATGGGAGATATTAATTCTCAAAAAGAATATGTGTTTTACAAGAGAGTAGTTCCTCTATGAGATAAAGTAAAAGGGACTAAGCTTATTTAATCAGAAAAGAAAGCTGGTAGTCTTTTAATAGTACTCTTTAATTATTTTAATTCTAAAAAATATGTACTGAGCATCTAGACATGGTTCCTGCCACAAGGGAGGTTATATTCCAACTAGAGGTCTGGTGCACATATTCGTGCACATTGAAAGGAAATTAATTAGAAGGTGGCTGGCAGGGTAGGACTGGGCGAGACAGGCCGGACACGCCCTGGAGCCAACCTCCCGCAGTCCTTCCCCAGCCACGTCTTCCCCCTGGTGGTCAGTGCATGTCATAGCTACCGGCCAGTCAGCCAGTCAGCCTGTCGCTTAGCCTTTTATATATATAGATGGGAGTGAGGACGACCACTCATTCTAATTTAAACAAAACAACAAAAACACCCAGCAAACTGGAATAAATTCCCAAAGGAAATAAAAAGGATAACATGATAGAAACTAATGGGAGAAAATTTCCTTTACACTGGTCAAAGGCCTTTCTTTGTAAGTGACATTTCAGCTGACACCTAAGAAATGGGAAGGAACCAACCAAAGAAAGAACAGTATAGGCAAAAAACATGAGCCAGAAAGGAGCCTGACATATTTGGGGAAGACCAGTATGGCTATAACAGAATACACAATGGAAAGAGTGAATGGTTGAGAATGGAGAGGTATATCAGAAGCAGACTACCTTAAGGGGTTTGGGTTTTTATTCCAATGACAATAGAAAGCCATGATCTGATTTATATTTAAGGTTACTTTTGCTTTTATACGGAAAATGAACTGCACTGCACAAATAGACCAATTAGGCTGTTTAGACAATACACAAAAGAGGCGATGATGGCTTGGTCTAGGATGGAGGCTGTACATCCTAGAGATATAATATGAAGGTTGAATTGACAGGATTATTCACAGACTACCTCTGTGGAGAATAAAGGAAAGAGAGCAAAGATGAGTCTTGTTTCTTGTTCAAACATCTTTCAGAGAGTGATGATAGATTTACTCAACTTCATAAAGGTGAAAGCCCAGACAAGAAAAAGCCTTAACTCAGAAAATGGAATGATGAATTAGAAGAGTAATTATCAAATTCTAAAATGAACTGAGGTACCAAGGGGAAGTCTTGTAAGATAATTAGGAGATTTTCAGATGTCTTAGCTAGCTTAAGAGGGAACTGAAGCTGGGAAAGAAATTCAGCAGTTTAGAATCCTTGCTACCTATAACTGTTTTAAAACATAGAAATTATACATCCACATGTACATGGACAATAGCTCCATAATAATAAAATACTCCAAAAATTAAAAAAAAAATTAAGGCTATGTCAGTATTTTCTTTTAATTACAAAAGAATTAAAAGTATCTGAGATAAGAAGTCCTGCTCTATCTCATTATAACAAGACTAGTGTTTCTCTACTTAGCCCCAAACCTCTTAACGCTCTGGTTCTTAACCAGAAATGAAGATCAGAATTACCAGAGAGACTGTCTAAAATTAGGCATCTGCAGAACTGGAGGAAAAGGAAGGAAAGATCTAGGTAAGAAACTGGAATGGCAAGATTAGAATTGATCCTGGTCAGGAATAGCATATATCTTATTTTTTAAAATAGGTTTTTATTGATATTTTAGAGAGAGGAGAAGGGAAAGAGAGAGATAGAAACATTAATGAGAGAGAAACATCAACATCTATCAGGTGCCTCTTGCATGCCCCTACTAGTGATCAAGCCCACAACCCAGGCATGTGCCCTGATCAGGAATCGAACTGGCTACCTCCTGGTGGTATGGATCAATGCTCAACCAGAGTCACATTGGCCAGGTAAGCATATGCATATCTTGTAAAAGCACCCTAGGCAATGATGCACATCCTTAGTTAATCTTTAAAAGATTAACATTGAACCAGGCTAATTTTCACACAATTTTAATTAGTAGCTTCTTCTAGTATTAATGGTTAAAGCCATGAGATAAATCCATTATAAATCAGAAATATTTCATGAATATAAGCAACTTTACTTGTCTTATTGTATATTAGTGTTAAAAGTCAAAATTGTTCAAGTGGCAAAATAAAAGGATTACTTTACACAACTATATTTAAAAGAGACCTTCCTTTTTTGAAGGGGATTAGAGAGTAGTCATGTTCCCCACTGATTTCAGTTTAAATATAGTATTACTTTATGATAAAAACAAGTCTAAACATGTGCTTAAAAGTTTCTCTAAGTAATTTCCCCATGGGTAATTAATGTTATTTTCTGTGATTATAAGTACATACAAAATTACCTCAAAGAGTTAAGTATGAGAAACAAAACCCCTCAATAAATGTAAACTTCTCAAATTTAAAAAAACTGGAGAAGGCCCTGGTTAGAGCAATTGCCCACACACCAAAGTGTCACGGTTCCATTCCCAGTCAAGGGCATGTACCTGGAGTGCAGGTTTGATCCCTGACCCCAGTAAGGGCACGTGCAAGAGGCAACCAATTGATGGGTCTCTCTCACATCAATGTTCCTCTCTCTCTTTCTGTCTCTCCCTCTTCCTCACTCCCTTACACTCTTTCTAAAAAAATCAATGGAAAAAATTTCTTCAGGTGAGGATTAACATACATACATACATATATATAAAAGATTAAAAAACTGGAGATGCATTAATATTTATTTCACCAAGTCATTTTGTTTAATGCAACAAAACTAAAAACTTCTCTGGAAATAAATTAGTTTTCATTAGATAAAAATTTTAAATTAAAATATAATCTTTTTATACAAATAAAGATTAAAACCTTAGAGCTCGCCTGGCCAGTGGTCTCAATTATTGAACACTGACCTATGAACCAGGTCACTGTTCAGACACATGGGCTTGATCCCCAGTAGGGGGCATGCAGGAAGCAGCCAACTGATGATTCTCTCTCATGGATGTTTCTATCCCTTTTTCCTTCCTTCCTCTCTCCGAATCAATAAAAACATATTTTTTTAAAAAAAAAACTCAGAGCTCTCTCATCAGGAAAATTAGATAGATGAGAAAAACTAGAACCCTGATTTTTGCCTATGACATCCTGAGATAGCCCTAAATCTTCCTTAAGAAAGAGATCAACCAAGAACGTGTATGCATATATGCATAACCCATGGACACAGACAATAGGGTGGTGAAGGCCTAGGGTGGGGGTGGGGGCGGGCTAGAAGGGGTTAATGGGGGGTATAATGGGACATATGTAATACTTTCAACAATAAAGATTTATAATTAAAAACTAGAAAAAGAAATATATAAAATATTCACACACAAAATTAGTTCACAGCATTAAAAAATGCAACACAAACCACACAATACACTTTTCTTTCAAAAGAAAAAATGTCACGCCCTGACCAGTTTGGCTCAGTGGCTAGAGCGTCGGCCTGTGGACTAAACAGTCCCAGGTTCAATTCCGGACAAGGGCATGTATCTTGGTTGCGGGCACATCCCCAGTAGGGGGTGTGCAGGAGGCAGCTGATGGATGTTTCTCTCTCATGGATGTTTCTAACTCTCTATCCCTCTCCCTTCCTCTCTGTAAAAAACCAATAAAATATATATTTTAAAAAAAGTCACAACTGCAAAAATTTGTCATAATTTCCAAAATTTTAAGAAACAATGCAATTGAGCAAATCACAAAATCCCTGCTTCTCTATAGAAGAGCTTAAAATGCATAAATGATTTAAAAATTTTAAAAATGCTGTGTGAAGGAACTAGTAAGGTGAATAAAATGGAATATAAGTAATTAACATTCAAGATTCTAGAGAACTGTATATCAAACAAGAAAAACCTATACTATTTATATTCATAACGTTTTAACGTTAATTTTCATCACAAATAAAGTATTCTTTTTCATTATTTTAAGAAATATAAAGAACTAGCATTGTTTTTACTTTTAGGAAAATATAAAGAAAAGATATGAAATGCTCAACTACTAAATTAACATCTCAATTGTAAAATTTATCTGATTAAAAGTACAAATATTTTCTCTCTTCATTACATTACACAATAAAAATGACAGGTTTCAATACACTCCAAAAAGCTTTCTGTATTTACTTTACTAAAAGCCATGTGGATCTGGCCAGAATAAATGCAATTCAGTTTCCATTTCTGGTTTCCCCTCAATATCTAGAGAATTTCAGCAACTGATGTATATAATCATACTTCATTTTGGCTGACTATCAGTGATAAAAGGTGTTCGGACTACCTGGATATTAGAAATATTGTAAGCATTAATAAAACCATTAAAACCCTAAAACTTCCTCACAAAATTTATTGAATCTCATTAACCGAATTTAGGCAAATACTTTTTCATACTATGAATATAAAGTGAGCTTTATCAACCACATACACTTTAGTAATATTTGATAGGGACCAGAGCCTGTAGAACTATTCTGCCTTCCATGTCTACACACAGTAACTTCAGCCTTACTCTATCAATAGCCTTCTTTCCATATGAGTTTTCATTAAATAATTCAACAAATATTGTTAGAATAATGACCGTGTGCGAACTAAAGTGCCTAAACCCCTAAAAATGTAAGCTGTCCACATTTTTTTAAAAACATCATGAAACTTTTAGGGTTTGAATTACAATTTTAAGAACTATACCCTCTGGCCTTTATAGTAGGTAACTTACTTTGATCACTATAATATTTGAAGAAACAGAATACTGACCTGCTTGCCACCAAACTTGGACAAATGATTTGAAATGAGATCTTCCCTAGCATCTGCAATGATGGCAATCTTATAAATCATAACACACTTAGGTTATTTAAAATTAAAGGTCAAAACAAAATGGGAAGAGAACAGATGTAAGCTACCAAAGTCTTTTGGACCAAAAGAACCATTCTTTCTCCTCAAGTGATAGTGAATGTTTGAGTAAATGGTATCCTTCATTCATAATGATAAATTATGTTGTGTTGTTTATAAACCAGAAACTTACTCTAAGACAAGTGTGGCTGATTATAAAAAATTATATTGAGCCCTAGCTGATTTGGCTCAGTGGATAGAGCATCAACCTGTGGACTGAAGGATCCCAAGATCAATTCCAGTCAAGGGCACATGCCCAGGTTGCGGGCTCAATCCCCTGTAGGGGGCGTGCAGGAGGCAGCCAATCCACAATTCTCTCTCATCACTGATGTTTCTATTTCTCTCTCCCTCTCCCTTCCTCTCTGAAATCAATAAAAATATATTTTAAAAAATTACGTTCACACAAAATAATGTAAGATTAATATTAATCAACACTATAGTTTTAAGTTCGAATTTCTACATAAAAATTTCAAAGCATACATACTGAAATGTAATGTGCAAATAAGATAACTGACTACCTTAGTTTAAACACCCAAGATACTTATGCTATTCATTTTTCAGGTTTTCTGAAAATTTTATTAGACATACTACAATAATTAATTTACACTATTTTTGTCCCATTAACATTAGTAAAGTAAAATAAATTCCTGTTGCCCAGTTCTATTGAAACTGTATTTGTACCCAGCATGGCTCAGTGGTTGAATGTCGATTTATGAATCAGAAGGTCACAGTTCAATTCCTGGTCAGGGCACATGCCCAGGTTTTGTCTTGATCCCCAGTAGGAGGTGTGCAGGCGACAGACGATCAATGATTCTCTCTCATCATTGATGTTTCTATTTCTCTCTCCCTCTCCCTTCCTCTCTGAAATCAATAAAAATGTAGTTTTAAAAAAGAGAAAAAGAAAAAGGAGGAGAGAAGATAGCATAGAGCACCTAGTAGAGCAGTGGATCTCAGAAAGGCATCCCAAGAAAAATAATCTAATCAGCATCACTTAACAGATTCAGAGAACAAGAGAAAGGCCTTACCTTCAAAGAGTTATAATCTAATATACTGGGGCAGGAGGACAATGGAAAGGGTAAAAAATTTAAGTACTTACAAATTGCTCTATGAACTCTCATACCTAAAGGGTATCAGTTGTATTCTGGTTCAATACAATAACTGAGGTACGTAAAGTTGAGTACAGGTCATTAAAAATAACATATTTTGTCTGACGCAACAAAATTTTGGAAATCTTTCTTTGAAAAACTGCTTAAAATGTAAAGTTCTGACAAAGCTATAACATGTCTGATATCCAAAAAAGTAAGGTATGCTGGAAAGCTTCATTTCTTATGATGCTGGATAAATCAATTATTGTAGCCGCAGATAACAAAAGATGCAAGTAAGATAATGCCCAAAAATGTATATACATAATTCAACTGTTAAAACTTTGCATCCAGAAAAGCCTGGGAAATGTAGCTGAGCCCCTTAAAAGAAAATGGAAGTTTAGATTTTGGTAGACCATCATCACTGGAGTAGCTTCCAATTTCCAGACTTGTCCATAACAACTTCCCACTCATCTTCTTCCATGCTTTCCCCCTTCCAGATGACTGGAGAGATACCTAGAAGCCACTTCACCTGGACCCCTAAGTGACTATGTGGAGGAGTGCATCCCAGACAACTGAACACTTGCCTGGACCGTTACAAAGCAAGAAATAAATTTCTGTCCAGTGAAGTCATTACATTTTGGATCTATTTGTTTCAACATCACAAACAGTAGGCAATAAGATTATAGTCCATACAAAATTATGGCTTAGACAGCAGTTTGATGACTACAATTAATACTACTATCTTATTCATTTTACTGTTTTCTAAAAAATACAAAGCCCCACAATGGGACTTTCAGTTACTAGTTTCAATTTATAGGAATATCAATCTAAAATCTGGAAAACCACATCTAAAATATGGGAAGATGTTTATGAAATAATAAGAAAACATCTCAATTCAGACATATCAATATGTAAGAGATTCATGATTTTTAAAAAAAATCCCAGAAGTAAACATTATCACCATATAAACATGCAGTCCTCATCTGAATATTCATGGTAGGTTTTACATGTCTGTGTGCACTAGGTCTTAAAAGGGATACATCTCTTAATTCCTCTCCTTTCACTCAGACCCTTCCCACATTCCCTACTCAGGGTAACTGCACATCTGAAAGGCAAAAGGAGTAAGAAAAAAAGATGACTTTCATATATGAATATGACCAAACTGAGAAGAATCAAATTCAAGAAACAGAAGAGGCTGCCACCATTGAGTTTATTCCTACAGATTAAAGGACCCTTCGTAGACATGTTACACACAGCACAGTACTTTTACTTACACAAACACTGAGTAGCTACAATGCACTAGATACCATTAGTATCAAATGGTTAAAGAAAAAAATGATCCCTGGAGCTCTTAAATTATTTGAATAAAAGGAAAGAAAAAGACTGACTTCTAACTCTCCACCTCCAGGAAAGAATCAGGAATGTGCTCTCTCTGCCTCTCAGTTAATCCAAAACCACTGTAACACTCTGAGTTACTGCAGACTTATTCTTATACTATGGAAACAAAACTCCCTTCATCTCCATCTAGGATGCAAAGGCAGCCTTGATAGGATTTCCAATTTACACAGGAAGTCCATATGCCTTTGAAATCCTTTTAAAGTCTAAAACAAAAATCGAACTCTTCTCTTTTTGTTACCTCTCATCACTGTCTTCATTTCTGTCTCCTTTTAGTGTACCTATCTCCTATAGATCAATGTATCACAAAACAAGAGAATTTTAGATTAGAAAGACTTAAAATCATCTCATATTATATTATAGAAATAAAGATGCTAAAACATGGTGATCAAAAGGTATCCCAAATGCCACAGCTACTTCAGTAGAAAAACTGGTACCATATGCTAAAGGCATTGGAGCCCAATGAAAGTGGCTCAAGAGCAGCAATAACATCGCTGCAGGTGTACACTATTGAACCTATAGTCAAAAAGAGCCCTAGCCACTCCTATCTGGCCCCTACCCCTTAATTAAGGGACAAGTTAGCCAATATACGAGATTTAAACAGGTAGTCCACGACAGAATCTCTCAAACCTAGCAGAACACATTAACCAAGGATTTCTCAACCAGTAAACAGTACCAACTGGGAACTATTTAAGCCTTACCTGACAGGTCTCCAAGTCAGATGCAGCAGCCACATACCTCTCTGTACCATTAACGTCTTGCCTCAGTTTCTTGAAATTCCCAACTGGGAAAGAAATATAGCCAGCAAGTACTCCCAAGCCAGTTATGACTCTACAGTTCAACTGTTAGTAACCTTGGGACATCAACATCTATATCCATATACATGCATACACAGAGCAGCCCCCATCTAGGATAAGCTCAACATTACAGGGTAGTGAAAAGGCCCTCTTCACAAAACCTTAAGGGTCCCAGATCTTAACTATAATTTTTATTTTGTTTTTTAATGTAGAAAGCAATTCCCAGTAAGAAAACCTGGAAAGGTTTGAGTGATTCTGCTGAATATACCTGAAAAACAAAGTAGTTACAAAAAATGGAACATGCAATTTAAACATAATACTTACAAATATTTTAACTGTTTTTAAGAATGTTTTAGCACTTCAAAACACAGAGACTCTAGTTCTGATGCAGTTAAACTTTCAACAGGATTGTTTCTGTTCCTTATATGACTATTCATCTCTTGAACATTTGCATTTTCTAGAAGTTCATCAAAGATGTTTACTGAATCATTCAAAATCACTGTACTTAAGAGAAACCCACCAATTAAAACATTTTTTCCAAAACAGAAAAGAAACTAGTTTGTACAAGGTAAGAAATGAAAAGATCCCTTTTTCTTAAGGAATTTGTAATATACTCAAGAAATCCAGACTGATATTTCAAAAAATTAGAACATTTTAATGTTAAACTAACTCTGCTGCTATTATGTGTCAAAATAATTGAAACTGAAATATCAAAATACTATGATAGAACTACTTGACAGTCCCACAGATTCTGTAGACTTTTGAAAAATAATTATAATCCAGTAGACTTTTGAAAAATAATTAAATCTGTTTAGTTACATCCTATAAAACATGATAATGTTTAAGAATTACATAATTATTTTTACAATTTTTACTTTCAGTAATTATACCATTTAGTGAAACATAAAGCAATCTAAAATGATAGCTTAAGAAATTTTTATGCCCTTAGTGATTTTAATGTAGAGACTAAGATACACTTTAAATATGAACTTAGATATTCACCATCTATAAGACTGTTAACAGAGTGTCCTATTTTCCTAATAGTATGTACACTCGTTAGCTGGATATCAGAGTAGTGATACAGTGAGATAGAAAGGCCTGTAGATTTAATTTTAACCACCTAGTGTTCCAGACATTATGACTTACAACAGTTCATGATTTTTTACCTATACAGTTTGTTAATTTTAGCAATTATTTTTTTAGTCTGTTCTCTCTCGTTTTTCAGTCATACAAACAGATCAGTTACATGGACACACACACACACAAACAACTAACCTAAAAAATAATAATAATTGAAAGGACTATCATGCAGAAATGATTTTTATTTATTCCATTCAATACAAAGAAAAAGAATTAGGACTAGTAGGTAAAAGACAAGAGAGAGTTTAATTCAAATACAATGTAATTTTCTATTTTATTCAAACTATAAAAATGTACACTGGACTGCCATGTACATTCTATAAACGACAAAGCACAAGCTAGATTATAATCTTTCAAGAATGCCACCTCTAAACTGGCACAAGGCTGAATTATGTAAACCCCAAAGGTTCCACCTGGGTCAATAACCAATATTAGATTACCACATAAGCCAACTACTATGCAAATGAATTCAATTAAGCCTCCACGGTATTAATCTATGATATGAAATGCTATAGAGCTAATGTATTGAACTTTAGAGGTAAAAGAAATCTCCTAATCCAAACCTTTCAATAGTACAAATAAATAACTCTATTTTAAATAATGTATTATATACAGTTTAATACTTCAATATTTGTAAACAAGAATAATGAATATAAATTTTCCCTTTTCACTATACCTTGAACAAGCCAAAAAAATATATTAAGGAATATTAGCCAATTTTACCCATCAATCTGGTACCCTCAGGAATATATAAGAAATGACTCATTATTTCAAAATCTGGATCTAAAAGCATAATAAATGAATACAATTATTTAATAATTTTAAGTTTAGTATAAATAAATGCTTTTCCCCAAATCAATCATCTGAGATTTGCCATAATAATTTACAATAAAGTGTATCAAATGGTCAAAATATCTGTACCATCCTTATCTTGAAAGAACAAAGTCACTTACAGCTCTTTCATTTATGAATCAATGATGGCATTTTCAAGTCCAAGAACTCCCCTCTGCCCCTCACAAGTGTCCACACACAATTAAGCAGAACAAGAGATGCTCAATTTCTGAGTCAAAATTGCACATTAAGCCGCCAGATGATAAATCATATACCATCCAGAACTGTATGCTCCTATTACTACCTCTCTTAAACACTTTCAAATAGACTGTGGCTAATTTTGAGGTAATTACAGCACATCAAGACTTAGTTTACTAAGTCTACTACCAAATCAACACACTCTTAGGAAAAATTCTGATTAAGAAAAACTTTCAGCAATTGGTTCTCATGATAAAATTATTTTCATGGCACAAAAAAATTAAAGCATAAACTATTATTTCATATACTTAGTATGATCATATTTTCATTCCTAAAAATCTATTCAAAAACTGTTTGCCTAAAGCAAAGGCTATTAGAAAAATATATCTTTAGACTTATGCATTACTTTAAAAGTACTCTTACTATAACATGCTCTGGAAATAAACTGAAATAAATTTTGCTAAGTCTGTGTTAAACCAGTGCTTCTTAACTTTTCAACATCAGGATAATATAAGCTGTGACCAGAGAAAAGTGCCCAAGTTAAATGCCATATCACATACTCATATAACAACTACCTTAATAGAAGATATTTAAAATTTTGCTATTGTTCTTAGGTTAAATGTGCATAAAACAAGTAAACTATAAATCCTTGATTTCTTAAACTAAAATAGAATAAAATGGTTGTGTATACAATTCAACGGAAACACAACATGGGCTCCATATTTTTAATACTTCTAAATACTTTTAAGTCTAATTAGCTATAAGTAAATTAAAATAACTTTTACTTAAAGTTTCACTTGTTGCATTAAAACTTTTTTAAAAATATGAATCATTTTAAAAGTAATCAAAACAAGTTTTTCAAAAAGAGACTTGATTCGCTCAGGATCTACTATGTTCCTGGAATTGTGCTTTTGTTTCTTACAATTTGAGGAAATTCTGAATTTTAATATCTACTGAACTTTGTTCAAATATGTTTACATTGTGGTCAGGAGATATATTTAAGTATGCATTTTTTCATAGATAATAAAAATGACATTATTCTAGTTTACTTTGAATGTCAAAATATTTATGGCTTAATTTATATATATTTTGGAAAAACAGTAGTTTGATATATTTTCAAGGATAATAATCTGGACTAGAAGTTGAAAAAAAGAAAATGAAACTTTATAACAAAATTATCAATAGGTTATACCTATAATAGACAAGAAGCACTAATGATAAATTAAATCATCACTAAGGTAAACTTTATGACCTTTTTTATTCTACAACAATAAAGTAGAAATTTTATAACCTTTCCTAGGCCTTGGAAAAAATAGCATTTGTGGGTAAAAAGTAATGGAAGACATGGGGGGGGGGGGGGGTAAAATGGTTTCCTGAAAGTCAGTCAGACTTAATTTTTTCTTTGCTCATCTCCAGAGAGTGTTAAGCCATTAACTAAAAGAATTGTGAAGAAATAATAAGTGCAAAACAATTCATCATTCCAGTATTTTGGGAAAATGTTTTAGCTTAGTTGATTCTCATTTTAATGAAGAACAATTTTTAAATAACATGTATAAAAATTTTAGGAATTTATTTAATATGATATACTGACTTACTTCCAATGGTTCCAGACAGTAATTACTCTCATGAATAGGAAGTAAAAGGACCATTTTAACATTAGAACTATGTAGAAAAATAAGTAGTTTCTCACCTAATTTAATTTTTAAATTAATTAATTTCATCCCAAATTTAGGTTACAATACCCCCAGGGGCCAATGAGACACCTACCTACACACAATACCTATTAAAACACTTAAATACCACAGCACTATAAATTTTTAAAACTAAACATTTTCAAGACCTAATGTCTTTGACATTTTTAACTCCCCCAATATTTATAAAGCCTATTTTTTAATGGCAAGCTTGAACAAGTCTGATCAAAGATACGAACAAAATGTTAATTTCTGAAACAAGGGAAGATATATTGTTATGCCAAAATAAACTGGTACTTAATTACAAAAGCCAACTAACTGGCATATGGATACCATTATTGTGGGTGCTTTATATACACTGCTCAGAAATCTGGACAATCTCTAAGAAATTTTAGATGTATAGCTGACGTGGAGATTATGCTCATGTACACAATGTGAACACACCTCAATGGAAGAAAAATCATAGTAGTATATTACTTACAAGTAAAACCTTTAGGCTATCAGGAATATTCAATTCTGACACTGCTCTCTAGAGAAGGGAAAATGTTTACAAATTTAACTAAACCTGAGGGTAGAAGAAAAGGTAAGGGGACAAGTGAGGGGAAAGGGGCTGAAAAGAAGAGGGAAATGAGTGGAGAGAAAGCGTGGGAGAGAAAGGTAGGGGAAGGAGGCATTGATAAAACCCTTGGCAGCACAAGGTTATTTAGCCTGAGTACATTTGATATTTTACATGCTAAACCAGATACTCTGTTCCATAAAGTTATCATTACCTTCCCTCATTCTTCCCCAAAAGGTCCTTGATTCCTTATCAGTATAAAAACCAATGATTTCTCTTAATAATTTGGTTAAGCCCTGGAGGCAGTACTAATTCCAGGCTGATCCAGCTAGATAGTTGGGCTTCATTAAGTGTGCATTTATTTCATTCTGTTTCTGTTTTTGAAACATTCAAGACCAAGTGATGATTGTCCAGTACAGGTTCTAGAAACATAATCTGTGTGGGGAGCTCAAACATTTATTTCACAGACACAAGATAACCTGCTCAGCACTTACGATAAATTCAATATAATTTTGCATACCTTACTTTTCTAAGATACACTGCAGTAGAGATGGGTGATATTAATTATCTAAGAAATTTTTATTTTTATTATAATAAATGCTTATATCACGGACTAGAAGGCAAACTTTGAATGAATTATTAAGATAAAACAGAGAACTTCAAAAAAAAAAATAGAGTTCTCAAAGGGTCACTATGAACCATGCCTCAGAACCCCTAGGGTCACTATGAACCATGCCTCAGAACCCCTAAGTGCATTTGTTCAAATTATTCTATCATTATAGGTAAATTTGAGAGAAAATGACTGAGAAATATTGTTTTGCCTACCTCAGTGACCCCTAATACATTCTTTCCTACTATTTATTTTCTACTATTGTTTATAATACTTTACCCAATTAAAAATTATTATTACAGCCTTGGCCAAGTGGCTCAGCTGGGTGGAACATTGTCCCATACATCAAAAGGTTCCCAGGTTCCATTTCCAGTCACGGCACATACCCAGGCTGCGGCACATATGGGAGGCAACTGATGGATGTTTCTCTTTTTTTCTCTCAAATCAATATATTTTTTAAAAAAAGAACACCATATCTTCGAGTAAGGATTAAAAAGAATTACTGTTAGACTTATAATCAAACATCTGAAAGGTAAGAAGTACATCTAAACTTATATTTTGAATTACATAGAATAAGCTATTCTTTAGAAATTTAATACAAAAGGATTGTGAGGCACACATACTCATCAATATTTTATTTCTTATGCTCTTACAGAAGTTTTTGAGTGAAATAGCACTGACTTTTTAAAAAGGGAAATACTGAGGTTCAAATAGATATTTTTCCTAAATAACCATTTTCTTCAAGTTTATTTCTGTGCTATTAAACAAGCTTAAATATTCTTTTTTCATATTTAAATTTCACTTTTAATTTTTCAACTCTGTTACTAAAGTCTAGAACATAAAACTTATAATGTGTTCAAATGTGAATCATTCAAGTATACAATTTCAGTTCTGATAAACTAACAGCAAATGGTGCTTACAGATTTAATATCTGAAACTCACTGGAAAGTTACCCAACTTACCTGGTGCTAATCCAGCAGCAGCAGGACTTCCCATGGATGGGTGAGAGAAAACTTGAGAGAAGGCAGACATATTTGACTGGGACACATTACTCAGCCTGGAGGTTGATCCTCCTTTAGGAATAAACTCGCTTGCAGTAGGATTTGGTGTCTATTTAAAAATCAAATATAGTAAGTTAACATACTTTAAGCCCAAAAAAGACATTGAATCTACTAGGCATTATTCCACAGGGTTTTCATTTACTCAGTAGAATATTTTACTGAAAAGATTTACAGTGCTTTTTAGTTTTCATATTTTGGGGTGGTATAAATAAATTCCAAGGGAGTTTTTTAATCAATTTTCTGAATTTTAATTTCATTTGCAGAGTTTAACCTCAGAAACATGCAAAATTTGCCTTTATTGTCAAATATGCATCATTACCAAACTATCCTAAGACATTTTAGAGAACTGGGAAGTTGAGACTACCTCAAAACTGAGCAACAAGTTTCAAATTTAATATCTTTAAACCACTTCTACCAGTATAAAGGTCAAAACTGCCTTTATTCCAAAATTAATCACTTCCTTTACTATAAGCATTTAAGACATTTTCTCAATAATATGGTACCATATATTTAAGTAACAGAGTAAAGACGAGAAAAACACTTATAAGCAAGGCATACATGGAAAAAAATAAAATAGAAGAAAAACGCAATAGAGGCCCCAATGCCTGCAAAGTATCACATGTAACTTAAATTATATTAAAAATATTTTGCCAGCCCTAACCGGTTTGGCTCAGTGGATAGAGCATCAGCCTGCGGACTCAAGGGTCCCAGGTTCGATTCCGGTCAAGGGCATGTACCTTGGTTGCAGGCACATGCCCAGTAGGGAGTGTGCAGGAGGCAGCTGATCGATGTTTCTCTCTCATCGATGTTTCTAACTTTATCCCTCTCCCTTCCTCTCTGTGAAAAACCAATACAATATATTAAAAAATATATATTTTGCCATACGATTACATTAAAAAATTTCTTCATCAATGTAGTAAGTCACATTTTATATATTCAAGTGGCATGGTACTTTTGGCTTTAAGAACTACTAAAACAGCTCTGGCTGGGTGGCTCAGTTGGTTGGAGCATCGTCCTGTATACCAAAAGGTTGTGGGTTCAATTCCCGGTCAGGGCACATACCTAGGCTGTGGTTTCAATCCCCAGTGGGAGTCAGTACCAGAGGCAAACAATCGATGTCTCCCTCTCACATTGATATCTCTCTCTCTCTCTCTCTCAAAATCAATAAACACATATCCTCGGGTGAGGAGGTAAAAAAAAAAAGGGAACTACTAGAACCTGAGACTGTATTTTGAATTCATAAATGTCTATATTTTTGTCCATGTGAAACAAATGAATATCCTAAATATTTTTCTGAATATTTTATTTTAAATATTTTAATAAATATTTTATTTTATTAAATTGTGGTTTTCTTGCTAATCCTCACCCGAGGATATTTTTTCCATTGATTTTTTTTTAAGAAAGAGTGAAAGGGAGAAAGGGAAGGGGTCAGAGAGAGAAACACAATGATGTGAGAGACACATTGACTGGTTGCCTTCTGCATACACCAACTGGGGTAGGGATGGAACCTGCAACCCAGGTACTCACCCTTGACCATGAACCTGAGAGGACTGATGCTCTAACCACTGAGCACACCAGCCAGTAAATTCAACATGCTTGAGTGTAATAAAGATTCAATGACCATTAACATGAGTGATATCATTTGAATTCAACTTCCAATAGGGTCAACCAAAGAAATAATTCAGTATGTTCATACTTTAGCCCATATTTTATGTATACATATAAACTAAGTCTAAATTTGAAAGATAAGTCAACAGGCTACCCTAATTTTAAACTCTAAAACAAATGATATTTTATCAGGTGCATGCCAGGAAAAATTAAACACAAAGTGATAAAATATAGAGGAAATGTTAATCCGAGATTGAGAAATATGTAATCCTCATCCCCCCCCCCCTCACACACACACACACACACACACACACACACACACACACACAAATACACACACACACAGCAAAATCTTCAAAATTCTAAAGTTTTCCAAAATCATGGCATGTTCTTTAAAAGTATGATCAATTCCATCGCTTCTCGGCCTTTTGGCTAAGATCAAGTGTAAAAGTATGATCAATTCCTTAATTTCTGGAGTAGAAAATAAGCCAACACACTTTACTGATGTGTTAATCCCTAGTTATAAGGAAAAATGGCTACTAAAAGGATCGCTTTGGAGCTAAATCTATGTGTACTAGTTAATCTTAAACCTATTTTAAAAGATGGAGTCAAGATAAAAGCAATCAGATACCTTACTAAAAGAGTTCAAAATGTCTATGAAATATGGAAACTTCAGGACTACAAGATTACTAAGAAAAGCAAATTTAGTAAGCAAAGAAAATTACTAAGCAAAGAAAATTATATATGCATACAAAACTTTTTAGTAGCATGTTCCTGAGAAATAGGTATTACCCAATTTTCACTTCACATATATCTTACATTTACTATGAATAACAGTATATCTGATTTCAAAGATGAGTTTTTCTATATTATATCTTTTAAAATTAATTTGAAAGTCTACTTTTGAGGAATCCTATAAACGAGAAATAGGTGATGAAAGTCTATTCTGCCTTTGCCAAACAAATCATCATAAAATGTCATTCTAACCAAGTATAAAGGACCTCAAAATTTATTAAAATATCCCATCAGCAGATGAGTGGATTAGAAAACTGTGATACATCTACACAACAGAATACTACGTTGCTATAAAAAAGAAGGAATTCTTACCATTTGCAACAGCATGGATGGAACTGGAGAGCATTATGTTAAGCGAAATAAGCCAGTCAGAGAAAGATAAATATCACATGATCTCACGCATTTGTGGAATATAATGAACAACATAAACTGATGAACAAAAACAGAACCAGACAGAAGCATCGAACAGATTGTCCAAACTATGAGGGAAGGTGGGGGGTGAGGGGGTAAGAGATGAACCAAAGGACTATGTATGCATGCATATGAGCATAACCAATGGACACAAGACAGTAGGGGGGTGGGGGGGGGGGGGGGTGATGGCATGTGCTCGGGGGTGGAAGCGGCCAGGGAGAGGTCAATGGGGGAAAAAGGAGACTCATGTAATACTTTAAACAATAAAGAATTTAAATGAAAAATTTATTAAAGTAAGTTATTAAAAATAATATAACTGAAAATTTACACACTAAACTGCAACTTCTGGATACCCAACAATCACAGATGCAAAAAACCTACCCAAAGGTAAATTTTAATTAAGAAGTAAAAAAAAGAGCCTAAAATCCTCCCTCCTTTGTTTAAAATGGCTAGGCATTTCCCTTTGGTGGTTTGAAAGGTTTCTTTTTATTCAACTCTTGAGTATTTGACTAAAGAGATTTAAAGAGCAGAAAAATAAATTATACAGAATTTAGATACAGCACACACAAAAAAACAAAATCTAGGAAGAGAGTAAAGCTACTATTACTAACAGATAATACAAATTCCTACAGCCTGATTAGAGAACCAGAAATATTTAATGTAATAATAAGTATAATAATGAATACTTTTTCATAATAAAATTAGTTATAATAACTATAATAAAAAATGTACTCTTAAAACTGCTTTAATATTACTGTTTCAGAAAATAAATAAGTGTTTTATAAAGCACAACAGCATGGGCACATACCTTTAACATGTTAAGAAAAATATTTTGTTAACAGACAAGGCAAAACTGGTGAATAAAATCAATCACAATAAAATGAATTATCTATTTATCAGAAAATAAACAATTTATCTCAGCTAAAGGAGGTGAAGCTTGTATCTTGAAGACTCAAACTTACTTGGGTTATATAAATTATTTGCCTGACATCAACAACACTAAAGAGAATGAAATGAATTGGGAAAGAAATAGTGAAAAAGAAGATCAAAGTTTTATTATTCCTGCCTTATGATTTAGAATAATACCTTCATAACTACCTAGGTATGTTCTTATAATATTAAATTTGCATTTTTAATACAAAGATAATTACGTTTTTCCGTGTATAAGATGCCCCCATGTATAAGACGCCCCCCACTTTTCCAACTCAAAATTAAGAAATCAATATTTTAAACATTTTTCTGGTTTTCCTCTTAAGGCCTTCTTCTTTTTTGGCATCTTAAGGAGTTGTTCTTCCTGTTTTCTCCACTGTCTGATCATACACTCAGTGGGAAGAGGTCCAAACTGTCTCTCTGCAGCTCTATTTCCATGCTCTTTTGCATAGCTGTTTACACTCAGTTTGAATTTTGCAGAGTAAAATTACTGGTATTTATCTTTTTATTTTTTGATATCTTTAAAGGCTCAGAACGCTTGGTGCCTGTTGCATCTGCGCACTCTCCACCTCCACCACCAATTACGGCATCAGCTGATTTCAGTAACAATAAGGCTCGTGATTGGAGGAAGCCTATTTGACAAGGTATGGGTAGCTATGCACCTGTGCAGCTCCCTCCTTGGCTGAATTCCGTGTATAAGATGCCCCTCAATTTTCAGTCTAACGATTTTAGAAAAAAATAGCATCTTATACACGGAAAAATATGGTATATTTCTGCTACAGTGTCTACTTCTATTCTGATTTCTATCCATATTTTAAACCCTAATTTTTATTTATATCTTAAACAGCTATAAATGCATTTTTAAAAAATCAATCTTATTCAAGTTAAGTAGCAGACATTCATTTTGTGAGAATTTATCAATAAAAATAGAATTTGGGGTTCTCATATACTTAAATTTATACTGCATCTTTCATGCCAAAAGCAACCAAGTGCTTTTTATATACAGTGGAGACTTGACTTCCGAGTTTAATTCGTTCCGAGACGGAGCTCCTCGTTAAGGAGCTCGTTAACTCAAATTACTCTATCAACTCAATGCAAAAAATCAGCCGAGAGGCAGCTGGTATCTCAAAAAACTCGTTAGTCGGGACACTCGTAAGTCAAGGCCCCACTGTAGTGAGTTCTCCAAACTGGCATCATCCCTCAACATTTGAATGGCACCTGTCCTCGCTAGACAGAAATATACTAAATCAAGAGCCCTGACCGTCAGCTTCAAAAGTACAGTTATAATTTTATCATTACATTTTATATGAAATAACTAGTGGCCCAGTGCACGAAATTCATGCACATTAAAAGGGAATTAGAGGAAATATTTTAATATTGCTATTTGCCCTTTCTCTATAATAGAAGTGTCAGAGATGAAAGAAAATTAGATATATATGAAAATCTCCCTCCTGTCAGAGTCTGGGGTACACTGCAGGACCTAGAGTCAAGTCCCCGCCCACCACCCGCATGCGCTTTGAAAACACAGGAGACCCAGACCCAGCCAGCCCCACCCCTGTCAAGCCCCTCCGGGCAGGGGGTACAGTCTCAGGTCCCCCATCAAGCCCTGCTGGGCGGGGGGCAAAGCCACAGGTCCCCTGGCCCAGCGCCAGGGTGGGGGGGCATGGCCTGAGGTCCCCCAGCCTGGCGCTGGGGCGGGGGACACGGCCTGAGGTCCCCCATCAAGCCCTGCCAGGTGAGGGGCACAGCTTGAGATCCCAAATCAAGCCCTGCCAGGTGAGGGGCGCGGCCTGAGGTCCTCGTCAAGCCCTACAGGGAAGAGGGTACAGCCTGAGGTCCCTCGTCCCGGCCAGGCACCATGTAGCCTCAGGTCCCTGCTGTTCCGTCGTGATGTTATGGCATCCTGGCTAATTTGCATATTCCTCTATTATACAGATAGATAATATTTCAATCCACACATCCTATCCAACCAAAATGGTACCGTATTTGCCATCTACAAATGACCAATAAAGGCTTATTTACAAATGAAGATATTTTCTGATGTGGTTTCTAACTCAATTTTATGACTGCTTACTATCATTTGATTTGCTGCTTTTAAAGTAACAGTATTTAATACTCTGCTGGATTCCACTACAAACAGAATACTTATTTAAGTCCACAAAAAACTATCCCATAAATTAAGAAACTAATGTAATTAGTGCGACAAAATAAAAAATGCAGGTATTAAATATTTTTTTAATTAGGTAGAAAGAACAGGAAGAGGTATATACTAAATGAAAACAGAACATAAAATATTATGTAGTATTTTATTACAAATACATAAAAAAGCATAAGAAAAAGACTGTCTTAAGATAATGTGATGAATGATTGAGAAACCACTATATTCCTAAATACTGGTCATGTTTCTTTTTAATCACATAATTAATAAACCATAAAATATCTTTCATGGTACAGCTCCTTATAATGAGCTCTACCTATCTTGCTTTACCTATTTTAATGATTCAGTTGTTATCAGTAATCTTTCCACTCTCTGAATGAAACATGACCTGGTGACTTATTCTTACAGCTTTATCTGTATATATAAAAGCCTAAGCAACTGGCCAACCGGCCAGCAGCTATGACGCGCACTGACCACCAGGGAGCAGTTGCTCAATGCAGGAGCTGCCAAGCTAAGGTCACTTGGCAGCAGCAATTCTCGGGTGACGCACCCGGAAGCAGAGAGGCGGGAGCCTGATTCCAGGGCGCATCACCCAAGAACCGCCCTCTTGCAATCCAGGACCCCTCGGGGGATGTCAGAGAGCCAGTTTCAGCCTGATACCCCCAGGCCAGGCTGAGGGACCCGAGCGGTGAGCCAGGCCTCTAGTTTAGATATAATTAACATATAATAAGCTGCACATATTTAAAATATAAACTTGGATAACTCTTGAAATAGGTAGGCAAAATGAATCCATTACCCAAATCAAGATATCTGTTTTGCCCAAAAAGTTTCCATAAGCCTCTTTTAAATCCCTCCCTTTCATTTCTCTCTGCACCACTACTTTGGTCACCATGTAACCACTGATCGATCCAGTTTTCTGTCACTATAGCTTAGTCTGCATTGTTCTAGAGTTTAATACAAATGAGTCCTACATGCATATGTACATGCTGATTTTTTTAACTAGCTTCTTTAACTTGGCATCATTAATATTCATCCATGTCATTGTCTCTATATTTCATTTGGGGCTTTTTTTACTGATTAATATTCAATAATATCAAAATACCACAGTTGTTTATCCTTTCAGTCAATGGACAAATTTTTTTTTCTGGTTTTTGGCTATTACAAACAAAGATGCAATGAACATTCATGTCTTTATATGAACATGTTTCACTACTTTTGGGTAAATACCTACCACTGAATGGCTTGGGCATATGGTATGTGTATACATAACCTTTTTAAAGTTGGTCAGCTGTTTTCCAAAGTAGTTGTACTAATATGTGCACTAGCACTGTATAAAGAGCTCAAGTTGCTCTATGTACTCAGGAACATGAGCTTTGGACAAACATCTACATTTTAGAAATCTTATTGTGTAGTGATATCTCAATGTGGTTTTAATTTTCATTTCCCAAATTACTTATATGCCATTCTACATCTTCTTTGGTAAAACATCTGTTTACATTTTTAACCAATATATATTATTGGGTATGTTTTCTATTAAGGAATTTTGACATTTCTGGATAAAAGTCCTTTCTCAGATATGTGATATACAAATATTTTCTCCAGGTTTCTATCTTTTCATCCTCTTAACAGTTACCTTTCAAAGAACAAAGATTCTTAAATTTTGATGAAGTCCAGTTTATTGAATTCTTCATTCGTGAGTCATGTATTTGGTGTTGTATCAAAGAAATATTGCCTAACCAAAGGTCACAGATACTTTCTCCTGGGTTTTTTGTTTGTTTGTTTGTTTGATTTTTAAGGATAGTTTATTGATTTTAGAGAGAGGAAGGGAGAGGAAGAGACAGAAACTTGATGTGAGAGCACATGGATCAGTTGTCTCCCGCAACCTGGGCATGCGCCCTGACTGGGAGTTGAACCATGACCTCCTGGTTCGTAAGTCGATGCTCAACCCCTGAGCCACACAAGACATGGGCTATTATGGAAAATGTTAAACTTTGATAAAAGTGGAGAGTATAATAATCCCACCACTCAGCTTCAATGATCAATATTTACTAGTCTTATTTTTTAAAAAATATTTGTATTGATTTTTTAGAGAAATGAAGGGACGAGAGAAACATTGTTTAGCTGCCTCCGGCACCCTCCCCCCCGACCCCCATCCCCCGGACCCCGCAGATCAAGTACACAACCCAGGCATGTGTCCTGACCAGGAATTGAACCCCCAAACCTTTTGATGAATGGGACAACCCCCAACAACTGAGCCTCACCTCTTTTTGTGCAGTATTCATCTGGTTTTGCAATCATAGTAATGCTGAAATCATAGAATGAGTTAAGAAGTATTCCTTCCATTTCAAGTTTTTGAAAAAGTTTGAATAGAATTCATACTACTATTTCTTCCTTAAATATGTGGTAGAATTCACAGTGAAGTCATCTGGGCCTCTTTTGTGGGAAGGTTTTTAACTCTAAATTCAATTTGATTAAAATATTTAGTGTTAACCATGCTATTCCTTTTTTAAAAAATATATTTATATTGATTTCAGAGAGGAAGAGAGAGGGAGAGATAGAAACTCAATGATGACAGAGAATCACTGATTGGCTGCCTCCTGCATGCCTCCTACTGGAGATCAAACCAGCAAGCTGGGCATGTGTCCTTGACCTTAACTGAACCCGGGACCCTTCAGTCAGCAGGCCAACACTCTATCCACTGAGCCAAACCGGCTAGGGCTATCTATTACTTCTTGAATGAACTTGGGTAATTTGTGTCTTCCAAAGATTTGTCTGTTTCATCCCTCGTCAAATTTATTGCCATAAAATAATTCATAGTATTTCCTTAGTGTCCTTATAGTATCTATACAACCTATTTCATTCCTGATAATAGTAAATTATGCTTTTTATCTTTTTTTCTTAATCAGTCTGGCTATTTACCAATTTTATGGATCTTTTCAAAGAAACAGCTTTTCTCTTTCATTATTTCCCCCATTGTTTTTGTTTTCTATTGATTTTTGCTCTGATCTTAATTATTTCTTTTCTTATGCTTTCTTTGGGTTTAATTTATTTTCCTTTTTCTAGTTTCCTCAGGTAGAAGCTGAAAGCACTGATTTGAGAACATTCGTTCTTTTCTAACTTAGGCCTTTAGTACTTTAAAAAATTTCCCTGATTATTGCTTTATGGCATCCTACAACTTTTGACATGTTTTCATTTCAGTTCAAAATACATTCTAATTTCCCATTCTATTTCTCCATTGACCCATGAGCAATTAAGAAGTATGTTATTCAGTTTCCAAATGCTTGAAGATTTTCCAAAGAGCTTTTTGTTACAGATTTCTAACTTAATTTCATGTAGTCAGAAAACATATGTTTATGGCTTGAGTCTCTTTAAATTTATTGAGTAGGTTCCATGACCCATAATTGGTCTGTCTTGATCAATATCCCATGTGCACTTGATACAAACATGTACTAGGTGTACAGGTTAATAATGGCGGACTTTGTAATCAAAGAAAACACAATAATTTCAAAAGAAACATCAAAAGTGCTTTATTCAAAGTAATGTCCATCGCTAGCTACACATTTCCCCCATCTTTCAGGTTATTTGTGGGTATCGTCCCAATAGAACTTTTCTTGTTTTGAGGCAAACCACTCAGAGACCCAATTTTCCACTTCTTCGTACGTTTTGAAGTGCTGCTCAGAAAGTGCATGTGCCATCGATCAGAACAAGTGGTAATCTGAAGGAGCAAGGTCTGGTGAATATAGTGGGTGGGTTAATACTTCCCAGGCAAGATCTTTTAACGTGTCTTTAACTGGTTTTGAAGTGTGTGATGGTGCGTCATCATGAAGCAAAATTACTTTGCCATGTCTTCTGGCACATTCTGGTCATTTCACGATCAAAACGTGGTTCAAATTGATTATTTGTTGTTGGTAACGATCAATATTAACAGTTTCATCTCGCTCACAATACACTACACTTTCCTGATCCCACCAAACGCAGAGCATTGTCTTCTTTCCAAAGCGATTTGGCCTTGCAGTCGATGTTGATGATGGACCTGGATCAACCCATGATTTTGTGCATTTGGGATTCTCAAAATCCACTTTTCATCACTAGTCAAAATTCGATGCAAAAAGACTTTCGTGTCTTTGAAGCAACATTTTACTGATGACTTTTCGGTTTCCCATTTGTCTTTCGTTCAGTTGATGTGGCACCTATTTTCCTTCCTTTAAAATCTTTCCCATTGCTTGTAAACGATCAGAAATTGTTTGCTGTGCAACATTTAATCTTTCTGCAAGTTGTTTCTGAGTTTGACACTCATCTTCATCCAATAATGCTTGTAATTGTTGGTCTTCAAACTTTTTTGGTTGACCTGGATTTTCTTTGTCTTTCACATTGAAATCATCACTTTTAAAGCATTTAACCCAGTGTTCACAAGTAACTTGAGATAGAGAATGCTCACCATAAGCTTTCCAAAGTATACATTAACTTTTTCTTCAAAATAAAGTAATGAATTAAAACTTCCCGCAAATCCTCTTTTTTTGGCATGAAATTCAACATTTTTAAGCATAAAAATATCTATGATGTTAACACCTTCACCTTCACAAAATTTGACATATTAAGTTTTAAAAGCTTGCTGTCAATACAACAAAACAGCAGACATATCAAATCGCATATATATCAACATATGTGTGTAACTCCATCTATTGAAAAAAATCCACATTATTAACTGGTACACCTAGTATTTAGTTGTTGTAGGTAGTTTTCTATAAATAGCAAACTGGTAGAGTTGTCCAAGTCTCCCATTTCCTTACTGATTTTGTCTCTTTTTTCTATAAATTTTTTAAAATATATTTTTATTGATTACAGAGAGGAAGGGAAAGGGAGAGAAAGATAGAAACATAAATAATGAGAGAGAATCATTGATCAGCTGCCTCCTGCACGCCCCACAGTGGGGATCGAGACTGCAACCCAGGCATGTGCCCTGACTGGGAATTGAACCGTGACCTTCTGGTTCATAGGCTGATGTTCAAACACTGAGCCATACCGGCAGGCCCTTTCTTCTATTATTGAAAGAGGAGTATTAAAATCCTTACCATTGTTTCTGTTTCTCCTTGCAATTCTATTAGTCTTCATCTCATATGTTTTAACCCCATTACTAGGATACACGTTTAAAAATGGTATATCCATGTCCCCTTTACCTTTATCAAATGATATTCTTTGTCTGTGGTAATATCCCCTGCTCTGAAATCTACTTTGTCTGATATGCATATAGCTATCGTAGCTTTCTGTTGACTAGTGCATGGTATAACTTTTAATCTACTTTTGTCTTTTATATATATATATATATATACATATACACACATACACACACATATATATATACACATATATACACACACACATATATATGTATATATATACATATATTAGTGGCCCAGTGCGGGGGGGGGGGGGGGGGGGGGCACGGGGTGTCCCTCAGCCCGGTCTGCACCCTCTCCAATCTGGGACCCCCCGCCCCGGTGGATGTCCGACTGCTGGCTTAGGCCCAATCCCACAGGCATCGGGCCTAAACCAGCAGTCGGACATCCCTCTCACAATCCAGGACCGCTGGCTCCTAACCATTCACCTGCCTGCTTGACTGATTGCCTCTAACCGCTTCTGCCTGCCAGCCTGATCACCCCCTAACCGCTCCCCTGCTGGCCTAATTGACGCCTACCTGCTCCCCTGCCAGACTGATTGCCCCCAACTGCCCTCTCCTGGTGGCCTGATCACCCATAAGGCTTTTATTAGTATAGATATGACCCTTCACAGAAAGTTTCACTAACCCTGCTTTACAATAAGGGCTTGATGATTAATCATTGCGGCCAGACACCAAGATTTCCTTTCTTTGAATAGTGGAGGGAATCATTATCTTATCTTTAAGTTGCCCTGAACATCAAATGAGATAATGACTTAGAAAAGTATAAAAGCACCATATAAAGACAACTGTCTTTTTCATGTACTGAAAAGACAATAAAGTGGTAAAATGAAAAACACTATTTTTATTCTCCCCCTTCCTTCCTTTACAGCCTTTAAACTGAAAATTAGAAAAATTTCACTCCTACTTTCATTTCTTTACATTCAATATTATTTTGTATTAGTTTCAGGTTTTATATTAGTTACAGAATAGTGGTTAGACAATCATATACTTTACAAAGTGTTCCCCGATATTTCCAGTACCCACCTGGCATCATAATGTCATTACAACACTGTTGACTATATTACCTATTTAAGTGACAATAGGTTTACAGGTTCCTTCCCATCTTTCTTTTGTGTTGCTCATTCTTCCTTTTCTTTCTCACTTCTTCCCTCATTTTCTTTACATAGTATTTCAATTGGCCCTCAAAGCTCAGCCAAAGCACTGGGTCACGCTTAATCCATTTTACAGACCAGGAAATTGAGGCCAATTCCAGTTGGCTGCGGAACTTGACTCAGCATGCAGGGAGCCCTCACAGCCATGCTCTCTGCCCTTAAGGGGCAGCCACGGGGCAAACAGAACAAACCTTCCCATCAGGCTTCCAAGCCTCGTTCTCAAGCACCTCTTCATCAGGGACGCTCCACATTTTTTCCTCGCCCCCGGTTCCCGCCCCCATTCTTTACTGCCCCCCTTCTCCAAAGCAGGTGGTAGGCTTCGCACTCGTCGCGCAGGCGTTGGCTGCTGTGGGGCAGGGCAGGTGTGGGCTTGCTTTTGGGCCAAGGCGGGAGCAGGAGTCACTGCCTCTGAAGTGCGAAGGCCGCCCAGGTGAGGCCCGCTTAGTGCCGGGAGCTTCTCTGAATCATGTCAGTCAGTCAGGTACCCTGCAGTGCAGCACCCCTCCACTGAGGTGGCACCACCCCTCAACCTCCGCCTCAGGGCTGCGGGTCTGCACCCCTCTACTCAGGCGTGCTTCCATGCCCCTTGTTCCCCTCCTGGTCGACCAGCGTCTTGGAGCCACTGCAGAACCTCACTCTCCGCAAGCGAGCCAGATCCTCGCCCGCCAGCCCCCTGCCCAGACCCGAACACCCTCTGGTGCACCCCACCTCGCCAGCTTTTTGCCTTTGATCTATGGCATTGGTGACAGCACACTCCTGCAAGCCTAGTACCCAGAGGGGCACAGGGTCAGTTCTTTGCCCAGAATGTTAGAGGTTGCAGTCGCATTTGCAGATGTCGCGCAGAGCCTACTGGTGAAGGCAGCGCCTGTGTGGGGTGTCCTCAGAGGGACAGTGCAGTGCCACTCTGCTTCGCCAAAGCCGCCCCTCAGGCCTCGCACTACTGCTAGGTCTTCACCCTCACCTGGGTCACCTCCTTTCTTCCACATTTGGCCTTCATCCATCCCTCTCTCCTGCAGTACTTGCGCTCCAGGCCCAAAAGCAAAGGACCAAGGCCAAGAAGGACAAAGTCCAAAGGAAGTGAGTCTTGAACCCCCACATCCCATTCTCTGGATTTCCTCCCACACCTCCTCTCTGTGTCACATCTTGAATGGGCACTCTGCAGCCCAGCCACATGGCCTCCGGGCGGCCTGGTAGAGTTGGTCTCCGCGAAGCTGTGGAACTGTGGCCAGAGGCCCCACCTGGGTCTCAGCAACCACATGCCTGCTGGAAAGGGCTGTTGGAGGAGGACTGGAGCCCGTCCGTCATTAGCTCCCCAACTCCAGAGGAGGCACCACAGGCTCACGTCCCAGCCACAGGCCCGGCTCCCCTCTCCCCACTGCCAAGCGGTCATGACATTAAGGAGCCCAGGCCTAATTTGCATATTCCTCTCTTACTATATAGGACTAGAGGCCTGATGCACAAAATTTGTGCAAGGGGCTCGGCCCCCGCCACCATGGCTTCATCCAGAAGGTTGTCCGGAAGGACAACCGGTCTAATTAGCATAATATGCTTTTATTATCTTATATATATATGTAATTATATGTTTATATATATATATATATATATAAAATTGATTTCAGAGAGGAAGGGGGGGCGAGATAGAAATATCAATGATGAGAGAGAATCATTGATTGGCTGCCTCCTGCACACCCCACACTGGGGGATCAAGGTCGCAAACCCAGGCATGTGCCCTTACCAGGAATCAAACTGTGACCTCCTGGTTCATGGGTCGATGCTCAACCATTGAGCCACACCAGTCGGACTACTTTTGTCTTTATGTTTAAATAGGTTTCTTGTCAGCTTCATATAGTTGGATCTTGTTGAGGGTTTTTAATTGAATCTGAAAATCTCTTCCTGTTTCTTAGAATGTTTAGGCTACTTACATTTAATATGATTATTGATATGGTTGGGTTTAAATCCATCTACCATCTTGCTATTTGTTTTCTATTTGTTTCATCTATTCTTTATTCCCCTTTTCCTTTTTCTGCCTTCTTTAGAATCAACTGATACTTTTATTTCATTTTATCCCCTCTCTTACTAGCTGTAACTGTATGTTCTATTACTGTTGTAGTTGCCTTAGGTCTTATAGTACATGTATTTAACATATCACCAACTGTCTTAATCTACTGGGGCCATGACAAAATACCACACACTGAGTGGCTTAAACAACAGAAATTAAAGATGAGAGTCTACACAAAGGTGCCAGTGATGCTGGCTTCTTCTGAGGCCTCTCTCCTTGGCTTGCAGACAGCCATCTTCTTGCTGTGTCCTCAAAGCAAAGGCCTTTTCCAGAGCATGTGCATCCCTGGTATTTGTCTTCTTCTACGGATACCAGTCATACTGGAATAGGGCCCCATCCTTAAGACCACACTGAACCTTAATTACCACTTTAAAGGCCCATTACCAAATACTATCACATTAAGGTTTAGCGCTTAAACATATAAATTTGGAGGAGATACAATTCAGTCCATAATACCCACTATCATAGTCTTAAACTACTGCAGATATAGTATAACAAGCTCACAATATTATACTTCCATTTCTCCCTTCCCAGACTTTGTGCTACTGTCATCATACATTTTATTTCTACATGTTATAAACCCTAAAATACAGTTACCATTTTTGCTTTGAAGAGCAAATTATCGTTCAAAGAGACTTAAATAATAAGGAATGTTTCTTATATAGTTATATGCCATTTTAGTCAATGACTGACTGTTTATATAATGGTGTTCCCATAAGAATATAATTGAGCTGAAAATTTCCTATTGCCTAGTTATGTCATAACATTACTCACATACGTGTTTGTGGTAATGCTGGCGTAAACAAACCTAATTATGCTGCCAATCATATAAAAGTGTAGCATGTACAATTATGTACAGTATATAATAACAATAATAAACTGTTGCTGGCTTATGTATTTACTATATTATATTTTACCACTGGAGTATATTCCTTTCTACCTATAAAAAAAAATTGCTATAAAAGTTCGCTGTGTTACACCAGCAGCAGCCCCTTATATCTAGTGTTTACCGTGTCTGTTGATTGCATAATTTTTTCTTATATGTGACTTAATCTCATGTTGTATTGTAGTTACTACATGCCATACAGGTTTGTAGCCTAGGAGCAAGTCTATACCATATAGCCTACATATGTAGTAACTATACCATATAGGTATCTGTAAGTACACTCTATGATGTTTACACAACTACAAAATCGTTTAACAACTCATTTCTCAGAATGCATTTGCTACGTTAAGCAGTTACTATTTTCAGCACGCTTCAGTTCTTTGTATAGATCCAGATTTCCATAGGGTATTGTTTTCCTTCTGCCTGAAGTACTTCCTTTAACATCTATTGAAGTATATTTCTGCTGATGGTGAATCCTTTCAACTAATGTGTATCTGAGAAAGTTTTTTTAATATTTTTAATTTGTTTTATTTTTAAATAATTTACGACTCACAGTAAGTGGTACCCTTCACCATGTTTCCCCAAAGACAACATCTCAGATAACCATAGTATATTTTCAAAACCACATAATTAACATTAGGGCAATAGGTTTAACTAAATTACATCTTATTCGAATTTCACCAGACTTTACATGCACTCATTTGATTTCATTTTTTAAAGATATTTTTTCCAAGAATAGACTTCTAAGTTGACAGATTTTTACTTCCTATATTTTAAAGTTAATGCTCCATGGTCTTCTGGCTTACACTGTTTCCAACAAGAAATATACTGCCATTTGTACCTTTGTTCTTCAGAAATAA
This sequence comes from Myotis yumanensis, assembly GCF_028538775.1. Classification (NCBI taxonomy): domain Eukaryota; kingdom Metazoa; phylum Chordata; class Mammalia; order Chiroptera; family Vespertilionidae; genus Myotis; species Myotis yumanensis. The sequence continues at coordinate 115,302,457 of NW_027223754.1, forward strand.
ATATTTTTTCCTCTAGTTCTTATTTGCTGTGCCTTCGTATAGTTATTCCCCCCGCCCCTCCCCACAGGATTCCTTTGTGCTTGTATTCTTTGGGCTGCTTGGATTTGTGGGTTTACAGTTTTCATTCAATTTGGAAAGTATTTGCCCATTACTTCTTAAAATGTTTTTTCTGTGCTCCCACACCTCCCCTATCCTAGTTCAGGGACTCCAAATACATGTGTGTTAGAATGCTTTAAGTTATCCCATAGCTCACTCTCTGCCTTTAATTACAGTCAATATATTTTATATTTCAGATATCATAGTTTTAAATTTTAGAAGTTTGATTTGGATTTTAAGTATCTTTCATGTATATAATGACATATTTAATCTTTCCTGTAAGCTTCCTGAACATATGGAATACAGTTCTAACAATGGCTTTGATGTTCTTACATACAATTGATGTAACATTTCTAGGTCAATTTTGATTGATTACATTTTCTTCTCTTCATGTGTACTATTTTCCTACTTATTTGAATATCTAATTTTTTATTAGATGCCAAATACTGTTACTTTTATCGTGTTGGATGCTGAATTTTCTTAATTCCTATAAATATCCTTCAGCTTTGTTCTCCATCATAATTACACTGCTTAAAAATTACTCTGATCCTTTCAGGTATTGCTTTTAAGCTTTATTAGGAAGGACTAAGAAGGCAGCCTTTATCTTTGGCTAATTTGGCCCAATACTGAGGCAAAAGACTTCCCGTAACCTACTTGATGCTTCATGAATTATGTTTTCCATGTTAGCTGGTGAGAATAGGAACTATTCTTGGCCTTGTATAAGCTCTGAGAATTATTTCCTGTGATCTTTTCAGAAATTTCTTCTTCAAGCTCAAGTAGCCTGTTCACCCATATCTTCTGATCAGTACTCAGATGAAGAGTCAAGGGAAACATTAGCAAGTGTCCAAATTTCTCTGAGTATGAGCTCTCTCCTCTCCAGCACTTCCTCTTGTGAGCTATAACCACCTTGGGTTCTGTGAACTTTCAGTTTCCTATCCTTAATTAGATTTGCTCCACCTGAGTTCCTTCTCTAGGCACCAGGTCTGGAATCTCCCCCTAGGTAGTAAGCTGGAGCAATAATAGAGCTCATCTCATTTGTTTCCCACCTATCAGGATCAGTATCCTCCACTGACTGATATCTAATGTCCTGAAAACTATTCTTTCATATATTTTGTTCAGTGTGTTTGCTATTTCTGAAGAGAAAATAAGTCCAATACCTGCTCTTCCATCTTGGCCACAAGACAAATCTAATGGTGATGTTTACAAAACACAAAGTATTCTGATTTGACGTTAACAATATATAAAAATTAGCCAACTCCTTGTTTTGGTTAGATCAAACAATAGTAAAAAGTAAAGAGAAACTTTGCAATTATCATTTCAAACAATTGGTGAGTAAATCAATTACTGTCCTATAAAGCTCATTTGTTTTTTCAAATTTTGTTTTGGTTTCTATATCATCTCTTTCCAGAACAGATAAATTATGTCACAACTAACTATCCTTTTGATAATGCAGATATCTTTGCAGCATCAAGTCATGGAGTCTACACCCTAAATACTTCTCAAATTCAACTATTTCTACTTATTTCACTGACAGTGCCATAGTCTAGGCCACCACTGTCTCCACTCATATTAACTGCAACATCATCCCAATAGACCAACCTGACGTCTCTTGCTCAACTCCAATCCATCTTTTATTTTTCAGCCAGAATAAAGGAGAGTAAGAAAGAAAGTAGAAAAAGAGAAGAAAAGAGGAGGAAAAAGAGAAGGAAAGTGGGAAGAAAGGAAGTTTTATTTAATAACTTTATTGCTGAAATCCAATTAGATCGACCAGGTCAAGTCTCCACTGTCTTTGATTAAATTCAGTCAATAAGAAAATAGGAGATAAAATGTTAATATTAATCTAAACCTTATCTACTTTGTTCCAAAACCTACAACTCCAATATCCCATCTGCACTACTAGTCCTCCCTCTTTGGTGGAGAAACAAAGGAGCGTAATTGAGACTAAGATAAGACTCATGGCCATAAAGAGCAGCCCTATTCAGAGCTATTTTTACTAGTCTTCAGTGTTCATAAATAACACAGAATAAAGAGGAACAGGGTGAGATGAAAAGGAGAAGTCAAACAGCTAACCAGATCCTCCAAGTTCACATATTTACAAGATATTTTTTTAAATAATGGTTTATTTCCCCATATTTCAAGCATACCCAAGTATGCTCAATTTAAAATTTATTATCAAAATGTACTCAACTTCTGACCTATCAAGATCTATTTATGACCTATCAAGATTCATCTCATAAAAGTTCACATCTAAATACAACTACTATTTTGAAAATAGTCTAGTATCACAATTTACAAATTGCCTGAAGCAAGTTGGGTCCTCTGACAAACACTCCAAAAAAGAAAATATAGTAAGAGATAAAACAGAGAACTTATATACTTATATGCATAGCCCATGGACACGGGCAATAGGGTGGTGAAGACCTGAGAAGGGGGGGAGGGGTATAGGTACTAGACGGAGGGGGGGAATGAGGGGAATTGGGAGACATTTATAATACTATCAACAATAAAAAATTATTTTTTTAAAAGGAAAGAAAATATGATATTCTAAATGTCAGAATCAAATTGATGAAACCAGTGAGAGTTGGTTACTAGTGCTTCCAAGAAATTCACATCAATGTTCTTTTAAATGTAAGTTCTCTTACTTATAATGTGACTATCTTGAGAAAGTAGCATGTATAATACCACAAACTGCCAAATGAAAAACGATTAATAATAAACTTGATATTATGATAGAATTAAACAGAAAAATTTTCATGAAATGAGTATAAAGTAATTCTCTATATATAACAGCTTAAAATTACAGGCACATAAATTTCCAAAAATGCTCATTAGTTCACTCTTTATAAAGTTTGTCAAAAATAAGTAATATTATAAACACTATTCTTGGGACTAGTTTGAGAATATGTATCAAAATGAAAAATAAACATGCCCTTTGACCTAGTATTCCCACATCTAGGAGTTACAGATAAGGAGAAAATCAACCAACTAAAAAAGATTAAGATGATCACATTTATTTATCATCTTTCTTAAAAGGAAACAACTAAACTAGCAGTAGGAAAAGGGTTATGTGGATCATTAGTATTACATTGTTTGCGGGTAGTTTTTATCGCACGCTAACAGGTGGCTCTACTTCTTACAGTCAACGTAAAACGTATAAATACGTTTCCCCGCATACAATGTGGTATGTAGCCATTAATAATCATTGGGATTACACTGACATCAGTGAAATGCAAATTAAAATCACAATGAGATATCACCTCACAACTGTCAGATAGTTATATCAAATCAATAAAAAACAAGTATTGGCAAAGATGTGGACAAAAAGGAACCCTTGTGCACTGTTGTGGAATGCAGATTAGTGCAGCCACTATGGAAAACAGTATGGAGGGTCCTTATGACCCAGTTATTCCAGTTCTGGATATATATCCAAAGAAACCTGAGTTCATTGCAGCACTATTTACAATAGCCAAGGTATGGAAGCAACCCAAATGCCCATCAATAGATGAGTGGATAAAAAAAGTTGTACATATACACAATGGAATATGATTCAGCCATAAAAAAAAAAAGGATGAAATCTTATCATTTGCAATAGCAGGAATGAACATAGAGGGTATTACATTAAGCATAATAAGTCAGAGAAAAACAAATACCATACGATTTCACTTATATATGGAATCTAAAGAACAAAATAAACAAGCAAACAAAACTGAAACAGACTCATAGATACAGAGAACAGACTGGTGGTTGCCAGAGGGAAGGGGGATTGGGGAACTAGGTGAAAAAGGTGAAGGGATTGAGTACAAATTGGTAGTTACAAAATAGTCACAGGGATGTAAAGTGTAGTATAGTCAATAAAATAATAACTATCAGTGCCAGGTGGGTACTGGAAATATCAGGGGGAACACTTTGTAAAGTATATGATTATCTAAGCACTGTGCTGTATACCTGAAACTAATACAAAATAATATTAAATGTAAATTGTAAATAATTTTTTTTAAATCATGTGCATTGATATATTTTCATGTAACCATGGAAAGAGACCTATATCACTACTGAGTAAACATAAAATAAAATAAAATTAATTAATTAATTAAGTAAAATAATAAAATAAAATAAAAATTTGGCAACAATTATACTAAATTGCTATTTATGTAAAATAGTGTGTTGATTATTTCTCAGAGAAAGGAGAGGCGAAGAATGTGCATGTGTGCATGTGCATGTGTGTAAAAGGATGCTAACTAAAGATGCTCTTGCTGGTATATCTCAGTTGGTTGGGTGTTGTCCCGTGCACCAAAAAGTTGCCGGTTCGATTCCTAGTCAGGGCACATGCCCGGGTTGTGGGCACAATCCCTGGTGAAGGGGCATGCAAAAGACAGCCAATCCATGTTTCATTCTAACATTGATGTTTCTCTCTCTCTCCCTCCCTGTCTAAAAAAATAAAATAAAAGATGCTCATTATAATAATGTTAAGAGAGATGTCAACTCTGAAACTGGATTCATTTTTGCTTCCTTCTTTGTACTTCTTTGTAGTATTTATTTTTTTCAAATATATATAAATTTTACAAAAATGTTTTAGGAAAGTTTCTTAAAATTTGGAAAGCATGAAGCCACTTACCCTTTTCGCTACACCATCACTGAATGGAGTACTACTACCATAAGAATTCACATAGCCCAAGAGAAACCAAGATGGTGGCATAGGTAAACACCGGAAATTGCTGCCTCGCACAACCACTTCAAAAATACAACTAAAAGACAAAACGGACATCATCCAGAACCACAGGAAGGCTGGCTGAGTGGAAATTCTACAACTAGAAGGAAAGAGAAAAGCAAACTGAGACTCAGAGGAGGTGCAGAAGTGAAGTGCAGAGGTACGGAGGCGCACGTAAAAAGGGCTGGCAACTGAGGACCTGGTTGTCTTTTTCAATCAGGATGGAGTCTCAAATTCCCAACTGCTTTGAACTCCAGTTCCAGGCGAGTTTCTGGGGACCCAGACTCATACGAGGAGAAACTGGTCTGGCATCGGGCAGAACTCGAGGGCAGCTTTCTCTCAGAGGTGCTTGCAGATATTACCATGGGACACTGAGACCCGGAGCCTCTTAGGGCAGGGCTGAGGATCAGCCATAGCTGTTTGCTTCGCCCTGTTGATTCCCTGAGGCCCCGCCCCACACAAGCTGTGCACAGAGGCTTTTGCATATGAAAGGCCTGGCCCTTTGCAATCTGAAAATTACCTAACAAACTGCAGCTGGGTCAGAGAGACCCAGAAATTCCAAAAGAAGGCCCAAGGCCCCACAGCAGCTTGCTTTGCTTCACAGCTGGGCCTCATCTAAGTACCTCCAAACCCTAAACAAAGAGGAATCTGCAGATCTCTCCATAGCTCCTGCTGGGTAGCCTCAGGCAGAGGCTAAATTAGCACCTCCTTAGAGATCCAAGAGCCAGTGTACCCAGTGGTCAGAGTGGGACCATCCAGATTACAACTCCTCAGATCCATAAGGGACACACTCAGGGGGCAGACCCAGTGAGCACCAAAACCCCACTGAAGCAAGTCTTGCCCCAGAAGGGTGTCTCCAGCACAGTTCTCCCACTGTAGACACAGCTGGTTCTCACGGCCAATTGGCCTGGAGGTCAATTCCTCCCAGTGATACCTACAACAATCAAGGCTTAACTACAACAAGACTGTGCACAAAGCCCACAAAAAGGTGCACCAAGAGTGTCCACCCCAGGTAATTGGGGAGGCTGAGCCACTGGGACCTACAGGACACCTAGCACAGAAAGTCACTCTATCAACACAGGGAAGCATAAAAAATGCGGAGACAAAGAAACAGGTCACAAATGACAGAAATGGAGGAAAGCAAACTACAGGATGTAGAGTTCAAAACCACACTTATAAAGTTTTTCAAGAATTTTCTAGAAACTGCCGATAAACTTAGTGAGACCCTCAAGAAATCTAGTGAGACCCTTGAGGTTATGAAAAAGGTCCAACTAGAAATTAAGCATACACTGACTGAAATAAAGAATATTATACAGAGTTCCAACAGCAGACTAGAAGATTGCAAGAATCAAGTCAAAGATTTGAAATACGAAGAAGCAAAAAACACCCAACCAGAAAAACAAAAAGAAAAAAGAATCCAAAAATACGAAGATAATGTAAGGAGCCTCTGGGACAACTTCAAGTGTACCAACATCCGAATTATGGGGGTGCCAGAAGAAGAGAAAGAGCAAGATATTGAAAACCTATTTGAAGAAATAATGACAGAAAACTTCCCCTACCTAGTGAAAGAAATAGACTTACAAGTCCAGGAAGCACAGAGAACCCCAAACAAAAGGAATCCAAAGAGGACCACACCAAGACACATCATAATTAAAATGTCAAGAGCAAAAGACAAAGAGAGAATCTTAAAAGCAGCAAGAGAAAAAGTCAGTTACCTACAAGGGAGTACCCATACAACTGTCAGCTGATTTCTCAACATAAACTTTGCAGGCCAGAAGGGAGTGGCAAGAAATATTCAAAGTGATGAATAGCAAGAACCTACAACCAAGATTACTTTACCCAGCAAAGCTATCATTCAGAATTGAAGGTCGGATAAAGAGCTTCACAGATAAGAAAAAGCTAAAGAAGTTCATCACCACCAAACCAGTATTATATGAAATGCTGAAAGGTATCCTTTAAGAAGAGAAAGAAGAAGAAAAAGGTAAACATACAAATTATGAAGAACAAATACACATCTATCAACAAGAGAATCTAAAAATCAAGTGAATAAATAATCTGATGATCAGAATAAACTGGTGAATATAATAGAATCAGGGGTATAGAAAGGGAATGGACTCACTATTCTCAGGGGGGAAAGGGGTGTGGCGGGTGCAGGAAGAGACTGGACAAAAATCATACACCTATGGATGAGGACAGTGGGGGGCGGGGGGTAAGGCAGAGGGTGGGGTGTGAACTGGGTGGAGGGGAGCTATGGGGGGGGGGAAGAGGAACAACTGTAATAATCTGAATAAAGATTTAATAAAAAAAAAAAAAAAAGAATTCAAATAGCCCTAGCTGATTTGTTCAGTGGTTAGAGCATCAGCCCGTAGACTGAACTGTCTCAGGTCCAATTCTGATCAAGGGCAGGTACCTCGGTTGTAGGCTCAATCCCTGGTGGGATGCATGCAGGAGGCAACCAATTGATGTGTCTCTCTCACTGCTGTTTCTCTTTCTTTGTCTCTCTCCCTCCCTTCCATTCTCTCTAAAAATCAATGGGAAAAAAATATCCTCAGGTGAGGATTAACAACAACATTAATAATAATAATAATAAAGTGCAACTGATGTTTAAAAGCAATTCACATAAAATATTCAATATTTAAATTGAGACCAGTAGAACCAATGTATATCAAAAAGCAAAGTCTGTATCTGGAGGACAGATGATAAATTAACTTCTTCTATTTTTATTGATTTCAGAGAGGAAGGGTTAGGAAGAGAGAGAAACATCAGTGATGAGAGAGAATCACTGATATGCCAGCTCTTGCATGCCCCTATTGAGGATTGGGGATCGAGCCCACAAAATGGGCATGTGCCCTGACTGGGAATCAAACTGTGACCTCCTGATTCATTAGCTGATTGACACTCAACCACTGAGCCACACCAGCAGGCACTATATGACATTTAAAAACAAAAAAAAACAGATGAACTCCTCTTTTACTTAAAAGTTAATTACATGTCAAAGTCCTCCAATAACAGTAATCATTAATGGACATGGAGGCATATCACCTAGTTATTTCTCAATATTACTCTCCCTATTTATATGTCAATTATCCCAGTAAAGCTGGGGGGAAAATATTAGCCTCCCTAAAAAGAGAAAAAATATATCCATTTAGGTCAGATAATAAGTAGCCCAGGAAAGTGAGACCATCACAGCATTCCAGAGAGGTAAGAATTTCTTTATATAGCTCTAACTATCTTCTATTCTTATGTACATCTTCTTTCTATAGCTATACAATAGTAAAACCTATTTATCATGTTGCATAGTAACAGAGATTACCTAGAAGCATTCTATCTAAGCAATAATCCTGCCATATTTAATCACAAAACAGAACATATATTAAGATTTTTCAAGCATTTTCCCACAATGATATTTTGTCATAAAACTGTAACAAACAAAAATTTAAGAAAATGGCCCTGGCTGGGTAGCTCAGTTGGTTGGAACATCATCCCATATACCAAAAGGTTGCGGGTTTGATTTCCAGTCAGGGCACACACGTAGGTTGTGGGTTCCATCCCCATTCAGGGTGCGTACAGAAGGCAACCGGTCAATGTTTCTATATCACACCAATGTTTCTCTCTTTCTTTCTTTCTTTCTTTCTTTCTCTCCCCCTCACCCCCCAGCCCCTCTGTCTTCTTCTCTCCCACCCTTCTTCTTCCTCTAAATTCAGTAAAAAAACATATCCTTAGGTGAGGATTAAAAATAATAAATTTAATAAAATATATAAAACATTCAATTATAGGACTAATATTAGGCCAGAGACTCATCTCACTAGCTAATCTTTAACCCAGGTTCATTCATTCAATTATTTGAGTAGCAACGCACAAGACACTGTGCTAGGCACCCTGGAGAAAAACGATATACTAAATATAGCCACTGTGTTCTAGAAATTCACAAACTGGCATTTCACAGGCATAAAATGTGCAGTGAACCTAATCCCACACCCCCAAGTGCTCAGAACATCCACGTATCAAAAAAATATTAATTTTCTATAGTGTGCCTTAAACTGCTAGCTGATAAGAAAAATTACATATATATTAATTAGAGTAATGTAAATTCTAGGGGAAAGTTATATTCTTAATGATTAAAGCTGTCTACTTTGATTATAAGACCATACGTTTGAACGGAATCGTAAAAGACAAGTTTGCTGAGAGAGAAGAGCACACCAAGCAAAGTGAATATTCAAAGGCAGAGGCAGAAAAGAGCATGGCACTCTTCTTGGCAGTGCAAATAGTTCAGTAGGTCTGCAGCAGTAATCTGGAGGGGGATACCTTACAGACCTTTCTAAAAGATATGAATTTTGTTCTAATGACAAAGAACAGATGACAAAAACTAAAAACAAATTCAGATCATCACCCAGGTAATGGTGATTGAAAGATAAGGCCAGTAGCAGGAAACCAGATAAGAGACTACAATAATAACAGTCCAGGTAAAAAAAATAAAGGTAGGTTTAAATTATAACTCAGTGATATTAAAAGTGAAGACAATTTCAAAGTAGCACAATCAAGAGTTTCAGTGGCTGAAGGCTGTGGCCGATAAGGAAGACGGAAGAGTCAAGCGCTTACAATTAAGTAACTGTGTGATATCAATAACCAAGACAAATAGTAGGCATATACTTGTGAATGAGTGTGTACAGTTGTGTGTAAATGACAGAAAAGATGTGGTGTTTACTGTACACATGTTGAATTTAAAGCAGCAGTTGCCAACCGGTGTTCCGCGGACCACTGGTGGTCTGTGAGGTCCGAAAGGTTGGCGACTGCTGATATAAATGAAGATGTTCAGAAGAAGTTACTATTTAGAGTGAGTATAGAGGAGTGGGAGAATAATAAAATGTATCTTGGAGTTCAATGTGAATGGGGAGCAGCTGAAGTAATGAAGATATGTGAAATCACCAATGGGCACGGGGTGGAATAAAAGAGAAAATAATCAAGGACAGAGCTTGGGAGAGTTCCTAAAGGCAAGGCAAAGTGGACAAGAGACTCCCAAAAGAGACCAAGAACAATCTAAGAACTAAGAAAATAAAAATTTTAAAGAGACAGGAATGGTCAACCATGTCAAATGTAGCAGCAGTCAAGGGTAGTTAGGTAATCTTATTAAAAAGAATTTTAATAGAGTGGTCATAGTTAAAGGCAAAATGCCAGGAATTAAGGGATAAATGACAGGTGAAAGAGTAGTGACAATAAGTAAGAAGCCTTTCTCAGTCTATATCAGTTTCCCAAATGTACTGAGCACAGAACATTTCCTCATGAGCATTCTTTTGTTCTGGTGCTTCCAGAACGGGAGAGAATTCAACATGACATGTTTATAAGCTAGGAGGAAGAAATCAATGTCAAGGGAAAGACTGTCTAAAACTGAAAAGGGCTAAATAATATAAATTGCAGAAAGAAATAAAGACAGGTTCTGAAGCATATAGTAAAAAAACACCCACTTGTCTGATCAGGAAGAAAAATAGTGAGCAAAGGTATGATTGAAAATGTTGTACAGAAGTAGAAAGCTGACACATGAAGTAATTCTCACTGACCTTTCCAACCCTTCTGAAAAAACACAAGTCATTTACTCAAAAGGGATGAGGGGAGAGGAGAGCAGGTTTTAGGAGAACGTTAAAGGTTTAGAATAGCAGCTACAGAGAACAGAAGAAGAGGATATAGATGTAATGGGGGAAAGTAATACATATATGGTAATGCCATTTTTTTATTATTATCATTCATTTCAGAATGGGAGAGGAAGAGAGATATAGAAACATCAATGATGAGAGAGAATCACTGACTGGCTGCCTCCTGCATGCCCCCTACTGGGGACTGAGCCCGCAACCTGGGCATGTGCCCTTGACCGAAACTGAACCCAGTACCTTTCAGTCCACAGGCCAACGCTCTATCCACTGAGCCAAACCAGCTAAGGCAGTAATGCCATTTTAGCTGCATCATGGTTCTATACCTCTTCAAGCCCTGAGAGACTCTGAGCAGGTGGGTTGCAGTTTTGCCCATATATATCCAAACCCATTCTATCTAAAGTCCAAATGATCCTATTTCTTGGGGCCTAGGGACTAGAAACCACCTGAAAAAACACCAAAACTCATGACTAAAGATTCAAGTATACCCAGTACATTTACAAAACAAGCAACCAGAATTCAGAGGAGAATTTTTGGGTCAAGAGATTTTAATGTGAGAATTCTTGTAATTAAACACTTAGAAGACTTTAAGAAAGATATTGACAGCAATACAGTCATAGTAGGGGATTTCAATACCCCACTGACTTCACTGGATAGATCTTCCAGAAAAAAAAATCAAAGAAACAGTGACCATAGACAATGACAATGACACACTAGATCAGACAGATTTAATTGATATTTACAGAATATTTTATCCCAAAGCTGCAGAACATACATTTTTCTCAAGTGAATAAGGGATATTGTCAAAGATAGACCACATGTAAGAACACAAATTAAGTCTCTATAGGTTCAAGAAGACTGAAATCATGTCAACATTCTTCTAGGATCATAATGTCACGAAACTAGAAATTAACTACATTAAAAACATTCAAAAACATTCAAAACATATGGAGTGAAATAGCATGTTAATAAACAATGAAGGGGATAGGTAAACACCGGAAATTGCTGCCTCGCACAACCACTTCAAAAATACAACTAAAAGACAAAACGGACATCATCCAGAACCACAGGAAGGCTGGCTGAGTGGAAATTCTACAACTAGAAGGAAAGAGAAAAGCACACTGAGACTCAGAGGAGGTGCGGAAGTGAAGTGCAGAGGTACGGAGGCGCACGTGGAAAGGGCTGGCAATTGAGGACGTGGTTGTCTTTTTCAATCGAGAGGGAGTCTCAAGCTCCGGACTGCTCTGAACTCCAGTTCCCGGTGAGTCTCTAGGGACCCAGACTCATACAGGGAGAAACTGGACTGTCTGGCATTGGTCAGAACTCGAGGGAGGCTTTCTCTCAGAGGTGCTTGCAGCGATTACCGGGACACTGAGACACGGGGCCTCTTAGGGTAGGACTGAGGATCAGCCATAGCTGTTTGCTCTGCCCTGTTGATTCCCTGAGACCCCGCCCCACGCAAGCTGTGCGCAGAGGCTTTGCATATGAAAGGCCTGGCCCTTTGCAATCTGAAAATTACCTAACAAACTGCAGCTGGGTCAGAGAGACCCAGAAATTCCAAAAGAAGGCCCCACAGCAGCTTGCACTGGTTCACAGCTGGGCCTCATCTGGGCACCTTCAAACCCCAAACAAAGAAGACGGGGGGGGGGGGGGGGGGGGGGGGGGATAGTAATTTGAACTTTAGAAAAATGAAAAACCTTGAATTCACATACAGATTGATCAGGCAGAGGGAGGAGTAAACATTCTAGGTAGAGACTGAGAAAAGATAAAAGTGAATTCACAATTAGGTGGAATAAAGTATTGCTGACATGGAGTCTCAAGTAACCTTCCACCAACCATCTGATTGGTGTTTGGGCTCAGATCATGGAAAAATACAAAATGAAGAAGCTTTATTACTTAACAACACTGTCAAAAAGTAATTAAAGTTACTACCAGGCTCAGAAAATTGAAAAATATCAAGAATAGTTGGATAATGTTAAACTTAGAATTCTAAAAATTGAAGATCCTTTAACATTTCAAAATAAATCACCATCCTATGTTCTAAATCAGTTGTGATAATAAAACTAAGCAGTTTATAAGTCCCAGAAAACCTATGATCAATTTTTTAAAATATATGAAAATCTTAGAAGATAATGCCACAACTTGCATATATTACCTAATAAAAAAAATTAAACAGCAACATTTAGAGACAAGCAAAATACCCGAAGGGGCCCTGGCCGGGTGGCTTGATTGATTGGAGCATCATCCCATTCACCAAAAGGTTGTGGGCTCGATTACTGGTCAAGGCACATACCTAGGTTGCGGGTTCAATCTGCCAGTCAGGGCATGTTCAGGAGGCAACCAATCAATGTTTCTCTCTCACATCTATGTTTCCTTTCTCAATAAAAATATACCCTCCAGTGAGGATTAAAAAAAATACCTTAAGAATACAAAAATAATAAAACAAACACATACCTAGTTTCAAATGGTTACAATTCCGTGGAAAAAGACAAATAGGTAAGCAAACAGTATAAAAACACAATGCAATAAGTATTAAACAATACCAAGTATTGTGGAAACAATAAAAAAAAAAAATTTAGCAGGGTCCAAGATGGCAGCAAACAGGATGGCAGTAAGATAGAGAGTGTGAGTGAGTGAGTGAGTGAGTGAGCGAGCAAAAGGAGAGTGTGTGGATGTGTGGGGCATGTATGTGTGAGTGAGGGCTAGTTATATTCCACAGGACTGTGGGGGACTGGTGTACCAGACTCCCCTAGCCAAGCAGCCTCTACTACCATTGAAATCTCTCCCGGGGCAGCTGGCCCTGCCCCAGAGACCGCCTGTGGCTGGGAGCCCACCCTCACCTCCACCCGGGGAGACCTTGGACACCACCTGGGACCCTACAGCCACACCAGCCAGGGACCAACTGCCATGGCTGCCAACCCACGAACAAAGAGACTCCAGCCTCCCTGGCCACGGGCTCCTAAAAAAGTCTGTCCTGGGGAAGACAAAATGGTGGCCGAATAGGCGGACAGGTCTGGCACCTTCTCACGGAGCAGATAGAAGGAATAGCTGAATCAAATAACATCCACCCTGAATTGGCGAAGTAAACACAGCTAGAGAGGCAATCCATGGACGGAAAAGTCAGAGCTAGCCAGGAAACTGGGAAACTGGTGGGATCAGAGAATCTGGGCTGGAGGGAGAAACACGTGCAGCCTGAACTGAGCTGAACCAACACCACGTCCCTTAGGGGCAAGTGTAACACTCAACTGTGGAAGGTGTCCACAGGGCTTCTGGCAGTGGGGGACTCTAGACCTAAGCCCACAGCCATAGGAGGCTGCGCCCAGGAAGGCAGCCTGAAGTTCTGCACCGGCTGTGCAGTGCCAGGAGGAGAGAAACGCACAGCAGCTTGGGTGCTCTGTCTTTATATTCTCCTTGCTTTTACTCGCTAAACCCAGGATCTTTCAATTACAAGCATTCTCCCTGGCTGCAATGCAGGAGAAGGTGGTTTTGTGGAAGCTGGGGAACAAATTAGGGAGAGGCAATCAGGAGGCCAGTTCTGGAAGAATCCAATCCCTCCAACCCTGAACAGACATTTTTCTCCTGGAGACCAGGCCGCTCCTAGCAGCGCAGCGACACCCAGCCTTGAGCTCAGCAAGGAAAGGAAGATTCAAAATATCCCCAGAGAGCCCTTGGGGGCTGGGTTGAGGGGCCATTTGGTCCCGGAAACTAATACAGAAACACCGCTACCTAAAGGCAGTGTCAGAAATAGATGCCTGTGTAAATATGACTGAAAGCAGGCAGACAAACAAAGCCTGGCTGACACCAAGGCTGTGGCACCTGACACAAAGGAGCTGTGGATCACTGGACTGGGAGCTTCAACACGTTGCTATCTAGCAGGAAGCTGAGATGTGGCAAACAGAACAGTGGAGAGGGGTTTTAGACCAGCCGCCATGGGGCATTAAATACTCAGCTGAAGCAAATAAACTTAACTACTTCATTTTTTTAAAACTTTTACTTAAGAAACTAAAATTATTTTTCTTTATTTTATTTTTATTAGTAGTACTATTATTATGTTTTTAACCTTTTGTTGTTGTTTTTGTTTTTTTGGATTAGTGTTCTACATTCTATTTTTATTTATTTTTTTAATCATTACTTTATCTCATTTTTTTCCTTTATGCCAACCACTTCTTCCTAACTTCATCCTTTTTCATCCTGTTTCTCTTCTCCTGTTCCTGCTTTATTTTTTCTCTCTCTTTTCACTTCTTGCTAAAAATTGATCTTCTTTATCTGCTTTACTGACGCATTACTATTACATTAGTCTCTATTGCAGTGGTTCTCAACCTTCTGGCCCTTTAAATACAGTTCCTCATGTTGTGACCCAACCATAAAATTATTTTCGTTGCTACTTCATAACTGTAATGTTGCTACTGTTATGAATCGTAATGTAAATATCTGATATGCAGGATGGTCTTAGGCGACCCCTGTGAAAGGGTCGTTCGACCGCCAAAGGGGTCTCGACCCACAGGTTGAGAACCACTGCTCTATTGCTCTATTGGCTTACTTATGTATCTAATTTCCTCTCCCATGCTGATGTTTCCTAACTCTCTCATCCTCTCCCTTCCTCTCTGAAATCAATAAAAATATATTTTTTAAAAAGAATATAAAGAGGAGCCCTAGCCAGTGTTGCTCAGTGGTTAGAGTGTTGGCCAGTGCACCAGAAGGTCTTGGGTTCAATTCCCAGTTAGGGGCATGTGCCTGGGTTGCAGGTTTAATCCCCGGCCCTAGTTGGGATGTGTCCAGAAGGTAAACAATTGATGTTTTCTTTCTTTCTCTTTCTCTCTCTTCCTCTCTCTCAGAAAAAAAAAAAAAAGAAAAGAAACAATATCCTCATGTGAGGATTAACAAAAACATTTTTTTAAAAAAGGATGCATGGTGGGAAAGGTCAATGGGGGGGGAGGGGGACATATGCAATACTTTCAACAAAAATTGTTTCAAAAAAATGTTTAAAAAGGATGCAAAGAGCAAAGTTTCCAAAATAAAAAGGTAGTCAGACATATTAAGTATTGAATAAAACTGCTGGATTTGCTAATTAAGGAGATCTCTGAGAAACTTTGAAAGCTGATTCAGCAAAATTTTGCGGGCACCAAACTGTAGGCACTGAAGGAATAAATGGGTGGTAAAGAAATCAGAGACTTCCGGTCAAGGTGGCAGTGTACATAAGCGTAGCACTCACATCCTCCCACATCAACATCAAAAATTACAATTTAACCACAGAACAACCATCATTCAAAACAGCCTGAAATCTGGCTGAATGGAAGTCCTACAACTAGAGAATTAAAGAAGAAAGCACAATGAGACTGATAGGAGGAACAGATGTACAAAATGCTCTGGCCCTACACCCACGTGTGGCATTTTTTTAACTGGGAAGAATATCTTGGCTGTGGAGGCCACCCATGAGGAGTAAGGGGTCCCAGCCCTACACTAGACCTCTCAGCCCAGTGTTCCAGTACTAGAAAGCGAAGTGCCTGTAACTTTGGGCTGTGAAAATCAGCACAGATTATGGCTGAGTGACACAGAGTCTGCTGGAGTCCCAGGCAGTTCCTCTTAAAGGGCCAGTGCATGGACTTAATCACACTCATTCCCTCTGAGCTCCAACACTAGGGCAGCAGCTTGGAAGGATCCAGGGATACACAGGAAGGAACTAAATTGACTGGTATCAGGGCAAGAACTAAGGGGCAGCTTTCTCCCAGACAAAAATGTTAGCAGAGGTCATTGTTCTGAGGCTGAGACCTCCCCCATCACAGAGCCAACAGGCAGGCACCATATTTGAGTTTCCATCAACCTGGCTCAGACTATTCCCCTGGCCCTCGTGACACCCTGAAACCCAGCTGGACCCAATTTGGTGCCAGAACCAAACTGTTTGCAGAGTTCCTTCTATATGAATAGTATGTCCTGGCTCAGGCTTCAAACTTTTCTAAAATCTCTCAAAGAAGCAGTAGCTGGCCTCAGTGTGTCCCATGCCTCTCAAAATAAGATGCCCCAGGCCCGAAACTAGCAAAAGCCTGCCTTGTTTCACAGCTTGGCCTCTCCTGGGCACCTCCAAACCCAACACAAGTAGCAGCCATCTTCAGATAGCTCTGTAGCTCATGTCAGACACAGGCAGTAGCTGACTTTGCAACTCCAAGGAGGCCCCAGAGCCAGTGCACCTAGTGGTCAGCTTCAGACCATGCCACATTCACAAGTGACACACTCAAGGGGCTGATTCAGAGAGCACCAAAGCCACACTGAAGCAAGTCCTGCTCCACAGGGGTGTCTCCTGCATAGCAGCTCTTCCCCTGTAGTTGCAGCTGGTCCTCACAGCCAACTGGCCTGGGGTCAACCCCTTCTAGTGATGTGAACAGTAAGCAAGGCTCAACTACATCAGGAGAGTGCACACAGCCCACACAGGGACGCACCTGGAGTGCCCAGTTCAGATGCCTGGGGTGGCTGAGCCACTGGACCCTACAGTGACCTACTACATAAGGTCACTATACCAATTCCAGGAAACATACCGGCTCTATCTCATACAGAGAAACAAACACAGGGAAGTAGCCAAAATATGAAGACAAAGAAACATGTCACAAATGAAAGAACAGAAGAAATCTCCAGAAAAAGAACTAAATGAAATGGGAACAAGCAAACTACCAGACACAGAGTTCAAAACAATGGTTATAAGGATGCTCAAGTGACTTAAGATCTTTAAGTAACTTAGAAAGAACTTCAAGGAACTTATAAAGAACATCAATGACATAAAAAAGGACCAGTCAGAAATGAAATATACACTAACTGAAATGAAGAATAATTTATAGGGAATCAACAGGAGAGCAGAGGATGCCGACAATCAAATCAGCAATTTGGAACACGAGGAAGCAAAAAACATCCAATCAAAAGAGCAAAAAGAAAAAAGAATCCAAAAATATGAAGATAGAATAAGGAGCCTCTGGGACAACTTCAAGCATACCAATATTCACATCATAGGAGTGCTAGTAAGAGAAGAGAGGGGGCAAGAAATTGAAAACCTATTTGAAAAAATGACAGAAAACTTCCCTTATATGGAGAAAGAAATACATACATGTCCAGGAAGTGCAGAGAGTCCCAAACAAGAGGCACCCAAAGAGGCTCACACCAAGACACATAATTAAAATGCCGAGGATTAAAGACAAAAAGAAAATCTTAAAGGAAGAAGAGGAAAGCAGTTAGTTACCTACAAGGGAGGGCCCATATGACTATAAGCTGATTTCTCAACAGAAACTTTGCAGGTGAGAAAGGAGTGTCAAGAAATATTCAAAGTGAGCTCGGCCAGTGTGACTCAGTGATTGAGCATCAACCCATGCAGCAAGAGGTCACTGTTCAATTCCCAGTCAGGGCACATGCCTGGGTTTTGGGCTCGATCCCTGGTGAGGGCCATGCAGGAGAGGTAGCCTATCAATGTTTCTCTCATCAATGTTTCTCTCTCTCTCACTCTCTCCTCTCCTATTTCTATAAAAATCAATAAAACATATTTTATAAAAAAACAAACCAAAAAAATATTCAAAGTGATGAAAAGCAAGGACCTACAACCAAGATTATTCTACCTAGCAAAGCTTTCATTTAGAATTGAAGATCAGATAGGGACAAAAAAAAAAGCTAAAGGAGTTCATCACCACCAAACCAGTATTACATGAAATGTTAAAGGTCTTCCTTAAGAAGAAGAAGAGAGAGAGAAAGAAAAAAAGATAAAAAATATGAACAATAAAATGGCAATAAATACAAATCTATCAACAATTGAATTTAAAAATCAAAATAAGCAAGGAATCTAATGAACAAAATAAACTGATGAATAAAATAGAACCTGAGGCACAGAAACATGGAACAGACTGAAGAATCTCAGAGGGAAGAGATTAACCAAAAAACTTATATGCATACATGCATAACCCATGGACACAGACAATAGGGTGGTGAAGGCCTAGGGTGGGACGGGATCCAGGTGGAGATGGGCAATAGTGGGGGAAACAGGAGGACATCTATAATACTCTCAACAATACAGATTTAAAAAATAATAAAATGATAAAAATAATTTTGGGAGAAAAAAATCAGAGAAAAGATTGAATCTATTCAAAGGGTCCCCACATAGAAAATTCACAAACATAGTAAAAGAGACCAGATTGGCATTATCAATATTTCAAACAGCCATATGAAAACTAAATTTCATTTCCACCAAGCTACAAAAGACTAAGAGAAAAATATTAAGTTCCTTTTATTCTCTAATTAGCCTATTACAGGTTGCAAATGTATGCTCGGTAGACAGGTTCTTTCATATTATGAGATTCTTGGTAGAAAATAAATTAAAAGATTATTAAGCACTAAAAGATTGGGAATCATAGCTCTTGAAAGATATCCAGCACTAAATAGAGTATATGCAATCATGAATAATACAGGTAGAAACCTTCAGCAAAAGGCTTTTTTGTTATTGTTGCCGTTTTAAGGTTTTTGTTGGTTGGCTGGTTTTCTTTTGTTTTCAGCAGCAACAGCAACAAAAACTACTAAAGATGTTAGTAAGATTAAGATATCAATGTAAGGAAATGTTTAAAGTTCCAGTTAAAGATCACTGAAAAAAAGATGCCTCAGAAGAAAAAAAAAGCTGACCTTAAAAACGTTGCAGTCACGCATGAGTCAAGCCCATGTCTGGAAAACTATGTATGCATAGTTCAGTCAATGAGTTAGATAAATAAACCAATTAAAGTTCTAATACAACTAGAGCTATATCACACAGAAACGTAGAATTTTAAGTCTGACAAACATGGGTTTAAATTTCTACTCTTCTACTAACTACTGCTTAGCCTTAACGTTACTTAGCTTCTCTGACAATACTTCATTTAACAATAACTTTTGTCCCAGAAACTACTCGGAAGACCAAGAGAGATAATATATGTAAAAAAATTAGTACAGTGCCTGGCACTAAGTAACCATTTAATAAACAAAGCTATAATTACTAAAATAAAATATAGACAAATATTTCTCTGATTTTAGGATTGAGAAGACCTAAGTTTTAAATGAAAAGGAAACAAATGAAACAGGAAAGATTAATATATCTGGCTAAACAATCCCTTTAAAATTTATGTGAAAAATATACAATATTGAAAAGTAAACATCCCACAGAACTAAAGAAATATTGGTATAGAATATATTTATATAAATTATTTTTCTTATACAACAAGAAGATAAAAATCCTAAGAGTAAAAAATTATGTATTGACATACTCTTTGCTCTGCATAAACAACACCAAGTACCCAATTTAGGGAATCCACAAAAATAGTAATGGAGACCAAACCAGATGGGTATTTTCAGTTCTTCAACGTAAGACTCACAGTGTGAGGTATTACTGCCCCTCCAATATTTATACCCTTAAAGGAAAAGGACTATTTGCAGCATAATAGTAGTATATGAAATATAAGTCAGATAACACCAATTCAATCTTCCTCACACTGAAAGCAAATCTATTACTAGATGTTTTAATTAAAAATAAAGCATAATTCTATCATATATTCTTATCCTAACTTAATAATTTTTCAAGTTGTGCTAAAAAGATGTATCTGAAAACTGCCACTGGGATAAGGGGAACAGGGGCAGTTGTGTGAAGTTGAATGGCTATGCCTCTGTATTTACCAGTGTTTCACTCCACAACCTACAAGCAGTTTCAGTTCCACTTATATCTATTCTTATACAGTTCATGTTCAATTTATTTTCAGACTTTCTTTTTAAACCTGAATAAGCCTGGCCAGTGTGGCTCTGTGGTTGAGCATCAACCTATGAACCGGGAGGTCACAGTTCATTTCCCAGTTCAGGGCACATGGCTGGGTTGCAGGCTTGATCCCCAGTGGATACAATACTGAATAATAAAGGTAGAAACCTTCAGCAAAAGGCTTGTTTTCAGCAGCAACAAAAAAATTACTAAAGATGTTAGTAAGATTAAGATATCACCATTACTGATGTTTCTCATCACGGATGTTGCTATCTCTCTCTGCCTCTCAGAAATCAATAAAATATTTTTTAACTGAAAAATAATTGTAACAATCCACATCAAATCTCTCTCCTCTGATCTCAGACAAAAATTCAGTAAACTCTACTGCTACCCAGAATTGACATATCCAAAACTTTACACTTAAATTTAAGTATATGGACCTAGCCAGTTTGGCTCAGTGGATAGAGCATTGGCCTGTGGACTGAAGGGTCCGTGGTTCAATTCTGGTCAAGGGCATATGCCAGGATTGCAGATTGGCTCCCCAGTAGAGGGCATGTATGAGGCAGCCGATCAATGATTCTCTCTCATCATTGATGTTTCTATCTCTCTCTCCCTCTCTCTTCCTCTCTGAAATCAATAAAAATATATTTAAAAAATAAATAAATAAATAACTTTAAGTATATGATTATGTGGACCCCCCCCCACACACACACACCACTATATCTTTATATTTATTACCAAACTTCAGTTGGGCAAATACCACCACATTTTGCAATATTTAAAATAACTTATTTATTCTGTGTCCAAAGCAACAAGGGTATTGCTAAGATAGTAATATTAAACAGACCAAAATATTGTGAAATCCCTTCATAATACAAGTTTATTGACAGAAATAAAACCAAGTTGTTAGCTTTGTTTTATCTTTTCGGTATATGGTACGTGTATGTGAATTACAGGCTTTTGGCTAGCAATATATTAAAAATACAAATTTACTCAGAGAGGAAAGATACTCTATCAGAGGTCCTCAAACTTTTTAAACAGGGGGCCAGTTCACTGTCCCTCAGACATTCCACACATGCGCACTGCGGGCCCGGGACGAGTCTGCTGCTAAGCAGGACAGGCAGCAGTGGCAAAAACACCCGGCGGGCCGGATAAATGTTTTCGGCGGGCCGCATGTGGCCCGCAGGCCGTAGTTTAAGGACCCCTGCGTCTACTTCCAGCTAACCTAAAATTCTGATTAATAGAACTATATTATATAATTACTAATTTTTAAAAATAAGACTATAATAATTATAATCCAAATTGAAATTGAATATAATTCAATTATTTTGTATGTACTTCAGAATTTCATACCAAAGCTAGCCTTTGAGTTATAAAAATTCATTTTCATTATTCAGCACTCATAAGGCAGAGTCAAAGACTGAAATGTATCTATCATAACTCTAGGTCAACATACTACTGAAGGTGGTTTTAGAGCAAACACTTGACAAGTTTGTTCACATACAATTTTTATTTCCTAATAAAAAATGTACAAAAAAACCCCCACGAAGCTTCCTGTTGTTCAAATTCCAAATAAATAAGATTTTCTATAATGAATTTTATAATATGATTTTTCAATGTATTAAAAATAATTAAACTTGCCCTGCCTGGTATGGCTCAGTTGGTTGGAATGTCATCCCATACACCAAAAAGTGGTGGATTCAATTCCCAGTCAGGGCATATATCCAGGCTACGGGTTCGATCCCCAGGCGGGGCTCATGTGAGAGGCAAACCATCGGTCGGTTCTCTCTCTCTCTCTCTCTCTTCTCTCTCAAATCAATAAATAATAAGATTTTAGCTCTTATTAACTGTTAACAAGATCCAAAAAGAAAAAATTAAATTTAATAAAAGAATAGGAAAATATACAAGCAGAGAAAGCTAAAAAAAAAAAAAAACACCAAACAAAATCATTTTGTTGGTTAATGGGCCACTAGCCTCACTTTCGTTAAAAAAAAATCACCTATGTATATCATCTAAGCCACCCAATCTCAAACCCATCACCCCACAGACACAGAAAGCAGCCAAAATATTCACTTTCAAAAAATGTCTAGTAAAATTATTTTTACCTGTAAATTGTTTTCTGTGAGTCTGTTCCACCAAACCATATTGATGGGTACTCCTGATTTACACCTGTCAGCAAGGCAGCCAATAGGGTTCTTTGCTTTTCGTGCCTTTGATCCCATCGGAACTAGCCTCTCCTCCAGCATCCCCAGGCGATACTTCCTTGGCTAGGAAAAAGAAGGAAAGAAACCAGGCCACTCCTAACATCCCCCACACTAATCTAAACTAGCATAACTAACAGAGAAGATACCAGGAATGGTGGAATAGAAAACAAAATTTCTAAGACACTCCCTCTAATTTCCTTTTCACCACCCAGCATTTCCCACCCCCACCCCCAATACACAACTTCAAAATAATCCACAGTCCTAACAGGCTGAACAGCAATATTATATAAAGCAACAGATGTTTTAGAGACATACATTATAATCTAAGTTGGTAAGACTTTAATTAATAGAAATTAACGTATCAGCAAAACGCTTCGCAAAATTTTTTCCACTGGCACTTACCTATTCTCATTGCAATATGAAGAAATGGCTTCAAGGGTACAAAATACAAGTAAAAAATTGTCTCCAAATTATACCTTTTTCAGCTCCCCATATCACTGCCTCAATACCTACTGAGAATTACCCCACTTAAAAGAAGCTAAAGCCCAAAGAATAGAGTTTTTAAAAAAATTTTTAAAACTCTTTGCACATTAGACCAGAGTACAAGTCATTCTATCTGAAGTGGGCATTCAATTTAAAATACTCAATGAAAAGAAGTAATCTCAGACTTTAAATAAAAATACACAAGTATCAATGGTCTTATAAATCTCAGTAATTTGAATAGACTGATGCTAAATAAACTGTCCAATAAAAGGATGAATTCACTGGCTAACAATATATATAATAAAGTTAGTAAACAATCTTAGTGACTGGCAGGGTTTTTTATTATGTGAAAGTTAATTACAGTTTCCACCATCTTACTTCTCTTAATTATATCAAATTTGTACTAAATTGAATCTTAAAGGGAATTTGTATATATATTTTTCCTTTAAGGAATAATGACACATTCTTCAGAAGGTATCTAATTTAAGACCTGAAATTTTAAAATCTATGTTTACTCATTGTTCTGTCATAAGACTGCTAAAGCAAATAATTAAATTAACTTTCTTCATAAAAGGTGTCATAACCAGACAAATATATAAAAAATATTTATTCCAGAATAAAAACAATCTGAAGAAAACACTTGATTCCTAAATTTCAAAATGATCTTGTAAATTATGCCAATGGAAATAATTCTATGCAACTTAGATTCTCCGCTCCACGAAAGGCCCTCCACTATGCTATCTTTGGTTTAAGGAGGAAAAAAAAATTTTTAACTTGCATAAGAAAGACAACTGTACTACCTACATACCCAATAATTATAGCAATGGATAAAGTTTCATGAAGGTAAAATATTTCCACCTCTATGCAATCATGAACCAATTCAATTACCCTCTATGTCTACATCAGAAGCAACTTTTGTAGATGAGAAAATGTAGTTTTGGGAACCATATTACAAATGAAAATTTTAAAGCGAGTTATTTCTAGTAAGTAGAGTTCACAACTATAAAGATTTTATATACAGCAAAAATAATATAATCTTAATTAAGCCTTCACTAATTTAAAATATACATTTTAGAAAATGTCTGGGCTAAGGATTATCCTATTAGAAAAGTTCAACATATCAAAGAATATTTATTTAACCTATCAAATAGGACTTATACAAGGACACCTAAATTCCAGTCATATATTTGAAAGCAAGAAAATTATTGCTTTAAATATTCTTCTGTTAAGATCCTTTACAAATTCAGACTTGCTTTTGACCCGAAAATAATTATAATTAGTGAAATTTATTTTTTTACAGTAAGGCATAGCAACATAGAAAAGGGGTTAATCCAATGTGTCATTCTCCCTCCCTAACAGTTCTCATTATATGTTTTTTATTTTTCCAAAGAGGAATTCATCACTTCTCCACTTCTTTACCATTCCCCACCCCCCCAAAACCTATAATTAGCCTAAGGATTTTTCCTTTTAGGTAAAAGAGATCTCCAAACATGTGCCATTACAGATTTAAGTTTCTTCAATAAATAGCCAGCAATTAAAGTTTCATCTAATGTGATACTGAGTGATTTGGCCTAGATGATATTTTTTTAGAATAGCATCTAAAATACCATTATAAGCAACAGAAGACAAAATGACATCTGAAAAGAGAGGACAGCAACAGAAAGTATGATGGAGAGGCAAAAAGATTAAATATAAAAGTCTCATTGCCTAGGGAGTAAATTACAGTAAAATCTCATTTGTAAACTAATTTCCAAATTATTTGAACTATTATTAATGCCTTGGAGGAAAAAAAAAAGTGTTTTCAACTAATCATTTAAGAGCCTAATTTGTATTAGGAACAGTTCTAAGTACTTGGAATACAATAATGAATAAAGCACTCACATTTCCCTCAAAAAGAGGACATAATCTATTAGGTAACAAAATCATGCAAACAGAACATATTCACTGTGATAAAATAAGTGCATATATCATCAAGGTACCAACAGTTCAGAAACAAAGGCTTCAACGAGAAAGTGAAGGCCTGAGCAATTTTGAAGGAATACTAAACGTGCCTAGATAGATAGATAGATAGATAGATAGATAGATAGATAGATAGATAGAGCTGTATTATAAGCTTCGGAAAATGTGTAGGTAGAAGCATAAAGGCACCGTGGTGTTAAGGGAAAACTGTTACCGTAAGTACTGAGTCTACCATTAGTAGAGGGACAACCTTAAGAGCAAAAGATGAGGTTTGAAAGCAATAAAAACAAACAAACATGAACTGTTTTATATCCTATGGCAAGGAGTTTGGACTTCATTTCATGGACAACGAAGAACTCTCGAAAACTTAACAATGAGAAGTAAACTGGAAGCAGGTAGACAAACTGCTGCACTCTGGCAGCAATCCAAGTGAGTTTCCCATCCTCAGCAGTAGACTTTGGGTAATTCTTTGTTGTACAGGTCCTGTATTGTAAGATGTCTAGCAACATCCCTGGCCTCTACTCACTACGCCAGTAGTACAACAGCACCAGTTTTGACAACCAAAAATATCTTCAGTGTCCCCTTGAAGAAGGGGGTCAAACTGCCCCCATTTGAGCCCTGGCCAGTGTGGCTAGATTCTCTGAGGGTCTTCTCATGCACCAAAAGATCACAGGTTGGATTCCCGGTCAGAGCACATGTCCAGGTTGTGGGTTTGATTCCCTGGTCCAGGTACGTGTGGGAGGCAACTAATCAAATGTTTCTCTTTCACATCGATGTTTTTCTCTTCCTCTCCCTTCCTCTCTCTCTAAAATCAATAAAAACATATTTAATAAAAAAAAAAATGTCCCCATTTGAGAACCCTAGTCTTAGTAAAGGATGTGAACTAAGGATATCGAAATGGCCTGGCTGAAGATGGATCTGCTAGGTTAAAAACAGCTATTGGGGATGAGGGAAATGAAGAAGCCAAATGGAAGATGAGAAAATTAAAAGGGCAAACAAAATTTGATGGGAAACGTTTGCTTACCCCTAAAGTTAATCCTCAAGTTTTCCGAGTTCTATAAGGTCCAAACACTTCCTCCGGAACCAATAAAAGTAACCACTCCTGTTCCCTTTCTATTAACTTGCAGCAATCCTTTCCTTGACCAATCTTGAGAATTTGATGGTCAAATAAATTAATAAGTTCCCATGTTAATCCTCCCTTCTTCATAGCCTTGCCAGTCTAGCCTACTGGTTATTATGGAGGAGAAGCATTCTAAAATGCTATGTCCTATTAGTAAATAACCAGCTTTTCTTTTCCACCTTCTAGTAAGTCAATATTGTACACCAAAATTCGCAATCTCTTTTTGTTCATCTGGCAAAATATCCAGCAGAGCCTGTAACTGGCCTTCTCTTCTCCTCCCCCTACTCCTTCCTTCTTTCTTTCTTTCTTTCTCTCTTTCTTTTCTTTTCTTTCTTTCTTTCTTTCTTTCTTCCTTTCTTTCTTTCTCTTTCTCTCTTTCTTTCTCTCTTTCTCTCTCTCTGTCTCTCTCTCTCATATATATATACAAATCTCAAGATTCACTACAAAAGTGACTTTTATCCTTTTTCACAAACTCTAAATAAACAGCATAAATAAGATAGCTGAAAATAGTGTTGCCCTTCTTATTTGATGTTTAAAAAATAACTCAGGGCTTGAACAAAAGTTTTCAAGGATAAGAAAGTTTGATTATGTATTCTAGATTAGCACTCCTCAAACTGTAATGAACATACGAATTGTCTAGGGATCTTGTTAAAATAAAGGTTCTAATTCAGTAGGCCAATTGTGAAGCCCGAGATTCTACATTTACAAAAAAGCTTCCCAGACTGCTAGTGCTACTGGTCTGGTGACCACACGCTGAGAAGTAAAGTTCTAGAGCATGTCAAAGAAAAGACCTGGATAAGGAACAACTAGTGGTGCAAACAGAAACTGGAGTCACCCCCTACCCCCAGATAAAAAGGAATAGGGGTTCAATAGTGTAACAGCCCAACTCCTTTAAGCCTGACCAAGATACTTAGAACCTTCACTACTCATAGTCCCCAAAGCCCTGGCTCTTCAAAAATCTTTGCCCTAATCCAAAAAAGCCCATTCCAATGGTTTAAGACTAAGGGAAGTCAACTCTCATTCCTAACTAGACTATGTCAAAGAACAGTAAAAGCTAATTTTAAAAACTGTTTTAATTCCACACACATATTTTTTTCATTCATTCATCCATTCATTCATTCACTCAACATTTCAGCATAAGGTTCTTTGCCCTTCCTAGAAAAACAATGATAAGCTCTATTCTCTTCCCCTAAAAATTCACAGTCTAACAAAAGTAAAGTCTATAAAAACCACTGCTAACATAGAAAATGTAGTTAAAGCTACCAAGTAACAGACCAATTTCCAATGCACAACTTTTTTGGTAAAATTTCAAAACAGCCTCATCTCCAGAAGGCTTCAGATCATCAACCATATGTTACTACGTATGATATAATCACCCTATATAATAAAAGCCTAATATGCTAAGTGTCCAGTTGTCTGGTCAACCAATCCAAGTGTGATATGCTAAAACCACTCAACCACTCATTATGACATGCACTGACCACAAGGGGGCAGACAGTCGACCGGGTGACCAGTCGCTATGATGTGCACTGACCATCAGGGGGCACACAGTGGACCAGTCGACCAGTCACTATATGTGCACTGACCACCAGGGGGCAGACGCTCCAACCGGTAGGTTAGCTTGCTGCTGGGGTCCGGCTGATCGGGGCTGAGCAAGACAGGCCAGACATGCCCTGGAGCCCTCCCACAGTCCCTCCCCGGATGGCCAACCTCCCACATCCCTCCCTGGCTCCCCTGTACCCTCTCGCAATCTGGGACTCCTTGGAGGATGTTGGACAGCCGGTTTCGGCCTGATCCCACAGGCCAGGCCAAGGGACCCCACTGGTGCACGAATTCGTGCACTCGGGGATGGGGGGGGTTCCTCAGCCCAGCCCAGGAGCCCTCGGGGATGTCTGACTGCCGCAGAGACAGGAGAGGCTCCCGCCTTCACCACTGCTGTGCTCACCAGCCATGAGCCCAGCTCAGGGCTTTTTGCTGAGCGGTGCTCCCCCTGTGGGAGTGCACTGACCACCAGGAGGCAGCCCCTGCATTGAGCGTCTGCCCCTTAGTGGTCAGTGCGCATCATAGCAACCAGTCGTTCCTCCGGTCAGTCAATTTGCATATTAGCCTTTTAGTATATAGGATGAGAGAAATCAAATTGTTACCGATGACAAAAAGTTTCCAATGCCCTGAATTTTGAGAAATCCTTTTGAAGAGCAAAAATACAGTAACTGTGCTTTCACTATTTGTACTCTGAAACAATGAATGATGACTTAAAGTTGCTATGGATAACACTTTAAAATAATTTGC
The DNA here is from genome assembly GCF_028538775.1 of Myotis yumanensis. Lineage (NCBI taxonomy): Eukaryota > Metazoa > Chordata > Mammalia > Chiroptera > Vespertilionidae > Myotis > Myotis yumanensis. The sequence goes on from NW_027223754.1 coordinate 115,330,697, forward strand.
ATTTTATTAATCATAACATCTTCACATACTTAAAAATAGTACCCATGTATGAAATATTATCTCCCTTCAGATAATGCTCAATAAATATATTAATTCATTACCTTTTGCAGTAACAACTCGTCAACCTACTTCCTGCCATTCCTGAAGGTCCACTAGTATTAGGAACCTCTGACCTATAACTTACTATATATTTATTTGAAAGTAAACTTGCATTTCTTTCACAATCTCTTCTGGCTCACAATGGCCTTCCCTCAATTAAATAAATATCTTGATATTTTATAGTATTTGTAATGATAAAAAGAAAATATAAGATTATAATTCCATTAGTCATCAGTGATCAATGTAAACTCACTGGGGAAAAATAAACCCCAAACTGATTCAAATCATTTAAATTTTTTAAATCAAGTAAATTAATTTCCAGGGGTAAAAAACTTTAAAAATAAAAAAACAAAACAAGTCAACCTCAAGATTATGTTGTATTTTGTCTTGTCATTATTATTTTTTTTAATATATTTTATTGATTTTTTTTACAGAGAGGAAGGGAAAGGGACCGAGAGTCAGAAACATCAATGGAGAGAAACATGGATTAGCTGCCTCCTGCACACCCCCTACTGGGGATGCGCCCGCAACCAAGGTACATGCCCTTGACCGGAATCGAACCCGGGACCCTTCAGTCCCCAGGCCGACACTCTATCCACTGAGCCAAACCGATCAGGGCCATTCATTATTATTAACTGTGGGCCTTTCATGACATTATATTAAGTGTCTTACATTTCAATTATTTAAATAAAGACAATAATAGGATGGGATGGGTGGGTGAATAGACCTACAAAAAGTAGTTCTAATAGAAAAACAGACTGTCACAGTTAAAGATCCACAGATAGGTAAATATCTGTAAATGAAAAGATCTTTTAATTTGTGGAGTTAATACACAAATCACATATAGGATGAGATACAAATACACAAATCACATATAGGATGAGAGAATGAAAAAAGAGGATGCTACTAAGTAAAAACTGATATAAATTATATCAAATATAGCAGAACAGGATATACATATTCACACAAACATATTTTTAAGCTCTACTATGAGCCAGATCCTGGGAAGAGTCCTTCTCAAATAAGACATCATGAGTTAAGTCAGTTCCTTTTGACTCCCCTTCCCTTATCCTAACAAAGAGCTTTAAAATCAAGTACAGAAAAAATGAACATGATATTTCAGAAATGCTTGTCCCCTGATCCCAAAGAATTTAGCTTGTTATGGAAACCTTAAAAATTTACAAAAGTGAAAATCTGTTATCCCACTATTAGAAATACAGTGGGGCCTTGACTTACGAGTTTAATAAGTTCCGAGACCGATGCCGAAACCGGTTTGGCTCAGTGGATAGAGCGTCGGCTTTCGGACTGAAAGGTCCCAGGTTTGATTCCGGTCAAGGGCATGTACCTGGGTTGCGGGCACATCCCCAGTAGGAGATGTGCAGGAGGCAGCTGATCGATGTTTCTCTCTCATCGATGTTTCTAACTCTCTATCTCTCTCCCTTCCTCTCTGTAGAAAATCAATAAAATATATTTTAAAAAAAACAAAAAAACAAAAAAAACTTCCGAGACCAAGCTCGTTAAGGAGCTCATTAACTCAAATTACTCTGTCAATTCAAAGCAAAAAATCGGAGGAGAGATAGCTGGTATCTCAAAAAACTCGTTAATCGGGACACTCGTAAGTCAAGGCCCCACTCTAAAATGCAAATGGCCCTAACCGGTTTGGCTCAGTGGGTAGAGCGTTGGCCTGTGGACTCAAGGGTCCCGGGTTCGATTCCCGGTCGGGGGCATGTACCTTGGTTGCGGGCACATCCCCAGTAGGGAGTGTGCAGGAGGCAGCTGATCGATGTTTCTCTCTCATCGATGTTTCTAACTCTCTATCCCTCTCCCTTCCTCTCTGTAAGAAAATCAATAAAAATATATATTTAAAAAAAATAAAATAAAATAAAATAAAATGCAAATGACTTGGTAAAGCTGCCTATTGATAGAAATAGCGTCCTAAAGCACAACTAAAACAAGGAAAGTAAATGGCAGGCACCTGAGCCTATTTTACTTAAAAGGGTGGAGAGGAGAAGAAGAATAGAATAATGACTAGATGACTGAAAAAGAGAGCAGAAAAGGGCCAAGAAAGATACAAAAGGAGAAACCAAGAATGCCAGACATTAATTTTGAAACTTTGCCTAGGATTTGTCTCAATTATCTGGGGTTGCCCTGCATAAAAACTCAGAGCTTAGCAAGAACAGTTAGCAAACTGTCATGCTGAATCACTTCAGTTAAGAATATGTACAGGCCTTGGCTGAGTAGCTGAGTTGGTTAGAGCATCATCCTGATAAAATGCCAAGGTTGTGGGTTTGATCCCCAGTCAGGGCAAATACAAGAATCAACCAATGAATGCATAAAGAAGTAAAACAACAAACTGATGTTTTTCTTTCTGTTTCTCTGAGACAGATAAGAGAAAGAGACCTTATCTGCCTCACTATTAAGGTCTCCACATGTATTGCTCTAATACAGGATGTATCAAAAAAACTGTATATACAATTTTAACAGCTGATAGCTCAATTTTGAAAATGAAATATATTTCAATAACACTGTCTTTATAATTATTCAAACAGTATGTATACATTTTTGGGACACCCTATATATTAACTCCCATTTTTAACAAAACTTCATCTCCAGTGTGTTGAACCTTAACTCCTCATCAGTTTATAGCCATAATTCAATTTTTCTACTACCACCCTTGGCCAACTATAATTATACACATCTACACTAATAAAAGAGAAACATGGTAATTAGCGTACGACCGCTACACTTTTCATTGGCTAATCAGTGAGTATATGCAAATTAACTGTCAGCCAAGATGGCGGCCAGCAGCCAGGCAGCTGGAAGCGAGCATGAGGCTTGGTTGCTGCAGACTCCAACATTCCCCGCCTCACTTGCCGGCCTCTGAGCTACAACTCTAAGCAACTATGTACTATGTTGCAAATAAGAAGATAAACAAAACTCCAGAAACCAGCTGGACTGAAAGCCAGGCGGACCGAAACTTTTTATCAATGTTTTCAGCAACGAGGCCTCAGAGCTAAAGCTGGCCCAGAATAAAAAAAAAAGAAAACAAGGAGCGGTTGGAAGCTTCAGTCACTCGCTTCTGGAAAACAGCCCTCAGCCCCTCATCCAGACTGGCCAGGCACCCCAGTGGGGACCCCCACCCTGATCCAGGACACCCTTCAGGGCAAACCAGCCGGTTCCCACCCGTGCACCAGGCCTCTATTCTATATAGTGAAAGGGTAATATGCCTCCCAGCACCGGAATCAGCGGAGCAGTGAGGCTCCCGGCACCGGGATCAGCGTGACAGGGGACAGCGCCCAAACCCCCTGATCGCCCTGCAGCTCTGTGTGTTACAGGGGTCGGGGCCACAACCTCCCTATCTGCCCTGCTCTGTGCCTGATAGGGGGGAGCTCCCCAATCCCGATTGCCCTGCGGCTCTGTGTTTGACAGGGTGCGGCGCCCCAACCCCCCCCACCCCACGGGCCCTGCTCTGTGTGTGACAGGGTAGAGCCATAACCTCTCCATCGACCCTGCCCCGAGTGTGACAGTGGCGGCGCCCCAACCCCCTGATCGGCCCTGCTCTGTGGGTGATAGAGAGTGGCGCCCCAACCCCCCTCCACGGGCCTTGCTCTGTGGGTGACAGGGTAGAGCCATAACCTCTCCATCGGTCCTGCCCTGAGTGTGACAGGGTGCGGCGCCCCAACCCCCTTATCCGCCCTGCTCTGTGTGTGACAGGGGGCGGTGCCCCAACCCCCCAATCAGCCCTACCCTGAGCATGACTGAGGGTGGCATCGCAACCTCCCGATCCGCCCTGCTCTGTGCATGACAGGGCGGCGCCCCAACTCCCCAATCGGCCCTGCTCTGAGCTTGACGAGGGGCTGCACCTAGGGATTGGGCCTGTCCTCTGCCACCCAGGAGCAGGCCTAAGCCAGCAGGTCGTTATCTCCCGAGGGGTCCCAGACTGCGAGAGGGCACAGGCCGGGCTGGGGAACCCCCCTCCCCCGAGTGCACAAATTTTTGTGCACTGGGCCTCTAGTGCTATATAATAAGCGGTAATATGCAAATTGACCATCACTCCAACACAAGATGGCTGCCCCCATGTGGACACAAGATGACCAGCAGGGGAGGGACCAGGCCTGCAAGGGAGGGCAGTTGGGGATGACCAGGCCTGCAGGGGAGGGCAGTTGGGGGCGACCAGGCCTGCAGGAGAGGACAGTTAGGGACAACCAAGCCTGCAGGGGAGGGCAGTTACGGGCAATTGGGCCAGCAGGGGAGGGCGGTTAGGGGCGACCAGGCTGGCAAGGGAGGGAAGTTAGGGGTGACCAGGCCTGCAGGGGCGGGCAATTGGGGGCGACTAGGCCTGCAGGGAAGGACAATTAGGGGCAAGCAGGCCTGCAGGGGAGGACAGTTAGGAGTGATCAGGCCTGCAGGGGAGGGCAGTTGGAGGCGACCAGGCCTGCCGGGAGGACAGTTAGGGGCAATCGGGCCTACAGGGGAGCAGTTAGGCGTTGATCAGGCTGGCAGGTGAGTGGATAGGGAGTGATCATGCTGGCAGGCAGAAGCAGTTAGGGGCAATCAGGCAGGCAGGCAGGCAAGCGGCTGGGATTGGGCCTAAATGGGCAGTCGGACGTCCCTCGAGGGGTCCCAGATTGTACAGGGTGCAGGCTGGGCTGAGGGACATTCACACACACACACACACACACACACACACCCCGCCCCAGTGCACAAATTTCGTGCACTGGGCCTCTAGTTTTTAAATAATTGTCATTTGTTCTATCTATAAAAGTATGTGTTCCTAATGTGAAAAATAAAGAAAAAAATTACTGCTTCCAATACATTGTGAAATATCATATTTTTAAAATTTTCCTATATATCATGATCCAATACTTTGATAAAATAAAGATGAATTGCTAGAAAAAAAGATCACATAACTGGATATTGCTGTATTATCAAGCAGGAAAAATATCAATCCATCCTTAAATTCTCCACATAGCTCATATAAGACTGCCTACAGTAAAAATACTTACTAATCTGATCCCAATAATTCACACTCTGACAGGCAAAGAAAAAGCAACACTAGGGACTCACCCAACCGAGACTTTCAAAAAATAATTTACCTAACTAGCTATGAAATATTAGTAACTATGGCCTAAGTACCTGTTCTCCAATACCATTATGAAATAAAAATGTCACTAAGCAATCATGATAGCCTGCTTAGATCAACATGGAATTATAATTAAATATTTACACAAATTTGAATTACTTCCACTAAAATTACATCATTAAATATATATGATGAATTACTATAACAAAATAGACAGTCTCCATATGCCTTCAATTCAGTGTGTGCCATGCAATACCTTATGCCAAGAGTATTTCTAATATAGAGATTTTAAACCTTCTAAACTCAACCATTAATAATTTCAAAATATATGCAACCTGCACTCTCAGATTACTAAGTATATATAGCCCACTATTGAAAAAAATCTATGTCCCTACATATTATTTTAAATGTAAATGGCAAGAAAATATGGTCCTTCTAAGATATACTCTGTGAACTATAAATTTCTAAGTAGAAACTGACACATAGGTCCTGTCAGTTTGGACAGACATTGAATTTTAGAGATGAAAGAAAGCAATTATTCAGGCCATGCTCATCACTTCACAGTTGTGAAGATTATATTCTAGAAAACTGGCCCAAGGCCACAAAGCTAGAGATCCAGGACCTCAAAAATCGCAGATATATTAATCTGTTTCCATTAGGATATATTCTAGTATCACTCCAAACATTGAGGTCATATTCATGGTAACATTTCCTTTTATTATTTTCCCTTACTAAAGTAAATTTTAAAAGGATGCACACTATATCTTCCTTTTTTGAGTCTCTAGGAATTTTTACTATTTTCTCAAAAATAACATCAGTACCTCTAAATTATATATTTCTACTATAGTGTGTAGTGCACCAAACCCTCATATCAGAAATCTTGTATTTATTTGCCATTCTACTTTAACCTTCTATTCATACATCAGAAACACTACTTATCACTACTTATTAATTCAAGGATGTGAAAAGGCCTTAGCCGGATTGGCTCAGTGGATAGAGTGTCGACCTGCGGATTGAAGGGTCCCGGATTCGGTTCCGGTCAAGGGCACATGCCCGGGTTGCGGGCACGATCCTCAGTGGGGAGCGTGCAGGAGGCACCTGATCGGTGATTCTCTCTCATCATTGATGTTTCTCTCTCCCTCTACCTTCCTCTCTGAAATCAATAAATAAATATATTTTTTTTAAAAAAAGGATGTGAAAAGGCCATTAAAGGGATCCCTAAGACCACTTCAGTTTCCCCTACACTAAATAGGTCCAGATAATTTGATTTCTAGGTTGTTTCTGCTTTTCAGCATTTTACTGTTTCCTTCCATATTGACTGGCTTTGTCTGTTGTCACTTCTTATTACTGCCAATGAGCCTGCTTGTATCCAACTCTATTACACTTACACCATATGCAAGAGTAAATGTGTTCCCGGTGAAAACCTATAAGAAACTCTATAAAATCAAACTCATACATTTTAGTCTATTAATTACAGATGCTTAAAAGCATTTTGTAATTAATTACCTCCTTGTTCTCAACTGTTTCAAAATGAAGATAATACTAAATACATGAGGTACTGATATAATTCATACCTGACCTCACAAATTTTTTATCTTGTTAATATCTAATCTTCTTGAATTTCATTTTATACCACCCTCTGATCAGATACTTCCTATAAGCATTTTAAGCTTATATCAGTTTTCTAAAATCAGTATTCTCTTCTTCTGGGTCTTTCTTTCATTACTTAGGAAAATGAATTAGTTATAACTTTATAGTAATTTCCACGAAGTTTTACAACATGTTTTTAAGAGATTTAAACTGTTTTTAAACAGTTGGGCCAATTATGAAAAGTTAGGGATTTTAAGTTTGCCTTGTAAGGAGGAGTTTAAATTAGGGTAGAAATCTTTAAAAGTTAGACAAAGCAGTCAGAAAATAAAGTTAAAACATGATCAAATATGGTGACAGAAGAAGATCGGACTTTGAGTGATGAGCACACAGTGCAATATACAGATCTTGTAACATATAAATTCACACTTAAAACCTGTATGATCATATTAACCAATGTCACCCCATAAATTTAATAAAAGGAAAAAAAACCCACCATAATCACTATACCTAAAATGAGTCACATTGATAGCAACTACATTAAATTAGATGTTATCTTATTTAGATTAGATTAAATTTAAATTAGATTGTTATCTTAAAAACAGAATACTAAAGTATCTTAATACATACAAAAATAAGTATTTCAAGCCTTTACATAAAATGTTTCTATTTCATGCACACAGATGAAATAAAATTCTACATACAGGAGATATATAACAAAGAAAAGGATGAACAAAAAGAAAGAAAAATACTACAGTCCATGAAAAGCCCTCTCCCCACTTAAAAGAATATTGCACGATATACGTAATGACTAATATCACCTCTACATTCCATTTTGCTTCAAATAAGTTTCAATTTCACCTACCTTTCTTCTCTGAGAGATGTTGAGGGCACCAAAGTCATTAAACAAGGATGAAGCAGGTGAAGTGAGAGGATCTGGAAGGTAAGTTACATAAGTTTCCACACAGATAACTCCAGTAACCCACAAGACTAATAATAAGTGTTTAACTTTGCAATGCTCACAAAAGTAATGAAAATCACATACTACATTAACAGTTAAACTCAATGCCTCAAATACAGTGAATATTCAAATATTTTCTGAGTGAATGAAACACAAATTGGAGAATACAAATTGGCATTCAGCCAATACTCAGTACACATTTATTCAAGAAGCTACGCAGATTAGGATGCTTCTATTTGCTTAAAACTAAAAGAAAAATCAAACAGAAAACAAAAAAGATGACTTTTAACCATGTTATTAGGAATGTGTTTATGAAGGAAGTCTACCTGTAGTAAATGTTTATTTAGGGACCAAATCATGAAAAAATAAAAAAGGGGGTGAGAGAGAGGAAGTCACCCTCTGAGTGATCACGCTTGGTTTTAACACTTAGGCAAGGCCATAACCATCTACTCTATACAATATTCCACACTTTTAAGTTTATCACAGATATTTTATATTCTTACTAAAAAAGGTAAATTAAGTTTTAAAACACAATCATGAAATCCAGGGGGGGGGAGGGGGAGTTAAGGGGGGGGGGAATGAGGACACATTTGTAATACCTTAACTAATAAAAAAAAAAAGAAAGAAAGAAAGAAATCCAAAGATTTTATAGATTCAGAGTTCTATTATTCTATGGTCAGAAGTTATAAACAAAAGTGTAAGTCTAAATTGTTTTTCACTTAACAAATCAGAAATTTCTGAAAAGGTGTGCATAATATACATTAAAATATTTATCTTCGTTTCTGAGCTTTAAGTTAATCTTAAGTTTCTCATTAAATTACCTGTAAAACCCTAAAAAAAAAATAGTAAATACTCTCATTTAAAGAAACCTCATACCCCAGCAGGTTTGGCTCAGGGGAAAGAGCATCAGCCCATGCATGGCCTGAAGGGTCCTGGGTTCAATTTCAGTTAAGGGCAGATACCTCGGTTGCAGGCTCATTCCCCTGGGTATGTGCGGGAGGCAACCAATCAATATGTCTCTCACATTAATGTTTTTCTCTCTCTGTCTCTCCCACTCCCTTCCACTCTCTCTAAAAATCAATGGAAAAATATCCTCTGGTAAGGATTAACCAAAAAATAAAAAGGAAATAACCCACATGCAAATTCTTATTGTCACCATTATTAATAGCTGTTAACATTTTACTGATGCAGTCTTAATACTCAATTGTTGCTTTTATTTTTTTTAAATCATCCTTTGGCCTGGCCAGTGTGGGTCTGTTGTTGTACCGAAGAATCTCAGGTTCGATCCCAGCCCCAGTCCAGGCGCATGTGAGAGGCAGCCAATTAATGTGTCTCTCTCACACTGATGGTTCTCTCTTTCTCCCACTCTTCATCCCTCCCTTCCACTCTCTCTAAAAAGCAATGGGAAAAAAATCCTCCAATGAAGATTAACAACGCCTCCCACCACAAAAAATCCTTGAATATTTATTTTTTAAAAAGGATACAGAAACATATCTGGAACTTCTATATCAAAAGCCTTAAAAATGTCCATAATCTTTGAAACAGTAATTCCATATCTAAGAATGTTCCCAAAGCAAATAACTCAAAATATGAACACAGATTTGAAGTATAATTGTTTTTTTAAAAGAATAAAAACAAAAATAGTTCAGAAAATTATTAAGAGAAATAACAGAATTCAGTTTATAATGATCAAGAAATATTCATTAAAATATATTTAATGTGATCTTGAAATTAAGTATTATAATGTATATACTTAAGTACTGCTATGTGAAAGGGCGAGGGTTATGCCCTCCATCTTGCCTGTATCCTCCATGTTGGGGCCACGTGCGGCCTTCTTCCCGGAAGCCCAGGCCTCTGCTGGCCACGCCCGGGATTTTAAACTAACCAATGACAATCAAGGGAAGTGCGCGCCATAGATATGACCACATCCTGTGTAACAGGACCCGGCTTGCGCCTGGCCAATCGGCAGAGCACAGTCCTTTCTCCTCCCCTTACTCCGACCCCCCCCTATATAACCGGTCTCTGGGCGGGGTTGGCTCTCTCTTGACCACTTGGCTAGCCGATGTGTAGGTGAGTCTGGTGGATGGAGAGCTCAAGCTAGCCTGAAATACAGATTCTTATGCTTTTGCATCAGATTGGATGGCTCCCTGATGTGGTTTCTTGGGAATCTTGAAATCTGGGCATAACACTATGTATTATGTATATATGAGTAATACAAATTTTAATAGTTCCTGAATATGAAATAATAGATCATTTTTTTACTTTCTTCCTTATACCTGTCCATAACTTTCAAAATTTCTACAATGGACATATTGTTTTTAGAGTCAGAAACATACATTTAAGAGAGGAAAAGGAACCAAGCCTTACCATGGCCTGCATATGGCTTGGCACTGTCATTTAGAAGGCTTGGGGAGCTGCTACTATTAGTCATTCTCTGAAAAAGAAAACATAGGTACATAATATCACTAGAATTAAGAATATTCAACCAATTAAGACTAATTTTCTTTGCTTCTTCCCCTCCTATCCATCTTTCACATTACTAATACTCTAATCACTGCTGCTTAGATTACAATAATCTATGCAAAAACTTCCAAACACTCTGCATAACACAGCAAATGAAAATTTTACTCACTAGTCAGATGTTTAAAACCAAAGCTGAAGACCTATTTTGAATGCACTTCTATTAATTTGTCAGCCTGGGCAAGACACATATAACTACTAAATTTCCTTGTCCATAAAATTTAAATTCCAATATCCATTCAAGATGTAAAGTGACTACATATAAAGTCAAGAAATGCTCTCTAATATCTTCTCCCAATGCATATTATCCTTTGTTTACCTTAGAGACTCTATAAAATTAGGCTATCCACTGTTCTCTAAATGTGTTTCATGGTTTCTCAACACACTCCATAATCTCTATGGTGTGTCTCTCCATCATGAAAGGCCTTCATTCCACAACCACAAAACAGACAAAGGAGTGAAACTAGTTTCTTCCTATCTATCTCTAAATACTCCATGGTTGTCCCAACCCTAACCCCACCATTGAAAGCTCACTCTGACTCCAAACCTACTAGGAGATAAGATGCCTTAACTATATCCCAACTACTTCATTATCTTAAATCCCACCCCCTCCTGATAAATAAATTTAGGAATAAATTAAGACTTTAGATCAGTGGTTCCCACATGGGACACATGTCACACGGGTGCAATTTGATTTTTAAGGGGGACAATCCAAGAATGAATTAACAGTGAATTTTTTTAAATTTCTTATGGTTCTAAGGGCCTCATATACAGTATATAAATATATTGTAATATATTTATGCATTTCAGTTCTCTGTTATGTTTTAAACTTTATTTGCTATTTTTTCATATCACTTTACATTTTTTAAAAATATATTTTATTGATTTTTTACAGAGAGGAAGGGAGAGGGATAGAGAGTTAGAAACATCGATGAGAGAGAAACATTGATCAGCTGCCTCCTGCACACTCCCTACTGGGTATGTGCCCGCAACCAAGGTACATGCCCTTGACCGGAATCGAACCTGGGACCCTTGAGTCCGCAGGCCGACGCTCTATCTACTGAGCAAAACCGGTTAGGGCCACTTCACATTTTTTTAACAATTTCTTAGTGATTTCTTCCTCAGTACTTCAACTGTCCTTTCGTTCTTTTATTTTTCTCTTTTCTGGATGCCATGTTCTTTGGAAGCTAGTTTAGACCAAGTTAATGGCCTTTTAGCTTCCTCCACATGAATAGGAGTTCACTTTTTGAATAATAAGAATTATATGTCATGGCGGGAGGGGACATATCAGGATTTTATGCTTAGGTGGGGCATGGCCAAAGAAAGGTTGGGAACCACTGCTCTAGATGCTCTCCACCCTCAGAATAAACTTCATTGTTTAAACTCATACTAATGATACCTGCAGCAAGGGATACTTTGTTTCTACAGGGCTTCCAAATCCATTGACTCCTATAAAGCTGGTGCTGAAATAGGAATCTGTGAGACTGGTATCAGTTAAAGCACCTCCATCTATTCCAGGAACTGAAAGAGAAAAAAAATTCAAGTATTTGATTATTTAAAAGCACAAACACTGACGTAGTTTCTGTGTTCCTAGATAACTTTTGAAGTGTCAATCTGCCACACTTATTTTTATTTACTTATTCATAACAAAAGATAGGACCAAAAAAAATTGGCTCAGCTCTAAACATTTGTTAAACAATGCTCAAGTTGACTGTTGTTTTCCTACAGAGATAGTAATTTATTTTATATCAGTCACCTAAAAGCTACCAAGCACAACATGAAGAAACAAATCAGACTTGGATTTCAAGTTTCTTTCTTTAACTTTGCAAGAGGCCAGCAGAAACTATAAACTACCGGAGTCCATTCATTGTCTTCACTAGCTGAGTTTAAACAGAGACCCCCAAAAGCTAGTAACCTTTGAAGTCCTAGCAAAGGTCAGAAGTGCACCATCCAGTTAATCTAGGAACCACCCAGTTAATTTAGGTAATAACAGCTGAAGCATCCCCACCTTAGTTCCCTTAATTCCCATTTATTATTATGTAAATCCTTGCTGATGGGCTAGTCTGCCTGTTAATGGGGTCACCTGCCTAAGGGCTATGCTATGAGTGCATCCCAGTTCAATAAAAGCTTGGTGAATAAAATATATTAAAATAAATAAATAAATAAAAATAAAAAAATAAAAGCTTGGTGAGACCTAAGCACAGAAGAGGAAGTCCTTCGGGACTTGCCCGCCTGGTCCCCCAATATTGCAAAATTATCTCGTGTCTTTTTCTTTCATTTGTTGTGCGGCTCCACTTTCAGATACCGAACCCTACTCCACGCAGAACGTGGAGGGAGTGTTACTCGACAATAAACTACTGCAATTTCCTCAGGACTGTTTCTCAAATATATTATAGGGGGAAAATCAGCAGACTCACATTAATTCATAGTTCAGTAAAAACAATTTTACAGAAGTAGAAATGGAATAGAGTTCAGGAATGACACCCTGTCTGTGGATTTTAGGACAGGATAATACAGAATGATTTTAAGTAGAACAATCCTTTATATACGAACAAAGTCATGGACAATATGTTTTAGATACTAGTTCTTGGTAAGTACTTGAAATGCTATTTTTAAGCTGCTAGTTAAGTACAAAGCCTTACACTTCATAACAGCTGAACTGCAAAGAGAATTGCCCTCTCTGTGCAGAACCTCTAAGAACCACTGAAACCACTCCCACTCCCAACAAGAAGTAGTCTAACCCTAGCTGGTTCCATCACAGACTCAAAGAGTCCCAGGTCCGATTCCAATCGATGGGTCTCCCTCACATTGATGTTTCTCTCTGTCTATCCCAGGGGTGGGCAAACTTTTTTACTCGAGGGCCACAATGGGTTCTTAAACTGGATGGGAGGGCCGGAACAAAAGCATGGATGGAGTGTTTGTGTGAACTAATATAAATTCAAAGTAAACGTCATTACATAAAAGGGTACGGTCTTTTTTTTTTTTTTTAGTTTTATTCATTTCAAATGGGCCGAATCCGGCCTGCGGGCCATAGTTTGCCCACGGCTGGTCTATCCCCTCCCTTCCACTCTCTCTAAAAAACAATGGGAAAATATCCTCAGGTGAGTATTAACAACAATTTTTAAAAAGTAGACTAAAGAAATACTGATAGTTGGATGTAGGGTGCTATAATCTGAATTTTGGTATATCCTCAAAGTCATATATTGAAATCCTAAACCTTTAGGAGGTGCCTAGGTCATGAGAGTGGAGCCCTCATGCATGAGATTAGTGTTCTTATAAAAGAGAACCTACAGAGAGTCCTAGACCCTTCCACCATGTAAGAACACAACAAGAAGGTGCCCATCTATGAATCAGGAAGTGGGTCCTCAACAACCACCACACATAATCTGCCAGTGCTGTGATATTGGACTTCCCAGCTTCAAGAACTGTAAGAAATAAAATTTCTGTTGTTTATAAGCCACCCAGTCTGTGGTATTTTGTTAGAGCAACACAAACTAAGACACAGAGATGTGGGCATGTAAATTGGTGCAGCTACTATGGAAAAGGGTATGGAGGTCCCTCAAAAAATTAAATATAGCCCAGCCAGTTTGGGTCAGTGGTTGAGCATCAACCAATTAAACAGGAGGTCACAGTTCAATTCCCGGTCACGGCACATGCCAAATTTGCAGACTCAATCTCCAGTAGTGGGGGTGCAGGAGGCAGCCAATCAATGTTCTCTCTCATCATTAATGTCTTTGTCTTTCTCTCTCTCTCTCTCTCAAATCAATAAAAACATATTTTTAAAAAACTAAATATCAAACTACCACATGATCCAGCAATCTTAATTCTGGCTATATATCCAAACGAAATAAAATCACTATCTCAAAAAGAGGTATCTGCACCTCTATGTTCACTGCAGCATTATTCATAATAGTCAAGACATGGAAACAACCTAAGTATTTATAGAGAGATGAATAAAGACAATCAATCTCTCTCTCTCTTTCTCTCTCTCTCTCTCTCTCTCTCTCGCACACACACGTGCGCGCACACACACACACACACATACACAATGGAATATTATTCAGTCATGAAAAAGAAGGCAATCCTATAATTTGTGACAACATGGATGGACATTTTTGGAATTTGTTTTAAGTAAACTTTAAAACATCTCTGTGTAATAACAATTTGCAATCCACTTTAAATAAGGCTTACTATTTCTATGAAAGGTCTACTAAAATCTCTCCTTTTTTCTTTTTTTTAAGTTAAATCTTTATTGTTCAGATTATTACAGTTGTTCCTCTTTTTTCCCCCATAGCTCGCCTCCACCCAGTTCACATCCCACCCTCGGCCCTTACCCCCCACCCCACTGTCCTCATCCATAGGTGTACGATTTTTGTCCAGTCTCTTCCTGCACCCGCCACACCCCTTTCCCCCCGAGAATTGTCAGTCCACTCCCTTAATATGCCCCTGATTCTATTATATTCACCAGTTTATTCTGTTCGTCAGATTATTTATTCACTTGATTTTTAGATTCACTTGTTGACAGATGTGTATTTGTTGTTCATAATTTGTCTTTACCTTTTCCTTCATCTTCCTCTTCTTAAAGGATACCTTTCAGCATTTCATATAATACTGGTTTGGTGGTGATGAACTCCTTTAGCTTTTTCTTATCTGTGAAGCCCTTTATCTGACCTTCAATTCTGAATGATAGCTTTGCTGGGTAAAGTAATCTTGGTTGTAGGTTCTTGCTATTCATTACTTTGAATATTCCTTGCCACTCCCTTCTGGCCTGCATAGTTTCTGTTGAGAAATCAGCTGACAGTCGTATGGGTACTCCCTTGTAGGTAACTGACTTTTTTTTCTCTTGCTGCTTTTAAGATTCTCTCTTTGTCTTTTGCTCTTGACATTTTAATTATGATGTGTCTTGGTGTGGTCCTCTTTGGATTCCTTTTGTTTGGGGTTCTCTGTGCTTCCTGGACTTGTAAGTCTATTTCTTTCACCAGGTAGGGGAAGTTTTCTGTCATTATTTCTTCAAATAGGTTTTCAATATCTTGCTCTTTCTCTTCTTCTGGCACCCATATAATTCGGATGTTGGTTCGCTTGAAGTTGTCCCAGAGGCTCCTTACACTATCTTCATATTTTTGGATTCTTTTTTCTTTTTGTTTTTCTGGTTGGGTGTTTTTTGCTTCTTCGTATTTCAAATCTTTGACTTGATTCTTGCAATCTTCTAGTCTGCTGTTGGAACTCTGTATAATATTCTTTATTTCAGTCAGTGTATGCTTAATTTCTAGTTGGTCCTTTTTCATATCCTCGAGGGTCTCACTAGATTTCTTGAGGGTCTCACTACATTTATCAGCAGTTTCTAGAAAATTCTTGAAAAACCTTATAAGTGTGATTTTAAATTCTATATCCTGTAGTTTTCTTTCCTCCATTTCTGTCATTTGTGACGTTTCTTTGTCTCCGCATTTTTTATGCGTCCCTGTGTTGATAGAGTGGCTTTCTGTGCTAGGTGTCCTATAGGGCCCAGTGGCTCAGCCTCCCCAATTACCTGAGGTGGACACTCTTGGTGCACCTTTTTGTGGGCTTTGTGCACAGTCTTGTTGTAGTTAAGCCTTGATTGTTGTAGGTATCACTGGGAGGAATTGACCTCCAGGCCAATTGGCTGTGAGAATCAGCTGTGTCTGCAGTGGGAGAACTTCTGTGCTGAAGACACCCTTCTGGGGCAAGACTTGCTTCAGTGGGGCTTTGGTGCTCACTGAGTCCGCCCCCTGAGTGTGACCCTTATGGTTCTGAGGAGTTGTAATCTGGATGGTCCCACTCTGACCACTGGGTACACTGGCTCTTGGATCTCTAAGGAGGTGCTAATTTAGCCTCTGCCTGAGGCTACCCAGCAGGAGCTATGGAGAGATCTGCAGATTCCTCTTCTTTGTTTGGGGTCTGGAGGTGCCCAAATGAGGCCCAGCTGTGAAGCAATGTAAGCTGCTGTGGGGCCTTGGGCCTTCTTTTGGAATTTCTGGGTCTCTCTGACCCAGCTGCAGTTTGTTAGGTAATTTTCAGATTGCAAAGGGCCAGGCCTTTCATATGCAAAGCCTCTGCGCACAGCTTGCGTGGGGCTGGGTCTCAGGGAATCAACAGGGCAGAGCAAACAGCTATGGCTGATCCTCAGTCCTACCCTAAGAGGCCCCGTGTCTCAGTGTCCCGGTAATCGCTGCAAGCACCTCTGAGAGAAAGCCTCCCTCGAGTTCTGACCAATGCCAAACAGTCCAGTTTCTCCCTGTATGAGTCTGGGTCCCTAGAGACTCACCGGGAACTGGAGTTCAGAGCAGTCGGGAGCTTGAGACTCCCTCTCGATTGAAAAAGACAACCACGTCCTCAATTGCCAGCCCTTTCCACGTGCACCTCCGTACCTCTGCACTTTACTTCCGCACCTCCTCTGAGTCTTAGTGTGCTTTTCTCTTTCCTTCTAGTTGTAGAATTTCCACTCAGCCAGCCTTCCTGTGGTTCTGGATGATGTCCGTTTTGTCTTTTAGTTGTATTTTTGAAGTGGTTGTGCGAGGCAGCAATTTCTTGTGTTTACCTATGCTGCCATCTTGGTTTCTCTCAGCAATATGTGTTTTTAAAAAGTCTTAAACTGTTCCTGTTTTCTCAGAAAAGTGACTTGGAATTTCATAATGGAGAAGAGAAAATTTGTTGCTAAAACCAATTTATTACCAGTTTCAGATCACCTAAACCTATGGTTTCTTGAGAACTAGTAGAGATGGGGGGTTTTATATGTTTTATGTAGTACTTGTCATCTTTTAACATACTTTAAACTTATTGGGGCTAATGCATCCCAAGAATCTAAAGATCAGTACCTGACACAGAGTAACTACTCAATAAATGTTAATTAATTCAATGAATGATGAATCTCCACTTTTAGCCTAAATCATACTAAGTTGAAAGCTTGCCATAATTTTTTTTGAACACATTATCTGTATACATTAAATCTTTTTATAATACACTAGTGACCTGGTGCACAGATTCATGTACACTGAAAGGAAATTAATTAGAAGGTGGCCAACGGGGCAGGACTGGGCGAGACGAGCCGGACACACCTGGAGCCCTCCTACAGTCTCTCCCCAGCTGGCCAACCTCTCGCGTCCCTCCCCAGCCTTGATCATGCACCAGTGGGGGTCCCTCAGCCTGGTCTGCACCCTCTCACAATCCAGGACCCCTCAGGGGATGTCTGAGAGCCTGTTTCAGCCCAATCCCGCAGGCCATATGCAAATCGACCAAATAGCAGAACTACTAGTCATTATGACACGCACTAACCACCAGGGGGCAGACACTCAACACAGGCGCTGCCCCCTGATGGTCAGTGCGCTCCCACAGGGGAAGCGCTGCTCAGCCAAAAGCCAGGCTCACGGCTGGCGTGCACAGCGGCGGTGGCGGGAACCTCTCCCACCTCCACAGCAGCGCTAAGGATGTCCGACTGCCAACTGGGAGCTGGCCTAAGCCATCAGTCAGACATCCCCCGAGGGCTCCCAGACTGCAAGAGGGCGCAGGCCAGGCTGAGGGACCCCACCCCGACTGCACGAATTTTGTGTACCGGGCCTCTAGTGTGTATATATTGCAAAATGATTGCTAAAATGAGTTAGGTTAATGTCCAACACCACACAGTTATAATTTTTGTTCTTATGATGAGAACTTTTAAGATGTACTCTCTTAGAAACTTTCAAATATACAATATAGTATTGTTAACTATAACCACCTTTCCATCTATACTAATAAAAGAGTAATATGCTAATTAGACTAGCAGACCTTCCAGGAGACCTTCCCAGACG
Source organism: Myotis yumanensis (assembly GCF_028538775.1). NCBI lineage: Eukaryota > Metazoa > Chordata > Mammalia > Chiroptera > Vespertilionidae > Myotis > Myotis yumanensis. The sequence continues at coordinate 115,348,749 of NW_027223754.1, forward strand.
TCCTTCCAGACAAAGCCATGGTGGCGGGGTAAAGGTGGTTAGGGGCAATCAGTCCAGGAGAGGAGGGCAGTTGGGGGTGATCAGGCCGGGGGGGGGGGGGAGTGGGGAGGCGGGGCAGCTGGGGGCAAGCAGGCCAGCAGGGCAGGGCAGTGGTGGACAATCAGGCCAGCAGAGGAGGACAGTTTGGGGTGATCAGGCCAGCACGGGAGGATAGTTAGGGGCAATCAGGCCAGCAGGGGAGCAGTTAGGGGGCGATCACGCTGGCAGGCAGAAGCGGTTAGGGGCAATCAGGCAGGCAGGCAAGCGGTTAGGAGCCACCAGTCCCCGATTGTGAGAGGGATGTCCGACTGCCAGTTTAGGCCCGATCATCGGATATCCTCCGAGGGGTCCCAGATTGGAGAGGGTGCAGGCCGGGTTGAGACACACACACACACACACACACACACACACCTGTGCATGAATTTCGTGCACCAGGCCTCTAGTAATGTATATAAATAATGAATCACTGTGATGTACACCTGAAATAAGATACTGTATGTTAATTATACAGCAATAAAAATACCAATCCCAAAAGGTTACATGCTATATAATTCCATTTATAGAACACTGTTGAAATGACAAAATTATAAAAATGGAGAGCAAATTACTGATTACCAGTGGTTGGGAGAGAAAGCAAGTTACAAAATGGCAATTTGAGACTGACAGAACTATCTTATGCCTTGATTGTGTTGGCAGGTACACAAGCATAAACAGAACTAAATTCACACACAGGTACACACGAGTGCAAATAAAACTAGGGAAAAGTGGAAAAGTGGGTTACTATGTCAATCAATGCTGACTGTAATACTGTATTATAGCTATGAAAGATGTTACCACTGGGAGAAACTGGGTGATGCGACAATATCTCTCTGTATTATTTCTTACTACTGCATGGGATTCTACAATTATCTCAAAATAGAAAGTTAAATTTTTTAAAATCTATAAAAGGTCAAAATAGATGTTAAGTTTTATTTTGGCAATAATTTTTCTTACAGGGTCATTCAAATGAACTTTCATGTAAAGAAGTGTTTTTACTCATTAACTGTATCTTACCTAGACTTATATTAGTATATCCCTCTTTGAGTATTTCTCATAAACCTCTGAGTTCTTCTCATAAAACTTATCAAGACCTAATATTAACTTATGCATATGTTTGTATACCCTACTAGAAGGTAAGCTGCACTAGGGCAGAGTTTCGTTTCCTTCAATGTTGTATTCCCATCACCTAGATCACAGCTTGCCATGTTGCAATGCCCAATATTAAATGAGTAAAATGAATGGTATTATGAAGTCTATATGTAACCTATATAATAAAAGGCCGAACAGCCCAACGACTGGTGGCTATGACGCGCACTGACCACCAGGGATCAGATGCTCAACGCAGGAGCTGCCCCCTGGTGATCAGTGTGCAACCACAGGGGGAGCACTGCTCAGCCAGAAGCCAGGCTCTGGTGAGCACAGCAGCAATGGCAGGACCTCTCCTGCCTCCACGGCAGCGCTAAGGACGTCCGACTGCCAGCTGGGAGCGGGCCTAAGCTGTCAGTCGGACATCCCCCGAGGACTCCCAGACTGCGAGAGGGCGCAGGCCAGGCTGAGGGACCCCCCCAAGTGCACTGGGCCTCTAGTTGTCCAATAAAAATGTGTAAACCTATAGAAGCTATCCTAATGGCAAATTCAGTACTCACTTTCCTGTCAGATCATACAAGTTTATGGAAAGAAAAGTGTAATACTGGCTTAAACAAAAACAGTTTTGCCACAAACATTATACTTTCCAAAGTTATTTTATGAACTTCAGGTTATCCACTGCTTTCTTCCTGTGGTTGGATAGGCAACCACAGTTCAATAATTTATAGCTATTTTACTGGTCTTGAAAGTACAGCTGTCCTTCAGTATTGAAAGGGACTGGTTTCTCAACCCTTGTGGATACAATAACTGAGGACACCCATGTCCCTTATATAGAATACATATAGTCTACGCACACATCCTCCTGTATACTTTGAATCACCTCTAGATTACCTATAAAATACAATGTAAATGCTATATAAATAGTTGTTACACTATATTGTTTGGATAATAATGACAAGAAAAATAGTCTATACATGTTCATTACAGACACAACCGTCATAGGCCTAATTACACAGTGCATGTAAGCAAAAGCGTAACATTTTTTAAAAATATTTTCCATCTGCAGTTGGTTGTATCTGCAGATGCAAAACCTGTAGATAAGGAGGGCCAACTGTATACTCTCAAATATTAGGGGGGGAGGGAGGACTAGGGACATAGATGTACATGTTAATTATAGTTATTAATAATAATATTCAATAATAGCAGTAACTAAGACTGATATTTCACTATGTACCAGGCAATACACACTGATAGTGTCACATGCAATCCCACCAAGTAGGTACTATTTTTACCTCCATTTTTTAAAATGAGAAAAACTTGGGCTTAAGATTAAAAATTTGCCCAAGAGCCTTAACCGGTTTGGCTCAGTGGATAGAGCGTCGGCCTGCAGACTGAAAGGTCCCAGGTTCGATTCCGGTCAAGGGCATGTACATTGGTTGCGGGCACATACCCAGTAGGGAGTGTGCAGGAGGCGGCTGATCGATGTTTCTCTCTCATCGATGTTTCTAACTATCTCTCTCCCTTCCTCTCTGTAAAAAATCAACAAAATATATATTTTTTAAAAAAAATTTGCCCAAGATCACAAAGCTAATAAGAGAGCCAGAAGTACACTTTAGATGTCTTATATCAAAGCTTCACTACTAACTAAATTAGTAGAACTGAAAACTAAGTTTATTTTGATAAACAAATCTACTGGGTTTCAAATAAAGTAATGTACATAAAATACAAATCATGGGATAACAAATACTTTAGCTGCTAAAAATTGAGCACGTTATAGATTAAAATTCTAGCCCTGGCCAGTGTGACTCAAGAGTTAGAGCATGGTCCTGCGCACCGAAGGATTGCAGGTCCAATCCCCACCCCCACTGGAGCTCATTTGGGAGGCAACCAATCGATGTGTCTCTCTCACATGGTCACATATCTCTCTCTCTCTCTCTCTCCCCTTCCCCCCCAACCCCCCCCCCCCCCCGTAAAAATCAATGAAAATAAATATCCTCGGTGAGGATTAACAAAATAAACCAAAAGTAGGTTAAAATTCTAGTTGGAAATGTAATTACATCATTAAAATGTTATCAGTAATTCAACTGAACTCAAATAAATCCACAGCTAGGCCTTGGAAGATTCCAAGTCCAAAAGAAATATGAAATAGCAAAAACTTAGAATAATAAGAAAAAAAAATTTTAGAATAACCTTTTAAAAAATAATAAACTGTTATTTCCCAAACAACAATCTTTTTTGTATAAATTGCTACTCTTTTTTTTAATATCTTTTTATTATTAATGTAATTTTTTTAATGATTTCAGAGAGGAAGGGAGAGGGAGAGAGAGATCGAAACATCAATGATGAGAATCATTGACTGGCTGCCTCCTGCACACCCCCTACTTGGGATTGAGCCTGCAACCTGGACATGTGCCCTTGAGCGGAATCAAAACCAGACCCTTCAGTCTGCAGGCTAATGCTCTATTCACTGAGCCAAACCGACTAGGGCCCAAACAACAAACTTGAATGCTAGAGGATTGCCTGATCAATATAAGAGCAGGATGGAGTAAGAAAATATATTTTATGTACATAAAAAGTAAGCAACAAATGAAACTATGGTTCCTTTACAAGATTGAAGCATCATTTTAAGTAACTGTACTAAGAAAAAGCCTTTGTGCTAGTTTTCTAATGTTTGAAAATAAGGATAAAGTTTTCTCCTGTGTTTACCTCTAAAGTTTTAACAGGATCTGAAACACAAAACAATTCTGCAAATGTGAAGTACTAAAGCAAAGGTCAAAGACTCAAATACCTAGAAGAGCCATGTATATAAAAGTCACCCAGTTGGTTAAGCATAGTCTCATGCAGCAGGATATCGCCAGTTCAATTCCTGGTCAGGTCACATACTTAGGTTGCAATTTCGATTCCCCGGTCAGGATGCACACGGAGGTAACCGATATCTATCTACCTATCTATCTATCTATCTATCTCAAATTAATAAACATGTCCTCTGGTGAGGATAAAAAAAATTTTCATCCTTTCAAGAAGTAAGGCAAAATGAAGTCTTGCCCCATCAACAGGTCTAACTCCAATACAAGAGTTGCCCTTCAAAGGAAGCCAAAAATCTGTATTTCTGATTTTTTTTAATGCTGTCAACTAATTCAATTACAATCCACATACATGCAAATTAAAAACAAAAAATACCGTAAATATTAGCCACCAAAATGATTAAAATTATAACACAGTTAATCCAAGTGTTGGGGAGAATGTGGAGCAACTGGAACTCTTATACACTGCTGGAAGGAATGTAAACACGGTATAATCACTTCAAAAAACTGTTTGACAGCAACTACTAAATCTGAACATATGCATAGTTAGTACACCCTATGTATACCCAGATATTCCACTTCTAGGTGATCTAACAGAAATGCATATATTTGTTCACCAAAAAACATGTTCAAGAATGTTCAAAGCAAGTATTCTTCTTAACATACAAAACCTGGTAACATTCCATTGACCACCAACAGTAAAATAAGAAAATAAAATGTGGCAGTTCATCCCATATAATAAGAGAGGAATATGCTAATTAGCTGTTACACGAGGCGTAAAGACCGAGGGCAACATGACCAGATCTCGGATCAGCGGGGGGTGGGCCAGCGAGGTATAAGCGGGCTGCGGAGAGCTACAGGAGAGGGCAGGGCAGCAAGCAAGTGGGAGGTGGAGAGCTACAAGAGAGGGCAGGGCAACAAGCTATGGGGGGGGGGGGGGGGTCGGGGGGAGGTACAGGAGGGCGGCAGCGACCTACTAGCGCACGAATCCGCGCACAGGGCTACTAGTATAACATAACACTATACAGGAATGAGACTACAGAGGCTATTCCTACATAACACAAATGAATCTCACAAACATGCTGAAAGAAAAAAAAACCACAAAAAAAGTACAACTACATGACTCCATTCCTTTAAAGTTCAAAAAAAGGATCTATACTGTTAGAATGTAATGTTAGAAATCAGTAGTTACCTTTGGGAAAGGGTAGTAACTGGGATGGGGACAAGAGCAGGATTTATGGGGGTACTGATTATGTCCTTTTTTTTTTTTTTAAATCCTCACCTGAGGATATTTTTCCATTGATTTTTGGAAAGAGTGGAAGAGAGAGGGTGAGACAGAGAGAAACATTGATGTGAAAGAAACACATCGACTGGTTGCCTCCTGCATGAGCCCTGACCAGGACCCAGGCCAGGGAGGAGCCCACAACTGAGGTACGTGCCCCTGGCCAGAATCAAACCCAAGACCCTTTGGTCCACAGGCCAACACTCTATCCACTAAGCCAAACTGGCTAGGGCCTTTTTTTTTTTTTTTAATCTGAATGCTGGTTATTTATTCACTTTGTGAAAACTGCAAGAACTTACAATTTGTAAACTTTTCCCAATATATGAATACTTCAATAAAAATTTTTAAATCACACATACACAAGATTCCCAAATTATTTCTACAGGCAGATCCAGCTAATCAAAACAGATCAGTTTATGACCTCTCAGCTAAAGAAACACTGTACAATCTTATATTTAAAGAAGAGCAAAAAACAAATAAAAAGCAAAACAAAACTGTTTCAGGGAGGCTACATGATCAGGTCAGCAACTAACATTTAAATTTTTTCTAATAACAATACCTCTTAGAATGTGCCATTTTAATTGCCTCATATCCTTTTTTGTGGAGGGGGATACTGAAAGGCAAGTCTTTTTTTTGTCTTTTTTTTTTTTGTATGTTTGTTGTTTTTCATCCATTCCTCATGCACCACCTCCCTTCTGCAGCCGTCAGCTTGTTCTCTATTTCTACGAGTCTGTTTCTGTTGTTTGTTCATTTGTTTTTTTAGATTCCACATATAAATAAAATCATATGGTATTTGCCTTTCTCTGTTTAACTTATTTCACTTAGCATAATACCCTCTAGGTCCATCCATGTTGTCATAAATGGCAAGATTTCCTTCTTTTTTATTGCTCAGTAATATGCCTTTCTACATAACTTATTCTTTATCCATTCACCTATTGATAGATACCTAGGTTACATCTATATCTTTGCTATTGTAAATAATGCTGCAATGAACACAGGAATACATATACCTTTTTTAATTAGTATTTTCATTTTCTTCAGATAAATACCCGTAAGTGGAGTGTCTGGGTTGTATGGCAGTTCTACTTTTAACTTTTTGAAGGACCTCCATACTATTTTCCATGGTGGCTACACCATTTTACAGGTATAAGGTGATAACTCACGGTGGCTTTCATTTGCATTTCCCTGATGATTAGAGAGGTTGAGCATCTTTTCATATGTCTGTCATCTATATGTCTTCTTGCTAGAACTATCTATTCATGTCCTCTGTTGATTTTTTAATTGGATTGTTTGTATTTTTTATGTTGAGTTGTATGACGTTTTCATATATTTTGGATATTAACCCTTATTAGATATATCACTTGTGAATATATTCCCCAATTCAGTGGGCTGTCTCTTTATTTTATGATTTCTTTCACTGTGCAGAAATTTTTAAGTTTGATGTAGTTCCATTTGTTTATTTTTGCTTTGGTTTCCTTTGCTTAAGGAGATTTATCCAGAAAGATATTATGAAGACCAGTGTCAAGGAGTTTACTACCTACATTTTCTTATAGGAGTTTAACAGTTTCAGGACTTACATTTAAGTTTTTAATCTATTTTGAGTTACTTTTTGTATATGGTGTAAGAGGGTGGTCCAGTTTCATTTTTGTATGTATCTCTGCCACTTTTCTGAACACCACTTACTGAAGAGACTGTCATTTCTCCATTTTATAATCTTGCTTCGTCATAGATTAATTGACCATATAAGCAAGGTTTACATATGGGTTCTCTATTCTGTTCCAATGACCTATGTATCTGTTTTGTTTTTTTATGCCTTTACTTGTGCGTGTGTGTGTGTTTCCAACTGAAATCAGTCTCTTATAGGCAGCATATAGAAGGGCCTTGTTTTTTTTTTTTCTTTCTCCACTTAGTTGCCTTAAGTCTTTATACTGAGGCATTTAGTCCATTTACATTTAAAGTAATTACTGATAGGTATGTACTAATTGCGATTTTGTTCATTGTTTTTTGGCTGTTTTATAGTTCTCTGTTCATTTCCTCTTTCCTTTCAGTTTGCTTGTTTTCTTTAGTGTTTTGTTTGGGTTCCTTTCTCTTTATTTTTTTGTGTATTTTTTGTAGGTTTTTGGTTTTTGATTACCATGAGGTTCCTATATATCCATCTATAGCTATAGCAGCCTATTTTAAGGTGACAGGAATTTAAATTCAAACACATTCTAAAAGCATTACATTTTTATTTCCCCCTCCACACTACTGTCTTTGATATCATATTTTAAATCTTTTTGTTTTGTATATCTCTATTTATTACAGTTATAGTTAATCTTCATACTAGCTTTTTTAAGTAGCTGATTCACAAGTACCTATGAAGTACCTGTGAGATTTTTTTTCTTTCATGTATTTTCTTATTTCTGGCCTTTTCTTTTCTGATTAAAGAAAACCTCTAACATTTCTTGTAAAGCCAACTTAGTGGTAATAAACTCCCTTAGTTTTTGTCTGGGCAACTCTTTATCTCTCCTTCAAGTCTGAATGAAACATTTGCTGGGTACAGTCCATTGTAGATTCCTTTCTTTCAGCACTTTAAATATTTCCTACCACTCCCTTCTGGTCATAAAGTTTTTGCTGAGAAATCAGCTATTAGCCTTATGGGGTTTGGGAGAGGATGGAGTTCCTTTGTGTATGAAATGCTGTTTTCTTCTGTGGCTTAAAGATCATCTCTTTATCCTTAACTTTTGTCATTTTAATTACAATATCTTGGTGTGGGCCTCTTTGGGTTCATCTTGTTTGGAACTGTGCTTCCTGGAATTAGATGTCTGCTTCCTTCCCCAGATTAGCAAAGTTTTCAGTCATATTTCCTCAAATATTTTCTCCTCACTTCTTCTGGGATCCCTACAATGCATATTAGTGCACTTGATGTTGTCACAGATATTCCTTAAATTATTCTTTTTTCTTATTGCTGTCCTGATTAGGCAATTTCCACAATTCTATCCTCCAAGCAGTAATCTGTTCTTCTGTATTATCCAATCTGCTATCGATTCCTTCTAGTGTATTTTTCATTTTAGTTATTCTTAAGTTGACTGTTTATTAATTTTTTTAACTCTTCTTTGTTGAAGTTCTGAGTTCCCCTATTCTACACGTAATTTTGGTAAGCATACTTATGACTGTTACTTGAAAATTTTTTAATGTTTTCAACCTGGTTGTTTTGGCTCAATGGTTAGAGGATCAGCCCGCGGACTGAAGGGTCTTGGGCTCAATTCCCAGTCAAGGGCACATACCTGGGTTGCAGGCTTGATCCCTGGCTGAGGCAAACAATCATTGTGTCTCTCTCACACTGGTCTCTCTCTCTCTCCCTCTCCCTCTCTGCCCCTCCTCCCTCCCTTCCATTCTCTCTAAAAGGAAAATTATGTTTTTATTCATTTTAGAGAGAGGGAGAGGAAAGGAAGCGGGGGGGGGGGGGGGGGGGGGGGACGACACTGATGTGAGAGATAAACACTGATCAGTTGCCTCCCATACACAGCCCAACCAGGGATCAAACCCACAACTGGGAATCGAACCGGCAACCTTTTGGTCCATGGGACGATGCTGAACCAACTGAGCTACATGGGCCAGTGCTATTTGAATTCTTTATCAGGCAAATTACTTACCTTTTTTTCATTAGGATTTTTTAAAGATATTTTTACTGATTTCAGAGAGGAAGGAAGAGGGAGAGAGAGAGAAAATCATTGATTGGCTGCCTCCTACACACCCTGTACTGGGGACCAAGCCCACAACCTGGACATGTGCCCTGACAGGCAATCGAACCGTGACCACCTGGTTCATAGGTCAATGCTCAACCACTGAGTCACACCAGCCAGGCTATTAGGGTGTTTTTCTTGTTCCTTCGTTTGGAATATATTCCTCTGTCTTCTCATTTTGTTTGATTATCTGTATCTGTTTCTATGAATTAGATAAAATAACTTTCCCAATCTTAAAAAAGTAGTCCTATAACAAAGTAGACTGTACCAGGTGGTTTTAGCAGGCCAGTTGGAGTAAGAGTGGGCACATGTGATGCCTGAGATGCTTCCTGGCCAGAAAAAGCAGGCTCAGGGCAGGGCAGTCTAGTGTCCATGCACATGTGGCAGCTCCCTTTTGTTCTGGCTATCCACAGCTAGAATGGGGTTTAGGCAAGGCAGACTGGTGTCCCAACACTTCAGTACCCTGCTGATCTGAGTGAGGCAACCTGGTGCACACACTGCAGTGTCCTGTTTGACCCACTGTGTCAATCTCGAGGTGGGATGACCCTATATACACACTCTACAGCACCCTGTTGTAGCTGGTGAAGCTAGTAGCTCCAGGAGTGGCCAGGAAGGCACTACTGCTGCCTTGTAGGTTGGGCAGTGCACCTGAATAGAACTCCTGCTTGCACTATCCAAGTGGAGGGAGAATGTAAACAATGGCATTCACTGGCTTCTCTGATCCTGAAAAGTTACCTCAGATCCCAGAGAGTTCTAACAGTTCCCCAATCCTCTATTTAATCTCAATCTCAATCTCTCAATCTCAATTTCTCTCTCTCTCTCTCTCTCCCTGCCCCCGCCTCTCTCCTTTGGTGTGCAGTAGCTATAGAAGATGTTCAATTGGCCCTCAGTTATCTCTCAGAAAAGACTGTCCTATATATAGGTATATATATATAGGTATAAATTCAGTATGTTCATGGGAGGTGAGCTCATCATCTTTCTAAACTGCCACCTTGGTCCCTCTCTTCCTATTGCCGCACACAGTATAATTATTAAGATACAGTATAACAGCCCTAATCGGTTTGGCTCAATGGATAGAGCGTCGGCCTGCAGACACAAGGGTCCCAGGTTCGATTCCGGTCAGGGGCATATACCTTGGTTTTGGGCACATACCCAGTGGGAGGTGTGCAGGAGGCAGCTGATTGATGTTTCTCTCTCATCGATGTTTCTAACTCTCTATTCCTCTCCCTTCCTCTCTGTAAAAAATCAATAAGATATATATTTTTTTAAAAAAGATACAGTATAACATATTAAAGATAGAAAGTAAACTAAAAACAATCAATTAATTGCAAAAATTTAAAGCAGTTAGCCATTAAATCAAAAATACAATCCTCTTCCCTGATTCCTGAGCAACTTGACTTAATACTTACTGATATGAAGCAATTTTCTTACCCATAAGAAGTCACAACCTAGGTACTACTGAGGATTATTAAAAAAAAAAAAAAAAAAAAAAAGACCTACAGCAAAAAAGAGGAGCCTCAGGTTTTACCCATCAAGTTAAAACAAGCCTACTGAATCCAAATACACAATTCAGCTATTTAAGTAAATAACTGTTACATGACTAAATATTAATTTTTAAAGGCTTTCTTAGCATTAACTGCCTGACCTCTCAAGACCCTATAACCCAGGCAATTACATTCCCTTTTTGAGATATGAAGTGATTCCCACACCTTTGAACCATTGCTAGTATTTTTCTCCACCTCCCATCTTCACCTAGCTTTCATGTCCCAAATCCACTACTTCTATGTATTAGAAAACCCTAGAAAGATCAAAGATTAAATCAAAAACTAGCATTTTTAAAGTCACTTTTTTTGTAGGTGACAAAACTACTGTTCATTGCTTACTAAACATTACTCTTAAATAAATTTGAGCCACAATTTACACATCCAGCAGATTTATCTTGAAATTATAAAGTTTCTTCTCAAAAGTGATAAAATTCCACCAATAAAAACTAATTCTTACAAAACATTTTAAGTTACAAATTAATCTTCTTAGCATATCAACCTTACCAAATATGTCTCCGTTAAAGTCAATCCCATCCCAGCAAAAGAAATATGACTGGCCAGGCACAGTGGTTGAGCCTGGGCCCAAGAACCAGAAGGTCATGGTTGGATTCCTGAGTAGGGCACATGCCCTGGTTGTGGGCTTGATCCCCAATAGGGAGCGTGCAGGAGGCAGCACATCCATGAGTCTCATCATTGATGTTTATCTCTTCCACCCGCCCCCCCCCCCCCCCCCCCGCCCCACTTCCTCTCTAAAAGCAATAAAAAAGGAAGGAAGGAAGGAAGGAAGGAAGGAAGGAAGGAAAGAGAGAGAGAGAGAAACAAAGAGAGAGAGAGAGAAAGAAAGAGAGAGAGAGAGAAAGAAAGAGAGAAAGAGAGAAAGAGAGAAAGAGAGAGAAGAGAAAGAAAGAAAGAAAGAAAGAAAGAAAGAAAGAAAGAAAGAAAGAAAGAAAGAAAGAAAGAAAGAAAGAGGAAAGAAACAATCTCTCTCACACACACACATCTCTGGGAAGACACTAATCCTTATAGAGCAAATAAGTGCTACAACATCAGGTTCATTTGCAGGCTTACAAAAAAAGACAAAAATGTTCTGACATCCAAGTTACCTATCAAATTATTTTAAGATCTGCCCTGACCGCTTTGGCTCAGTGGATAGAGCGTCGGCCTGCAGACTGAAGGGTCCCAGGTTCGATTCCGGTCAAGGGCATGTACCTTGGTTGCGGGCACATCCCCATTAGGGAGTGTGCAGGAGGCAGCTGATCGATGTTTCTCTCTCATCGATGTTTCTGACTCTCTATCCCTCTCCCTTCCTCTCTGTAAAAAATCAATAAAATTTTTTTTTTCAATGTCAGCTATTTAAAAAAAATTATTTTAAGATCCAAAAACTGTATAGAAATGCCAAAAAAAGTAGGACTTTCCCATTTGGTTTAGAAATACTCAACATATTCAGAAAGAGAAAAGGAAAGTCTGACACCTGTTCTACTTTTTCCTTTAGAGCAACACTCTGTAAAATAGATTACACTTAAACACTTATTATAATTCTAAATTCTACTCACAAACTAAAAAGTTGTAAGTCAATAGAGAATAACAAATGATTTTAAAAGATGTAACAATCCTAAAATTTCTGAACCCAAGTGCTCGCTCTCTCTCTCTCTCTCTCTCTCTCACACACACACACACACACACACACACACACACACACACGTTCCCTACACAAGACATGCTTTCAAAGCTCCACGCTGAGAGTTCACTGGATACAAAGTTGTAGAAGACATAACCCTCTACTGACACCCAGCAAACTTGCTCCAAAAACTATGTTGAAATGCAAGTCTTGTGAAATTCCTACTCTACATTCTCAACTAAACCTAAACACACTAAGAGCTGCTGTTTATTCACTCCCAATCCCTCGAAAGCATTTTCTGCCTGGGAAACTTTTCTCCCATAAGCCTTGGACAAACTTTTCCGTGCTTTCAACCTCCTCCAGGAAGCCTTAACCCCGCCCCACTTCCTACACACCCACTAGGGAACCTCAACCCTCTGCAGACACCGCTCCACACGGGCACGCAAAACACAGGTGCCTGCAAACCCAGCCCCTTTCCACACACCCCGGAAACGACACCCCCCTTCTCACACACCGCACGCCAAAGCCGATCCCCCTTCTCCCCCGCCCCCACCCACACACCCCCAGCCCACCCACCCACGTTCCCGGGAACCCAGCCGCCCCTCACTCCTCGGCTCCCCGAGGCCGTGGGAAGGGGAAGCAGGAAGAAGGCAGGAAGCAGCAGGCCTAACCTAGGCCTCTCGGACCGCCTAGGGAGGCAGGGGGAGGACCCGCGGGCCAGGCTCATCCGCAGGGCCTCATCCGGCCTCACCCGGCCCCGCGGGCCCTAGGCCTTCCGTCCGCCGCCACCCTCCCGGCCCGGACCACACTCACTTGCCAGCCGCGGTCCATCGAGTCCTCCGCCGCCGCCGCCAGCTGCGGCTCCTGCCCCCGGGGCCCCCAGGTCCGGCTTCTTGGACCCTGGGGGCGGCCCGGCCCCCCCGCCCGGGACCGCTCCGGGCGGAAAGCCTGCCACGGGCGCGCCCGCCAGCGCCAGGGGGACGCTGTTGCTATGGAGGCCGAGGCCCGCGGCCGCCCCGGCGGGGTCCTCGTGCAGGAACTGACACTCCTCCCCGTAGAAGCAAGTCTTATCCTTCGCGTAGTAGCGGCAGTACTTCAGCTTTACTCCCGCCGCCGCCCCGCCGGGGACGCCCCCGACCCCCGGCGGGGCCACCACCGCCACCGCCGCCGCCAGCGCGGAGGAGGAGGAAGAGGAGGCGGCGGCCGAAGGGGGCGGGAGGCCGCCGCCACTGTTCATGGCAACGCCGCAGCCTCGTCTTCCGCTGCTGCCCGAGGAGCCGTCGCCGCCGCCACCATAGACTGGGGAGGGAAGGAGGACGCAGCCGGTGCCGGAAAAAAGCCGGGCGGGTGGGTCTGTCCCGCTGCGGGAGCCCTGGCCGCCCGGGGAGAGGGGGAGGGGAGAGGGGAGGGAGGACGGGGTAGGAGGGCGCGGAGGGGAGGGGGAGTTGGGATTCTCTCACTCACTCTCTCGTTCTCTTGTCTTAAAGGGGCCGTGCGGGACGGCGGGGTGGGCGCGAGGGCCCAGGCAGGGATTTCGAGGGCGCAGGCTAGGGGAGGGGGAGCGGCAGCCGCGAACAGGTGGGGAGGGCGGAGGTGCCGGTTTATTTTTAAATTCTGCCTCCACTCGCTCTCTCGCGCTCTGGTTCCTCCGAGTTGTTTATTCCATTTTCCTCTTCCTGAGACGTCCGTTGGCGCTGCGCATGCGCGGCGAGGCGCGGGGCCTTGTGGGTAGCGGGAACGCGAGGGGAAGCCCAGCCAGGCGTCCGGCCCCCGGGCGTCCGCAAGCCTGCGTCAGAGGGACGGGCGGTCCGCAATGGCGTTCCCGCACGCCCCTCCGGCTGGGGACGTTCTCACGAGACGAACTGTTTTGTACATCCTCTTACTTGCAAAGCCAGATGTTGTTTTTTGATGGAAAGGACAAAGCAGCTGCAAAACCGCGCTTGGCGGGTCCGCACCTGGAGGCGGAGCCCACGCCCTTGCTCCATTTGAAGAATAGTTTTATCCTGTTTGCCATACTTCCTCTCCCTCTTTTTTCACCACCCTACTTTTTTTCCTTCCCCTTGAAGGTGATGACAACTACATGACTGATTAAATTCTGGCGTTCTATTAAAAAAAAAAAAAGACAACCTAAAAAAGGTTGATTTAGGCAAACCCCCTGCTCGGTGCTGCACCTGTTTTCTCTGAATTTATGAATTTATGTTCCTGAAAGGCTTCAGTAAAATATGAAAAATGAGATGCTTCCTGGTGACAACACTGTCTACGCAGCAACGGAAGGTTTCATTTATAAATATATTAGGGGTTTTTTTTTTTTCAGCCTAGCCTTGATTTGAAATTCATTTTATAAAAGATAATTTTTCCCCATCAGAACTCTCTGATGTTTTGCTCTGCTATATTAAAAAGTTTTCAGGACTTGTAAAGAATTGCTTTGAAGGGAAAAGTAATTTTAGCATTTTAATTTTTCTTCTCTGTAAAAGATTTTCTCAAAAAGCAGTATGGCAGTTATTAAGGGGGACGGGGGATGTTTGCTGGTAGTACTTAAGGAATTGTGGCAAACAGAAGAGATCACGAACAGATACAAACAAGTGTGCCACACGGCAAAAAAGGGGAAAAGTGGATTCCATAGACCACAAACTGGTAAGCCTGGTGATGTTCCTTAGCTAACTTTGAAAATAATTACATTGTATTATGTCTTTGTTTTAAAACATTTTCCCATATTTATTTATTCACCATATTTATTAATGCCTATTACATGTACAAGGAACTGTGCTAGGAGCTAGGGAAGTAAAAGTAAACAAGATGCAGTCTTGTCTGTGTTAAATGTTTTTTTATCCTCAGAGGCAGAAAGTACACGGGCAATTATAAACCAGTGTCTTAAGTGCTAACCTTATCACATTGGCTGTTAGGGGATCTTACAGATGTTATACTTCATGGAGAAAGTTGATACCTTAAGAGTAGGAGTTGAGAACATCCACTTTTAATTCAGAGAGAGCTGAGTTTGTAACCTAGTACTTAAAATAGCTGTGTTACGCTGGATAAGTTGCTTCACTTTTCTATGCTGTAAAGCAGATAAGAATAGTACCTACTTCCTAAAGTATAAAGGAATGTATTTAAAGTATCCCATGCTTAGTAATAAGTATGTTGCACCTATTGCTATTAGTGATATCACGGCTAGTAGTAATCAACCTAAGAGAATGCAAGAAAGAGCATTCCAGGCAAAACAAACAGCTTGTACAAAAGGACCTGAGGAGAAAGAAAGATTAGACTGTTAGAATAGTGATCATGCAGGATTGAGCAAGGACCATATTACAGAAGTCCTTATAAAGCATGTTAAAGGATTAGGTTTTTTCTTGAGGGCAATAGAAAGTTATTAAAGGGTTTTAAAAAGTCAAGTAATGACAATATCAGATGTCCCTTTAGAAAATAGCATTTTGATCCATCTAAGAACCCTATGAGGAAAGTAAAGAAGGTGGGTTACCACCATTTTGTCGATGAACAAACTAAAACCTGGAGTTACACAAAATTACCAACTGTAAATTGCAAAGCCAGAACTTAAACTCAGAACTTCCAATTACAAAATATGTGCTTTTTCCATTCATTACACATTTCTAAGTGAAAGTATATGGCTATTGATGCTTAGAAAGTGGTGTCTTATGGAGAGGTTCATTAAGTTCATGCCAAATTAAGCATGTCATTCAAACCTTTATTGAGAATCTACTATATACTATGTACCAGTCAAGTTCTGTTCTAGACTCTAATATACAAAAATGTGTAAGATATAGACTGTCATCAAGAATTACTGGGAATCATGAGGGAAACGCCTAAGATAAGTAACTCATCCCTAAAAACCATGTTTGACAAAGTCTTCTATTAAATCTGGTGAACAAGATGAGAGAAAGTAGACAGATACTAGAGCTAGGTGACTTCAGTACTCTGATTAGTCATTATCAACGTGCTGATAAAGCTAGCTTTGGAGCTCCTTAAACAATATCCATAGAGTATTGATAAATTGGTATATTTCAACATGATCTTTACAATCTTCCTTTGGACACTGTCCTTGCCTATTTTTATGGGGTGAAAAATGGTATCTACTGCCTAGATGAAGAAATAGATAGCATATTTAGTATGTTGCAAAAACAGTGGGGATAAATAATTCAATAAGTGACAGATTAGGATTTGTAAATCTCCATCAGCTGGAAAAATTGGCCACTGCTAACGAACAAAACCTGAATTAAATTGGGGAAAACAGAGCAAACAGTCACTTATTTTGTTATTAATCCTCGCCCGAGGATATTTTTCCATTGATTTTTAGAGAGTGGAAGAGAGGGGGAAAGACAGAAACATCAGTGTGAGAGAAACACTTTGATTAGTTGCCTCCTGCAGGAGCCCCTACCAGAGCCTGGGATGGGAAAGAGCTGCAACCAAGGCATGTGCCCTTGATCAGAACCCGGGACCCTTTAGTCCGAAGGCGGACGCTCTATCCATTGAGCCAAACCGGCTAGAGCCAAACAGTCACTTTAATATGTTGTTGATGATACAATCTCTTATCTCACCCCACCCCAGGCAAGTTAGCAGTGTTTTTTCAAAAGCCCTTCAAAAAAATAAATAAAATGTACATTGCCTTTGAAATATTATTATTCTATTTAAATAATTCCTAAAAAAAAAAAATAACTATAGGTGTAATGCTCCAATGTGCTCAATGCAAAAGAAAAAAAGTTGTGAACAATCTAAATTCTAAAACCAAGGGGAATGGTTAAATAATGGACTATCCACTTGTCATATTATGCAGTATTAAAAAAAGCATCAAGCCTGGCCAGAGTAGCTCAGTGGTTAAGTATCGACCTATGAACCAGGAGGTCACAGTTCGATTCCTGGTAAAGGCATATGCCCGGGTTGCAGGCTCGATCCCCAGTGTGGGCTGTGCAGGGGGCAGCTGATTAATGATTCTCTCTCATTGATGTTTCTATCTCTCTCCCCCTCTCTGTTCCTCTCTGAAATCAATAAAAATACATTTTTTTAAATGATAGCATTGAAAATGTACAACAATGCTTATGACACATTGTCAATATTTAACAACAAAAAATTATATATGCTGCATTGTTATAGTGATGTAAACAATTTAAAAAATAAAGATTAAAGTAACTGCCTCAAAACATTGTGTTTTTACTAAGATGGGAAAATAGAGTAGATTTTCCTATACTTCCCAAATTTGTATCATAAATATATTTCTATAATAGAAAATAAGCATTAAAATTTCTGTAACTTAATCTCAACCTTTTAATTCTGAGGAGTACATGGATGGATGTATATTAAATTGTTCTCTGTATTTTGGGGTTTTTTTCAAATAAATTAATTTTATGAATACAATTGGACACTCATTATTGGCATTTCTTCAAATTTTCATAGTCCAGTGTTTCTTAAGATATATTTCATGGAAGACAGTTCAACAGTATGTTAATTGTTACTACACAAAGAAAAACGTCTTATTGTTGAGAATGTTTGGGAAACATTGAAGTAAATAACTTTATTTACTTCAAGTTTTTTTCTACCCTTTAATACCCTTTTTTTCTACCCATGATGAGTTGTAATTCTCTAAAAGCAGGAGATAATATGCAGAATTTACAAAAAACATTTTGCCACAGGACACTGTTTTCTCTAGTCACCTTAAGGAGTTAGTGTTCCTGGATTTTTGAGAAACACCATCCTAGTCACATGCCTTCTCATTTTCCTGTTATAACCTACTTCAAAATTGTCCACATTTTAAAAAATATATTTTTATTGATTTCAGAAAGGAAGGGAGAGGGACAGAGAGATAGAAACATCAATGATGAGAGAGAGATTCATTGATTGGCTGCCCCCTGCACAGCGCACACTGGGGATCAAGCCTGCAAACAAGGCATGCACCCTGACCAGGAATCAAACCATGACCTCCTAGTTTATAGGTCAATGCTCAACCACTGAGCCACACCTACCAGGCTGTCCACATTTTTAAATTGATTTTAGAGGGAGAGAGGTAGGGAAACATTGATTTGTTTTTCCACTTATTTATGCATTCATTGGTTGAGTCTTGTATGTACCCTGACCAGGGATTGAACCCACAATCTTGGTGTATCCAAGGCGACACTCTAACCAACGGAGCTACCCTGCCAGGACTGTCTGCATTCTTTAATCCACCTCATTCCAACCCTTCTAACTTGTTTTCTAGTTTATACATCTACTTTAAAACAAAAAACAAAACACTGTCCTAGCTTATTAGAACACAAGCCCATTCTAACTAGAACTAACCTTTTCTCTCATGCTCTGAACCTCCCCTAACATTTCCTCAGGAATCTAGTCATTTTCCATCTTATCATTTCTGACTCTTCTTTAAGTATATGTGCTGCTGAAGGGAGCGCTCTGACTCGCCTTTTAGTACATGAATATGAAAAGTCTCATATTTAAATAAATTTTAAGGCAGTCATTCTATTGTGAACCTTCCCTAGCCGGTTTGACCTGCAGACTGAAGGGTCCCGGGTTTGATTCCGCTGAAGGTTACATACCTCAGTTGTAGGCTCGATCCCCGACCCTGGTCGGGGCATGTGTGGGAGGCCACTAATCCATGTGTTTCTCTCATATCGATGTTTCTCTCTGTCCCTCCCCTTCCCACTCTCTCTAAAAAATCAATGGAAAAAATATCCTCAAGTGAAGATTCACACACAAAAAAGAAAGAAAAATCCCGAGAACAAACACTGCTGGTAGGAGGGCTAACTGATATAGCCACTTTGGAGGGCAATTGGTAACATGTATAAAATTTTTAAATATTCATGCCTTATTACCCAACAATGCCACTCTTGGTATCTACTCTAGACGAACACTTGTGCACAAGGAGGCATGCATAACAATGTTCATTTGAGACATTGTTGATAATCAAATAACCTAAATGTTCATAGAGAGATGGAATTATATGTGCCATTATTCTCTAAGATTTATTGTTGAATAAAAAAGGCATGATGCTGCCTGGTCAGTGTGGCTGTGGCTCAGTGTTTGAACCACCCATGCATGAACCTGGAGGTCAATTCCCAGTCAGGGCCCATGCCCAGGTTAGGGGTGGTACAGGAGGCAGCTGATCGAGGATTATCTCTCATCATTGATATTTCTATCTCTCCCTCTACCTTCCTCTCTCTGAAATCAATAAAAACATTTTTAAAAAACGGTATGATGCAGATAAAAATTAGTCTCTTCTCACATTGTGTATCTCCTAAAAACATTTTGTAGGCAACTGCCTACCTCTGTAATAGAGTTGTATCTTTAGATAGGGTTCATTCTTGACTATTCTAAACTAAAAATAAATCTTCAGTCAACTCTAAGTCACTCTTATGCTAATGAAGGTTACATCCAAACCTGCAAATAATCCATCAATTATATTTTGTTATATACTTTATTGATTTTTTACAGAGAGGAAGGGAGAGGGATAAAGAGTCAGAAACATCGATGAGAGAGAAACATTGATCAGCTGCCTCCTGCACACTCCCTACTGGGGATGTGCCCGCAACTAAGGTACATGCCCTTGACCGGAATCGAACCTGGGACCCTTGAGTCCAAAAGCCGACGCTCTATCCACTGAGCCAAACCGGTCAGGGCTCCATCAATTATATTTATTTTGGGATATAGTGTGAGAATTATTTTTTGTCTGGGTGGCCTCCAGCAACATTCCCCTAGCAACAGATTGCTAAAAGCTAACGTTAGTATTCATTTGTATTAAGTACCAATAATTGGGAAGAAACCTTCACATTTTCTCAATGATTCATTATTGTGTTAGTGACAGTAACCTGAGTTTAAAAATTCTTCCCCAAGGTAGTCTAGAGTGGAAATGACGTGTGGATAAGGGAGGGTTGACTATTTTCAAATCCCAGAAATGAAGTTTAAAACTTTTTATATATATTTATTGTATATTCATAAAGTTCTATGTCATCTGATGCTCTAAGTTCTGCTCTAAAATTCTATACACAGTTATTTGCAGCTGCCTAGTGTTAATCTTGTTTTTTGGGGGGGAGTTGTTTTTGTTTTCTTTAATCCTCACCCAAAGATATTTTTCCATTGATTTTAGAGCGAGTGGAAGATAAAGGGAAAGACAGAGAGAAATATCAATGTGAGAAAAACACATCGATTGGTTGCCTCCTGCACACGCCCTGACCAGGGCCCAAGAGAGGGAGGAGCCTGTAACCGAGGTGCATGCCCTTGACCCGAATCCAACAAATCCAACGGAGGTCCCTTCTGTCTGCAGGCCGACCACTGAGCCAAACCAGCTAGGGCTGACAAATTTTGGCTGCACCAAAAACAAAAACCTTCCTGTTTGTGGTAATTATAAATAACTTATGTTGAAAGATTGTTTAGTGTATGGGTGACACTCTGCTAGACAAGATAGTCTTTTAGCACCGTAATACTTATATCCTTGTATATATTGTACAGATTGTTCATTCAGTCTTTGTGGTAGTAGAAGTAATGTGCTACCTTAAAGTTTCCAAAGGACTTAAAGAGTCTCATTCTTTTAAATTCCTTTGAGATTATATAATTTTAATATTACTAGGTGTATCGGTTAATAATGTGGATTTTGTAATCAAAGAAAACACAATAATTTCAAGAGAAACGTCAAAAGTGCTTTATTCAAAGTAATGTCCATCGCTAGCTACACATTTCCCCCATCTTTCAGGTTATTTGTGGATACTGTCCCAATAGAACTTTTCTTGTTTTGAGGCAAACCACTTAGAGACCCAATTTTCCACTTCTTCGTACATTTTGAAGTGCTGCTCAGAAAGTGCATGTGCCATCGATCAGAACAAATGGTCATCTGAAGGAGCAAGGTCTAGTGAATGCAGCAGATGGGTTAATACTTCCCAGGCAAGATCTTTTAACGTGTCTTTAACTGGTTTTGAAGTGTGTGATGGTGCGTCATCATGAAGCAAAATTACTTTGCCATGTTTTCTGGCACATTCTGGTCGTTTCACGATCTAAACATGGTTCAAATTGATTATTTGTTGTTGGTAGCAATCAGTATTAATGGTTTCACCTCGTTTTAGAAGCTCATAATACACCACACTTTCCTGATCCCACCAAACGCAGAGCATTGTCTTCTTTCCGAAGCAATTTGGCCTTGCAGTCAATGTTGATGGTTGACCTGGATCAACCCATGATTTTGTGCATTTGGGATTCTCAAAATAAATCCACTTTTCATCACCAGTCACAATTCAATGCAAAAAGACTTTCTTTCGTGCCATTGAAGCAACATTTTACTGATGACTTTTCAGTTTTCCATTTGTCTTTTGTTAAGTTGATGTGGCACCCATTTTCCTTCAAAATCTTTCCCATTGCTTGTAAACGATTGGAAATTGTTTGCTGAACAACATTTAATCTTTCTGCAAGTTGTTTTTGAGTTTGACATGCAGCTTCATCCAATAATGCTTGTAATTGTTGGTCTTCAAACTTTTTTGGTTGACCTGGATGTTCTTTGTCTTTCACATTGAAATCATCACTTTTTTTTTTTTTTTTATAAATCTTTATTGTTCAGATTATTACATTTGTTCCTCTTTTTTACCCCCATAACTCCCCTCCTTCCAGCTCCCACCCCACCCTCCACCCTCACTCCCCACCCACTGAGTTCATCCATAGGTACATGATTTTTGTCCAGTCACTTCCCGCATCTCCCACACCCCTTTTCCCCCAAGAATAGTCAGTCCATTCCCTTTCTATGTCCCTGATTCATTATAGTCACCAGTTCATTCTGTACATCAGGTTATTTATTCACTTGATTCTTAGATTCATTTGTTGATAGATGCATATTTGTTGTTCATAATTTGTATCTTTACCTTTTTCTTCTTCTTCCTCTTCTTAAAGGATACCTTTCAGCATTTCATATAATACTGGTTTGGCGGTGATGAACTCCTTTAGTTTTTCCTTATCTGTGAAGCTCTTTATCTGACCTTCAATTCTGAATGATAGCTTTGCTGGATAAAGTAATCTTGGTTGTAGGTTCTTGGTATTCAGCACTTTGAATATTTCTTGCCATTCCCTTCTGGCCTGCAAAGTTTCTGTTGAGAAATCAGCTGACAGTCGTATGGGTATTCCCTTGTAGGTAATTGAGCCTCTTTCTCTTGCTGCTTTTAAGATTTTCTCTTTGTCTTTTGCTCTTGGCATTTTAATGATGATGTGTCTTGGTGTGGTCCTCTTTGGATTCCTTTTGTTTGGGGTTCTCTGCGCTTCTTGGACCTGTAAGTCCATTTCTTTCTCCAGGTGGGGGAAGTTTTCTGCCATTATTTCTTGAAATAGGTTTTCAATATCTTGCTGTCTCTCATCTTCTGGCACTCCAATGACTCTGATATTAGACCGCTTAAAGCTGTCCCGGAGGCTCCTTACACTATCTTCACACTTTCGGATTCTTTTTTCATTTTGCTTTTCCAATTGGGTGTTTTTTGTCGAATCTTTGGTTTGATTCTTGTGCTCCTCTGGTCTGCTATTGGGTATAATATTCTTTATTTCAGTCCGTGTATGCTTACTTTCTAATTTCTTTATCGTAGCATTGAGGGTCTCATTAGTTTTCGTGAGGCTCTGCACAAATTTATGGCAAGCCCTCAAAATTGCGATTCTTAGCTCCATATCCTCCATTTCTGTCATGTTTTTTTGTCTCCGCATCTTTTATGCTTTCTTGGTGCACCCCCTTGTGGTCTCTGTGCGCAGTCTTGTTCTAGCCAAGCCTTAATTGTTGTAGTTAACACTAGAGGGATTTGACCACCAGGCCGACTGGCTGTGGAAATCAGCTGTGGGAAAACTTCAGTCCTCAGGGGAGGCGCTAGTCCAGCCCTTGCCTGAGGCGATCGGCAAATGGCTGTGCGCAGGGTTTGGGCGGGGCGGGCTCAACAGGGCGGGGGGAGGGAGCAGCTATGGCCGCTCTCAGTCCGTCCCCAGGGGCTCTGCCTCTCTGTCCCAGCAATCGCTGCAAACCTCGGAGGGGCCGTAGCCAGACAGTCCCGCTTCTCCCGTTTGAGTCTGGGTCCCTAGAGACTCGCCCGGATCTGTAGCCCAGAGTCTGAGACTCGCTCCTGATTGAAAACGACAATCGCGCCCTCAGCCGCCAGCCCGCTTTGCGCGCGCACCCTCACCACCGCACCGCCGTACCTTTAAATTTTCCACACTGCGCCTCCTCTGTGCGTTGGAATGCTGTTGTTTTTGCTTCTAGTTGAAGAGACTCTCCTCAGCCAGCCTTCCCGTGGTTCTGGTTAATGTCCGCTCCGACTTTTAGTTGTATTTTTGAAGTGGTTGTCCACGGCGGCAGTCTCCGGTGTTTACCTATGCCGCCATCTTCGATTCCTCTCTCGAGAACTGTAACTTTTTGTTGTGAGTTCTCACGTCTTACACCAAGGGGTGCCGCATACTCCTGAAATCATCACTTTTAAAGCATTTAAACCAGCAATCACAAGTATCTTGAGATGGAGCATGTTCACCATAGTATCCAGCAGTACTTTTCTTCAAAATAATGAATTAAAACTTCCCGCAAATGCTCTTTTTTGGCACAAAATTCGACATTTTTAAGTGTAAAAATATCTGTGATGTTACCACCTTCAGAAAATTTGACATATGAGGTTTTGAAGCTTATTGTCAATACAACAGAATAGCATACATATCAAATCATATATATACCAACATATGTGTAACTCCATCTATTGACAAAAATCCGCATTATTAACCAGTAAACCTAGTAATTGTACTTTGGAAATAACCCTGATAATCAAGTATATCATTGTTATTCTCCCATACAGTTACCACCAACCTTACAGGAGTACCTGTAACTTAGCAAAGCCCACTGCCACCATTTCTGTTGGTTAAGCATGCTACTCCAGAAAACCACTTTAATATTTCCACTATGTAATATGCTGTAATATTATATTTTATAATACAATTTTAAATCTGATAGTTCAATATAGTTCAGCATTAATAATTGATTTTACTATTTCAAAGATCATATATTTGTTTCAGTGCAGATTTTCTAGTTTATACTCTTTGATGAAAAGCTTTAAATCAGAAGACTTACTGAAAAAAATGTATTAAAGCAATACATACTAGTAAAATATGTATTAATACATAAGAATATGTATTAATAAGATATGCCATTAGTAAAATTAAAATGATGCTCCTGGAAGCAAGAAATGTCTTTTACAGTCTGTTGACGACTTCACATTACCTAGTATAGAGCAAGGGTCTGGGTAATACAGTTTTTTTAGGATTTTTGAAGTTTGCTTAAATGCAAGCAAAACTCAATCATGAAGGCGTCCTGGTGCCCTGTACATGTACTCAGCAGTTCCCTGCTAAAGACTGGCGTACTCAGCCTGCCACTGGAGACTGGGCTGCAGCTCCCACTGCACAGGCCACTGAATGGGTAGGAACAACCATTGACTGGTCTTAAGCTGTCCAACAGACCCTTAAATAGGAAATGGAATAAAGAATGGTGGAAAATAAACATTCTTATTTTAAAAAACAACTTTCAGGTTAGATTAAGGAAAAAAGGCTATATTGTATCAAGATTAAATCAGAGAAGCACAACTACTATGAGTGGTATCTGTGCAGCAGCACTGGTGTCTGCATCTGGTGCAGAGCTGGGTTGGCCTATTCAACAATGTAGAAGGAGTGCTGGATGTGAATAGGAATAGGACAAACTGGAGCCTAAAAGGACAACTGGAGCTGTTTAGGATGAACTGGAACCCCCATCTGTTTCTCACTGAGTTCAGTGGTTGTCATGGTGTTGCACATGCACTTGGCCCAGGCATCATAAAAGCTGAAAGAAACTGAAGCAACTTCAGGTCCTGGTGCTTCCCCACACCAATAAGGGCAGCTTGCAGATAAGTGGCCTTAATGCCTGGTGCCCTCCACCTTCCAGATTACATGCACATTCCTCTTGTGCTCAGGATTAATTAAGAACCATATGAGAAATAAATTATGCTAACTACAACTTCCAGTTTAGCTAATTTGACAGTCGTTGACTTGTCAACTTGGTGTCTCTGCATGCTTTTTCTTTAAATATTTTAACTTGAAAATAAAGATGATAGCAAAGTATGGTTCCAGCTAGGTTAATAGCTAATCTTCATAAACTTAAAACAAGAAACCCGGGGGCAGGGGGTGTGTGAGGGAGCAATGGGCGGATAAGGCCACATATGTAATACCTTAATCAATAAAGGAAAAAAACAGCTAAAACCGGTTTGGCTCAGTGGATAGAGTGTCGGCCGGCCTGCGGACTGAAAGGTCCCAGGTTCAATTCCGGTCAAGGGCATGTACCTGGGTTGCGGGCACATCCCCAGTAGGAGATGTGCAGGAGGCAGCTGATCGATGTTTCTCTCTCATCAATGTTTCTAACTCTCTATCTCTCTCCCTTCCTCTCTGTAAAAAATCAATAAAACATATATTTTTAAAAAAAAAAAAAAAAAGAAAGAAACCCTATGCCCAAGAAGGATGTAAAGTTTCTTTTTCCATGTTTGGGTGATATTCACTCCTGATGGAATTACTCTTCTATTGATATCCTGTAACTTACTATTAACACAAATTGTGTTAAATTGTAGGGGAATCAGAGAGGAGAGGAAAAGGTTGTTTAATATACACAAAGATATTCAAATCAAAAGAAGAAATTGCTATTCCAACTCTGTTTCTTCAACTTAATCACATAGTCATGGCTGTTTATATTACTACCTTCTTGCCCTGGCCAGTGTTGCTCAGTGGTTGCAGTGTTGTCAGGTACACCAAAAGGTGGCGAGTTCAATTACCAGTCAGGGTACAGATCCAGGTTGTGGGTTCAATCCCCAGTCAGGGCACCTGCAGGAGGTAATGGATCAATGTTTCTCTCTCTCTCTTTCTCTTTCTCTCCCTCCCTTTCTTTCTTTAAAATCAATTAAATGGCCTGGTTATGATTCAATTCCCAGTCAGGGCACATGCCCAGGTTGTGGGCTCGATTCCCAGTATTGAGGGTACAGGAGGCAGCCAATTGATTATCCTCTCCATCATTGATGTTTCTATCTATCTCTCCCTCTCTTCTTCTCTGAAATCAATAAAAAGAATTTCTAAAAAATCAATTAAAAAAATACACACACACACACACACACACACATACACACACACACATACACACACAACTACCTTCTTCCACTACCCATTCCTTCCATATTCCTCTGGCATCAGCAAGCACCCTTGGCTGTCTGTGATTCCTTATCTGTTGAGGTGACCCAAACCTTAATTCCTGAGGAGGGTGAATTTTTAGCAGTCCTGCCAGTATTAGGTAGTTGTAGTTTGCTCTTGACTTTAATCACTGGGCAGGGGAGTACTATGAAATGCCCCAGTGTATCTCCTGCATTCCAGACATACTTCCTACTTGTTTGTGTAGTAGCAATGCCATTTTCTCTTGATAGTTAGAATCAGTCCCCTGAGCTACTACAATAATTCCCTTCTTTGATTTACAAGCATGAAAAGCTAAATATGGCCAGATTCAGCCTCAACCCCTAATTCAAAATATCTGTTAACATGTGCCCTGACAGTGGAAACAGTAATTAATATCTTTAAACTTAATCAGATCAGAGAACTAAATCCAAATACTGTAATCCAAAACAATACAGCTGATCAATCCATAAGATTCCATTCCACTGCTGCTTGTCAAACCGCTCAAAAATTAGTGGCTGAAAACCGTAGCAGTCATTGATTTCTCCTCATAATTCACAATTTTGGTAGTATTTGTCAGGAATGACTCATCTCTGCCCCATGTTATCAGCTGGGACAGCTTGTCTGGGAGCTGGGGATTCATTTTCAAGATATCTCACCCACCTGGCTGGCAAGTTGAAGCTAGTTGTCATATGGGAAACCACCCAAGACTATGGGCCAAGTGTCTCCACGCTGCTCCAACTGATCTTCAATATAGGCTGCTTGGGCTTCCTCACAGACTGGTGGCTGGGTTCTCAGAGTATGTATCTGATGTGCATCAGGCAGAAACTTCATGGTCTTTTCTAACTGAGCCTAGGGAGTCACACAGCATCACTTCCACTGCAGCCTAATCATGAAAGCAGGTGGGGAAAGCTGGTGAGAAAGTCATTTCTATGAGCATGCGGGATGGGAGATATTGTTGAAGCCATCTTTGGGAAATATAATATGCTAATTTAAAAATCAGGACTCAAAAATTTGCAAGTAAAAGGATGGTAAAATATGTATAAGGATATGGCAAGAAGCACTTCCAAAGATAAAGCAGGACATTTCATATTGAGAGTTAAAGTCACCAAGAAGATTTAATAGTTCCAATCAATCTGCAGGCAGAGGCAGGTCTATGGAGGCTTCAGTCTTTGCCTCATCTAATTAGTCAGAAACAGCATTTGGATCGGTGCCGAAGACACCACTCTAGACTGCACAGGGAGGCAAACACCAGAGAGACATCACCTGCAAACCCCCGCCCCCCCCCCCCCCCCCCCACACACACACACCACCACCACCACCACCACCACCAAAGACACCATCCCGGACCACTCTGTGAAGCAAAAGCCAGAGGGACCCCAAGTATCTGCAGCTGGCACCTGAGGGACTAGATCTGTGGGGGAAGGGAGTACAGCTCAGACCAAGGATAATCAAGGTGTGAGACTCAAAGCAGACCCAGCCTCTGGGCTAAGGAGTCCCCAACCATTGGACAACTAGGGACTTCAACCTCTCAGACCTTAATCAAGTTGCCCAGGGCCAGAAAGGGACAGTGACTCATATGCACGTGCACTAGAGAAGCTCCCAGGAAACCCAGGATAGACACGCCAAGGAATCACATTCAACATCAGAGCAAAATCCAGTGAGCCCCACTTGACCCCAAAGCACTTGTATAACAGCTGGCATTATAGCACTGGAGTTGAACCTCACTGGCACATGTTGGAGGGGAGATCCCTCCCACAAACAGGACATCAAAAATCAAGTTACAATTACAATAGGAGAGCCCAAATAACTCACACAAGAGACATCCCTAGAATAGCCAGCTCAGGTGAACAAAGAGACTGCACCACTGGACCTCTCAAGACACTTTCTACATAAAGCCATCCCACAAATACTGGGAGGCATAACAGTTTTATCTAATACATTGAAACAAATACAAAGATATAGCTAGAATGGGGAGACAAAGAAACCCCAAATGAGAGAAAAGAATGAATCTCCAGGAAAAATAAACAAAAACAAAAAAAACACTAAATGAAATAGAGGCAAGCAACCTATCAGACATTGAGTTCAAAGTAACGGTTATAAAGATACTTAAGGATTTTAGTGAAAATTACAAGAGCATGAAAAGGGAAACAGAGGCCATGAACAAGAACAAATGAAGAATGATATATCTGACATCAAGAACACACTGGAGCCGAAACCAGTTTGGCTCAGTGGATAGAGAGTCAGCCTGTGGACTGAAGGGTCCCAGGTTCAATTCTGGTCAAGGGCATGTACCTGGGTTGCAGGCACATCCCCAGTAGGAGATGTGCAGGAGGCAGCTGATCGATGTTTCTCTTTCATCGATGTTTCTAACTCTCTATCTCTCTCCCTTCTTCTCTGTAAGAAATCAATAAAATATATTAAAAAAAAAAAAAAGAACACACTGGAGATATTAAAGGTAGTTTGGATGAAACAGAGGATCAAATCAGCAATTTGGAAGACAAGATAAAAAGAAATACCTAATTACAGCATGAAATAGAAAAAGCAGAAAAATGGCTTAAGGGAGCTCTGGGACAACATGAATTATAACAACATCCTCATTATAGGGATACCAGAAGGGGAAGAGGGTGAGCAAGGAACAGAGAACCTGTTTAAAGAAATAATGACAGAAAATTTCCCCAGCTTGGTGAAGGAAAATGTCACACAAGTTCAGGAGGCACAGGGAATCCCAATCAGGATGAACCCCAAAAGACCCACACCTGGACACATCACAATTAAATGGCAAATGTTAAAGACAAAGAAAAAATTCTTAAAGGCAGCAAGAGAGAGACAGTAGATTACCTACAAAGGAACTCCCATTAGAATGTCAGCTGACATCTCAATAGAAACACTTCAGGCCAGAAGGGTGTGGCATGGAGTACTCAAAGTTATGAAATGAAAGGGTCTAAATCCAAGACTATTGTATCCAGCAATGCTATCATTTAAAATCTAAAGTAAATAAAAAGCTTTCCAGACAAAAAAAGGTTAAAGGAGTACATTACCACCAAACTGGCAATTCAAGAAATGTTAAATGGACTTCTTTAAGAAGAAGAAAAGAAGAGAGAGAGAGAGAGAGAGAGAGAGAGAGAGGATCATAGGCATAAAGGAAATAAAAATGGCAATAAATAAATACTTATGAATAATAACCTTAAATGTAAATGAATTAAATACTTCAGTCAAAAGACATAGGGTGGCTGGATGGATAAGAAAACATGACCTATATATATGCTGTCTACAAGAGACCCACTTCAGAACAAAAGATACACACAGACTGAGAGTGAAGGGATGGAAAAATATATTCCATGCAAATGGAAAGGGAAAAAAAGCTGGGTAATAATACTCATATCAGACAAAATAGACTTCAAAACAAAGGTCATAACAAGAGACAAAGGCCATTTCATAATACTAAAGGGAATGACTCAACAAGAAAATGTAACCCTTGTAAACATATATGCACCCTATATAGGAGCACCCAAGTACTTAAAAAAAACTCTTTATAGACTTTAAGGGAGAGATTGATAGCAATACAGTCATAGTGGGGTATTTTAACACCTCACTAACATCACTGGATAAATCTTTCAGACAAAAAATAAACAAGGAAACAGAGGCCATAAATGAGATGCTAGATCAGAAGGATCTAACCGATATTTACAGAAAATTTCACTCCAAACCAACAGAATATACATTCTTTTCAAGTGCACATGGAACATTCTCAAAGATAAACCACATGTTATGGCACAAAACAAGTCTATATAAATTCTGGAAGGTTGATATAATACCAAGCATCATCTCAGATCACAATGGCATGAAGTTAGAAATCAACTACAATAAAAAAACTAAAAAACACTCAAATACATGGAGGCTAAATATCATGTTATTAAACAATGAATGAATTATCAATGAGATCAAGCAAGAAATTAAAAACTTCCTGGAAACATGAAAATGAACATGCAACCACCCAAAACCTATGGGACATGCCTAAAGCTGCCCAAAGTGGGAAGTTCATAGCACTACAGGCCTACCTCAAGAAACAAGAAATAAGGACTAATAAACTATCTAACCCTACAACTAAATGAATTAGAAAGAGAACAGCAAGAAAAGTCCAGAGGTAGTAGAAGGAAGGAATTAATAAAGATCAGAGTGGAAATAAATGACATAGAGACTAAAAAACAGTACAAAAGATCAATAAATCCACAAACTAGTTCTATGAAAAGATAAAAAGGGTTGATTAACCCCAAGCCAAACTCATCAAGAAAAAAAGAGGGAGGACCCAAATAAATAAAATCAGAAATGAAAGAGGTGGTATAACAATGGACACCACAGAAAAACAAAGGATTGTAAGCAAATGCTATGATCAACTATATGCCAACAAACTGGAAACCTGGGGAAAATGGGCAAATTCCTAGAAACATAGTCTTCTAAAATACCATCAGGAAGAATCAGAAAACCCGAGTAGGCCAATAACAACTGATGAAATTGAGGCAGTAATTTAAAAACTTCCAGTAAACAAAAGTCCTGGACCAGGTGTATTTACATCAGAGCAATGTATAGGTGAATTTTACCAAACATTCAAAGAAGAACTAACACCTATCCTCCTCAAACTATTCAAAAAAATCAAGAGGAAGGAACAATTCCAACCTCTTTTTACAAAGCAAGCATTATCCTAATTCCAAAACCAGGTAAGGACACTACAAAGAAATAAAATTACAGGCCAGTATCCCTGATGAACACGGATGCTAACATCCTCATCAAAATATTAGCAAATCAGATCCAGCATTATGTTAAAAAAAATCATACACCATGATCAAGTGGGATTTATTCTGGGGATGCAAGGCTGGCACAGTAATCACAAATCAATAAATGTGATACATCACATAAATAAATTGAAAGATAAAAACCACATGATCATATCAATAGATGCAGAAAAAACATTCAACAAAATCAAGCACCCTTTTTTGATAAAAAACTCTCAGTAAAGTGGGAATAGAGGGATCATAGCTCAACATAATAAAGGCCATATGTGACAAACCTACAGCCAACATAGTACTCAATGGGCAAAAATTAAAAGCATTTCCATTAAGAACAAGGATGTCTGCTTTCACCACTCTTGTTCAACATAGTACTGGAAGTTCTAGCCACAGCAAGCAATCAGACAAGAAGAAGAGAGAAAAGGCATCCAAACCAGAAAGGACAAAGTAAAACTCTCATTATTCTCAGATGACATGATATTGTACATAGAAAACCCTAAAGATTCCACCAGAAAACTACTAGACTTTATAAATGAATTTAGCCAGCTAGCAGGAAATAAAATCAACACCCAGAAATCAATGGCATTTTCATACACCAATAATGAACTCTCAAAAAAAGAAACTAAAAAAGCAATCCCATTTACCATTGAAACAAAAAAAAATATAAGATACCTAGGAATAAACTTAACCAAGGAGGTAAAAGAACTGTACTTGGAAAACTATAGAACATTGAAAAAAGAAATAAAGGAAGATACAAACAAATGGAAGCATATACCAGGTTCATGGATTGGTAGAATTAACATCATTAAAATGTCTAAACTACCCAAAGCAATCTATAGATTCAATGCAATCCCTATTAAAATACCAATGGCATACTTCATAGAACTAGAACAAACACTCCAAAAATTTATATGGAATCAAAAAATACCCTAAATAGCTGCAGAATCTTGAGAAAGAAGAACAAAGTAGGAGGGATCACAATACCAGATATAAAACTATACTACAAAGCCATTATAACCAAAACAGCCTGGTACTGGCACAAGAACAGCATATATAGATCAATGAATCAGAACAGAGACCCCAGAAAGTGACCTACAACATTAGAGTCAGTTAATATTTGACAAAGGAGGCAAGAACATACAATGGAGTAAAGACAGTCTCTTCAACAAATGGTGCTGTTAAAACTGGACAGACACATGCAAAAAAATGAAACTAGACCACCAACTTACACTATACACAAGAATAAACTCAAGATGGATAAAATACTTAAATGAAACCATAAAAATCTTATGTAGGCAGTAAAATATCATACATCTCATGTAGCAATATGTTTACAAATACATATCCTAGGGCAAAGGAAACTAATGAGAAAATAAACAAATGGGACTGCATCAAAATAAAAAGCTTCTACTCACAAAACAAAATAATAATAATAAAAAAAACACAAACCATCAGAATGAAAAGGGAATCCACTGTATGGGAAAACATATTTGGCAATGACACATCTGATAAGGGGTTTATATCCAAAATATATAAAGTACTCATACAACTCAACAAAAGGAAGACAACCAATCCAATTGAAAAATCGTCAGAAGACTTGAGTAGATATTTCTCTTCAAAGAGGACATACAAATGGCCAAGAGACTTATGAAAAAAAATGCTCAAAATCACTAATCATCAGAGAAATGGAAATTAAAACCACAATAAGATATCACCTCATACCTGTCAGAATGACTAGCATCAAAAAATCAACAAACAACAAGTGCTGGTGAGGATGTGGAGGAAAGATCACTGCTGGTGGGAATGCAGATTTGGTGCAGCTGCTATGGAAAACAGTATGGAGTTTTCTAAAAGAATTAAAAATGGAACTTCCATTTGAGCTAGCAGTCCCACTTCTGGGAATATATCCTAAAAACTCCAAAACACCAATCAGAAATATATGCACCCCTATGTTCATAGCAGCAGTATTTACAACTAGTGCCCTGGTGCACAGGTTTGTGCACATTAAAAGGAAATTAGAAGGTGGCCAGCGGGGCAGGACTGAGTGAGACGGGCTGGACATGCCCTGGAGCCAAACTCCCAGGGTCCCTTCCTGGCTGGCCACACCTGGGGTGGCACCACAGCTCAAAGGGCATCTGTGGAGTGAGCAGGTTTCTTCCGGCAGGTGCGGTCTCTTGGCCAGGCCTGCGGGGATCCGGCCAAAACTGGCTCTCTGACATCCCCCAAGGGGTCCTAGATTGCGAGAGGGTGGTTCTCAGGTAACATACCCCAGAATCGGGCTCCCTTCTCTCTGGTTCCAGGGTGCATCACCTGAGAACGCCACTGCCAAGTCACCACAGCTTGGCAGCTCCTGTGTTGAGCGTCTGCCCCGTGGTGGTCAATGTGCATTATAGCTACTGGTCAGATGATTGCTTT
This sequence comes from Myotis yumanensis, assembly GCF_028538775.1. Classification (NCBI taxonomy): domain Eukaryota; kingdom Metazoa; phylum Chordata; class Mammalia; order Chiroptera; family Vespertilionidae; genus Myotis; species Myotis yumanensis. The sequence continues at coordinate 115,382,251 of NW_027223754.1, forward strand.
GCCTTTTATATATATAGATAGCTAAGATTTGAAAATAGCCTAAGTGCCCATCAGTAGATGAATGGATAAAAAAGCTGTGGGACATATAGAAACATGAACAGACTATTAAACCTCAGAGGGAAGGCAGGGGAGGATGGGTGGGAAGAGATCAACCAATAAACTTGTATGCATATATGCATAACCTGTGGACTCAGACAATGGGGTAGTGAGAGCCTGAGGGCAGGAGCAGACGGGAGTGGGCTGGAAGAGGTTAAAGCAGGGGAAAAGGAGGACCTATGTAATACTTTCAGCAATAAAGATTTTTTTTTTAAAAGCTGTGGGACATTTACACTATGGAATATTATGCAGATGTGAAAAATGAGAGATCTCTTACCCTTTTGGACAGTGCTGGGGCTGACCAGCAGATCCTGAGCAACGGATGAACAGATTGCTCTGAGACACGTTTCTGTGAAAGAGAGGCTAAGAGATTGTTTTACTTTAGAACTAAAAATCAGTTCTGTTCGCCTGCCTTCATAGGCTTTCATTGTCACAACAGCTTGAACTAAAATTAACCTCTAGATTCAATCAGCAGGGTAAGTATCCTTGAGGTATATGCTTCTACAAGGTTGGGTCTTTAAAGACTAAACATTCTAGCAAATCACCCAGGGGATCGGACTTGTTTGAAAAGTCAAGGTAGGGGCTGCCACCTTTGGCAAGTTCCCCTCAGAGGCCCCCAACCTTTAGGAGAATCCTCCTTACAGACATCCCAACCAAGTCCCATGCTTCCCCACAGGTCAGCATGGGTGGACCCAGAAAATATTATGTTAAGTGAAATAAGCCAATATGAGAAAAACAAATATTACATTATCTCACTTATTTGCGAAATCTAATGAACAAAATGAATTGACCAACAAAATAAGACCTGAAGCATGGAGGCATGTAACAGACTGACATATTTCGATGTCGGGTTGGGGGTATGAGAAGAGATAAACCAAAGAACTTATGTACTTATATGCATAGCCCATGGACATGGGAAATAGGGTAGTGAAGACCTGGCGGGGGGGGGGGGGGGGGGGGATGGAGGGGGAGGGGTTAGGGGCTGGGAGGAGAGAGTAAAGGGGGGTATGGAAGATATATGTAATACTATCAATAATAAATATATTTTAAAAATATTATTTAAAATTATTTTATACTCATCATAAAAGCTCTTTTATACTTATTTAAACACGTTTTTCTTTAAATTATATATACTCTTGGCCTACATAAAAAGGAAAATAAAAGCAAACTTAGCACCCATTTATGATAAAAACTCTGAGCAATGTGGAAGAGGAATCATACCTCAACCTAATAAAGGTCATATGTGACAAATCCACAGCCAACATCATACTCAATAGGCAAAACTAAAAGCATTTCCCCTAAGATCATGAACAAAACAGGGATGTTTGCTTTCACCACTCTTAGTCAACACTAGAGGCCTGGTGCATGAAATTTGTGCACTCAGGGGAGTCCTTCAGCCAGGCCTGTGCCCTCTCACAGTCTGGGAGCCCTTGGGGGATGTCCGACTGCCACGGAGGCTGGAGAGGCTCCCACCACAGCTGCTGCGCTTGCCAGCTGTGAGCCTGGCTTCTGGCTGAGTGGCCTCTCCCTGTGGGAGCGCACTGACCACCAGGGGGCAGCTCCTGCATTGAGCATCTGCCCACTGGTGGTCAGTGTGCATCATAGTGGCCGGTTGTTCTGCCATTTGGTCGATTTGCATAGTACCCTTTTATTATATAGGATAGTACTGGAAGTCCTAGCCACAGCAATGGAACAAGAAAAAATATCATAAAAGGTATCCAAATTAGAAAGGAAGAAGTAAAACTGACATTATTTGCTGATGACATGATACTGTGTATAGAAAACCCTAAAGATTCCACCAAAAATTTACTGGAACTGATAAGTGAATTTAGTAAAGTAGCAGGATACATATTAATATTCAGAAATCGGTGGCATTTTTATACACCAATAAGAAACTATCAGAAAAAGAAACTAAGAAAACAATCCCTCGGGTGGAAAGCAATAATACAATATACAGATGATGTATTATAGCATTGTACACATGAAACCTGTATAATTTTATTAACCAATGTCACTCCAATAAGTTCAATTTTTAAAAAATTTTAATGTGTTGAACAAAAAGAACACAATCCTATTTACAATTGCATTAAAAAATAAGGTACCTAGCCTGGCTGGTGTGGCTCAGTGGTTGAGTGTCAACCTATGAACCAGGAGGTCACAATTCAATTCCAAGTCAGTGTACATGCCCGGATTGCAGGCTCAAATCCCAGTGTGGGGCATTCAGGAGGCAGCTGATCAATGATTCTCTCTCATCATTGATGTTTCTATCTCTCTCTCCTTCTCCCTTCCTCCCTATCTCTCTGAAATCAATAGATATATAAATAAGGTACCTAGCCCCAGCTGGGTGGCTCAGTTGGTTGGGGTGTATTCCCTTACACCAAAAAGGTTGCACATTCCATTCCTGGTCTGCCAGAAGCTGGTCCATCCTTGTTGCTTGACACAGTCTCTGCAGGGAAGAAACATCTGCACAGCATATGTTTCAGGGGACCTGGCGTATATGGCATACTGTTCTTAATATGTTTGCTCCCCTTCTTAGCACTATGTTTCTAACCAGGGTCATCTCTCCGAGAAAGATTGTTTCCCCAGGTGGGGATTTTTCCCTGGAGTTAGGGATTAACAGGACTAAGGAAGGGAATAAATCAGTAAAACCCCTTAACTAAGTGCCAGGCGGGTAGTTAATCACCTTAACTACAAACAATCACACTTAAGCTACATAATCTTTACTTAGGATAATCTCCTTCAGTTACTTCCTTGTAGTTTAACAGAACGTAGAGTAGTGACCTTGGAATGGAGAAAACTAGCCCTAACCTTTGGAATAGAATGGATAGGATTAAACTCAACAGAACTAGATGGAGATGGGATTTTTGGCAAAGGTCAGATAAACTATGGACATGAAACAAGGAACTGTAGAAGGTTAAGGGAGGACCCAAAACATACCATGATGTGATTATAGAGGCATGCTTATAGGATCAAATGGTATAAATACAGATGTAACAGGAGAATAAAGAGAGAACCTAGCTATGCTGATCAACTGAACACTGTTTCCGTGTCATTCCTTCTTTGCCGACTCTGTCCACACCTTTGGGAACCCCTGGACCTGCTGGGGCAGGACCCCAACACTGGTCAGGACACATACCTAGTTTGTGGGTTCAGTTCCCAGTCAGGGCATGTGTGAGAGGCAACCAATTGATGTTTCCTTCTCACATCTATGTTTCTCTCACTTTTTTCCTTACTCTCTCTCTCTCTAAAAATCAATTAAAAAAACAAAAAACATATCCTTAGGTGAGGATTAAAAAGAAAAAAAAAAAAACCCAGCCAGTGTGGCTCAGTGCTTGAGCATCATCCCATGAACCAGGAGGTCACGGTTTGATTCCTGGTCAGGGCACGAACTGGGTTGTGGGCTTGATCCCAGTAGAGGGCATGCAGGAGGCAGCCAATCAATGTTTCTATATCTCTCTCCCTCTCCCTTCCTCTCTCTAAAATCAGTAAAAGCATCATTTAAAAAAAAATAAAGTATTAGGAATAAATTTAACCAAGGAAGTAAAATACCTATACTCATAAAATGTGTAAGATATTGAAGAAAGGAATTAAAGAAGTTACAAATGAGTGGAAGCATGTTCATGATAGGAAGAATTAATATCATTAAAATGTCCATACTACACAAAGCAATCTATAGATTCAAGACAATTCCTATCAAATTATCAATGGCATATTTCACAGAACTAGAGCAAATAATTTAAAAATTTATGTGGAACCATAACAGACCCCAAGTAGCCTCAGTAATCTTGAGAAACAACAACAAAGTTGATGGTATCATGCTACTTGATATCAAACTATACTACAACACTATAGTAATCAAAACATCATGGTACTGCCCTGCCAGTGTGGCTCAGTAGTGAGCATCAACCTATCAACCAGGAGTTCACAGTTCAATTCCTCATCAGGGCACATGCCTGGGTTTCAGGCTCCATCCCCAGTAGAGGGTGGGCAGGAGGCAACTGTTCAATGATTCTCTCTCATCATTGATGTTTCTATCTCTCCCTCTGCCTTCCTCTCTGAAATCAATAAAGAAAAAAAAACCCAACATGGTGCTGGTATAAAAAACAGTCATATAGGTCAATGGAATAGAATAGAGAGCCCAGCAATAAACTCACACTTATATGGTTAATATTTGACCAAGGAGACAAGAACATACAATGGAGTAAAGATAGTATTCAATAAGCGGTGTTAGAAAAATTGGACAGATACATGCAAAATAAAATGAAACTAGACCCACTAACTTATGCTATAGATAAGAATAAATCAAAATTGATTAAAGACTTGAATGTAGAGCCCTAGCTGGTTTGGCTCAGTGGATAGAGCATCGGACTGTGGAGTGGACCAAAGCAGCAGTTGCCAACCTTTCGGACCACCAGTGGTCTGTGGACCATCGGTTGGCGACCACTGGGCCAAAGGGTCCCAGGTTCAATTCCAGTCAAGGGCATGTACTTCAGTTGCAGGCTCCTCCCCAGCCTGAGCCCTGGTCAGAGCACATGCAGGAGGCAACCAATCGATGTGTTTCTCTCACATCGATATTTCTTTCTGTCTTTCCCTCTCTCTTCCACTGTCTAAAATCAATGGAGCCCTAGCTGGTTTGGCTCAGCAGACAGAGCTTTGGCCTGCGGACTGAAGGGTCCTAGGTTGGATTCTGGTCAAGGGCATATGCCCGGGTTGTAGGCTCGATCCCCAGTGTGAGGCATGCAGGAGGCAGCCAATCAATGATTCTCTCTCATCATGGATGTTTCTGTCTCTCTCTCTCCCCCTCTCTTTCTCTCTGGAATCAATAAAAATATATTTTAAAAATAAAATAAATGGAAAAATATCCTTGGGTGAAAATTAAAAAAAAAAAAAAAAGACTTGAATATAGAGACAGAGAACCAAGATGGCAGCGTAGGTAAATGCCTATACTCACTGCTTCCCACAACCACATCAAAATTACAACTAAAATACAGAACAACCATCATTCAGAACTGCCTGAAAGCTGGCTGAATGGAAGTCCTACAACTAGAGAAGTAAAGGAGAAAGCTCATTGAGACTGGTAGGAGGGGTTGTGTGGAACAGGCCAGTCTGACACCCATGCATGCCATTTTTTTTTTCAGAAGGAGATTGTCTCTTCAGAGGACACCTGTGAGGAGCGAGGGGTCACAGTCCCACACCAGACCCCCAGCTCAGGATTCCAGAGCTGGGAAGAGAAGTCCCCATAACTTAGGGCTGTAAAAACCAGCCAGGATTGTGGCTGAGTGACATGGAGGCTGCTGGAGACCTAGGTGTTCCATTAAAATGGCCAGCACAGGAAATTACTCGAACTCCCAGCAGGGGCCAGCTTTGGGGGACCCAGACACATACAGGAAAAAACTGGAATATCTGGCATGGGCAGGAACTTTGGGGCAGCTTTCTCCCAAGCTGGGGTGCTTGCAGGGGTCATTGTTCCTATGCTGGGACCTCCTCTGTTGCAGGGCTGACTGGAAACCATATATGAGTCTCCATCAGCCTGGAGCACACTGCAGCCTGGAGCACACTGCTCTGCCCTGGGGATTCCTTGAGACCCCACCCACCCAAGATGTTTGCAGCAGCTTTTTCATATGAATGGCCTGTCCTGGCTCAGACATTAGACTTTGCTAAAACCTCTAAAACAAGCTTCAGCTGGTGACAGCATGCCCTAAACCAGTGGTCGGCAAACTATTTAGTCAACAGAGCCAAATATCAACAGTACAACGATTGAAATTTCTTTTGAGAGCCAAATTTTTTAAACTTAAACTATATAGGTAGGTACATTGTTATTAACTTAATTAGGGTACTCCTAAGGCTTAGGAAGAGCCACACTCAAGGGGCCAAAAAGCCACATGTGGCTCGCGAGCCACAGTTTGCCAATCACGGCCCTAAACCTATCAATAAAACGCCCAAGACCTGGCATTAGAACCAGCTTGCCTAGGCACCTCCAAGCCCAATACAAATAGCAAATAGCAACCTTCAAGCCCAATAAACATAGCAAATAGCAGCCATCTGCAAATTCCTCTGTAGCTCCTGATGGGTGGCCCCAGGCAGTGGCCTACTTTGAACCTCCCACGAGGCACTAGTACCAGTGCACCCAGAGGACAGCTTCAGACGATCTCAGATTACAACTCTCCACATCCATAAGAGACACACTTAAGGGGCAGACACAATGATCACCAAAGCCCCACTGAAGAAAGTCTTGCTCCATAGGGTTATTTCCTGTACAGAAGTTCTCCCACTGTAGTCACAGCTGGTCCTCACAGCCAATTAGCCTGGAGGTCAATTTCTTCCAGTGATGCCAACAGCAATCAAGGCTCAACTACAAGACTCTGCACACAGCCCACACAGTGTGCCTAGAGTGCCCAGCTTAGGGAGCTGGGGAGGCTGAGCCACTGGGCCCTACAGGACATCTACTACTCAAGGCCACTCTACCAATTCCAGAAGACATAGCAGCTCTACCTAATACATAGAAATAAACACAGAGAAGCAGCCAAAATGTGGAGACAAAGAAACATGTCACAAATGAAAGAAATTGAAGTAAGCAAACTACTGGATACAGAGTTCAAAACCATGGTTATAAGGTTACTCAAGGATCTTCATGAGACTTTAAAGCAGTGGTTCTCAACCTGTGGGTTGCGACCCCTTTGGCGGTCGAACGACCCTTTCACAGGGGTTGCCTAAGACCATCCTGCATATCAGATATTTACATTACGATTCATAACAGTAGCAACATTACAGTTATAAAGTAGCAACAAAAATAATTTTATGGTTGGGTCACAACATGAGGAACTGTATTTAAAGGGCCAGAAGGTTGAGAACCACTGCTTTAAAGGATCTTAGTGAGAATGTCAAAGACATGAAAAAGGACCAGTCAGAGATTAAGCACACACTAACTGAAATAATAATTTATAAGGATTCAATAGTAGAGTAGAGGATTCCAAGAATCAAATCAGTGATTTGAAATATGAGGAAGCAAAAAACACCCCATCAGAAGAACAAAAAGAAGAAAGATTCCAAAAATATGACAATAGTGTAGGGAGCCTCTGGGACAACTTCAAGTGTACCAACATTTGCATTATGGGGTGCCAGAGGAGAAGAGAGAGAGCAAGATATTGAAAACCTATTTGAAGAAATAATGACAGAAAACATCCCCTGCCTGGTGAAAGAAATAAACTTACACATCCAGGAAGCACAGAGTCTCAAACAAGAAGAACCCAAAGAGGCCCACACCAAGATACATCCTAAGTAAAATGCCAAAGGTTAAAGACAAAGACAGAATCTTAAAAGAGAAAAGCAGTTAGTTACCTACAAAGGAGCGTCCATATGACTGTCGTCTGATTTCTCAACAGAAACTTTTCAGGCCAGAGGGGAGTGGTAAGAAATAGTCAGTGACAAATAGTGAGGACCTACAACCAAGATTACTCTACCCAGCAAAGCTCTCATTTGGAATTGAAGGTCAGATAAAGAGCTTCACAAACAAGAAAAAGCTAAAGGAGTTCATCACCACCAAACCAGTAACACATGAAATGTTGAAAGGTATTCTTTAATAAGAGAAAGAAGAAGGGGAAGGAGAAGGAGAAAGAGAAGGAGAAGGAGAAGGAGAAGAAGAGATAAAAATATGAACAATAAATACATATCTATCAAGAAGTGAATCTAAAAATCAAAATAAATGAACAAGAAATCTAATGAACAAAATGAACTGGTGAATAAAATAGAATCAGAAGCATGGAAGCATAGAACAGACTGATGAATCTCAGAGGGAAGGGAAGGGGGACTGAAAGAGATTAACCAAAGATCTTACCTATGGACATAGACAGTAGGGTGGTGAAGGTCTGACCCGGTTGGAGGGGGAGAGTGGGGAAGGAGAAGGGGGGCACCTGTAATACTCTCAACAATAAAGATTAAAAATAAAAGACTTGAATGTCAGACTTGAAACCATAAAACTCCTAGAAGAAAATATAAGCAGTAAAATTTCATACATTTCTTGTAGTAATATTTTTTTCTGACATATAACCTTGGGTAAGGGAAACAAAAGAAAAAATAAACAAATGGGACTACATAAAGTTAAAATTTTGTGCACAGCAAAGGAAACCATCAACAAAATGAAAAGTCAACCTCGTGAATGGAGAATATATTTGTCAATGAAATATCTGATAAGGGGTTAATACCCAAAATTTATAAAGACCTCAGACAATTTAATACCAGAAAAACAACCCAATTAAAAAGTGGGCAGAAGACCTAAATAAACATTTCTCCAAGGAAGACATATAGATGGCCAATAGACATATGAAAAGTTGTTCAACATCAGTAAACATCAGAGAAATGCACATTAAGACCACAATAAGATACCACCTTAAATCTGTCAGAATAGCTATCACCAATAAATCAACAAACAAGTGTTGGTGAAGATGTGGAGAAAAGGGAATCCTTTTTGTGGGATGCAGATTGGTGCAACTTCTGTAGAGAACAGTGCAGATGTTTCTCAAAAAATTAAAAATGGAATTGAATCAGCAATACCATTTCTGGGAATATATCCTAAGAAACCTGAAACAGTAATTTGAAAGAATATATGCACCCCTGTGTTCATTGCAGCATTATTTACAACAGCCAAGATATGGAAGCAGCTCAAGTATCCATCAATAGATGAGTAGATTAAAAAGCTGTTGTACATTTACATAATGGAATACTACTCCGCCATAAAAAAAAAAAAAGAAATTTTTTACTTTTTTTGTGACAGCATGAATGGACCTGGAGAGTATTAGGTTAAGTGAAATAAGCCAGTCAGAGAAAGATAAATAACATATGATTTCATTTATATGTGGAATCTAATGAACAAAATAAACTGATGAACAAAATAGAACCAGAGGCATGGATACAGGGAACAGACTGACAGCTGTCAGAGGGGAGGGGGATTAAGGGGCTGAGAAAAAAAGGTGAAGGGATTAAGCAAAAAAAAGAGTCACAGATACAGACAACAGTTGGTGATTACCAGAGGGAAGGGGGGAAAGATGGGAGGAGGTAGAAGATAAAGAGGGTATAAATGGTAATGGAAGGAGACTTGACTTTACTGGTGAACACACAATACAATATACAAATGATGTATTATAGAATTGTATACTTGAAACCTATATAATTTAATTAACTGATGTCACCCCAATAAATTCAATAAAAATTTAAAAATAAATAAATGAAAATAAAAACAAACAAACAAAAAGGAATTGCCTTATGATCCAGTGATTCCACTTCTGGTGATATATCTGAAGAAACCTAAAACACTAAATTGAAAGATTATATTCACCCCTATGTTCATTGCAGCACTATTTACAATAGCCAAGATATGGAAGCTAGACAAGATATGGAAACAACACAAGTGCCCATCAGTAGATGAGTGGTTAAAAAATCTGTGGTACATTTATACATGGAATACTACTCAGCTGTAAAAAAAAAAAAAAAAGAATGAAATCTTACCTTTTGTGGCAGCATGGATGGACCTAGAGGGTATTATGCTAAGTTAAATAAGTCAAAAAGAGAAAGACAAATACTATATGATTTCACTTATAAGTGACATCTAATGAACAAAATAAAAAGTAGAAACAGACTCATAGATACAGAGAATAGACTGACAGCTGTCAGGGGGGGGGGCTGGATAAAAAGGTGAAGGGATTAAGCAGTACAAATTGGTAGTTACAGAATAGTCACAAAGATATAGATTGCAGCATTGGGAATATAGTCAATAATGTCAAGATAAATATGTATGGGGCTGGGTGGGTACTTCAAGCAGCGGAGGTAGGGGATAGGAGGGGGGTCACTCTATAAAGTACATGATTTTCTTATCACTTTGCTGTGTATCTGAAACTAATACAGAATAATATTGAATGTAAACTGTAATAGAAAAAAACATAAATAAAAAATAAAAAAGAGATAAAAAATGAAAAGAAAAACTGGTTATTCAGACCTTAGTATGTTGCAAATTTTTTCTAATGAATTAAAGTAGTCCATCACTGCAAGGAAAACAATTGACAGTATTTTCTTTTTTTTTTTTTTTTGCCAAAGGTAAAATTCAAGCTTTCAAGTAAAAATTGGAATTTTAGAAAAGTTGTATCCACTACCATGAATGTGACAACTTTTAAAGACTTCTGATAAGATCAATGGTAATTTTAATTAATATGATGTTTTATAAAATGAAATGTGTTAATATTTAGAATATCTGTATAATTCAATAAATCAATATTTTTCACATTAAAAAATTAAAGCTTTAATCTGTTGGTAATAGTCTCTTATCAGAATAATATATTTATGGGACATTAAATATCTGTTAAACATTTTTAAAAAGCAAAATTAATTGGCTAATTTTTCTTAAATTTCTTCATTTTTAGAGCCCAGCTTTTCTGAATCACTTTCTGTCTCAGAGTTGTGGATGTCTGTGGCTTTTCCACATAGCAATTAAAAAAAATTCTGGGAACTTATATTTAGATTTTTAAAAGGATTTTTTTCTCTGCCTTTTTAACAAATCAACAATTTTTTTTCCAAAACGTATATAAATTACCTGCTGAAAACTAAGAAAAATGTATCTGTCTAAACAAAATTTAAAAGTAGAAAACGGAAAACGGCATAATTATCAGTGGGAGGATGGGGAGTTTCTATCATTGAGGGAAAAGTGTTTGATGCTAGTAATGATACCATGACATTTATATATCCTCAACTCTCAGGGCCAGCTTAGCTTTAAATCAGGGGTCCTCAAACTACGGCCCTCAGGCCACATGCAAATGCAAATATTGTATTTGTTCCCGTTTTGTTTTTTTACTTCAAAATAAGATATGTGCAGTGTGCATAGGAATTTGTTCATAGTTTTTTTTTAAACTATAGTCCGGCCCTCCAACGGTCTGAGGGACAGTGAACTGGCCCCCTGTTTAAAAAGTTTGAGGACCCCTGCTTTAAATGTTTGTTTTTAAAATTTATAGATAGGAAGAAAAGAAGAAAGACAAAGAAAGAAAAAAGAAAGAAATGAAGAAAGAAAAAAAGGGAAGAAAGATCCACTACTTTTTTGATCTGACTCCACTGAACTCTCACTATAGGGCTATCACATAGAAGTCATCTTGATTAATAATAGAACCTTTATGTTTCTATCAATCCACATTTGACCTCGTCCTTCCTATAAAAGTCTGCTGAGGTTCAGCTTCCAGACTAACCAGCAGATTGTTAACCACACAAATCTAATTAGACCTGAATTAAGGTGCAGACCCAAGGAAAGGTTGAAATTTGCTGTTAGGTTGGTGTATGAAATTTAAGATTTCATAGGTAAAAGATTTTCAAGATGTAACCATAGAAATGAACTGATAAATTGTGTAAAAAGTTTGGCAGTGGCTAAGAGGAATACATAATGTACTGGATTTTAATTTTTGTTAATCCTTGCCTGAGGATTTTTTTCCCATTGATTTTTAGAGAGAGTGGAAGGGAAGGAGAGAGAAACAGAGAAAGAAATATCAATGTGAGAGAGACACACTGATTGGCTGCCTCCCGCACACACCCCTATCAGGGATTGAGCCTGCAACCGAGGTACGTGCCCTTGACCAGAATCGAACCTGGGACCCTTTGGTCCAAGGGCCAATGCTCTATCCACTGAGCCAAACCAGCTAGGGCCTGGATTTCAATTATTTTTTTTAATGGTTTGAAAAACTGGTTGGCCTGTGTGAATTATTCTGGGAGATGTACCCAAGTTCTCATCTCCTGATGCCAAAATTATAATCTATGATCTTAAATACATGTCACGGCCAGTTTGAGCTTCTCTTAGATAAGTAAACTCGCAAGTCTGGGAAGGTGCAAAAATACGTTGTTAGATGATAAAACATTGATGTCAAATTACAATGTTAATGTTTTTACACAGGTGTTGTATACATTTTGTAATCATTATTACAGTTTTATGTTTTATTCATGATTTGAAGTATTTGATGTGTAAGAGAATCTTACATATTAAACTTATATTTTTAAATACTTAACCATATTTAACTAATTAAATTTATTAGTTATTTATAAATTTAGTTTTTAAGGGAATCTGATCATTAAATCTACATGTTTTGCCTTATTATGCATGCAAATACTCCTTAAATGCTGAGGAAGTTTGATTAGACTTTACTAGGTATTTGAAGTGCTATAGAGTAATACATTTATTAAATGTGTGACTTATAGTTTGAAATGTCTAAGAGAATTTGGTAAAATTTAGTTTAGTGAGATTTAATAATAAATTTTAAATTAATAATTTAAATTTATAAGATGATTGAGTATTAATCAAGTACAAGTAAAAATGAGTCTTTTAAATTTCAGGACAAACTATATTAGATTTAAAAATAAAATAAGATTTGTAAATTGAGCTCAAAAACTTCAAAAAAACTAAATTCTAATATATAGCAGCTATGTCCCTGATGGAAGGGTGTCCCGACAGTTGTGGGTTTTACTCCACTCTCTGGGCTCTTTTATAATTAAAGTTTGATCACTCTGTAGTTATTTGAACACCATGAGTCTCAATTCAGTTTGTTAACATTATTAAATTGCAATGGATAGGTATGTTTTATGATCTCAATACATTGCTTCACACCAGGGCACCGTCTCAGAAGATCTAGTCTGTTCCAAATATATAAGGAAGTTGAATATTTATTTTTGGTACTTTCCCACCTCCACTACCAACATCCCCCTCTCTACCAAATAACATTCCTTCTTTGTCCTATCTTCACATCTCCTACCCTATTAAAAATAGGCAATTCTCAGCCTGTTTTCCATTAGTCCTTGCTAAAACAAGGGCGGATAATGGTTTAAGTTAAGGTATCAGTTCTCATGAGGTTATTTGTATTTTAATAAAAATCCTTGAAGATCAAATATTCAAGGTACTGAATCTCTAAGGTTAAATTTAAGCAGTGGGGAAAATATTTTAGATGGAGATGAAGGGGGTTGGGTAATTACACAGGACACGGGATGAGCAGGACTCTCACTGTGGTTCAGGTCATGGGTGTGGAGTCAGGTCTGGTGTAATGTAGAGCTGGCATTTCTGTGCTGGCATGGGGAAAATGAACGAGGCACCTGGTCAGGACATTGTTTGGCCTAGGGAGAAAGAAGATCCACTACTTTGGTAATTTATTTATTTAAGGTTTGGGGGTGGGGGGGAGGTTAGAGGAGCAAGTTGGGGAGCTCATACTAAGTGCAAGTGGAAAATCAGATACAAGGAATCAGGCCTCTACTTTCAAGGTTTGTACTCTGTGTTGTGGGGAAACAGACACATTCCTTAATAGACTAGCCCAAACACAGAATATGAAAAGAGGCAAAAAAATCAAGCAAAAAATTAAATTTAAAAATGTGTAACCATAACTGAATACTAACTAAAATAAAAAGACCAATAAAATAACCAACAACATGGATTGGTTACATAAATTGTAATTTATCCATATGATAAAAAATTTTTAAATGTTTTTATTGATTTTTAGAGAGAGGAAGGAAGAGGGAAAGAGAGATAGAAACATTCATGAGAGAGAAACGTCATCATCATCGATTGATTAGCTGCCTCCTGCACAACCTCTACTGGGGAGTGAGCCCGCAACATGGACATGTGCCCTGCCTGGGAATTGAACCAGTGACCTCTTAGTTCATGGGTTGATGTTCAACCACTGAGCCACACCAGCCTGGCCCATATGATGAAATGTTTAACTATCCTATATAATAAAGAGGGAATATGCAAATTGACTGTCACTTTGCCACAAAGATGGCGGCGCCCGCAGTGGAGGCGGTTTTTCCATAACACCAGATGGCTGTACCCACAATGGAGGCTGAGTTCCCGTAACGAGCCTTAACAAGCAATCAGTAGGGACCTGAGGCTGCGCTCCCCCCTACCCCCATAGGGCTTGACAGGGTACCTGAGGCCGTGCCCCCCCCACCCTGGCACCAGGCCAGGGAACCTCAGGCAGTGCCCCCCACCAGGCAAGGCTTGACGGGAGACCTCAGGCCATGTCCCCCACCCTGGCGCCAGGCCGGGTGCCAGGCTGGGGGACCTCAGGCTGCACCTCCTGCCCAGCAGGGCTTGACGGGGGACCTGAGGCTGCACCCCCACCCTGGTGCCAGGCCGGGGGACCTGAGGCTGTGCGCCTCACCTGGCAGGGCTTGATGGGGGATCTCAGGCCATGCCCCAGCCCTGGCTCCAGGCCAAGGGACCTCAGGCCACGCCCCCCCGCCCGGTGGGGCTTAACAGGGGACCTGAGGCTGCACCCCCCCACCTGGCAAGACTTGACGGGGGACCTCAAGATGTGCCCCCCACCTGGCAGGGCTTGACGGGGGACCTCATACCATGCCCCTTGCCTAGCGGGGCTTGACAGGGGATCTCAGGCCCCATGCCTCACCTGGCAGGGCTTGACGGAGGACCTCAAGACACTCCCCAGCCCCAGCCCGGGCTGGGGGTCCTGAGCTGCACCCCCCACCCAGCGGGGCTTGACAAGGGTGGGACCAGCTGGGTCTGGATCTAGCTCAATGCGGGGGGACAGCCAGGTCTGGGTCTTGTGCAATTTTGAGGCACTCATGGGTGGGCGGGGACTTGACTCTGGGTCCTGTGGTGTGCCCCAGACTCTGACAGGTGGAAGATTTTCATATACATTTTACTAATTTTCTTTCATCTCTGACACTTCTATTATAGAGAAAGGGCAAATAGCAATATTAAAATATTTCCTCTAATTAATCCCCTTTTAATGTGCAAGAATTTTGTGCACCGGGCCACTAGTTAAGAATAACTTTGTAGAAAAGTCAATATGGACATTTGATTTTTCCTGAAAAGCAAGCTATAAGAAAGCATGTATTGCCCTGACTAGTTTAGGTCAGAGGTTAGAGCATTGACCTGCATACTGAACCATCAGTTTGATTCCAGGTCAAGGGTGCATACCTCGGTTGCAGGCTCCAACCCTGGCTTCCATCAGGCATGTACAGGAGGCAACCGGTCTATGTGTCCCTCTCACATCGATGTTTCTCTCTCTCTTCCTCCCTCCCTTCCACTCTATCTAAAAGCAATGGAAAAAATGTCCTTGGGTGAGGATTTTAAAAATATATATTTTAAAGAGCATGTATAATATAGTCCTATTTTTAATACTGTCTTAACTGTTTTTAAATATATGTGTACATACATATATAAAGAAAAATCTGAATGGACTAACATCAAATTGGTAACAATTACTAGTTGGTACTTATAGGTATTTGTATATGACTGTGTACTTCCCAATTTTTTTTTTTTTGTATTAAACATGTGGACTTCTTTTTTTAAAAGCAAATAAAGTAGGTAATGGTGTATAAGTTGCAATGAAGAGCTAGGAGGATGGGCACAGTCCAGGCTCCACCATATATGGAATTGGGGGAAATAAAGTAGAATTTGAGATGGGTTTAGGGTGGTAAAGCCAGGGCTCTAAAGGCCCAGGGTAGAGGGAATGTTTTGTAGAGACTTGACTAGGCTGTCCATCAGTACCTGGCACATGTTTCCATCAAAGTTTTTATAACACTTTGGTGTAAGTATTTGTTATTTTACTGTCAAACCATATTCCACTGCATACCTCTTTGAATATAGGAATTATCTTTCTCACCTATGTAATGACAGTGTCTAGAACAGCCATGGGCAAACTACAGCCCGCGGGCTGGATCTGGCCCGTTTGAAATGAATAAAACTAAAAAAAAAAAAAAAGACCGTACCCTTTTATGTAATGATGTTTACTTTGAATTTATATTAGTTCACACAAACACTCCATCCATGCTTTTGTTCCGGCCCTCCGGTCCAGTTTAAGAACCCATTGTGGCCCTTGAGTCAAAAAGTTTGCCCACCCCTGGTCTAGAACATAGAAGGCATTTAATATGTGTTGGTTGAAAGAGGGAATGAAGAATAACTGTAGAGAGCAGTGACCAAAGCGGTCCACAGCCACCTCGGTAATGCCACTGCTGCTCCGGGGGTCCTGGGCCACCCTCCCCCCAGGGCTGCCCCTCCCAGCCCCCCTTCACTCTGTGGATTTAAGGGGCCACAACTAAACTGACAAGCTCAGGGGAGGCCTGCATGGCAGCCTTACAAATGAAAGCAACCCAATAGGAGGATGTGGAATGAAAACTAAAAGCTGTTCATGGCCCATAGTTTCCGTCCTAGGCTGGAATCTTCCCTGCAGAGGCCAGTCTTGACCTTCACTGGCCAGCTCATTGCCTTTTGCAACTAAGAGAACATGCCCTTGGCGGGTGGGGAAGCAGTCACCTTGCTAGAGCAGAGACCACAGATGCCCTTTGTCCCGAGTTGACCCTGGGAAAGGATCTGGGGTGTTTATCTAAAAGGCGTCCCTTGAGGAGAACCAAGATGGCGGCGTAAGGTACAGGCCGGTGCGTGCTGCCTCCCACAACAACATCGAGACTACCAACTATAAAACAGTTATCATTCAGAACCATGGGAAAGCTGGCCCAGTGGAAGCTCTACAACTGGAAGGAAAGAAAGAAGAGCATTGAGACTGAGTAGGTTGTGCAGAGTCTCCAAGAACAGAGGTACGGAGTCGCGCGCCAGGAGGGCTGCAACTGGATGCATGATTTTTTTTCAATCGGAAGGGGATGCAGACTCTCAAACCCACTGAGCTTGTTTGGGGCGGGATCCTGAGGTCCCAGACCCCTACGGGGAGAGGCAGGACGGCCTTGCAATGGGCCGGAGAGCGAGAGTGGCTGTCTTGTAATGCTGCCCGCCGGCGTTCAGGGACGCGAGACGCGGAGTCACGGAGAGGCGAGGAGTCGCAGAGATACCATTGCCCCTTGCTCCGCTCTGGTGATTCCCGGGGACCCCGCCCTACTCAATTTACATCCCTGCCCAAGCTGTGCCAGTGGTACAAAGAGAACCACCAGTGCTTTTGCAGCCCAGCCCAGCAGAATGCAGATTTCAACTCCTTGCATACATAAGGGACACAATCAAGAAG
This sequence comes from Myotis yumanensis, assembly GCF_028538775.1. Lineage (NCBI taxonomy): Eukaryota > Metazoa > Chordata > Mammalia > Chiroptera > Vespertilionidae > Myotis > Myotis yumanensis. Next base: position 115,399,329 of record NW_027223754.1, read on the forward strand.
CAGAATCAGGTTTGGAGGAAGCCAGAGCCGGGCCCAGCCGCGATGTGGAACCACTGTACCAGCAAATGCGCAGGCAGGTCCACCAGATCCAGTCTCACATGGGACGCTGGGAGACAGCAGACAGGCAGTCTGTGCACTTGGTAGAAAACGAAATCCAAGCAAGCATACCAGATATTCAACCATCAGGAACGCCTGGAGATTTTGTCCAGCAGGAAGCCGCCCAACAAAGGACAGAATGCCAAACTTCGTGTTGCTGAGACAGCCCCCGTGAGGCCGAGGTGGCCCACGTAGGGCCGAGGCGGCCCCTGTGGGGCCGGGACGGCCCCCGAGGGGCTGGGACGGCTCCCGTGGGGCTGAGATGGCCCCGGTGAAGCTGGGAAGGCCCCGGTGGGGGTGGGATGGCCCCGGTGGGGTTGAGACGGCCCCAGTGAAGTTGAAACAGCCCTAGTGAGGTTGAAATCGGTCCCAGTGAGGCTGAGACGGCCTCGGTGAGGCTGAGACAGCCCCAGTGAGGTTGAATCGGCCCCGGTGAAGTCAAGACGACACCGGTGAGGTCGAGACGACCCCGGTGAGGTCAAGACGGCCCCCGTGAGGTTGAGATGGCCCCGGTGAGGTTGAAACGGCCCATGTGAGGTTGAGACAGCCCCTGTGAGACAGACACAGCCCTGGTGAGGCTGAGACGGCCCTGGTGAGGTTGAATCGGCCCCAGTGAGGTTGAGGCGGCACTGGTGAGATCGAGACGGCCCCAGTGAGGTCGAGACAGCCCCGGTGAGTTTGAAACGGCCCCGGTGAGGCTGAAACGGCCCTGGTGAGGCTGAGACGGTCCTGGTGGGGTTGCAACGGCCCCGGTGAGGTTGAAACAGCCCCTGTGAGGTTGAGACAGCCCCTGTGAGGCTAAGATGGCCCCTGTGAGGCTAGGATGGCCCCATAGAGGTTGAGACGGCCCCGTTGAGGTTGAGACAGCCCCGGTGAGGTTGAAGCGGCCCCTGTGAGGCTGAGACGGCCCTTGGGAAGCTGAGAAAAATAACACATGAACTCACTCATTTATGGATAATAAGGACCATTATAGACTGATGAACAAAAATGGATACAGAGGCAGAGCAGCATTGAGCAGACTGTCAAACTACAGTGGGAACCCTGGGGAGGGTTGGGGGGGTAGGAGATCAACTGAAGGACTTATATGCATGCATATGAGAATAACTAATGGACACAAGACACTGGGGGGTGGGGGAAGCTGGGGGAATGTCAAGGGGGGAAAAAAGGAGACATGTGTAATACTCTTTGTAATACATTAAGAAAAAATAAAAAAAGAATAACTGTATTTCTTTTATTGACTCTCCATTTGAAAATGCCTGCTCTGATTTGAAGATCACGTCTCAAAAAAACCCCAACTTGTTCCAAAGTATCTCCTTACCAGATTTCCACAGTGATTGAAATTCTCCTCATTGAAGCGCCCTTTTTTAATTATAAGCACTATTTCCAAACACTCTGCTTTTGAATTCTATCTATCCCTCTGAATGGCAAAATGATCATGAGTGATAGAAACAGGTGTCATTGTATTGTTCCCTCTATATTTGTGTATGTTTGAAATTTTCTGTATTATTAATAAGAGTTTTAGAAACCTGTCAAAAAAAATCCAGTAAGTCATGCAACAAATATTTAATGGCTTATGAGAGTATACCTTGTGCTATTTAATGTGTTAAGGCAGGGGTCCTCAAACTTTTTAAACAGGGGGCAAGTTCACTGTCCCTAAGACCGTTGGAGGGCCGGACTATAGTTTAAAAAAAAACTATGAACAAATTCTTATGCACACAGCGGCGGCAAAAACACCCGGCGGGCCGGATAAATGTTTTCAGCGGGCCGCATGTGGCCCGCGGGTCATAGTTTGAGGACCCCTGTGTTAAGGTCTAGGAATACAAGTGTGAATAAAAGTTAGGTGTGTGGGTGGGGTGTGGGTCAGAGTGGGGCAAGCATACAGTGCAATATATAAACATGAGAAATAAGAGGATTGTTTCTGGTTAAGATGGCAGTATACGTAAACGTGGTACTCAAATCCTCCCACAACCACATCAAAATTACAACTAGCCTTGGCTGGTTTGTTCAGTTGGTTGGAGTGTCATCCCGTACATCAAAAGGTTGCAGATTTGATTTCTGCAGGGCACATACCTAGGTTTCGAGTTCAACCCCTCCACCCTCCCACTCCTGGTCAGGGTATGTAGGGGTGGGAACCAATCGATGTTTCTCTCTCACATCAATGTTTTTTTCTCTACTTTCCCCTCTCTCTAAAAATCAATAAAAACATATCCTTGGGTGAGGATTTTAAAAAAATGATTTGTTTGAGAGCTCTGATATGAAAATTCCTATGGAATAAAATACTGATTTATTTTAACCACATACTTACCGAAGCAAGGAAAGGTTTCTGACCTTTGAATCATTATGATGAACCATTTAGGTGTATTTGATGACTTAGGGGCAGGAATTAAAAAAAAAGAAGATTCAAAACAAAACAAAAAAAATACCACAGGTTAGTGAGTGTAAGTGACAACTATTAGACAGTTTCATATCTTTGGAAATGTTTTTCCTTTCTAAGTCTGTGCTACTGGCACTTAACATTAGTGCCTGTATACTTTAGGAGGGAATTCTAGTCTCAGCTTAAATATTGTCTGAATACATGCATACATACCCTTTTTTTGGTTTGTTAGTCTCAAACTGTGAGGTGACATATCAAAACAGTCCCTGCTGGTAAGGACATTAATGGCTTCACTTGAATTTAAACCAGCTCTAGATAGAAAAAAAATCTAAGTCCCCTCATTTGCTTTTTCAGTAGGGTAGCACATCTCATATTTTAGACCAAGTAGGGGTGCCTTGTTTAAATAAACATAGCATTTAATTTATAATTGTGTGAAAGGTTTATGGATAAAGCTGTACTTATGTCACATTGTGGCAGTATCTTCTACTTTAATAGTAAACAGCTTATTTAAATATTAAATCAAAATGGCTGACTTCAAAATATAGTCATTGATAAACTAATTTTATGTTCTCCTATATTCTATGTAGGAGAATCCAAGTCCTGTATACTTTCTTTGCCTTGTTCCTCTTCTCAGGGTGATGACTGCTATATAGGAGATGCAATTCTAGATTTTAAATTGAATTAGCTCAGATTTCTGAGAGGTGATATCTGGAAGAGAGATTTTATCTGTCTTCTCTCACTCAATACATAACCATCTTTGATTATCAGCTAAGATGTAAAATCACTGTACTGTAAATAGTCAATAAGTGAGGGACTGGTTAAAAAAAAGAAAAGCCACATGGAGACTGATAGGAGGGGCTGAGAAGCAGAAGAGGCTCATCCCACATCCATGTGTGGTGGATAAAAATTGGGAGAGATTTCTTGGCTATGGTGGTTCCCCTCCCCCAGGAGTGAGGACCCAGCTCCACATCAAGCCCCCCAGTCCAGGGTTCCAGTGCCAGGAAAAGAATTCCTCAAAACTTCTGACTGTAAAAACCAGTGGGGATTGTGGCTGAGTGAGACAGAGGACTGCTGGAATCCCAGGTGTTTCTCTTAAAGGGCTCATGCAGGGACTACTCGGACTCCCTCACTCTGAGCTCCAGCACGGGGGCAGCAGTTCAAAAGGCACCAGGGACATACAGGGAGAAACTGAATTGTCTGGCATCAGGGTGAGAGCTGGAGGGGCAGCTTTCTCCCAGACAGAAGTGCTGGCAGAGGCCACTGTTCCTTTTATGGATTCTTCTCCCTCTTCCCCGTCAGAACTATCAGGCAGGTGCTATATATGAGCCTCCAACTGTTCACCCAGCCTTCGTGATTCCCTAAGACATCACCCACCCAATTTGTGGGCCCACCAAGCTGTTTTCAGTGGCTTTTCTATACAAATGGCCTATATTGGCTGATGCTTCAGACTTTCCTAAAATCTTTAAAATAAGCAGCATCTGCCCTTGGTGTGTCCTATACCTCTTGCTAAGTGGCCCCTGGCCTGGCACTAGTGACAACTGGCCTTGGTTCACAGCTTAGCCTCTTACAGGCATCCCCAAGCCCAGTACAAGTAGCAGCCATCTGCAGATTGCTTTGTAGTTCATGCTGGGTGGCCCCAGGTAGGCAAGGTGGTGGCTGACCTCGGTCTGCACCTTCCGAGAGGCCCCAGAGCCAGTGCACCTGGTGGACAGCTTCAGACCACATCGAAGCACCACCCAACCATCATACACAAGTGACACATTCAAGGGGAGACTCATGGGTCACCAGAATCCTGCTGAAGTAAGCCCTGCTCCATAGAGTAGGCCCCTGCACAGCTGATCCTCCATGGTAGTCACAGCCAGTCCTTTCAGCCAATTGGCCTGGGGGTAAATCCCTCCCATTGATGTGTCAACAGCAATCAAGGCTCAACTACAACAGGAGGTGTACACTGCCCACATGAGGAAGGTGGGTGGGGGAGAAGGGCATAGCCCACTACTGTGCCCAACTTGGGTGATTGGGGGGATGTGTCATAGGACTCTACAGAACACCTACTTACATAAAGCCATTCTACCAAGTCCAAGAGATGTAGTAGCTCTACCTAGTACATAGAAGCAAACACAGGGAGGCAGCCAAAATGAGGAGACAAAGAAACATGTCACAAATGAAAGAATAGAACAAAACTCCAGAAAAATAACCAAACAAAATGGAGACAAACAGTCTACTAGATGTACAGTTCAAAACACTGGTAATAAAGATGCTCAATGAAGTTAGGGTAAGAGTAGATGAACTTAGTGAGCACTTCAACAAAGAGAAAAGAAACATAAAAACAGAACTAGATGACATAAAAAAGAGTCAGTCAGAATTGAAGAATATAATAACTAAAATGAAAAATACATTATAGGGAATCAAAAGTGGAGTAGATGAAACAGAGGATCAAATCAGAGATTTGGAAGATTAAGAAGCAGAAAACACCCAATCAGAACAGTGAAAAGAAAAAAGAACTCCCCTCCCCCCCCCCCCAAAAAAAAGAATAGCATAAGGAGCCTCTGGGACAACTTAAAATGTACCAACATTCCCATCATGGGGATGTCAGAAGGAGAAGAAAGATAGCAAGACATCAAAAGCTTATTTGAAAAAATAATGACAGAAAACTTCTCTAACCTGGTGAAGGAAACAGACATACAAATCCAGGAACCATAGAGAATCCCAAACAAGCTGAACCCAAAGAGGCCCACATCAAGACACATCATAATCAAAATACCAAGGGTTTAAAGACCAAGAAAGAATCTTAAAAGCAGTAAGAGAGAAGCAGTTAGTTACCTACAAGGGAGTTCCCATAAAACTGTCAGCTGTGCCCTAACCAGTTTGGCTCAGTGGATAGAGCGTCAGCCTGTGGACTCAAGGGTCCCAGGTTCGAGTCTGGTCAAGGGCATGTACCTTGGTTGCGGGCACATTCCAGTAGGGAGTGTGCAGGAGGCAGCTGATCGATGTTTCTCTCTCATCGATGTTTCTAACTCTCTATCCCTCTCCCTTCCTCTCTGTAAAAAAATCAATAAAATGGATTTTTTTAAAAACCAAAAAACAAAAAAAAACTGTCAGCTGATTTCTCAATAGAAACTTTACAGGCCATAGGGATTGGCAAGAAATATTCAAAATAATGAAAAGCAAGGATCTACAACCAAGATTATTCTACCCAGCAAAACTATAATTTAGAATCAAAGGACATAGAAAGAGCTTCCCAGACAATAAAAAGCTAAAGGAGCCCATCACCACTAAACCAGCATTACATAAAATTTTAAAGAGACTTCTTTAAGAAGAATAAGAAAAAAAAAGGATAAAAAATATGAACAAGCCCTAGCTGGTTTGGCTCAGTGGATAGAGCATTGGCCTTAGGACTGAAGGGTCCCAGATTTGACTCCAGTCAAGGGCACATGCCTGGGTTGCAGGCTTGATCCCCAGTGTAGGGTGTGCAGGAGGCAGCCACTCAATGATTCTCTGTCATCATTGATGTTTCTCTCTCTCTCTCTCTCTCTCCCTTCCTCTCTGAAATCAATAAAAATATATTTTAAAAAATATGAACAATAAAATGGCAATAAATACATATCTATCAACAATTGAATCTAAAAAGCAAAATGAACAAGCAGAACAGAAACAGACTCATAGACACAGAGTACATTTTTACGGTTGCCAGATGGGAGGGGGATTATGGGGATGGGTGAAAAAGGCAAAGGGAATAAGAAGCACAAATTAGTTGTTACAGAATAGTCATGGGGATGTAAAGTACAGCATAGGGAATATAGTCAATAATACTAGTATTGTAATAATTATATATAGTGTCTGATGGGTACTAGATTTTTTTGGGATGACCACTTAGGTAAATTACATAATGTTTTAATAACTGGATTGGACACCTGAAACTAATATAATATTGGATGTCAACTGTAATTAAAAAATAAAAACTATTTTAAAAAAAGAAATGAGATGCCCTGGCTGATGTTGCTCAGTGGTTAGAGTGCCAGCCTATGAACCAAAGGGTCACAGGTTTGATTACCAGTCAAAGGCACATGCCTGGGTTGCAGGTTTGTTCCCCAGACCTGGTCTAGGTGTGTGAAGGAGGCAACTAATCGAAGTGTCTCTCACATCGATGTTTCTCTCTCTCTCTCACCCCCCTCTCTCCCTTCCACTCTCTCTCAATGGAAAAAATATCCTCATGTGAGGATTAACAAAAAAAAAGGAAAGGGAAGAAAGAAAAAAAGGAAGGAAGAAATGAGAGGATCTACCTAACTCACAGTTGAGGTGGCGTGGGGACACAGAGTAGTCCTGAATGAATCTAAGGTGAATACGAGTTAGATAGACTGAAAGGGGCAAGGGAAATGGTGAAAAGGCGGAATGGGTCATTCTAAACAGAAATAACATGGAGTATCAAGACATGGAAACCAGGTAGAACATAAGGAGTTTGGAGTTCTAGTTCACTATAATTCTAACTTCAGGATATATATGGAAGAATTGTGGAAATAAAAATACGGTATAGGCTAAGCTGTTGCTACAAAGAGACCTTAAGATCCAGTGAATACAATCCAGTCAAAGTTTATTTCTCTCAAGTAGCACAAGTAGCATTCACACATGGTCCATTTTGATTCCTCCACTCAAGCTCCCAACATCAAATTATTTTGAAGAAAATCTCAGGCTTTAAATCATTTTTAATAGAATCTAATTGACATACCATGATTCTGATTCTATTATTGTACACCTATATAGTGTACAATTTAATGTTTTTAGTATATTTACAGGGTTATGCAACCATCACCATAATCTAATTTTAAACCATTTTCATCAACCCAAAAAGAGGCCTTGTATTCATTAGTTACCTTTCCCTATTCTCCCCCCTCAACCTTCTCATTTCTTATCATTATATCTGTAAAAATTTTATATGCACTTCTAGAAAGATAGAAACTACTTTAAAATACATAACAATAGTATCATTGTCACACATAAAAATGATTAAACAATTTAATATCAAAGATAAAATCAGTGGTCTCACACACAAAAAATCAGTGGTCACGTTTTTATAATTATATATTTTTTCCAGTTTGCTTAAATCAGAATCCAAGTAAAATCCTATTGCACATTGCAATTGCTTGGTATATCTGTTATGTTTCTTTTCATCTATAGGCTATCCCTCCATTGCTTTCTTTATTTCTTACAAAAAATTTGTTAAAGATATTAGATTATTTATTACATGAAGTTTCCTGGGGTCTGGAATTTCTGATTCTATTATTGTGTCATTGTTGACAATGCTCCACTGTTTCATATATTTTCTATAAATTAGTAGTTGGGTCTGAGATCTTAATCAGATTCAAATATTGTTTGTTTAGATAAGACTACCTCAGAAGTAGAAGTATTATGTCAAACTTCTGCTTAAGTTTTCTCTTATTGTAAAATATATCATATTCACAGAAGTATATAAAACTAATGATATAGTTTAAAGACTAATAATAAAATGAACATCCAGTCCCCATCACAGAAGTTAAAAAACAATGGAGTATTGCTAGTGCTTTAGAAATCCCTTTTGCCTTCTCTAACTAAATCTCCTTCTGTTCCTAACCCATTCTAGAGGTAAAAACTATACTCAGTCTTGTGACAATTATTCCTTCACTTTCTTTATGTCTGTTATGAATAGCTTCCCAAAGCAGCGGTTCTCAACCTGTGGGTTGTGACCCTTTTGGGGGTTGAACGACCCTTTCACAGGGGTCGCCTAAGACCATCAGAAAACACATATATAATTACATATTGTTTTTGTGATTAATCACTATGCTTTAATTATGTTCAATTTGTAACAATGAAATTGGGGGTCACCACAACATGAGGAACTGTATTAAAGGGTCGCAGCATTAGGAAGGTTGAGAACCACTGTCCTAAAGAGAATAATGTTTGGTTTTGCCTTTACCTCTATTATTCTATGATTTGCTTTCCCCCCCACCCTCTACATTATGTTTTTGGTATTCACCCATGTTGTTTCAGTTAACTGTAGCCTATTCATTTTCATGGTTATATAGGATTTCATTATCTATAATAATAAAAGTGTAATATGCTAATTAGACCGGATGTCCTTCCAGACGACCTTCTGGATGAAGCCGGGGCTGCGAGAGAAGCCTGGGTCCCGGGTGCCAGAGGGAAGCCAGTGCCGGCAGCCAGGGGAAGGAAGGCCTACTCTTGCATGAATTTCATGCATCAGGCCTCTAGTATGAATATACTACAGTTCATGCTAGTGGACATTTACTATCCTCTATTTTTTTAAAAATATTTTTAAGAAGGGAGAGGGAGAGAGGGATAGAAACATCAATGATGAGAGAGAATCATTGAATCGGCTGCCTCCTACACGCCCTCTACTAGGGATCAAGCCAGCACCCCAGGCATGTGCCTTGACCTGGAATTGAATCATGACCTCCTGGTTCATAGGTTGACACTCAACCACTAGCCACATTGGTCGGGCTTTCCTTGATTTTTTTGATATTATAAATAATAATGCTATGAACACTCTGGTACATGTCTCCTCATGCATAGGAATTTCTCTCAGGTGCATACACACACACACAGACACACACACACACACACACACACACACACACACACACACGTATATATACTAGAGGCCTGGTGCATGAAATTCGGGCACAAGGAGGGGGTGTCCCTCAGCCCAGCCTGCATCCTCTCCAATCTGGGATCCCTCTCACAATCTGGGACCACTGGCTCCTAACCGCTTGCCTGCCTGCCTGCCTGATCACCCCTAATTGCCTCTGCCTCAGCCTCTGCCACTGTGGCTTTGTCTAGAAGGATGTCCAGAGACGGCCAGTCGAATTAGCATATTACCCTTTTATTAGTGTGTGTGTGTGTGTGTGTGTGTGTGTGTATATTAGAGGCCCGGTGCATGAAATTCATGCACTGGGGGCCGGTGGGGGGTGGGGGGGTGTCCCCTCAGCCCAGCCTGTGTCCTCTCACAGTCCAGGAATCTCATGATTGATTGCCCCAAAGAGGTAAGCCTTGCCCACCTGGCCAGGGTTCCTGGATGGATTGCCCCACAGAGGGAGGCCTTGCCCACCCGCCGCAGCACTGCTGTGGAGTAGCCTGGGCCTCCCTCTTTGGGGTGATCATGGAGCCCCCTGATTGATCGATCACCCTGCCAGCTGGTGGCTTGGGCCTCTCTCTGCAGGGTGATCTGCATATATATATATGTATATATGTATATATATATCTTCTGGGTGTAAAGTATGCACATGTTTCAATTTTTTAAAACATATTTTTATTGAGGCTGCCTCCTGTACCACCCCTACCTGGGATTGAGTCCACAACCTGGGCATGTGCCCAGACCCCCAACTGGGAATCAAACCATGACTTCCTGGTTCATAGGTCGACGCTCAACCACTAAACCAAACTGGCTAGGCACATGTTTAATTTTGAAGTAAGGTCAAATTATTTGTCAACGTGCTCATACCAATTTAGAGCTCCACTAGCAGTGAATTAAATTTACCCATTTCTCTGAATCCTTGCTAACACTTGGTATTGTCAGATCTTGCCAATTGGTGGGCTTAAACTATTAGTAAAAGGTGTGTGAAATTGTACTATATAGTTCATATTTCAACTGAATTCACAGAACTCCTGTTCAAATATTACTTTTCCTTGTCCCTTATTTTAAGAAAAATATAAAGCTTTGTATTTTAAAAAATGACATGAAGACATTTCACCTATGGATTGCCATTGAAAATATCATAATTTTTGAAGGGAGAAAGGAGATATTTGTGTAATTTAAAGCCTGGAAAGATGTTCATAAGATGAATGGCCATGTTACTCATGGCTATGTAGCCCCTAAACTTCATGGGGGTAAGAATTTAGATAAAATGTGTCATTTGTAAGGCTGACACAAGACATTCCAATCCAGAAACAAACTTACTCTTCTCTCTTCTGATTTCTTCTTTCATCTTATTCCTCCTGGTTGCTTCTTGCCCCTGTAGCAGCTTTTATAATAGTCTTCATCCATATCATGAGCTCTGGAAACAAAATTTTATACTTGGGTGTTCATAGCTACCTATGCAATCTAGGGCTCTAGATAATGTAAAGCTACCTTCCTCAGAGTGTTATCAAGGGGAATCAATTAGGTACCATAATAGGCATGACTCTTGGCACACTTCAAAGAATGATGGGCACTATCTCACCTTCTAAATTGTAGCCTATACCTCATACTCCAAAACTTTTCAATCCATAAAATTTGTCTTTTCTAGAATTATTTTTCCCCATCCATTTCCAGAGAAAATCAGGTGTGCTTAGAAACCACCCCTAATTTCTCCACTCTTACCATCGCTTCTCAGAGACTTCTGCCTTGGGTCTAAGATTCTTTGAAAAAGCAGCAATAGCTTCATGATTTTGTGTCCTTGAATAGTGCCTCATCCAAGCTGCTATTTTGCAAACTTGGAATCATCAGACTTATTTTTTTAAAGCTTGCAGTAATCAAGCTCTGAATGAAAGGTAATACATTAGATCTGGGTAATTAGAAGGCTCACTAGCTCACTTTTCTACCTATTACCAGACTGCTTCATGTCTCACTTAACTCAGGTCTCTTCCTCTAGTTCTGACTTAAGATAGACTCTTAAAATCTTTTTTTGTTGTAAAATGAGCATAGAATTTACCATCTTAACCATTTTTAAGTATACAGTTCAGTAGCGTTAAGTACATGCACCTTGTTGTGTAACCACCACCACCATCCATCTCCAGAACACTTTTCATCTTGCAAAACTGAAACTCTATACCCATTAAACAACTCTCTAGCCTCTGAAAATCACTATTCCACTTTCTATCTCTACAAATTTGACTACCCTAGGCGACTCATAGAAGTAGAATCATATGGTTTCTGTGATTGCCTTACTTCATTAGCAAAATGTCCTCAAGGTTCATCCATGTTGTAGCATGTGTCAGAATTTCCTTTCTTTTTAAAAATAGTTTATTGATTTTAGAAAGAGAGGGAGAGAAACATCAATGTGAGAAACATGATTGGTTGCCTCCTGTACGCATCCTAAGGATTGAACCCACAACCTGGGTAGTGCCTGAGTGGGAATCAAACCAGTGACCTTTCAATGCACAGGATGATACTCAATCAACTGAGCCACAAATCTCAGGGCAGAATTTTCTCACCTTTAAGGCTGAATACTATACACACACACACACACACACACACACACATTTTGTTTATCCATTCATTCAATTTTCTTTATCCATTTATCTGTGGGTGGACATGTGGGTTGCTTGCACCTTTTGGCTATTGTGAATAATGTTGCTATGAATATGGGTGCACAAATATCTCTTCATGACCTTGCTTTTAATTCTTTTGGGTATATTCCTGGAAGTGTAATTGCTGGATCATAGGCAGTTTTATTTTTAATTTTTTGAGAAACTGCCATGCTGTTTTCCATAGTGGCTGCACCATAGTAGACACTTTTGAGGTTTCTGTCATGCCCTGCGAGGGGGGATTATTTTACTATCAACTACAGCCAAGGAAAAGGATTGTATGTCCAAGAATGAACATTGTCAATTATCATGCTTTATTAGAAAATTATTAAAAGCATAGAATTCCTAGAATTTGGAAACATTGTAAACCATTTGGCCTACTCCCCTCATTTGAAGGTAAGTAAAATAGGACTTGGAAAAGAAAAATGCCTTGTGAAGGTCAATAGCTTGTGAAGGTCAAAGGGCTAGTTAACTGAGGAGTCATAACTGGCACCCAAGGCTTACCTTCAACTTACTGCACATAAAACAATTTTCAACTTGAAATATTATGCAGTGAATAACAAGAATTACGAAGTGGGTAATTCAAAACATCCTCTAGGATGCACTGTCTGTTTTGCTTTTGTATCTTTGGCTGGTTCTCAGCCTCCCGAATTGCCTGGGTTGACATTGAAACCGAGCCTGTTTTTCTTGCTGCCACTGCTGACTGGGTTCTGGGCATCCTACCTAGAAGATGGAGGGGAAGACCGAAGGCCAGTGGTCAGTCAGGGTCCACCGAGCGTGGACCGCGGCCCTCTGCTGGCCTGAGCGCTGGCCAGGGCCGCAGGTGCAGCGCGGATTTACTAGTAGCTCCCATTCTGGGGCCTCAAAGACCCCGCGCGCGGAGGGCGCTTCTGGCTCGCTGATGTCCCCACGCTCTGACATCCAAACGAAGGTGTTCAGGGACTCCCGGGAACAAGGCAGCTCTTAACGTGCCTTCTCCCCAGCCAGAGCCGCCGAACCCACGCGACTGCCCCAGCGGCGCGGCAACCAATCCCCCCGCCCCCGCCGGGGAGCCCCGGCGCCGCAGAGTGCAGGCTGCGGACACGGCAGGCACGTGGGCTCGCCCGCTGCGCTGCGCCAGGAACCGCTCCCGGCTCGGCCCAGCCTCTGCGCGCCCGCCGCGGCCCCTGCCGCTGCGGAGAGAGATCCTCCCCCTATCACTTTGCACCAGTCGGAGGGAATTTGCGGTCGGTGACGCCAATCCTTAAGCGAGCCACCTGCAGCGCGGGGCTCGCCGCTCCGGGAGGTACCGCAGGGCTGGGCCGGCGCGGCGTGGGGACCCTGGGCTCCGGAGGCCATGCAGGCGTTGGCGCGCGTCGGCGGCCGGCTGCCGCTGCTCGGTAAGGCCCCGCTCGCCCGCTCGCAGACCCCGGCGCGGCCTCGGCCCCCAGCCCGCACCGTGGTCGGCGCGCGCCTCCCCGTCCCCGCCGCCGCGCTCCTGCCCGCGCCTTCCCTGGCTCCTGCGCCCCTCCCCTCTGTCGCGCCCTCCGGACTCGCCCCTGACTGGCCAGGGGACCCCGCCCTGCCCACCCCACGTTCTCCTGCCTCTTCTCTAAATTCACTGCCCGGCTAGGGCCGCGATCCGACCGGCGGCCCGGACTCCCGCGGGCGGGCTCGCCGAGGCTCTGCCGGGGGCCGGGCCGCCCCGCCGCTGGCGCTCCCTCTCGCCGCCCGCTGGGCCCGCGCACCCGGTGCTGGGCCTCTGCCCGCGTCTGCCGCCCCGAGGGTAGTGCCAGGTGGCTCCGGACCTAGTCGGGACCGACACTGGATACTGTAGGCTCCTGGGTGGCGTCTTTCACTCTTTTGGGGTTTTATGTATGGAGTTAACTCTGGCAAGTGCGCCCGCGTTCTCCCCCAAAGCGAATCATTGCGAATAATGACCCGCAACCCCGCCGAGTTTCGGTTGGATTAACGAAAAAATTACTTTGGGAATATTATGCAAATAGGATTTACACATTAAAACACTAGCTACCCCTTCCTTCTCTACTCAGTTTTTATTAAGCCCTAACGGAGTTTTCAAGGTCTCACGCACGGTTCCCGAATAATCTGCTGGGTAGCATAGTTGTTAATTCAAAAAATTATATATATATATATATAAATTTTTTAAAATCCCCTTTTAATGCACTTTATCTGTTTGGAAAGATGAGAGGGTTGACTCAAATTTCTGGTGAAGGAGACAGAATTCTGGGAGCCCAGGAGCCTCAGGTCCCAGTCCTGGTTCTGCAATCTTGGAACCAGCACTCACTGCTCCCAATTCTAGGATTCCAACATGAAGTCTCTGTGGTATATAGAGAAAAGATTTCCAATATAGAGGTGCAGGAATTATGTCCAAGAGTTTTTGTTACAAATCATTCAGAATTACAGAGTAAGAAATGTAACATAAGGGAGAAAAGCTTGGGAAAGCAGACAGTTGCAAACATTTTTACTAGTTGGTAACTGTATACTGCAAATATATAGTACAATATGTTTTTCAGTCTATGAATACAAAAAGTTCACTTTCTATTAAGCATGACACTGGTGAGTGTTTCAGTGGCATATAAAGGCTTTCAAAAAGTATAAAGAGAGTATTTGCAACTTATTTAAGCTGTATTGAGTTCTTTAAGAAAGAGCCCCCAGATTTCTATAACTCTGCAGATTGTTGTAAATGAGATATAATTTGCACACAGCAAATATGCACAAGTCTTAAGAGTGCAACTCCATTAACTTTTGTATATGGATGTACCCATATAATCATTATTGGGTCCAGATATAGACCAAGTCTACCTCAGCCCTGTTTCAGTCACTACCCCACAAAAGTAGCCACTATTTTGATTTCTAATATCATTGGTTCACTTATTTTTAACTTCATGTAAACCAGACCATCATTATGTGTTCTTTTTTTTTAAATATATTTTATTGATTTTTTACAGAGAGGAAGGGAGAGGGATAGAGAGTTAGAAACATCGATGAGAGAGAAACATCGATCAGCTGCCTCCTGCACACTCCCCACTGGGATGTGCCCACACCAAGGTACATGCCCTTGACCGGAATTGAACCTGGGACCCTTGAGTTCGCAGGCCGACGCTCTATCCACTGAGCCAAACCGGTTAGGGCATTATGTGTTCTTTTATGTCAGGCTTCTTTCACTCAACATTGTGATTATGGAATTCAACCTTGTTCTCAGGTTGAATAGCAGTGGTCATTTTTCTTTAATTGCTGGGTGCTATTTCTCAGTATGAATATACAGTAATTTGTTTATCTATTCTATCATTGAAGAACATGTAGGTTGTTTTCAATCTTGTGTAATATGAATAAAACTGCTGTGAACATTTTTTTTACATGATTTTGGTGTACACAACACCCATTTTTCCTAGGAGTAGAATTTCTGGATTATAGAGGAAGACATTCAGTTTTGCTAGATACCGTCCAACAGTTTTCCTCAGTGGTCATACCAATTTACATTCCTACTACCAGCATGTGGGAGTTCCAGTTCCTTACATCTTTGCCAACACTCAGTATTACAGGTTTTCTTGAATAAAAAGGCACAAAGTGAGAAGCTGAAAAATGAAGGCTTTAAAATATTTAAAACCTTTGAATTCCTTGGATTATAAATTGCAATCCCCATTTCCCTTATATTCTAAACTCTACTTTTTATGAATAATGATGACTTTTTAAAGTAATGTGTAAAGCATGGAACCATACTCACCATGGCCTCAACTGTATTGTGTGCTGATACTGGATAAGAAGGGGAGAAATTCAATATTTTAATAACTATTATGTGATTTCTTTCACTAGTGTCAGAAAATTCATATGCAGAGCATTGAATTACACATTTTAGTTGCCATCCTTTGTTCTTAGTGCTTATCTTTCTTCATTTGCCTTCTTGTGAACTGCTAGCCTAAGAGAGGTTTAAAGTCATTAGAAGGGAGACCGGGTAGAGGGAAGAGATGCTAGTCAAAGATTGGTTTGGATTGGATGAGATACCAGACCTGGTGACCTGATACTAAAGCCCCTTCAATTCTAAAAGTCTAGTTTGAATTTTTGCCATCATACAAGTCCTATGCATTTCTCCCTAGGTACTTTACATCTGTCTATAGTAAATTATCCTCTTACATTTAATTGTGAACTCTTGCCTTCCGTTAGGGAATGGCTTTAATTTTTACAACTAAAAGTTACTTCCAGTAACTCTTAGGTATCAGTAAAGATTTTGTTATTGTTCTCAAATTTTCCAGTTGTTTTGAAAAACAGCTAGGTAATGAGATATTAATGAATGTGAAGAAGGACCACCTACTTATATTCCAGGGAAGACTTCAGATAAGGAAGACAGGAGAGAGCTTGCATAAGAAAGAAATTTTTTCTTTGACAAGTTTTCGTTGAATACCTATTTCTGTGCTTGGCACAAAGGGGTACAGAGATGAAAGGGATGGGGGGGCAACTTACATAGAAATAACAAAATCCATTCTATTTAAGTAAATGCATGGAGATTGCTTCTCCCTAGGAAAAGCATTTGAGACCAAAGCTTGCTTTTAGTGAGTTCAACCTTCCAACACAGGCTTTGTGATCATTCCATACCTATGGGTGGAAAATATCATGCTTCAGTGGAGGAAGCTTCAGCCAGGTCAGCATAGGGATCCAGGTGTTTTGTGCCCTAAAGCCACACATAACCATACCCTGTTTTCAGTGGAGACTGTATTTGATGGTTGGGGGAAAGAAGCTGTTCTTCCACTCCTAATGAAACAAAGGGCTGTTCCTGAGTTAGGAGTGACCATGTTTTTAGGTCTTGGGAAGAAGTTTCTGAGTGGTTCTTTGAACAAATTCGTTGACTACCTTTTACTCCCAGAGGCATGTCTGCTCACTTGAGAAGCCCACAGGATGGCTTGGTCTTATCACTTTCTGCACAGTTCTTCTCGCTCCTCTTATCTTCCCATTCTCTAATGAAACTCAGAAGGCATGCGACAAAAGCCCTTACAGTCAGTGTTGAAGATTACAATCTTGCTGACTGACTCTTCAAATACCCACCAGATATTGTCCTAACCTTTGGGTCAAGATTCTGATTTGACAAAAAGCAAATAACCTCAAAAGTATTGTATTTTATCATTTTTCTTGATGTTGAAAGGGAACATGCAGAAAATTGAAGCAAGAGGAGTAAGAAATTGGAGAAGGGAAATTGAAGAAGGGAAATTGAAGGGTTTAAAATTAGCCTTGCCTGTTTTATCGTTTGGTTTTGCCTCTATGCTGTATCTTTCATCCACTCTGAAATAGCAGACTCTTGTGAATCTCACAGTAGGTGGTTTGTTTGAGGAGAGCTTTTGGTTTTATCAGGTGACTTTGTGATCTTCAGATTTTTACCCTGACTTCCAAAGAAGCTTTCACCACTTCTCAGTTAGGTAGCCACAGTGTGTGGCTGAAGGTCTTTCTGGCTTTTGGGGGTTTTATGAGCTTTACACATAGGTGATTTCATTACCTTTGGTTGATATCTTCTAAAACTATATCATTAGTGGTCCTCAAGGGATGAAAATGTTGGTTGCACTTACTGATGGTCGTTAATTTGAATCATGCAGTTCTGTTCTATGGGTACCAACACATGTGGAGGAAATTTAAAAATAATATAAAGTACACGCACACTGTTCTTTTGTGGCTAGAGGAATTGCATAAGACCCCAAAAGAGGAACTATTGTTATTTTTTTTAGGTTAAACAGTAAAAATATTTTTTCACTGCTGTCATTATGTCAATTGGTAGCCAAGAATCCTCCATAAAATTATTTACAGACTCCACTAAAATAGGATGTTGTTATTATTTTTTTTAACTGTTGTGTTTTACTTATAAGATAGCCACTAAATTCAGTTGTCAAATGCCTTGCCGTTTGAGTTCAGAAATTCCCAATGTGAGAGATTCTGTTTTTGGAGGGCTGCAGGCAGGACTAACAACATGGGAAACGTGTTATTTCCTCTGGCAGGGGTTTTCTCTGCACTCAATTTCCTCATTTGTAAAGAGAAGATAAGCAGTACCTTAGTCCTTCATCAGATAATATCTATAAGGTATAGCTTCATTCCTCATCAGATAGGTGCTTTGCAGAAAGAGAAATGCACAGTCTGGAGAAATCATTAGGATTGAGAGTCACAGGATTTTCCTCCTTCCCTTCTTAGACGTTTTTTGAGCACCAACTATGTCCAGAACTTGTGTTAAGTGCCACATAGGACTGGTTCCTTCCCTCCAAGAACTCACAGCCTAATGGGGGTGTCAGCGGGAAAGGGTCAGGACTATAAAAAGAGAATGGCAGTGCGCTTTTAAATGTATACACATAAGTGGAATCTCTGACCCAGACTAGGAAAATAAGGCAAGGCTTCCAAGAGGAGGGTGATGCCAGAGCCAGCACTAGAAAGGTAAGGAAGAGTTGGCAGGGGAAAGGAAGGAAGAGGACATTCCAGGAAAATAGGACAGAAAATAGGAAAAGAAGGAAGAGGACATTCCAGGAAAATAGGACAGAAAATAGGAAAAGAAGGAAGAGGACATTCCAGGAAAATAGGAGCCAGGTGGGGTCAGACCAGACCTGAGTTCAGCAACCTCGGTACTTGAGTTCTGGCTAGGAAAGAATTCAGAGCCAGGACTCAAATGATAATTCCAGGAAAATCGGCCGAGAGACGGCTCGTATCTCGAAAAACTCGTTAGTCGGGACACTTGTAAGTCAAGGCCCCACTGTAATTATATACACCACAGGTCTGAATCAGAAACTCATGAGCAAGTAGACAGTAGTTAACAAGGAATAGGACAGCAGTAACAAGGAAGCATGGAGTAGAAAGAAAACTGGAATTCCCTTCCGGTTGCTGGGACACAATGTATAAGGCCTCCGGAATAGAGTAACTATAGTTTACAAACTTGTAACACAGAAATCTCTGAAGTTGTTCAGTGGTTAGTTTTTTAAAGAAGTCCGGGTTGCCGGAGAGTCTCAATGTGTCATGAGTAAGAATTGTAGGGATGTAGTAAGGGACTTGGCCTTTATCATGTAGACCTAGAGTCTCTGGATGGAATTCAGGGTCCATTGTATCCCTCGGGGGTGTGTGTGTGTGTGTGTATGTGTATACATGGTATTTTTTTGGAAAGAGCGTTAATTGCTTTCATCAGATTTTCAAAGAGGTCTGTGACTCAAGAAAGGGTAAGGACCATTGCTGTAGGTTGTGGAGTGGTTTTAAGCAGAGGAGTGACACTCCCTGATGTATTCTAGAAAGACAGTTCTGGTATCTGCATGGAGGATGGATGCCAGGCAGACTGAGGAGTTGTTGGCAGTATCCAGGCCAGAGAAGACGAAGGCAGAATTGGGGCCATGTAATAGTGAGGCAGGGCTGCATATAGAATTGGGAATCAGCAAGAGGTTAAAATGTCCAGGTTTTGCATATAAGCATAACCAATGGACACAAGACACTGGGGGGTATGGGAGGCTAAGGGAAGGTTAAGGGGAGGAAAAAAAAAAAAAGGAGACATATATAATACTCTTTGTAATACTTTAAGCAATAAAACAATTAAAAATAAATAAATAAAATGTCCAGGTTTGGCAACTGACTGGATAATGAAAAGTGAGGAAGAGGGAGAAGTCAAAATGACATGGGTTTCTGGCTTTGGTGACAGTGGATGTGTTGCCACTAACTGAGAGGAAGAGAAGATGGAGGAGGGAGGAAAAAGGCAAGTTTAATCCAAGTTTTTGAGGGCCACTCAGATATATAATTATATATACCACAGGTAGGAATCAGAAACTCATGAGCAAGTAGACAGTAGTTAAAATCATGAGAATATATAGAGAATGAGACCTTAGGCCTACCCAGTTCTAAGGCAAAACACTCGTGTGTCTCCTCTCTACACACATCACTACTAACACTGAATACTCCTGGTACTCTGGCCACCAATGTATGTGGGGGGTGATTTCCCCACACCAAGCAATTCTGCAACACCAGCTGAGTATTCTGTGATTTAACTCTATTCAGACACTATCCAACTGGAGATAGTGTCAGATCCCACATGTTAAGGATTCAGGGACGCCCCTCCCCTTCTGATGCCAATGGCAAGTCCAGGTGTCACCTGCGCCATGACTGTTGCAGGCGGTGGGAAGGCACCAGGTGTTAGCCAGGTGGGGTCAGACCAGACCTGGGTTCAGCAACCTCGGTACTTGAGTTCTGGCTAGGAAAGAATTCAGAGCCAGGACTCAAATGATAAGAAAACATTTATTTAAAAAATCATAGGGTAGAAAAAGTAATTTGTAGAAAAATGGGCTTAGAAAACAAGTCATAGAGGCCAAGGAAGGGCCCTTGGAGCTTGGGAGTGACGAAGGTAATGGTAATGCGCCTGGGGGCACGGGGAGGAGGACCTCATGCTCCCAGGTCCTTGGTCCTAAAGGTTTTAAGGATGGAGATTTTAGGGGAGGTCCCGGGGAAAGATCTCAATAGAATATTCAGCAGCTTTCCAGTTGTGTCCTTTCAGGGTTGTGGTCTCCACGGATTGATTAGCCAGTGCCAGGGCAGGGGGTCATTATTCGATGCAGCTGATCCTAGATCAGCCAGTGTGGCCACTTATCTGGTTTTGCTGCTTTTCTGGGCCTGGAGCTGAAATACAACTGAGGCCTAGATGTCATCTCTAGGGAGGAAAGGTCAGGGCGCCCAAACCACATGACCAGCCCTATGCTAGGGGAGGGAAGGTCATCCTGGGGATGAAGCCCCACCCTGTAATTGTCCATTGCTAGGCAGCCAGGGCTTTCTGCCCTGGTGACCTTCTGCACCTGGCTCGTCATCCTTGCTCTGCTCAGTCTGCCTAACTGCTTACGACATCACGACAGGCTGTAACCAGAGGTTCCCTTGACCTACTCCTAAGATTTGATTAATTTGCTAGAGCAGCTCACAGAACGCAGCGAAACATTTTATTTACTAAATTAGCAGTTTATTATAAAAGGACATAACTCAGGAACGGCCGGATGGGAGAGATGCGTAAGGCAAGATTTGTCGGACGGGGCGTGGAGTCTCCGTGCCCTCCAGGCAGCCACTCTCTCAGCACCTCTACATGTTCACCAACCCAGAAACTCATCACCCGTTTCAGTTTAAGAATTTTTGTAGAGCTTAATCTGCAGCACCCTGCTCCTTTCCCGCGGTCAGTGGTTGGGGCTGAAAGCTCCCACTTTCTAATCACCTGGTCTTTCTGGTGACCAGCCCCATCTTAAGGCTTTCTAGGGGCTCCACCCTATGTCACTCATTAGCATAAACTCCATTGTGTTAAAAAGGAGCCTCTTATGAATAACAAAAGATACTCCTGTCACTCAGGAAGTTGCAAGGGTTTCTGCGCTTTGTGCCAGGAACCAGGACCAAGACCAAATGTACCAAACCAGTGCACTGCTCTGTTTTACCAGAAGAGGAAGATGGGTCCCAAAGAGGTGAAATGACTTGCTGAAATTCAAAGTTATCAAAACAGGTAACCCTCAGCGAGAGGACTGAGACTCAGGTCTTCACATCATCTGCAGTTATTTCTGCCTCAGGGAAGACTGGGCTGGGAGGATTTGTAAAGGAGGTGATGTGACTTTCTGTGATTTGTTTTGTAATGTCTAAATCCATCACTCTTTTCAGTGGAGTAGATTTTACTTTTACCTGAAATTTTATTTTAAGTTCATGCCTAGTATTTTTCTCCATCTACTATACCCCAACCTCAGTCCTGTCCCTTCAAAGTAGACAACTTGGGGAGTTCTTTTCCAGTTCTACAATTGTCCTCTTGTTCAGAATGGGTTTAGAACTGGACTCTGGGAAGTGTCATTAGGGGTTGGGAATGAATTCTCAGAAAGAACCTTACTATCAATGGTGGCAAATTCTTCCTTTGGCTTTTTTAAAAGGCAGGTTTATTGAGGTACAATTTTCACATAGCAAGTGTATGGTTACATGTGTTTAACTAACACATCCACCACTAACAAGGTACAGAACATTTCCATTCTCCCCCAAACTTCCCTCATGCCCCTTTCTAGTCAACCTCAATGCTTACCCTCAACCTGTGGGTTGTCTTTACAATTTTTAAGCAGTATTTTTTGAAGAGCATAAATTATTAACTTTGATAAAACCCACTATTGGGAAAACATTAGCTCTACATACTGCTCTGGTCCCACCTAACCAAGCTTAAAAGCAAGGAATAAAGTATTTACAATGAACTTAACTTGTAGGGTGGCTCAGGAGGCGGTGTAGGAAACAAAGAGAGTGGAGTCAACCAGAAAGAAAGAAAGTAAAGGTTTAATCTGTCCCCCCGGGCAACCCATGAACCCCAAAGGCAGGGCCAGTGGATTCATGCCAACAGGGAAGGGGGGTTTCTTTTTATACAGGTGTTTAATGAGGGGTGGGGGCATGAGCTGAGGAAGTTCCCACCGCCGGGTTCGGCACGGTATTCAGGAAGGAGTCAGTATCTGTGTGGAGGTCCTTGTGGATTCCAGGACGGAGCCGGTATCTATGTGGCCATTTGTCTGGCATGCTGAACTGTTAGGAATTCCAGGGAGGGTCCATTATCTCGTCACACATCTGCATGCATCTGATCCTGGGCTTCCTCTGACCTAACATAACTGAATCTCGGAAAAAAAGGTTCAAGAATATTTAACAATACAAAAATGCCTTACACCAGGTAAAACTCACAATGTGATGTACAACATGCTGACTATAATTATGAATACTCTATTATATATTTGAAAGTTGCTAAGAGTAGTTCTTAAAAGTTCTCATCACAAGAAAAAAATGTAATTATGTGAGGTGATAGATATTAATTAAACTTATTATGTAACCATGTTGCAAATAAACATATCAAGTCATTATGTTTTACATGTTGATACTATCTCAATAAAATGGGGAGGGGGGACTATCAAAACTCAATAATAAGAAAATAAACAACAGAATTTAAAAGGACTTGATTTGGGCAAAACATGTGAACAGGCACACTACCAAAGGATACATAGGATGTTATGTAAGCATCTGAAAGGATACTTAACATCATTAGTAGAAAAATGCAAATTAAAACCACAGGGAGATATAATACACATATTAGAATTACTAACATTAAAAATTCTCATAATACCAAGTGTTGGTGAGGATGTGGCACCCCTGGAATTCTAAGAAGCTGCCAAGAGAAATAGAAAATCATACAACCTCATTGGAGGACTGTTTGGTACTTTCTTAAAAAGTTACAGACATCTTACATATGATTTACATGTTCTACTCCTTAGTATTTACTCAAAAAAATGAAAGCATATATCCATACCAAGCAGCTTTATTTGTAAAAGCCTCAAAATAGAAACAATCCAAATTCTACCCACAGGTTAATGAATTAAAATATTGTGTTAGGGCGGTATAATAATAGACTACTATTCAGCAATTGAAAGAATGAACTACAGACCCAAGCCATTATGCTCAATTAATATTTGACAAAGCTATAAGCATAACCAATGGACATAAGACACTGGGAGGTAAGGGAGGCTGGGGGAATGTCAAGGGGGGGAACAAAAGGAGACATGTAATACTCTTTGTAATACTTTAAGCAATAAAACAAAATTTAAAAAAAAGAAAAAAAATATTTGACAAAGGAGGCAAGAGCATACAATGGAGTCAAGACAGTTTCTTCAATAAAGGGTATTGGGGAAATTGGAGAAATACATGCAAAAAAATAAAACTAGACCACCAACTTACACCATACACAAAAATAAACTCAAAATGGATAAGGACTTAAACGTAAGACAGGAAACCATAAAAATCTTAGAAGAATCTATAGGCAGCAAAATATCAGACATATGTCATAGCAATATCTTTACCAATACAGCTCCTAGGGCAATGGAAACTAAGGAGAAAATAAACAAATGCGACTACATCAAAATAAAAAGTTTCTGCACAGCAAAAGAAACCATCAACAAGATAACAAGAGAGTCCACTGCATGGGAGAACATATTTGCCAATGTTATGTCCAGTCAGGGCCTAATCTCCAAAATTTATTGGGAACTCATACAACTGAACAAAAGGAAGATAAACAATCCAATCAAAAAATGGGCAAAGGACTTAAATAGACACTTTTTGAAAGTGGACATACAGAAGGCTAAGAGACATATGAAAACATGCTCAAAGTCACTAATCATCTGAGAGATGCAAATCAAAACAACAATGAGGTACCATCTCACACCTGTCAGAATGGCTATCATCAACAAATTGACAAATGTCAAGAGCTATAGGTTTGTCATATAAGGCTTTCATTATGTTGAGGTATGATCTCTCTATTCCTTTTGCTGAGAGTTTTTATCAAGAAAGAGTGTTGGATTATGTCAAACGCTTTTTCTGCATCGATTGATATGATTATGTGATTTTTGTCTCTCACTTTATGTGATGCATTATGTTTATTGATTTGCAGATATTGTACCAGCCTTGCATCTCTGGAATAAATCCCACTTGGTTGTGGTGTATGATCTTTCGATTGTAATGCTGGATCCGATTTGCTAGAATTTTGTTGAGGATTTTAGCATCTATCTTCATCAGGGATAATGGTCTGTAATTCTCTTTCTTTGTAGTGTCTTTGTCTGGTTTTGGGATTAGGGTAATGCTGGCTTCATAGAAAGAGCTTGGAAGTGTTCCTTCCTCTTGAATTTTTTTTGAACAGTGTGAGGAGGATATGTTTTAGTTCTTATTTGAATATTTGGTAAAACTCCCCTGTAAAGCCATCTGGTCCAGGGTGTTTGTTTGCTGGAAGTTTTTTGATTGCTGCTTCAATTTCATTGGTAGTTATCGGCCTATTCAGGTTTTTTTATTCTTCCTGATTGAGTTTTGGAAGATTTTATTTTTCTAGGAATATTTCCATTTCGTCTAAGTTGTCCAGTTTGTTGGAGTAGAGTTGTTCCTGGTATTTTTTTTCAATCCTTTGTATGTCTGTGGGGTTGGTTGTTAATTCATCTTTTTCATTTCTGATTTTGTTTATTTGGGTCCTCTCTCTTTGCTTCTTGGTGAGCCTGGCTAGAGGTTCATCAATCTTGTTTATCCTTTCAAAGAACAAGCTCTTGGTTTTATTTATCTTTTGTATTATTTTTTTGGTCTCTGTGTTGTTTATTTCCGCTCTAATCTTTATGATTTCCTTCCTTCTGATTACTCTGGGTTTTTCTTGTTGCTCTCTTTCTAATTCTTTAAGTTACAGGGTTGGATAATTAATTACCATTTTTTGTTTTTGTTTTTTGAGGTAGGCCTGTAGAGCTATGAACTTTCCTCTTAGGACTGCTTTCCCTGTGTCCCATAGATTTTGGATTGTTGTATTTTCATTGTCATTTGTTGCCATGATGCTTTTTATTTCTTCTTTGATCTCTTTAACCCAATCATTGTTTAATAGCATGCTATTTAGCCTCCAAGTGCTTGATTTTTTTTTCATTGTTTTTCTTGCAGTTGATTTCTAGTTTTATGCCATTGTGATCTGAGAAGATGCTTGATATGATTTCTCTCTTCTTGAATTTGAAGAGATTTTGCCTGTGTCCCAATATGAGGTCTATCTTTGAAAATGACCCCTGTGCACTTGAGAAGAATATATATTCTGTGTCTTTGGGGTGAAATGTTCTGAAGATATCAATTAATTCCATCTGATATAGTGAGTCATTTAGGATTGATGTTTCTTTGCTGATTTTTTGTTTAGAGGATTTGTCCAGTGGTGTTAGTGGGGTATTACAGTTCCCTACCATGATTGTATTGCTGTCAATTTCTCCCTTGATATCCTACAGAAGTTTTTTTTATGTATTTGAGTACTCCTGTATTGGGTGCATATATGTTTACCAGAGTTATATCTTCTTGTTGAATTGCCCCTTTTAGTTTTATGAAGTGGCTTTCCTTATCTCTTGCTATGGCCTTCACTTTGAGGTCTAATTTGTTAGATATAAGTATTGCTACCCCAGCTTTTTCTTTCATTTCCATTTACCTGAAAAACCTTTTTCTATCCCTTCACCATCAGTCTGTGTGAATTCTTTGTTCTGAGGTGGGTCTCCTGTAGATAGCAGATATATGGGTCATGTTTTCTTATCCACTCAGCTACCTTATGTCTTTCTATTTAGGCATTTGATCCATTTACATGTAAAGTTATTATTGATAGGTACTTGTTTGTCACCATTTTTATTCTTTATGCCTTTGTTTTTTCTTCTCTTCCTATTTCTTTTTATTTTTATTATTATTTTTTAAATAAATCTTTTATTGTTCAGATTATTACAGTTGTTCCTCTTTTTCCCCCCATAGCTACCCGGTACCCCCCCCCCGGCCCCGCTACGCCCTGCCCTTACCCCCCCGCACTGTCCTTGTCCATAGGTGTATGATTTTTGTCCAGTCTCTTCCCGCACCCCCTCACCCCATTCCCCCCGAGAATTGTCAGTCTACTCCCTTTCTATGCCCCTGATTCTATTTTCTTCACCAGTTTATTCTCTTCGTCAGATTTTTTATTCACTTGATTTTTAGATTCACTTGTTGATAGATATATATTTGTTGTCACTTCGTTGTTCATAATTTTTATCTTTACCTTTTTCGTCTTCTTCCTCTTCTTAAAGAATACCCTTCAGCATTGCATATAATACTGGTTTGGCAGTGATGAACTCCTTTAGCTTTTTCTTATCTGTGAAGCTCTTTATCTGACCTTCAATTCTGAATGATAGCTTTGCTGGGTAGAGTAATCTTGGTTGTAGGTTCTTGCTATTCATCACTTTGAATATTTCTTGCCACTCCTTTCTGGCCTGCATAGTTTCTGTTGAGAAATCAGCTGACAGTCGTATGGGTACTCCCTTGTAGGTAACTAACTGTTTTTCTCTTGCTGTTTTTAAGATTCTGTCTTTGTCTTTTGCCCTTGGCATTTTAATTATGATGTGTCTTGGTGTGGTCCTCTTTGGATTCCTTTTGTTTGGGGTTCTCTGTGCATCCTGGACTTGTAAGTCTATTTCTTTCACCAGGTAGGGGAAGTTTTCTGTCATTATTTCTTCAAATAGGTTTTTAGTATCTTGCTCTCTCTCTTCTTCTGGCACCCCTATAATTCGGATGTTGGTACGCTTGAAGCTGTCCCAGAGGCTCCTTACATTATCTTCATATTTTTGTATTCTTTTTTCCTTTTGCTTTTCCAGTTGGGTGTTTTTTGCTTCTTCATATTTCAAATCTTTGACTTGATTCTTGGGATCCTCTAGTCTGCTGTTGGATCTCTCTATATTATTCTTTATTTCAGTCAGTGTATGCTTAATTTCTAATTGGTCCTTTTTCATATCCTTGAGGGTCTCACTATATTTCTCAGAGGTTTCTAGAAGATTCTTGAGTAACCTTATAACTGTGGTTTTGAACTCTATATCCAGTAGTTTGCTTTCCTCCATTTCTGTCATTTGTGACCTGTTTCTTTGTCTCCGCATTTTGGCTGCTTCCCTGTGTTGATAGAGTGGCTTTGTTTGGTAGGTGTCCTATAGAGCCTAGTGGCTCAGCCTCCCCAATTACCTGAGGTGGACACTCTTGGTGCACCCCTTTGTGGGCTGTGTGCACAGTCTTGTTGTAGTTAAGCCTTGATTGCTGTTGGTATCACTGGGAGGAATTGACCTCCAGGCCAATTGGCTGTGAGGACCAGTTGTGTCTTCAATGGGAGAACTTCTGTGCTGGAGACACCCTTCTGGGGCAAGACTTGCTTCAGTGGGGCTTTGGTGCTCACTGAGCCTGCCCAAGTTTTTAGGCAGAAAAAGGCCAGGCCATTCATATGCAAAAGCCTCTGCACACAGCTTGGGTGGGGTTGTAAATTGGGTGGGGCGGGGTCTCAGGGAATCACGAGGGCAGAGCAAACTGCAATGGCTGCCAGTCTGCTCTGCCTCAGAGAGGTCCCGGTGTTTGTGTCCTGCGGCCCCGTGCAGGAACAATGACTGCTGCAAGCATCTCTGCGAGAAAGCTGCCCTCACGTTCTGGCCCGATGCCAGACAGTCCAGTTTCTCTCTGTATGAGTCTAGGTCCCCAAATTCTCACTTGGAACTGGAGTTCAGAGCAGTTGGAAGCTTGTATCTCCCACCCGATTGAAAAAGACAACAGCATACCCAGCTGGCAGCCCCTTTCGCACGCGCCTTTGTACCTCCGCACTTCCACCCTCTGCACCTCCTACCGGACTCAATGTGCTTTTCTCTTTCCTTCTAGTGGTAGAATTTCCACTCAGCCAGCCTTCCCGTTGTTCTGGATGATATTTTTTTTGTCTTTTAGTTGTAGTTTTAATGTGTTGTGCACGGCAGCAAGTTCAGGTGTTTACCTATGCCGCCATCTTGGTTGTCCCCTATTTCTTCTTTTTACAGCAGACCCTTTAGCATTTCTTGCATTGCTGGTTTAGTGGTAATAAATTCCCTTAGTCCTTTTTTGTCTGTGAAGCTCCTGATTTCACCCTCAATTTTGATTGATAGCCTTGCTGGGTACAGTATTCTTGAATTCAGACTCTTCCTTTGCATGACTTTGTATATTTCATTTCATTTTCTCCTGGCCTGATGTGTTTCTGATGAGAAATCAGTCATTACTCTGATGGGGGGATCCTTTGTAGGTAACTTTCTGTCTCCCTCTGGCAGCTTTTAAGATTCTTACTTTGTCGTTGGTGTTTGCCAATTTAATTATAATGTGTCTTGGTGTTGGTCTTTTGGGGTTCATCTTGTTTGGGACTCTGTGAGCTTCTTGGACTTGTGTGAGTGTTTTCTTCCCTATATCAGGGAAGTTTTCTGTCATTATTTCTTCAAACAGGTTTTCTATTCCTTGTTCAGTTTCCTCTCCTCTGGGACCCCTATTATGTGGATGTTGTTTCCTTTCATGTTGTCCCAAAGTTCCCTTAGGCTCTCCTCCTGTTTTTTTAAGTTTTTTCTCTAGATGCTGCTCTACTTGGTTATTTTTTCCTACCTTGTCTTCTAGCTCACTGATGCGCTTCTCTGCTTCTTCTAGTCTACTGTTGATGCTTTCTATTGTATTCTTTATTACAGAAATGTCATTTTTCATTTCTTCTTGGTTCTTCTTCATTTCCTCTTGGTTCTTACACATATTGTTGAATTTGTATTCCATTCTTTTTTTAAAAATATATTTTATTGATTTTTTTACAGAGAGGAAGGGAAAGTGATAGAGAGTTAGAAACATCGATCAGGTGCCTCCATTGGGGATGTGCCCGCAACCAAGGTACATGCCCTTGACTGGAATCGAACTTGGGTCTCTTCAGTCCACAGGCCGACGCTCTATCCACTGAGCCAAACCAATTAGGGCTGTCTTCCATTCTTTTCAGCAACCTTATGACTATTGTGCTGAAATTTTTCTCCGACGTATTGCTTGCCTCCATTTCATTTACTTCCTTTTCTGGTGATTCCTCCTTTTCTTTCGTATGTGGGCTGTTTCTTTTTCTCCCCATGATCTCTCCTCTCAGGGTGTCTGGTTATGTAGCTCTCTCCCTCCTGTGTTGACTTAAAGGCACAAAATACAACACAACAAGACACAATGCACAGGGCACCAAACACAAATGTATTCACGATACTAATAACTCCAAATAAAGGTGACCACCAGAGAAAAGAAAATTAGGGGATAGAAAAGAATGCAAAAATGATATTGAGAAAAGGAAAAAATGTAAGAGAGAAAAGAAAGAGAAGAAAAAAGAAAAAGGAAAAAAATATATATATGGGGAGAATAATCCAATAAAACAACAACTAATTCAAAATAGGCAGACAACAAACACCCAAAGATGAATGCAAACTACAAACAACAACTAGTCCAAAATATGTAAACTACCAACACCCAAACGACAAACACCCAGATGAATCTGAGGAAGCAGAGCTTTCTCTAGGCCAGTGGTTCTCAACCTTGGCTGCACATTAGAATCATCTGGGAATCTTTTTAAAATCCTGATTTCTGGGCCCCATCCTCTGGAAATTCTGTTTCTTTGTTATGGGGTGGGGCCACAACATTAGTAACAAAGAAACAGAATTTCTAAAGGATGAGGCCCAGAAATCAGGATTTTAAAAAGATTCCCAGGTGATTCTAATGTGCAGCCAAGGTTGAGAACCACTGCTCTGGGTGATATCTGACCACGGATTGCCTCACCAGCTGTGTTTAATTTGCCAATTCTGGGTGGGTGTTATTTGATTCAGCTGTTCCTTCTATCTGCTCTGTGAGAAGATGCAGGGTTTGTCCATGTATTCATGCCCCTTTTTCTTCCCCTGGACAGACCCTTTAGGTGCCCACAGTCGAGAAGGCTGTAGTCCTGGTGTTCTTGGGTTCGCAACTGAGGCAGCTGGTCTCTGGGCATGTGGTTGTAGCGTTCTGGGAGGTATCTGAGGCCTCCCTGGTTGAAGGTAAGGCTAGGCTTCCCCTTCAAGATGGCACGGTCTCTGCGGCAGAGCCGGCTGCTCCAGGAGAGATTTCAGTAGCAGTAGAGGCTGCCCGGCCAGGGGAGCCTGTCAGCCAGTCCTCAGCAGGCCTTCACGCTCTCCATGATAAGCCTTCTGGCATTTACTGCACACCTCCACAGAAATCAACCTTCCATTGTGTTCTTTATTGAAGCTATGTCATTCTTCATTTCCTCTTGACTCCTTATCATGTTGGTCAAATTCTCATTCAGCTCCTTATAATTCTCATTGATTTGTATGCATTGGTCATCCAGACGTTTGAGCATCCTTATAACTATTATTCTGAATTCTTTCTCTGACAAATTATTTGCCTTCATTTCATTTAATTCCTTTTCTGGTGATTCCTATTTTTCTTTCCTTTGGGGATTTTTTCTTTGTCTCCCCACTTTTCTGTAATGTTTTAATTATTTCTATGTCTTAGATCCAACTGCTTTGTTACCCAGGTTCTTTTGGGGGTTGGCCTATGTAGTTGGTGATTTTTGGGACCCAGTGGTATAGTCTCTCAGATCTCCTGAGCTTGGTGTTCTAGTGGAGCCCACTACTTGAGTTATTTGGGTTCTCCTGATGTAGTTGGGTCTTGAATGTTAGTTTCTCATTTGTGGTTGAAGTCTGATCATAGGCTGTCTGAAATGTGACTCACCCCCTGCCTTGTCATGCAAGCTGTTGTAGATGTGCTTGTGGTTCCAGCTCTTGTGGAAAGGGTTGCCTGAGGTCTCACTGGAGTGCGCTCACTGTGAGATCCTGGAGTTCATAGCCTGGGAGAAAGTGGTCTCAGGGCCTGAGGCTCAGGTAGTGCGACTCTGGCTAGTGTTGTGTGACTTTTGCTGGGGTAGCATCACTCTGCAAATCACTGTGAAGTTCCTGGAGCCCATGACAGTAGGAGGCAGCTATCCTGTAGTCTGCGGATGAGGCAGTGGGTCTCTGGCCAGGGTGATTTCACTCTGCCAATCATGAGGGGGTCCAGGAGCCAACGGCTGGGGATGCAGGAATCTCAGAGTCTGTGGCTGAAATAGCGTGACCTTGTCCGGATATGTGAGCCCTTAGTAGCTCACTGCAGTGTCTAGACGCCAGCCACCAAGGAGTGGGAAGTCGTAGTTTCTGTTGGGGGAGTTGTGTGCCCTTGGTTGGAGAGACACACGCCCACTGGCGGCTCACAGAGAGTCCCAGGAGCTGCCTGCTGGGATGGTGGGCTCACGGGGCCGTGCACTGAAGCTGCGCAACTGCGGTGTCCAGGCGCTGGCTGCCGGGGAGTGGGGAGTTGTGGTTTCTGCTGGGGGAGCCATGAGCCCTTGGAGGTGGACGTCCTGGGGTCTGCAGGTCTGCGGGCGAGGCTGTATGACTGTCTGGAGTGGCTTCAGGGTCCCGGGCAGTGTCGAAGGCCAGTCTGGGTGGAGGCAAGGCTGGGTTCCTTTTAGAGGCCACTCTCCCCTTCAAGATGGCGTGGGCTCCGTGCCAAGCCCTGCAGCCCGGGGAGTGCCCGCAGCAGTAGCAGGGGCTCCTCATCCAGGAGAGCCTGGTCTGCCAGCCCCTGATACTCCCGCAGGATCTAACTGTCCCTCACTTACACAGGCACACACACACACCTTTCACTCCCTCCCTCACTCACAACCTCTCCCTCACTGCTGTCCTGCCAGCTGCCATCTTGCGAATCTCTTAGTGAAGTATTTTAAAAGACAAGGGGAAATGGTGAAATGTGTAATAAGTAAGGGAATGGCTGGATCATTTTACTAGTATATCCACTAAAAGAATGCAAATCAATTCTATGTAGCATCCTAAGAAATGCTTATATTGTGTTCAAATTGGTATATAAAATGATTTCTACCTATCAATACAATTAATTGAAGACTATATATACAGATGGCAAAAGTTCTAGAGAAATGAAAATGGTTTATTTGTTAGAATATAGGGATTTAGAGTGAATTTTCACTTCTAGTTCCATTAGCATTGGTATAATGTGACTTCTTTAGCAAATAATGAAATAATAAAGACAGAATAAAACAAACCAGTGAATGTGTCTTAATATGTACTTCCCATAGCTGCAATACTGACATTTTAAAGCAGATTACTAGGTATGAAGGTGGCTGAACACATACATTTACCTCCTGTCTACCAATGGTCCACTAAATGACAATAAACAAAATTAAGACATAAAGTATAAGGACAAAGATAATGGGGAAGCAGAAAATAAAATTTTGAAAGCTTTAACGCACGTGAAGAAAGCTGAATCATAAGGTGGGGAGGAGAAAGCTGAGAAGCAACCTGATTTCCACTTCAGGACCCCTGATGTGGGCACCAGCTCCAGTCCCACAATATGGGCAGCAGACAAGAGAGAGAAAAGTCTCTCTGGGGAATCTGACCAGCCCATGGGAAAACCTATAGATAACCAAACAGAAGAGATCAGGCAGCAGGTCAAACCATGTGCACAGAGCTTACACGATCATTTTGTGCTTCATTCTTATATTATATGTGAGCAAACTATCAAGGATTATCACTCATTTGGGAAAAACATCTCAATAATAGGAGAATAGAATGTGAAAGAGAGAGAGAAGGAATCAAAGAAATAATTCAAGAAAACTCCTCCAGAGAAGACTGAATTTCTAGATTGAAAAGGCTCACTGAGTGTCTAACACCATGGATGGAAATAGATGATCAAAAAATCACCTAATTTTGAAAGTCTTAATGCACAAAGATAAGATTCTACAACCATCCATATAGAAGAAGAAATGGCTTGTATACCAATAATCACCTCTGTAGTTGCATTAGCCTCATTTCAAATGCTCATTAGTCACATGTAGCTAATGACTACCATCTGGAACAGCATAGGGAAGAATATCTCCATCACTGCAGAGTATTCTGGTGAACAGCACTGCTCTAAGTAGCACTGCTCCTGATTTCTAGTAAGACTCACCCTTTATGAAGTTATGTTTCCTGCTGGCCACTTTTCCATGATGACATTGGTTTTGTAGTTTTGTTGCAAGATGAATATGTGCTTTCTTTTAAAGATGTGCATGTATCAATATCACTGTTTTTATTTTGTTTTACAGTTGTTTTTTCAGCAATGATATTTGAGACTGTTACAAATCAAGATCTGCCTGTGATCAAGTGTGTTTTAATCCATCATAAGAGCAATGATTCATCAGTGGGGATACCTTCATCATATCCCACGGTAAAGTAATATTAATAGTATACGTTTAGCTATATTTTCTATTGAGACCTACCATGGCTATATGGGCCTTTCTTTTTATGTTTTTACGTATATTATGTACTCATATATGGTGCATATGAGCATCTATACTCATTGCTACCTGGCACTCCACTCCATTAAGAGTCATGCTCTCTTTGAGTTCAGTTTCAAGGAAGAAGTAAGGGAATCTCACTTTCTTCTTAGAGAGCAACCAGACTTCTCTCTCAAGCCCGAGTCCCCAATTTCTAACTACCTTCTGGATATAGATAGATGTTTTCCATTTTCTCATTAATATTTTATCCACAATTAATTCCAGTTCTATTTCCTCAAACCTGTTCCCATTCTTGTATTAATTGATTTCTGTTTATGGCCCTGTCTTGTTCCCAGGCTTGAAAGCTCAATGTCACTTTGGAGTACTTACTCTCCTTTTCCTTCACATGTGCTCAGTACCAAGTCTCATCAATTTCCTTTCTTAACTAGTTCTCATATAATCACTTCAGATTCTCTAGTCTCACTGTCACTTCCCTAATTCAAGCCCTCATTAACTCCATCAAAATCAACAATAGTATCTTATGTAGCTTCTTCCTTCTGCAGTTCATCTCACATGGGCCGTCAGACTATTCTTCCGGAAGCACAGCTCTAGCCTTTACTGCCTGCCTTGAGACCTTCAGTGACCTTAGTTAAGCTGACATGCAAACTGCTCCATAATCTAGCTCTGACTCCTTCAGGTTTCAACCTTGGTTTTCATTACTCTTCTCCTTCTTGCTGTTCATCTGACATAGCTTGGGTATTTACAGAAATAAAGGAAGCTTAACACTTGGGTTGCGGGAAACGAGTTAAGTCGGCTCGCGTGAATTGCGCGTACTCGGCGGGAGCCGTCTTAACTCGGTTCATATAGATTTGCGGTGGAGTGCGGGAAACGTGTAAATTCGGGCCGATTGTAACTGCGTATTACCAAATATTGGTTTCAAAGATACCTACCTGCGTATGCGAACCGTTTCATACCCATTTCAATCGAACCCATACTTCAAAAGACATAGGAATTTTAAACTAACTCTGATTTTGCGCGGGAAACCTAAATATTAAACAATAGTGAACTGAGAATATTGGAAGTCTGTGTACAATAAAGAGCAAACCTAAATTAGCCAACTTCATGGACATTTTTAGTTAGGATTTATACCAATATATAGTCACTATTTTCTTTTGCATAGGTATAACACATAAACACATGACATGATAACCTATGTGTCCCCCCAAATCAAAGATATTAGAAATATTCTCAAATCTTAAAATCAGTATGAAATAAGTTTTAATGACAACATTCTACATGAATGATAACACCTAATTTAATGCATGATTTTTTAATGCCAGAAGCATGTTTGGTTTGAACTTGTTAATCGCTATTGGTATAGTAACACATTGGCTTATTAATAATGTATTTGCATACATAGTATTTCAGTGAAGATGAAAAACTAAATATTATTTCTATAATGTTTTGAACTTTTAGTGTCTTTAAATTTTTAAAAATTGATTTTAGAGAAAGAGGAAGGTGGGGAGAGAGAAAGAGAGAGAGAGAAAGAGAGAGAGAAACATTGGTTTGTTGTTCCACTTAATTATGCATTCATTGATTGATTCTCGTATGTGACCTGACCGGGGATCGAACCCACAACCTTGGCATATTGGGACAATGCTCTAACCCAGTGGTCGGCAAACTGCGGCTCGCGAGCCACATGCGGCTCTTTGGCCCCTTGAGTGTGGCTCTTCCACAAAATACCACGTGTGGGCGTGCACGTACAGTGCACTTGAAACTTCGTGGCCCATGCGCAGAAGTCAGTATTTTGTGGAAGAGCCACACTCAAGGGGCCAAAGAGCCGCATGTGGCCGAGAGCTGCAGTTAGCAGACCACTGCTCTAACCAACTGAGCTACCCAGCCAGGGCTTAGTGTCTTTTCAACATAAGAAAATAATTGCACACATTTAAGTGTTTCTTACAAAACACAAACTTTAAAAAATTGATGATTAGCCCTAACCAGTTTGGCTCAGTGGATAGAGCATCAGCCTGCGGACTGAAGGGTCCCAGGTTCTATTCCAGTCAAGGGCATGTACCCTGGTTGCAGGCACATCCCCAGCAGGGGATGTGCAGGAGGCAGCTGATCGATGTTTCTCTCTCATTGATGTTTCTAACTTTCTATCCCTCCCCCTTCCTCTCTGTAAAAAATCAATGAAATATATTTTAAAAAAATTGATGATTAGTTTTGTT
The DNA here is from genome assembly GCF_028538775.1 of Myotis yumanensis. Lineage (NCBI taxonomy): Eukaryota > Metazoa > Chordata > Mammalia > Chiroptera > Vespertilionidae > Myotis > Myotis yumanensis. The sequence goes on from NW_027223754.1 coordinate 115,434,910, forward strand.
TCCTAGTATTAAGTCCTGCATTATTATTTTTTCATGTAGTATAAATTATATTTTTAATTAATATTCAGGATTATATTAAGATCCAGTAGTTCTTAAAAAGCATTAAATTAATAACCATAGGACTTCTAATTGTGGCAAAGGTGAGCATTCCTCATCATGCATTTTCATCTCCTTGAAGTTGAAGCTGCTGCGTTTGGGTATTTTCCCACTTCAATAAGAAGTGGATTATCAAGGTGTCTGTGGCTTTTTTTTAAGTTGTTTTTTTTTTTTTTTTTTTTTTTTCAGTTGATCAGCAACCTAGCCAGGATCTCCAGCCAAGTTCTGTCCAGGTTCTCCAGCCAGGTTCTGTGTAGGTTCTCTAGCCAGGTTCTCCAGCCAGGTTCTATCCAGGTTCTCCTGCCATGTTCTGTCTCCAGGTTCTCTCTCCAGGTTCTGTCTCTAGGTTCTTCAGCCAGGTTCTCTCGCTAGGTTCTGTTTCTAGGTTCTGTCCCTAAGTTCTGTTCTCTCGCTAGGTTCTGTCTCTAGGTTCTCTCTCTAGGTTCTCTGTCTTTTTTAAGTTTTAAAAAAATATATTTTTATTGATTTCAGAGGAGAGAGAGCTAGAAACATCAGTGATGAGAATCATAGATTGGCTGCCTCCTGTACAGCCCACACTGGGGATCGAGCTTGCAACCTGGGCATGTGCCCTAACCAGGAATCAAACCGTGACCTCCTGGTTCATAGGTTGATGCTCAAACACTGAGCCACACCAGCCAGGCTAAAAAAGGTTTTGAAAAAGATTTTTTAAATTTCTTCCACAGTTCACAGTTTTCAGATGAGATATCTTTCGGGAAATTTTATACTCAGGGGTGTTTTGAATAACCGTGCATTCATTAGTAAAGAAAATTTGTCCATGAAAACCTAATAAATAAGCTTCTACAGCCCTTACCTATATTAACAGTGTATCCTGGACCCAAAATAAGATGATTTTACTGTGCTCACAGTCTACTTAATTGTTGTTTAAAATCAGAATATTTTCATCATTCTTCATTTCTCTTTGAAGATTAAGTTGCTGTGTACTGGCTTATCCACTGCAAGTTACTATTTTTTCCTTTGTAATTAACAAATATTTTGGGGGAGATGCAAATATCCCTTTTCTCCTCCAATTCTCACCTGCTGATTTTAGCTTCCATTAGCGGACTTTGTCAACAACAGTTATTACTGTGATGTTTGCCTAATGGTGATTGTTCCTTTTCCCTCACTCCCTCTACATTTATTAATTGGCATTCTTCTGTGAGGAAGAGCTGTCCCTTCTCTCTGTTTTATTTATTCAATTATTTATCAGTATGGCCTCATCTCATAGACATTTATTTGATTCTATGGGTTATAACCCAGAACTATCATTTTTATTTTGTTGTACAAATGATTCCAGCACTGGGAGCTACTTCACATTGGCTCCTGTGTCCCTTCAACATGTCCCTATTTTTTTTCTAACACTTACTTTTTGGTATTATAATGTAGTTCACGCTCATCTTGTATTTTTCTCATCTCAGCCCTGGAATTAATCACTTCTCCAAAGAGCACTGATTTCTTGGAGAACAGTATTTAAAAACCAAGATCCGAGAGCTGGATGTGCTCATTGCTACTGGATGTCATTGCTTCTAGGCCCTCTCAGCAGGCAAAGCTATGAAATGTATGCATGTATATTAACCACCGCCTCCAACACACACACACACACACACACAATTTATTGCTCTCTATTATCTCTGCATCTGTCTGTCATCTATCATCTATGTATCTATCTATCTATCTATCTATGTATGTATCTATCATCTCCATCCATCACAGTAAGTTCAGTATGATAACTCTGATTTTAATTTGGCACCAAAGGTTTCATTCTAACTTTCCCTCTTTCCCTATTAGTATTTCTCTCTCTGACAGTAAGAAACCTGGCTCTCATTATCTATAACAATTTACTTATGTATTCCATTCTAGCATATACTTAAAGTAGTGTCAGAATTGTTAGCCCACATCCCAGTGAGAAATAGGACAAATAAGTAGAATGCTGTTGTTGTGTTATAATTATTTTTGTCTTTAATCTTATTGTATCCAAAGTATTATTTTTCTGAGTCCTTTACTTTCCTACCACCTTCACTATGGTTATGTTATTATTAGACATTAAGTTCATTTGGTTTGCATTCCATTTTGAGTTTCTCCCATATCCCAGTTGGTTTTAATTATTTATTTTTTGAGTATATGAAACATGATATGGTCCTAAAAGCCAAAGCAATATAAAAAGGTATACTCAGTCCTGGCTAGGTAGCTTGGTTGGTTAGAGCATCGTCCCAGTACACCAAGGTTGCGGGTTCAATCCCCAGTTAGGGTACATACAAGAAATACCAGTGAATGCATAAATAAGTGGAACAACAAATCAATGTTTCTCTCTTTCTCTCTCTCTCTCTCCCTCCCTCCCTCCCCCTTTCCTCTCTCTCTAAAGTCAATCAATAAAAATTTTTTAAAAGTATTCTCAGAGAGGTATCATTTCCTTCTCATCAATATTACCAAGTTTCCATCCTTTTCCTATTTACCTCCTGAACTTAACCAATTCCTTTAGATTTTGGATACTATTCCTATATTTCTTGTGTACAACTGAGCAGATACATGTGCATTTTCTTTTTGTTGTTGTTAATTCTCACCCAAGGATATTTTTCCATTGATTTTTAGAGAGAGTGGAAGGGAAGGGCGAGACAGAGAGAGAAATATCAATATGAGAGAGACACATCAATTGGTTGCCTCCTGCATGCATCCTGACCAGGGCTGAGGATCAAGCCTACAACCAAGGTACATGCCCTTGACCAGAATTGAATCTGGGACTCTTCAGTCTGTGGGCCAATGCTCTATCCACTGAGCAAAAATATAGTTGTTGTTGTTAATATATATGTTGCTGTTGTTAATCCTCACCTGAGGATATATTTTTAAAAAAATATTTTTATTGATTTCAGAGAGGAAGGGAGAGGGAGAGAGAGATAGGAACACCAATGATGAGAGAAACATTGATTGGCTGCCTCCATACCCCACACTGGGCATGGAGCCCGCAACCCAGGCGTGTGCCCTGACTGGGAATTGAACTGTGACCTCCTGGTTCATAGGTTGACACTCAGCCAGTGAGCCACTACTGCCAGGCCTATGCCCATCTTTTCAGATCCAACTCCACTGACTCAGTGAGGCATGCCTACCACCCCAGCGTGGAAGTCGCCTGTCCCTCCTCTGAATTTCCAGAGCACTTAAATTTGCCTGTCAGAGTAATTGGTGCCTTTTTATGGGCCACATTTTATTTCAGTTTTACTTACTTCTTAATACTAGACTCAAAACTTTAAGGATAAGATCAATACCTTTTCTTTCTAGATTCAACGTGCCTGGCAGATGGTCTAGCACTTATCAGATACTGATTAAATGAACTTATCTGATACTAACTGAATAAGTGAACAAATAAAATCAGAAATATGACTTACAGTCAATAACAGAAGAGCTACCTTGCTTCTCACCTGAAGAAGCTTTTGTGTGTGTGTTTGCACACATGTGTGTGCACTAACTATATACTACATGTTAGGAGATAGGAGGTGAAGGTTCTTACATTAGAATTTGCTACCACACCCTCCTCTCAATATATTTCCATTTTTTGAAGCAGGCCAGGTATGTGGTGGTGGCAATGAGCCTATGGGGAATATCTGCCCAGAAAATATTTTGGTTTTTAAATTCCCTCTAACACAAATACCAATTTACTATGTAGATTTGTATCTGCATCCCAAGAGTCACAAAAACATTTACCTATATATTGCAAATTTTGTGATTATTGTCTGTATATGAATTTGCTAGAGCTGTCATAAGTATCCCAGGCTGGGTGACTTAAAAACAGAAATTTATTTTTCATAGTTCTGGAGCCTAGAAGTCTGAAATCTAGATGTCAGTGGGTTGGTTCTTTCTGAGGCTGTGAGGGAAGGAACTGTTCAGGCCTCTCTCCCTGGCCTGTAGGTGACCCTCTCCCTGTTAACATGGCATTCTCCCTGTATGTATGTCTTCTCCAAATTTCCTCTTCTTATAAGGATACCAATCATATTGGATTAGAGACCACCTAATGGCCTCATTTTAACTTGATCACTTCTGTAAAGACTATTGAAAAATAAAGTCACATTCGGAGGTACTGGGGGTTAGGACTTCATTATATGAATTCGGGGGTCAGGCGATAGCACAATTCAACTCATAACAGCCTGTAAAATATTTTAGAAATGCAGTCTAAAGTTATCTACCTTTTTAAAAAAAATTTTTTATTGCTTAAAGTATTACAAAGAGTATTACATATGTGTCCTTTTTTTCCCCGCCCTTGACAATCCCCTGGCCTCCCCTACCCCCCAGTGTCTTATGTCCATTGGTTATGCTTATATGCATGCATACAAGTCCCCCCCTTCCCTCCTGCCCCCCAACCCTCCCCGGCCTTCCCGCTGCAGTTTGACAATCTGTGTGAGGCAGCTCTGCCTCTGTATCTATTATTGTTCAAAGGTTTATAATGGTCTCTATTATCCATGAATGTGTGAGATCATGTGGTATTTTTCCTTCATTGACTGGCTTATTTCACTTAGCATAATGCTCTCCAGTTCCATCCATGCCATTGCAAATGGTAAGAGTTCCTTCTTTTTTACAGCAGCATAGTATTCCATCGTGTAGATGTTCCACAGTTTTCTAATCCATTCATCTACTGATGGGCACTTAGGCTGTTTCCAGATCTTAGCTATGGTGAATTGTGCTGCTATGATCATATGGGTGCATATATCCTTTCTGATTGGTGTTTCTGGTTTCTTGGGATATATTCCTAGAAGTGGGATCACAGGGTCAAATGGGAGTTCCATTTTTAGTTTTTTGAGGAAACTCCATACTGTCTTCCATAGTGGCTGCACCAGTTGGCATTCACACCAGCAGTGCACGAGTGTTCCTTTTTCTCCACATCCTCTCCAGCACTTGTCGTTTGTTGATTTGTTGATGATAGCCATTCTGACAGGTGTGAGATGGTACCTCATTGTTGTTTTGATTTGCATCTCTCGGATGATTAGTGACTTTGAGCATGTTTTCATATGTCTCTTGGCTTTCTGAATGTCCTCTTTTGAAAGGTGTCTACTTAGATCCTTTGCCCATTTTTTGATTGGATTGTTTATCTTCCTTTTCTTTAGTTGTATGAGTTCCCTATAAATTTTGGAGATTAGGCCCTTATCAGATATGACATTGGCAAATATGTTTTCCCATGCAGTGGGCTTTCTTGTTGTTTTGTTGATGGTTTCTTTTGCTGTGCAGAAGCTTTTTATTTTGATGTCCCATTTGTTTATTTTCTCTTTAGTTTCAAGTGCCCTAGGAGCTGTATCAGTGAAGAAATTGCTTCGGCGTATGTCTGAGATTTTGTTGCCTTTGGATTCTTCTAGAATTTTTATGGTTTCTCGTTGTACATTTAAGTCCTTTATCCATTTTGAGTTTATTTTTGTGTATGGTGTAAGTTGGTGGTCTAGTTTCATTTTCTTGCATATATCTGTCCAATTTTCCCAACACCATTTATTGAAGAGACTATCTTGACTCCATTGTATGTTCTTGCCTCCTTTGTCAAATATTAATTGAGCATATTGGTTCGGGCCGATTTCTGGGCTCTCTATTCTATTCCATTGATCTATATGTCTGTTCTTGTGCCAGTACCAGGCAGTTTTGAGAACAGTGGCTTTGTAATACAGCTTGATATCTGGCATTGAGATCCCACCTACTTTGTTCTTTCTCAAGATCGCTGCAGCTATTCGGGGTCTTTTTTTATTCCAGATGAATTTTTGGAGAGTTCGTTCTAGATCTGTGAAATATGCCGTTGGTATTTTAATGGGAAGTGCGTTGAATGTATAGATTGCTTTGGGTAGTATGGACATTTTAATGATGTTGATTCTACCAATCCATGAACACGGTATGTCCTTCCATCTGTTTATGTCTTCCTCTATCTCTTTTTTCAACGTCCTGTAGTTTTCTGAGTAGAGGTCTTTTACCTCTTTAGTTAAGTTTATTCCTAGGTAGCTTAATTTTTTTGGTGCGATGGTAAATGGGATTGTTTTTCTAATCTCTCTTTCTGAAAGTTCACTATTGGTGTATAGAAATGCCTCAGATTTCTTGGGGTTAATTTTGTATCCTGCTACATTGCCAAATTCATGTATTAAGTCTAGTAGCTTTTTGATGGAGTCTTTAGGGTTTTGTATGTATAATATCATGTCGTCTGCAAATAAGGACAGTTTTACTTCCTCTTTTCCAATTTGGGTGCCTTTTATTTCTTCTTCTTGTCTAATTGCAATGGCTAATATTTTCAGTACTGTGTTGAACAGAAGTGGTGAGAGTGGGCATCCCTGTCTTGTTCCTGTTCTTAGGGGAAATGGTGTTAGTTTTTGTCCATTGAGTATGATGTTGGCTGTGGGCCTGTCATATATGGCTTTTATTATGTTGAGGTATGATCCTTCTACTCCCATCTTGCTGAGAGTTTTTATCAAAAATGGGTGTTGGATTTTGTCAAATGCTTTTTCTGCATCAATTGATATGACCATGTGGTTTTTTTCTTTCAATTTGTTTATGTGATGTATCACGTTTATTGATTTTTGGATATTGTACCATCCTTGCATCCCTGGGATAAATCCTACTTGGTCATGGTGTATGATCTTTCTAATGTACTGCTGGATCCGATTTGCTAAGATTTTGTTGAGGATTTTGGTATCTATGTTCATGAGGGATATTGGCCTGTAATTCTCTTTCATTGTGATGTCTTTACCTGGTTTTGGTATTAGGGTGATGCTGGCTTCATAGAATGAGCTTGGAAGTGTTTCTTCCTCTTGAATTTTTTTTAGTAGTCTGAGGAGGGTAGGTTTTAGTTCTTCCTTGAATGTTTGGTAAAACTCCCCTGTGAAGCCGTCTGGTCCTGGGCTTTTGTTTGCTGGAAGTTTTTTGATGTCTGCTTCAATTTCTTCCATAGTTATTGGCCTATTGAGATTTTTAGATTCTTCCTGATTGAGTTTTGGAATGTTGTATTTTTCTAGGAATTTGTCCCATTTCCTCCAGGTTGTCTAGTTTGTTGGAGTAGAGTTGTCCATAGTATTTTTTAACAATCATTTGTATTTCTGTGGGGTCTGTTGTTATTTCACCTCTATCATTTCTGATTTTGTTTATTTGGGTCCTGACTCTTTGCTTCTTGGTGAGCCTGGCTAGACGTTCATCAATCTTGTTTATCCTTTCAAAGCACCAGCTCTTGGTTTCATTGATTTTCTGTATTGTTTTTTTGGTCTCTATGTCATTTATTTCTGCTCTAATCTTTATCTCCTTCCTTCTGCTCACTCTGGGGTTTTCTTGTTGCTCTCTTTCTAATTCTTTGAGATGTAGAGTTAGATGATTTACTACCACTTTTTCTTGTTTTTTTCGTATGTTGTTTTGTTTCATGTTGTCCCAAAGCTATAAACTTCCCTCTCAGGGATGCTTTCATTGCGTCCCATAGGTTTTGGATTATTGTGTTATCATTGTCATTAGTTTCCAGGATGCTTTTAATTTCTTCTTTAATCTCATTGGTAACCCAGTCAATATTTAATAACATGCTATTCAGCTTCCAAGTGTTTGAGTATTTTGGGTTGTTTTTATTGTAGTTTATTTCTAATATTATGCCATCGTGGTCTGAGAAGATGCTTGGTATGATTTCAATCTTCTTGAATTTGGGGAGACTTTGTTTGTGACCCAATATGTGGTCTATTTTTGAATGTGTCTTATGAGCACTTGAGTAGAATGTATATTCCGTGGCTTTGGGGTGAAGCGTTCTGAAGATGTCAATTAAGTCCATCTGATCTAGTGAGTCATTTAGGATTGCTGTTTCTTTGCTGATTGTTTGTCTAGAGGATTTATCCAGTGATGTCAATGGTGTATTAAAGTCCCCTACTATGATTGTAGTGTTGTCAATCTCTCCTTTGATATCTTCCAGGAGTTTTTTTATGTATTTGGGTGCTCCTGCATTGAGTGAATATGTTTATCAGGGTTATATCTTCTTGTTGTATTGATCCCTTTAGTATTATAAAGTGGCCTTCCTTATCTCTTGTTATGGCCTTCACTTTGAGGTCTATTTTGTCTGATATAAGTATTGCTACCCCAGCTTTCTTTTCCTTTCCATTTGCCTGGAAGATATTTTTCCATCCCTTCACTTTCAGTCTGTGTGAGTCCCTTTTAATGAGGTGGGTCTCTTGTAGACAGCAAATGTATGGGTCATGATTTTTTATCCATTCAGCCACTCGATGTCTTTTGGTTGGAGCATTTAGTCCGTTTATGTTTAAAGTTATTATTGAAAGGTACTTGTTTGTAGCCATTTCTCTTTTTTTGTGGCTGTTTCCTTTCTGAGCTTGATATTTCTTCTTTTTACACCAGTCCCTTCAGCATTTCTTGCATTGCTGGCTTGGTGGTGATAAACTCCCTTAGCCTTTTTTTGTCTGTGAAGCTTCTTATTTCCCCTTCAATTTTGAATGATAGCCTTGCTGGATAGAGTATTCTTGGATTCAGTCCTTTGCTTTGCATCACTTTGTAAATTTCCGTCCATTCTTTTCTGGCCTGATGTGTTTCTGTTGAGAAATCATTTGATAATCTAATGGGAGATCCGTTGTATGTAACTTTCCGTCTCTCTCTTGCAGCCTGTAAGATTCTCTCTTTGTCCTGAGCATTTGCCATGGTAATTATGATGTGTCTTGGTGTGGGTCTTTTCGGGTTCACCTTGTTTGGGACTCTCTGTGCCTGTGTGACTTTTTTCTTCCCCACCTCAGGGAAGTTTTCTGATATTATTTCTTCGAATAGGTTTTCTAATCCTTGTTCCTCTTTCTGTTGTTCTGGCACCCCTATTATTCGTATGTTGTTTTGTTTCATGTTGTCCCAAAGCTCCCTTAGGCTCTCCTCCTGTCTTTTAACTTTTTTCTCCAATTGCAGTACAGTTTGGGTGTGTTTTGCTTCCTTGTCTTCTAATTCACTAATTTGGTCCTCCGCTTCTCCTAGTCTACTGTTGATGCTTTCAATGGTGTTTTTTATTGCAGCTATATCGCTCTTCATTTCTTCTTGGGTCTTACATAAGTTATTGATTTTTTCATCTGTTTCTTCTTGCTTCTTGCATAAGTCGTTGATTTTTTCCTCCATCCGGTTTATGCACTCTAGGACCCTTATTCTGAATTCTTTTTCTGTCATGTTGCATGCCTCTGTCTCACTTAGCTGCTTTTCTGGCGAGTCCTCCTTTTCTTTCCTTTGGGGGTTTCTTTGCCTACCCATGTTTGATCTCACTGACATATCTAGATGTTGAGTTGTTCAGTGGCTGCTCCCTGGGTGGCAGTGGCTCCTTGGGCTGTGGTTGCTCCTTGGGCAGTTGCAGTAGCAGCTGCTCCTCAGTTGGCAGCAGCTCCTCTGGTGGGTGCTGTTTACAGCTGTGGTGGCTCTTCTGGCTGGTGGGTGGAGGCTTCATGTACAACTGCTGTTCCTCAGACAGAGGGTGTTGTGATCAGGAGGCTGCTGTTGCTTGGATCTGCTTTCCAGGGGAGCTCTGCCCTTCCCGGCTGCAAACCGTCTCACCAGCTGAGTAATTTCTCCAATTCGGGGTGGGTGTTATTAGTTTCAGCTGCTTACTCCATTTCTATCTACCTTTTTAAAAGAGAATTATAATTAATGTGATTTTTCAGTCAGTGATACGTTCTCAATGGGTGTACTACATTAACATGTATGTATTTGGAAAATGTTTCAACTAAGAGGCAGCATTAAATATACATTTGTAATAAGTTCGCGTTGTTTTGTATGTTTCACAGGCATCAGAATCCCCAGAAGACCTTGGCTGTGCCCTGAGGCCTGAGAGTGCAGAGGCAGTCTATGAGGCGGCCAGAGTCGAAGTAGACACATCTGCATCCATCACACTGCAAGTGCTACTCACAACCCCGGGGAACATTTCCTGTCTCTGGGTCTTTAAACACAGCTCCCTGAATTGCCAGCCACACTTTGATTTACAAAACAGGTAAGGGAGGGAGGTGGATGTGCAACCATGAGGATATTTGGAGGAATGCTTTTTTTTGCTATAAAAATATATTTTGCTTCATTTAGAGTTTATTTTCAATTTCTGTGCATGTCCATTGTAACTCTTATCTCCAGTGAAAAAGTGAACTAAAAATCTACTTAGGGCATAGATACATGACATTATATATTTGTCAAAACTCATAGGATGTGCAACACAAAAAGTGAAGCCTAATGTAAACTATAAACTTTAGTTAATATAAATATTGGTCCATCAGTTGTAGCAAACTGGGTTGGGAGGAAGGATGTATGCAGAATTTCTCTTTACTTTCTGCTCAGTTTTTCTGTAAACATAACATTGGTCTAAAAAGTGTGTTATTTTAAAAAATTATAAATAGATATATAAGTATAGTTAGGGCCTAAGAAAGCAGTGAGTCGCTGGTAAAATATAAAACATGCTAGAGGCCCGGTGCATGAAATTTGTGCATGGGTAGGGTCCCTAGGCCTGGACAGTGATCAGGACCAATCAGGGCTTTCCTGCTGCTGGCCGGGGCCTTCCTTTATTCCACACCACCCCCTGGGTGTTAGTGCATGTCATAGTGAGCGCTCGAACTCTCGGTCTCCTGGTCGAACTCCCGAGGGGACACTTTGCATATTAGCCTTTTATATATATATAGATATCGAAAAGACTATTTGTCTTGTTTCTTAACTGTCTTAAAGATAAAAAGTTAGAAAGTTTTAATTACATTCTAGTTACAGTGTCAAGAAGCTTACTAGTTAAAGTAGTAAGAAGCTTCTTTCTGAGAAATGCTTGGGGAAAGAACATTTGGTTTTATCTGTTTTGTTTTACAGTATAAGCATAATTGAAATGTGATATCCATAAAATATTTTAGTAAGAAATTGATCTGGGTGTGAGGAACACTGGTCTCATGATATGGAAAAATACCTTAGCCAATATTTGTGGCTGTCTACTCTGTCCTGATTGCTGTCACCTGTTGTCCCTGTCCTCTTGCTGAGACCTGATGGGGTCAGGAAGCAAGGGGTACAGGCCATTTAAATGCCCACTTAATAATTCCAAGGCTGCCTTTCTCTCTAATTCTTGGGGGTGTTCTGGAGCCCAAGAGCTGTAGAAGAGGTATTATCTTTCCAGAACAGAAAGACAGCAAATGGCACCCAAATGACCTAACGGAGGGGGGGTTATCAGGCCACTTGACTGAGGTATGGGAACATCTCTGTGATGGACTTGTGCCAAGTATTTCTATTTGTTTCTTTAAGTTCAAGCAGACTCTTACGTAATTTTCAGGACAGTGGCTATAATTCTGAAGTTTGGTTCTAAATCTTGGAACACATCCATTTTCTTTTCCTCTTTTGAGACTGTATTACTCACTTCTGTTTTTCAGTTATCTTTATCTTTGGCTTAAACTAAGACACTCTCATATGAAGAATTTTGGCTTCAAGAAATGTTCTGGAAATCTTATTAAAATTTGATGCCACAACAGTTCCCGCTGGATTGAGACCAAAAAGACAAGTAAAAGAAGTAGGGTCCTTTTCACTCCATGAGAGTAGCGTTTTTCGCTTTGGAATAAATAGGCAGCTCTGTTTGTTAGCCAAAGTCATAGATAGGTCTTGTGGATTAGTTAACTTAGCACCAAAACATTAGTTAACCAAAACTTTTTCACAAGTTACATGAGAAGAGGGAATGATTCAGAGAAAGAAGGCCCATCACCAAAATATCTCCAGAAACCAATCCAACGTATACTAACCCAGTGATTTGCTGTCTATGTGAGTGCAGCGCAAATACTCCTGAACTCTGCTGCTTGGAGCTCTGAGCATTGGATGGCCTGGGGGTCTTGTTAAAATTCGGATTCTGGTTCAAGAGGTCTAGGTGGTGCCTGAGATTCTGCACCTCCATCAACTCCCAGCTGATGCAAACACTGTCGGGGAAAGACCACACTTTGAGTAGTAAAGATCTAAATGTCAGGAAGTGTACATTTAAAGCCAACGTTACTCAACAAACTGCTAGGGAATATTTTAAGCTTTAATGAGAATGGGTATCACCAAACACACACCAAAACTGTTTCTTTAAAGAGAATGCCCCTAGCCAAATTTATCTTTATTGAATATCTGAAAAGTTAAAAATGCAAACATTGAGACATCTTCTTTACATCTATGTGATATGTCAGTGTCAGTATTACTTCATAGGAAAATGCCTTGTGTCAGATTTTGCTTGAATTCTCTCGTTCAGAGAGGCACAAAAAGATTTATTTATTTTTAATCTCAGTATATCTTGCTTGTACAGTGATCTGGTTCTGGAAATGGGAATTGAGGCTGGTAGCCAGGTGACTGGGCCAATATGACTGTGAGAATTGTTTGGTCAAAGGGAATGGTACCCTATTGCCGACGGGAGCACACCACTCCACCTGTGTGTTTGGGGTGGAAGATCCTGTGTGTTTGGGGGTTGGGAAGCATGCAGGGAATGTGTTGGAAAGAAGTTCCTTCACTTGAGAGTGAGAGACTGGTTAAAAGTCAAGGTTAAACTAACAAGTGCTGGGCACGTGACAGAAGCTGTGTTCTCCATAGAGCAGCCATTGGTGCCGCAGTCACAGACGGAATATGGAAGACACCGAAACGCCTTCTGACTCAGTATGAAATTTTATGTTTTTAGTTTCACACGTTTTTCAAAATAACTAGTTCTCTTTCTTCTTTTTCAGAGGAGTTGTTTCCATGTTCATTTTGAAAATGACAGAAACCCAAGCTGGAGAATACCTACTTTTTATTCAGAGTGAAGCGACCAATTACACGATATTGTTCACAGTGAGTATAAGAAGTAAGTGCCGCTTGCTACAAGGTCCTCACAGTAGGCCATGCCCTTGTTGAGAACCCAGGATCTTTCCCATCTGCTCCGCACACAACATACAGGTTTCCTTCAACATGGAGTGGAATTGATTGAATTCACTTCAACCATCCATATAACGGGTTGAGACTCTCTGACATGACCCGGGGACTATCAGAATTAGCGCTCTGGGCCAGCACCGGTTTGGCTCAGTGGATAGAGCATCAGCCTGTGGACTGAAGGGTCCCAGGTTTGATTCCGGTCAAGGGCATGTACCTTGGTTGCGGGCACATCCCCAGTAGGACATGTGCAGGAGGCAGCTGATTGATGTTTCTCTCTCATTGATGTTTCTGGCTCTCTGTCCCTCTCCCTTCCTCTCTGTAAAAAATTAATAAAATATATATTTTTTTAAAAAAGAATTAGCGCTCTGAAAAACCCAGGTAGCCTCAATTGAGGTCCCCCATTCTTTTCAGTGACAGAGAGCTGACATGAAGAAATGGAAAACATTTTAGTCTTGGATTCAGAAGACCTGGATTCTTATTCTGGATCTGATATTACCACCTCTGGCAGGTCGCTTAATCACTCTGAGCCTCAATTTCTCTGTCTGTAAAAAAGAGATAAAAACACAGACCTCCTGGATTGTAAGATCTTAGCCCTATTCATGGTCTCTGAGGCTATGAAAATGTCTGTGTCTGCTCTTTCCAATATGGTAGCCACCAGCCATGTGTGGCTGTTAAACGCTTGAAATGTGACCAGTGTGACTGAGGAACCAAAGTTGTCATTTTAGTTAATTTTAATAAATTAAAAATTGAGCTTACATTGCCACATAGAGCTAGTGACTTTGTGGTTATACAAATGCCAGGTCACTATGCAAACTGTAAGGAACAGGCATATGTTCTTAACCAGGGAGACGAGACAACTGTGTGGTTGGCAGGATCATCCCGGCATGTGTCTTCTGGATTCTTGTTTCCTCACTTGTGCACAGGCTTACGGACTGCGCAGGTTCACACTATGTGCACTGAGCACTTTACCTCCCATGTCAGACTAGACCAGAGGTAGGGCGTTCACATAGGTCCTACTGCCCTAGGGGCCAGGGCAGGCCTCCCAAAACTCTGGGTTTGTGCCATGTAAGTTAGGTCCCTGGCTACACACAGTAGGACTTGCTAGGCTCCCTTCTTCCTTGTCAGTGACTGTGGTGTGTGTGAATCCAGCCCACAGAGACGCCCTGGCCAAGAACTACCCTTGGTGAGGGTGTTCTGCACGTAACTTCTCCATCCCCACAGTGACCCCGCCTGCATGTAGGTGAGAAAACGGGCACACCAAGAGGTGTGGTAAAGGGCGTAGGTAGAGTTGAGTTTAGCCAGGTCTGCACTTCCTGCACCACACTGCACAGGGGCTTGCAGTCAGAGTTGCTAACAGAAAAAACACAGTGGCCATGTAGGTTCCCAGGAGTGTCATTTTACTGGGGTGGGGTGGTGTGTCAGGTTCTAAAATCAACTTGTAAGGCAAAAATTAGGTAAAATCAAAATTTGTTCTGAAAAACTGTTTTATTACTCTGAAATTTATTGAATCAGACCTTAGAAGCTCAAAAGACAAGACCTGCACTTCTTTGCTCTTTGATTTTGGTCCTGTTCTCTGTCCTCTCCCCAACGCCTGACTCCCCTCTGTGGGACAGTAAGTCTGTGTGCTTCAGGTTGGAAGAGAGTAAGAGATTTCTTCCTTTTTTTTGGTTTTGTTTTGTTATTCTCACCTGAGGATATTTTTCCCATTGATTTTCCAAGAGAGTGGAAGGGAGGGGGAGAGACAGAGAAATAAACATCGATGTGAGAGAGACACATCTATTGGTTGCCTCCTGTCCAGGGCCAGGAATCGAACCCTCAACCCTTTAGTCCTCAGCCTGAGGCTCTACCCATTGAGCAAACTGGCTAGGGTGTCCATTGATTTTTAGAGAGAGTGGGAGTGAGGAGAGAGAGAGAGAGAGAGAGAGAGAGAAAATTGAGAGAGATTGATTGGTTGTCTTCTTCACCTGCCCTGACTGGGACAGGGGCAGGGGATCGAACCTGCAAGCAAGGTATGTGCCTTTGACTGGGAATGGAAACCCCACCCTTTGGTGAGCAGGCCAATGCTCTGTCCACTGAAACACACTGGCCAGGGCAGGGATTTCTTGCTTGTTCTCTCTCTCTGTCTCTCTCTTTCTTTCTCTCTCTCTCTGTCTCTCTCCCCAAGTGTTAATATTTGAATTTTTTTAAGGCAAGTAGACATCTGCTGTGCTCTATTATATTTAAAATATCTCCTTTCCACTTACGATTTACAACGTAAAAATTTTTCAACAACTATCATTCAAGTAAATTGAAACTTGTTTTTAGCAGATGAAGTTTTAAAAAGTCAGATGGGGGAGACTTGGCAACAGTCAATGTGAAAAAGAGAAACCGTTTAGTGAACCACAGGCTCCGTGTTCATCGGCAGTGTGGCATGGCTCCTAAAAAAGGGAATCTGGACCTTGGCTGTGTTCATGAAAATATGATGTCTAGGTTAAGGAAATCAGTAGGTCTCCATTTTTTTTCAGACGAATATTGACAAAACAGGACAATCAGCATGGTGATGAACTTGGAATTCCTTAAGTGAGAAACATTGGAAGGAGTTGAGAATGGTTAGCATAGAGAAGGGAATATGTTGAGGAGAGGAAAAGATTGAGGTTAGTGTGATGTACAGGGAATTCTTCTGGCATCTGAGTCAGGAAACCTGGTCTAGTTAGAGTAATTATCTCCCTTAACCTGTGTTTCTGATTTTTTTTTCTTTTAGTAGGAAATATTTTCATTTTTCAATTACAGTTGACAATATAACATAACTAGAGGCCCGGTGCATGAAATTGGTGCACAGGGGTGGTGGTGGTGGGGGGTCATCTCTCAGTCCGGCCTGCACCCTCTCCAATCCGGGACTCCTTGGGGGATGTCCAACTGCCTTTTTCAATCATGGACTGCTGGCTCCTAACCGCTCGCCTGCCTGCCTGCCTGATCACCCCTGTCCCCTCTGCCTGTCTGCCTGATCTCCCCTAACCACCTCCGCCTGCCTGATTGCCCCTAACCACCTCTGCCTGCCTGCCTGATTGCCCCTAACTGCTCCCCTACCTGCCTGATCGCCCGTAACTGCTCCCCTGCTGGCCTGATCGCCCTGAACCGCCTCTGCCTTGCCCCGCACCCGGGACCCAGGATTCCCTCCTCTGGCCAGTCACAGGCACCTGGGATCCAGGCTTCTCTCCCTCTGGCTGGCCGCAGGCACCCAGGACCTGGGCCAGCTTCACCCGGGCTGGCCGCAGCCACAGGGGACTGTGGGCAGGTGGCTTCGCCCCAGCCACTGGTGCCCGCGACCATGGGGTGGGTGGCTTGTCCCTCTCCCGGGCTACAGGTGTAGGCACAGCCGCTGGCACCCGGGACCGTGGAGCGTGCGGCTTGTTCCTCTCCTGGGCCACAGCCTGGTTGGTCCCCATTCCTCTCGTGAGCTTATTTGTGCCTGGCTGGTCCCCATTCCTCTCTCCCCACTGTTGAGTGTCTGAGCCATGACAGCATGAGGGCATGATGACCATTTGCATATTAGCTCTTTATTATATAGGATATTAGTTTTGGGTATGAAGCACAGTGGTTAAACATTTATATAACTTAAGAAGTGTTTGGTTTCTATTTTAAATATATGAAAGATTTTCATGTGGAAGCAAAGCTACACTTTAAAAGAAAATGGCTCTAGAGCAGGGGTGGGCAAACTTTTTGAATGGAGGGCCACAATGGGTTCTTAAACTGGACCTGAGGGCCGGAACAAAAGCATGGATGGAGTGTTTGTGTGAACTAATATAAATTCAAAGTAAACATCATTACGTAAAAGGGCATGGTCTTTTTTTTTTTTTTTTTTAGTTTTATTCATTTCAAACGGGCCAGATCTGGCCCGCGGGCCATAGTTTGCCCACGGCTGCTCTAGAGGGTAGAATTGGGACCAATGGTCAGAAATTGCATGAAGAGAATGTAAAAACCACCAGAAAAATGGAATATTTGCAACTCACAAATCAACAAAGGATTAGTAGTCATATAGATGGAGAGCTCCTATAAATCAGTAAGAAAAAAACACACAGAAAAATGAACAAGAGACATAAGTGGTCATTTCTTTTTCAGAACATGAAAACTAAATGGTCAATAAATATCTTAAGTTAATAATTGAAAAATGCAAATACCACAATAAGATATCATTTTACACCCACTAAATCAGGGGTCCTCAAACTACGGCCCGCGGGCCACATGCAAATACAAATATTGTATTTGTTCCCGTTTTGTTTTTTTACTTCAAAATAAGATATGTGCAGTGTGCATAGGAATTTGTTCATAGTTTTTTTTAAAACTATAGTCTGGCCCTCCAACGGTCTGAGGGACAGTGAACTAGCCCCCTGTTTAAAAAGTTTGAGGACCCCTACACTAAATGGTTGAAAATTCAGAAGTCTCGGTGAGTATGTAGAGCATAGGCAGTTTCATATCCTGCTGTGTAAGTGGGAATTAGTACATATAACCACTTTGGAAAACAGATTGTCATTATGTGTAAAACTGAATGTGCTCATACCATATAAACCAGCAGTTCTACTCCTGGGTATATTACTAAAGAAAGTTACACACTGCCTCAGTAGGAATGCACAGAGTATTCATAGCACCATTGTTGATAATACAAAACCTGGAAAACACTCAATGTCTACTGCAAGGAAATGGAGTCATAGATTGTGGTATATCACCAATGAACACTGTGTAGTAGTGAAAAAAAAAGATGAAGTATAGCTACATGCAGAACCATGGATGAACTAAAAATATAAGATTGGATCAAAAAATGAAGTTGTGTGAGACTACATATTGAATGATACCTTCAGTTGAAGTTCAAAAACAGTGCAAAGAAACTAACACATTGTTTAGGGCAACATGTCTGTGTGGTGAAAACATTTTTTATTTTAATTTTATTATTATTATTACTATTATTATTATTATTACTATTTTAAATCTTCACCCAAGGATATGTTCTATCTGTTTGTTTGTTTATTTATTTATTTACTTTTTTATTTGAGAGAGATGTGAGAGATTAATGTGAGAGAGAAAC
Organism: Myotis yumanensis; assembly: GCF_028538775.1. NCBI lineage: Eukaryota > Metazoa > Chordata > Mammalia > Chiroptera > Vespertilionidae > Myotis > Myotis yumanensis. The sequence continues at coordinate 115,452,911 of NW_027223754.1, forward strand.
ATTGATTGGTTGCCACTCATAGATTCCCGGATTGGGGATCAAAGCTGCAACCTAGGTATGTGCCTTGCCCTCGAATCAAACCTGCAATGTTTTGGTGCAAGGGTCGGGAGAGTCGTCTGTCAGCCCGGCCTGCACCCTCTCCAGTCTGGGACCCCTTGGAGGATATCCACTGGCACATAACCGCTCGCTTGCCTACCTGCCTGATCGCCCCTAACCACCTCTGCCTGCCTGATTGCTCCTAACTGCTCCCCTTCTGGCCTGATTGCCCCTAACCACCTCTGCCTCGCCCTGCACCCAGGGCCCAGGATTCCCTCCTCCAGCTGGTCGCAGGCACCCGGGACCCGGGCTTCCCTCCTCTGGCCGGCCACAGGCACCCAGGACCTGGGCCAGCTTTGCCCAGGCCAGCCGCAGCCACAGGGGACCGTGGGCAGGCGGCTTCGCCCAGGCCGAAGCTGCAGATGCCTGGGATGGTGGGGTGGGCGGCTTGTCCCTCTCCTGGGCTGCAGCCTGGCTGGTCCCCATTCCTCTCTCACGAGCTCATTTGTGCCTGGCTGGTTCCCATTTCTCTCTCGCGAGCTCATTTGTGCCTGGCTGGTCCCCATTCCTCTCTCCCCAGCGCTGAGTATCTGAGCCGTTATGGCGTGAGGGCATGACAATTATTTGCATATTAGCTCTTTATTATATAGGATATTCTTTTGTGTATATATGTAAACACATACACATATATGTATTATACTAGAGGCCCAGTGCACAAAATTTGTGCACGGGTAGGGTCCTTAGGCCTGGCCAGTGATCACGGCCAATCAGGGTCTTCCATCTGCCAGTCAGGGCCTTCCTTCGTTTGGCGCCACCCCCTGGTGGTCAGTGCACGTCATAGCGAGCGATTGAACTCTCCTGGTGGAACTCCTGAGGAGACACTTTGCATATTAGGCTTTTATAGATAGAGATAGTAATATATATCTTATGTAATACTTTAAGATAAATTTATTATAAGATGGGAGATTAGAATTTAGCATAGGGAAACTTTCTTTTTAAAAAAGGTTTGTTGAAAAATGGAAGGATCTGCTCAGGGAAGTAGGGAACTCCTGTCCATAGAGAGGTCCAAGCAGAAGTGGAAAGTAAGTTTATATATGAGGCATTGTGGGAGTGGCACAGGGGGAAGGGAGAGGTGTGATGGTCCAGTGTAAGCAGCAGGCTAAACTGAACCTATCAATTCTGTTCCAGTTCTTTTTAAAAGCTTTATTTTTAAATTTACAATTGACATTCATTATTATTCAGTTTCAGTCCTACCTCTGTCTTATTATACCTCTGCATTCTAAATTTGTGTATTTCTGCCTACATAAAATTATGGGAAGAAAGTTGGGTCTTAAACTATATAAGAATGGGTTTTAAACTTTGATATTTCCAGTTTTCATTTTCTATCTGTATCAATATTTGTATTTTCACATGGCCTCACTCCACTCATCTTTATTTGTCTGTGGACTTAGGAAACACCCAAGAAAACTGGCTAAGAGCATAAATGCTAAAGTTGGTGTTTCTACTAGAGTTGAATTTAATATGTTGGTGAGGGTTATATTGTTATATATATATTTGGACTGGAGCAGATGACACTGCTATGTTATAAAATACTAGCCTTTCTTTTTTTTTTTAAATATGTTTTTATTGATTTTTTTTTTAGAGAGAGAGAGAAAGGGAGAGGGATAGAAGACAGAAACATCGATGATAGAGAAGCATTGGTTGGCTGCCTCCTGCATGCCCCCTTCTGGGGATCGAGCCTGCAACCTGGGCATATGCCCTGACCAAAAGTTGAACGAGCAACTTTTAGGTGCATGGGCAATGATCAATCCACTGAACCGCACTGGCCATGCAATATTAGCCTTTCTTAATGATACAGAATTTTTTTGAGGGTACTGCTAATACAATTTTTAAAATGTTAAAATACTAATAATTTGTGATGCTTTAGATACACTGCTTTACACATTGAGGAGACCATACTTTAGAAAAATGGAAAATGAGGACGCCCTGGTCTGCATATCTGAGAGCATTCCAGAACCAACTGTGGAATGGGTGTTTCGTGATTCACAGAGTGAAAGGTACGATGTGTATATAGAGGTAACTGCCATGATTCCTATACTTATTTGGTCTTTTTCTAACGCAGTTGATGTCATACTGGATGTACAGTTGAACTTGTCACCATGTTAACAGGAAACTTTGGCGCTTGGAATGATTAGCTTGGACTTTAACAGGGGGCAAGGGGGTTGCTGTTTTAGTAAGGAGGCCTTTTGGAACTCTCCTATGTTGCCTCACTAAACTGCAGGGTCCTCCCTAGACATAACACAACACGAATAAAAGCCCTTTAAGTTACAGGGTTGTTAGCTCCCTGAGTATCTGGTTGGGGAAAAAGAAAGGTATGGACTGTAGTGCATTGTTCCCTATAAGTAAGAAATTCCCTGGAAATAAATGCTTAATTTGTGGTTATTCTGTTTATTTTGGAAGAGAGCAGTTTAAATTGATTGTTTAAGGACGTAGAATCTGGCCTGAGTTTGAACCCTGGCTTGCTTACTAACTGTGTGTCCTTGAGCATGTTGTTACTTAATCTCCTTTCTCATCAGAAGAATGGGGATGGTAACGGTACTTATCTCATAAGATTGCTATGGTGATTAAATGATTTGCAAATTTTGAAACACAAAGAACTATGCCTGGAGATGGTAAGTACCACATAACTGTTTACTTTTGGTTTTTAAATGTGCAATCGCTAAATTTTCACAAAGTAAAAATGTATGCAATTTTAGCTAATTAAAATTTATTTAACAACTTTTGTTGTAAAATGGGACGAAAGGGGAGAAAAAGAAATGATATTAATGTGATCCCAAATTTTAGATGGGAAAGAAAAAGAGATTACCTGTAGATAGGTATGTAATGTATGCATAGACAACAAGAAAATTAGAAAGCTACACACAAAAATCTGGGTAATTTAAAACTCTTTTCTTTGTTTTTTTCCCCCTAAGTTTTCCAAAATTCCTACAATGAACCCAAACTATTGTTGTCTTACTGTCACTGGGAAGGGACTGGACCCAGAGTGAGTCTGCCTAAGCTGGCAGTAGTGTGTGGGTCCTTGACTTTGTACAGGAAAGATTTTACAACACGAGTCCCGGTGATTTTGAGGGTACATTTATTAAAGCTGGGACAGTGAAACAATAAAGGGCTTAGGATGGAAGAAGCAACAGGAGAGAAACAGGCACAGCTGCTTTGGCCTCTAGAAATGTTATAGGAAAGAAGTGCGTCAAGGCGGGGCTGCTGCCAGCTCACTGGGAAGTCAGAGAAAAGGGGGCCTTAGGGACAGGTTTAGGGGGTTAGCTCGGGACACCTGTGGCTGCCCATTGCTCCCGTGGTTGCACGTTTCGTGGGGACCCTTGGAGTTTAGGAGAAAGGCAGCAAAAGTATACAACCGAGAAATGGAGGGGCATGGGCATACTCCAACGAGAGCACACACAGGCTTCCTTTATCTTGAGGGTTTTTATATCTGTTTTCTAAAGGCAGAAAATTTAGGGGAGATCTCAACAGAATATTTATCAGCTCTCCAGGTCTGTCCTTCAGTATGCTGATTCATTGAAATGAGCGGATGGAGGGGTCTGGGTCATTCTCTGGTCAGTTTCACCTTGAAAGAATGTCATCGAAGGGGACCTGACGGAGGCAGGTCTGTCCCCCGGCACCCAGTCTGGAATGTGTAAACCATTTGCTCCTAGGTATGCTTGGTTAGGAAAGATAAGACCTTGCAATATATTATTTGGCTGTAAATTGCTTGGCCAGTTTGTTTAGCTTTGTTTCCGTTTCTCCATTACACTTGCCAAGGCATTTTCCTAGCTTTTGCTATCCTGCCTCAATATAATAAGAAAGGAAAAAAGCTCTCATGGGATGATGCATAAACAAAGAAAAAAGCACACCTGCCTAAAATGATAAAGAGGAGAAAAGTGACCGTACACAGACTCCAAAAGCGTCTCTGCTTTGGGAAAGGTCATGATTAGGGGAGCTCTCTGGAGGACCAATGAACCAACGAACCAACGAACGGAGGGCCAACGTCCATCCTCCGCTGAGGGAGGAGAGGAAAGGTGCTCCACCAAATCCCGAGAAGTGGCTGATGTCCCTCAGGAGGGACACCCCGACTCTCCCCTGTTAGCTCTGGGAACTGATGACTCCCTCTCGACTGGTTGTCTCTTCTGTGCTTCAAAGAAAAGCTCTGTTAAGCTGTATTATAAAACTTAATCATGCTTTTCCTTCTTTTCCTCCCCTAACTTCTGTCTTCTTTCTCAATGCTTTTTCTCTCTAAACAACAACAAAGGAGTCACCAAATACAAAAAGTTGGAAACTGTTCTATTATGTAATTCTCTCGAGTGTTCTTCTCATTGTTGAGATAGAGTGTAACTAGTCCCCTATGAACTCGGCTGAAATGACAGATGTGGGTTTTTATCTAATGCCCCTTGACCTGCTCCCTCTTTGCACTCTTAAATAGACTCTTAATAAAACAGGCTCTGCAACCTGTAACTTCGTTCTTCTCCTGAACATTCATTTGTAATTTTAAAATATGTTTAGTCAAATGACATTTATTTTCTAATTATAGCTATAAAGGAGAAAGTCCACCCATTGTTACAAAGGAGCAAAGTGTACTTCATGAGTTATTTGGAACAGACATAAGGTGCTGTGCAAGAAATGAGCTGGGCAGGGAATGTACCAAGCTGTTCACTATAGGTAAGACCATAATGTTTCAGTGACTGTTTCTTTTTTTTTCCAACCAAAAGACTTGTATGCATGCATATGAGCATAACCAATGGACATAAGACACTGGAGGGTAGGGGAAGCCGGGGTATTGTCAAGGGCGGGGGAAAAAAAAGGACACATATGTAATACCCTTTGTAATGCTTTAAGCAATAAAAAAAAAATTAAATAAATAAATATGTTTTATTGATTTTCTACAGAGAGGAAGGGAGAGGGATAGAAAGTTAGAAACATCGATGAGAGAGAAACACTGATCAGCTGCCTCCTGCACGCCCCCCACTGGGGATGTGCCCGCAACCAAGGTACATGCCCTTGACCGGAATCGAACCCGGGACCCTTGAGTCCACAGGCCGACGCTCTATCCACTGAGCCAAACCGGTTCTGGCAGTGACTGTTTCTTAGAAACGATCTGGGACTACTGCGACCGTTTAGGTCAGTGATGGTGAACCTTTTGAGCTTGTCGTGTCAAAATTTTGAAAAACCCTAACTTAACTCTGGTGCCGTGTCACATATAGAAATATTCATAATTTTTTTTTTTATATTTGCAACCATAGTAAAAAAAAGATTTATATTTTTGATATTTATTTTATATATTTAGATACCATTTAACAAAGAGAAATCAACCAAAAAATATGCATAAAATGAACAAAAACAGAAAAACAATGGAAATTTAGGAAAAAATAATAATAAAAACAATGATAATCAAATGGTACGAAAACTAGAAATTAGTGACTTTTTTGGTGCTGAAGTTTGTCTGCTAATTCTTCGATTGCAGGTTCATACTTGGTGCACTTCAAGGCCAAGCAAGCGCCACTAACTTCATCTGTTAGCCGGTTTCTTTTGTTCGTTTTAATATTATCTAATGCTGAGAACAAAGTCTCACAAAAATATGTTGATGAAAAAATTGTTAGCAAAGCCATCGCTAGATTTTTTTATGTCACTAAAAGTGTCAGGTACTCTGTTCCAAGCACTCAAAATTTCTTGTTCGTAGTTGCACTCTTCTTCGTTATTCAAACGATTTCGTTCCAGATTTTCAAGTTTCGACCTTAAGTCGACAAACATATGAGTCCAAATGCTACCTTGAAAATCTGCAAGTTGCATCTCTAAATTGTCAATTTGCATCCATTGGAAATCCTTTAATTCCAAAGTAATGTAAACAACTACATCGGATACTTAATTATTTTAATGGTCTATTCTAGGCTTCTAAATTGGTCGAATCTTTTGCTGAACTGTTCAAATAACAAGTTTACTATATTCTCGTACATAAGTATGGAATCCATTACACTCGTTGTAGTGGCCTTCTCGAAATACTTTTTTATCCGAGGAAAATACTTATAAGTTTTAGTTTCAATATCTCGCTTGAAAATTTTAAGTTTACTTTCAAAAGATTTGATGTATCCAAACATAACGTCAATACTTTTGCCAAAACCTTGTAATTTTAAGTTCAGTTCATTCATATGAACAGAGAGATCTGTAAAAAACATCAAATTGCTGACCCACTTATGATTGTTGATCTGAGGAAAGTTTGCCAGATTCTTATTCTTAATAAGTACCGTAATTTCTTCAAAGCACTCCACAAATCGCTCAAGTACTTTACCTCGACTCAGCCATCTCACATTATTGAACATCAGTAGTCCTCTGTAGGTTGAATCAACTTCCTGTAAAAGTGCAGAAAACTCTTGCTTGTGAAGGGGTCGAGAAGCTATAAAATTCACAATTTTTGTTACAACTGACATTAAATCATTCAATTCTGAGAATCCCGATTTGGCACACAACACCTCCTGATGGATAATGCAATGAAAAGGTACAAGTGGATGTCTAATAGCTTCCATAAACAATTTCAGGAATCCCACATTTTTCCCCACCATATTTGGTGCCCCATCTGTCATGACTGACACAGTTTTAGAGATATCAATGTTTAGGTCACTGAATGTTCTTATAACAACCTTACATATTTTGTTTCCTGATGTACTTATTGGCACTGATTCTAACTTTATCAACTCTTCTCTCATTGTGAGACCATCGGAATATCTAGCAATAATGGCCAACCGAGCATTTGATGTGACATCGGTAGTTTCATCAAGAGAAATCAAAAAAATTTACAACTATTTAAGTCTTTTTTTAATTGATGTTGTACGTTTTTGTTAAGATCTATTATTCTGTCTTTGATAGTATTTCTACTGAGTGGTAACTCAGACATTCTTTTAATAATATCATCTTTATTTTTCATATCGTGAAATAGAGCTGGTGCACATCTTAGAAATGTTTCCTTAATAAATTCTCCATCACTGAGGGCTTTTCCATGCTGTGTATGGAGTGAGCAATACAGTAACTTGCTGATATTAAATTTGTAGAGCATCTTACAAATTTAATGATGGAATGTGATTGACTTTTATAGAGGTGTAGCTGCCTAGAAATGTATTCCTTCCTTTCATCGATACTTTTTTTCAAGAGCTGACAATGATTAGTTTCGAAATGTCTCTTTACATTCTATGTTCTGCTTACTACCGTTTCATTACACAGTATGCACAATGATCTGTTGTTTCTGTCGACAATCCCGTACATCTCGGTCCATATGTCTTGAAAGGGTCGGCTACTGCTACTTCCACTTCCTTTATCATTCAATCTTGCTTTTTTATTTTTTTGATTCTCCATCACAAGACTGCAAAAATAAATAAATATAAATCATGGCGTTTTTTTATAAAAGGTTGATAGGTTTCTTACCTATTAACTTTTTGCAGTGTTGTTGCACTGACTCCTGGTGCAAAACAATTCAAAGGTAGTATGTATAACCAACAAATATATGGTGCTGTAATCAATTATCCAACACGCAGAATGTCTCGTTGAGCACTGTTGCACTGTATATCTTTTTCTTCTAACCCTCCCACTCCTGTCTCCTAATAAACATGGCGATCAAGTGCGTCCATTTGCCAAATGCACCCGAACGCAAGGGAAGCTTACCCGAGGCACATGTTGGCAATAACGAGGCCATTTCCAGAATTGGGCATTTTGTCACTCGAGTAAAAAATAAAATGTCATGAGTAAAGATTAATCTCTTTATAGTGCAATTCTTAACCTTTTTATATTAATGTCAATATTGGAACAATGTATCTTGGATGTTTTCACTATGTATCTTTGCTACGCAACACCGATATACATGTTTACATCTGGTTTTAGAATTGCATTATTGATCATGAGTTACTCGAAATGCCCAATTCTGGCCGTTGCGAGAGACAAATATTTGAATTATGCAATTTTTTGTCTCTGTCGATTCGTGTCACCCAAAATGAGTTTGCGTGTCACCTCTGACACGCGTGTCATAGGTTCACCATCACTGGTTTAGGTAGTCATTCAACTTCAGAAATTTTATGTGCCCTTTATACCACTTTAAATGTAATATTATGGATTCTGTAAATGCTACAAGATTTAACAAAAACTAAATATTTTAAATTATTAGTTTTTAAAGATTAATAATATAATAAAAGATTGATGACATTTGCGATGATGTTAAAAACTTTATTCTTCAGAACGTTCGGCACATACTTTGCGATGAGTAAAAATCACTTTTTTCTTACTTGGGATGTTTTCTTCTTCTAGATCTAAACCAGACTCCTCGGAACACACTGCCACAATTATTTCTTAAAGTGGGGGAACCCTTGTGGCTCAGGTGCAAAGCTGTTCATGTAAACCATGGATTTGGGCTCACCTGGGAGTTAGAAAATCAAGCACTGGAGGAGGTAATATGCCGCGTTTGCATTCTGAAAATGCTGAAACAGCCGACTGATAGTCCAGGTTAAAATCATTAAATCCATTTTGTTTTATTAAAACCCAGGGCAACTACTTTGAGATGAGTACCTATTCCACAAACAGAACTATGATACGGATTCTGTTTGCTTTTGTATCATCAGTGGGAAGAAACGACACTGGATATTACACTTGTTCCTCTTCCAAGCATCCCAGTCAGTCAGCTTTGGTTACCATCGTAGGTAATGCAGGCTGCGCACGCAACCTTTATTCATATTTTTAGTTGCTTTGGTGTGGACTGTGAGGTATGTGCTGTGAATTCTGATTTCAATATAATGTTAGTGTCAAAAGCTGAGAAAAACACTGAGTCAGAATAGCTTTGCAAACATAAGCTTCCTTTTCCAGTCAAGCCCGATTGAATGTCACTGCCTTCGTAATTGCCTCATTGTACTATGACCATCTGTTTGTGGAATTTTGTTTTCCAGTAGAAGTTCCTTAAGGACAGGAGTAATTCCTCCTATCCTTGTAGTCCCAGGACTGGAAGAGAGCCTGACACAAAACAGGCAGTTGATAAATGCTTGTTCTAAGAACTGAGAGGGCAGGGAACAATGAGGGATCTGGACAAGCACCTACCTGTGCTGAAATTTGGGTGAAAGATGGAGGATTTGAATATAATCATGCTTTTTAAGTAATTTCAGATTAGGTGGCAGCCTTCAACTGTAACGAACAGGCTAAGAAATGAAATGATTCTCTCATCACACTGATAAGGAAGTATTCTACGGGGAAGCCTTGTGAATATTGGTGGCTAGACTGTTCTTTCACTTGTGCCCTGCGGTTACTTTTTGTAGTGTCACTGAGAGAGCAGTCTGACTGAGGACCCCTACTCTGTACATGGTTGGATGGGCTGGGGGAGCCCTTTTAACCTTTTGAAATTGTCTGCAAAAATCTGTAGGTTTATTAAAACATTTGGGGAGGGAGAGACTCAATTATTTACATTCAATTCTTAGAGGAATCTTAATTCTGGAAGGGGATGAACTCAGGCTTATAACTGGATAGGTCTCCTGTATTTCTTAGACTAGCGAATCTAACCTGCAGCATGAATTTTCTTGCATTAAACTGATGAATAAAAATGTATTTATCTTCTCCATATATTTCCATAAATGTTTGGTGTGTTTTGTTTTTTTTTTTACAGAAAAGGGATTTATACACGCTTCCAAAACAAATGAAGAGTATGAAATAGACCAGTATGAAGAGTTCTGTTTTTCTGTCAGGTTTAGAGCATACCCACAAATCAGATGTACGTGGACCTTCTCTAGAAAATCATTTCCTTGTGAACAAAGTGGCCTTGATGATGGGTACAGGTGAGATGACACAACTCCAGGTCTCGGCGTCATCTTCACACAACTCTTTTGTTGCCCCAGCAGAAGAGTGGTTTTGTGTCATGAATTGGTATATTATTGAGTTGACACTGAAGACAGCACATGTGCAGACACAGTAACAGAGAGTTTTATGGTCAGTTCAGATAGTGTAACCCACTGCATGAAAAATGGAATGATTCTGGCTGGTGGGGTTCAGTGGTTGAGCATCGACCCATGCACCAAGAGGTTGCCAGTTCGATTCCTGGTCAGGGCACATGCCCAGGTTGCAGGCCAATCCACAGTGGGAAGTATGCAGGAGGCAGCCAATTGATGATGTTTTCTCTCATCATTGAGGTTTCTATCTCTCTCTCCCCCTCTCCTTTCCTCCTTTCTCTCTAAAATCAATAAAAACATTTTTTAAAAAGAAAAATGGAAAGAATCCTATTTGCGCAAGGTTCCGTGGCATTTTCTGAGTCACCAGATTGTTACTTCCTATTTGAGAGTGCATGCTGCAGTGAGCACACCAACGCTCCCTCCACACATTTGCAGAGGATTGAGGAAGTAAAGCCCTTCAAAACGTGAAAACATTACCTATCACTGTATTGGTTTGTCTTCAAAAAAATTGGTGCAGAAATTGCCCAATAATCAATGCTAAAGGATTTGTACAACTGTACTTGGGGTTCTCTTATGGGAGAAATTCTTCCTTCCTTTTTTGGAAAACAAAGATTTTTTTTTTCTTTTGTCTTTTCTATAATGATGACACCTTTTATCTCTTGAAAGGAATCCTATGCAACTTGGTTTCAGACTAGACTGTGACTGAGAGGCACTCTGTTCTGAGGTCTGTGCCCTGACTGATGAACAGTCCCCTAACTCAGGGCTTCTCAACAGCAGTGCTGTTGACATCTTGGGCTGGTAATAATTATTCTGGGGGCCTCTCCTGTGCATTGTAGGGTGTTTAACAGCATCCCTGGCCTCCACCCACTGGATGTCAGGAGCACCCCCACCCCCAATTGTGACAACCAAAATTATCTCCAGACATTGCCACACATCCCTAGTGAGGAAAACATTGCCTGGGTTGAGAAACACTGCCTTAGAGGGATCACCTCATTGTCATAAGCCCTTATCCTGAATCATCAAACATGAAAGTAGGAGGTCGGGAGTCAGCCCCCCTCCTAGTTGAATTGACTACCACAGGCCTGTGTTCAAAGGCTCTCAGAGCTTTAACTCTCCCCTCCCTCTGGGTTGTGGCCCAGTGTCAGGAGCACTTGACACTATGGGATTCTCTTTTAACCCAATTCAAAGAGAGAAAAATACCAGTTCAGTTTAGTTCAATGAATATTTCCTTATTATCCTCTTGATGGGCTTGATTCTGTGTGGGGCTGCAAGGGTGAATAAGGTAGTGTTTCTCTCCCCGGCCCCCTCAGTTTTACACAGGCACTTTTAAGTGCCAGAGGCCACCTGGGAGATCACTGCTACTGTGCTGGAGGACATCAGGTACAACCTCTTAAGATTTTACAGATTCATTGATTAGAGGACCATGTTTCTGATATATGGGTCATGGGCCAATTAGTAGGCTAGTTAATTTGATTTCATTCCATGATCACAGACTGCATTCCTGACCCCAAGAAATTATCTTATAACTACCCAGCCAAGTGAATGAATCAGCGCTGGTCCTGATTCCCATAGTGTTTTGTACCTCTCGTTTGTCATGACCTGGTGATGTAGTGAAGCTCTCTGTGTATTGAATCTCACCAGTGAGTATATAAGCTCCATAAGGGATAGGTTCTCTGTCATTTCTCTATCCTTGTAGAATGCCTCCTTCAGTCAAGGGGGGTTTAATAAATGAATGAATTGTTGTCACCCCTGGAAAGCAACTCAAAGTGCATAACCTGGGCCAAAGATGTAGCAGTGCATCCTTTTTGCATGGCAAGGACCACATACATACACTTACCACAACAGTGTTCAATTTATTTTAAAAAGTTATTGAAGAACTTTAGTGTTTGTTGGTGATAATGATGCACCAGGGATGATGGGCTATTTAATACAAATACATAGGGAAGATGGCGCCTCCTTCTTCCTGAAAAAGGTGGTCAAATATTGCATAAAAAATGAACAACAAAAATGTCAGTACTAGTGCTCTAAATGTCTTTTGCTGTTCACATGAGTCTCTGTTTTGAGATAAGCCATCAGATAAGACTAAATTGTAATGAGTTCTTTTCAACTTTTTATCATAAAATGTTTCAAATTTGCCAGTAAACTCAAAGAATAGTACAGTAAGCATCCTTTTCCCACCACCTAGATTCAACAGTTTAGTCAAACTGAATTTTGTTGTGAAGTACAGTATTTAGTGTTGTAAGAGATGATACAAGTGTTTATATGTAACTGAAAGGTTTATGTAAAAACTTCACTCCTGAAAAAGCTTTGATGTGGTCATAGTGTGTGTGCCAGAAGTCTCTCAGCTTCCCTACCTTCACAGCTTCGTTTCTCCAATTTACTTCCTCAAATATTACCCCGCGGCTGATTAGGGCTTGCCTGGATGTGTTTACACTTTACTAAACTGTAACTTTCCAGCGGTCCTGATAGCCTGGTCTTGAGAAAAGGTTCTAGGACATTTCATCTGTTTGTTTGCATAATTTCTTATCCCTATAGACTGAATTATAAACAAATCTACCTTAGCTGTTCTTACTTTCATGATTAAAAAAACCAACAACCCCAAATTATTAGAATTTTACAATTATTTAATAAATTCCTCTGAAAGACTCTTCTTAGACCTCCGCAGAAACTTCCGTCGGAGGAAGACAGGATCCCTCACTTCCTGACCCATGTCTTTCTGCGCTGGTCAAGCCGCCTCAGTGCTGCCACCTCAGTGCTGCCACCTCAGGGCTGCCAGCTCAGTCCTGCCAGCTCTCGGCTCTCCAGTTTCAGAAGCGCTCGGCCTCCCTAGCGCCCATTTTATTATTCTCTGCGTTCTGATTTGACTTTGATAATCTCTTGTTCTTTGAGTAAAACACTTTTTACTTTATTGTCAAATGACTCCCTGAGCCACTAGAAAGAGCCTGTCCTTTCTCAACTCCCTCAAGGTGCTAAATGGAAAATAAAAATGACCTGCATGTTGGCTATACAGAGGGGAAAACCCTTTTCATAGCCGTAATGAGAATACCTCTTCTTAGTCACCAAGATATGATGTCAGTGTAAATTCCAATTCACTCAACTCCCGTCTCAGGCCAGCTGACCATTTTAGAAAAACACCAAGGGAAAGAGGAAGCCGTGAATCTCTCCGTCACCTCATCGGTTAGTCCCTTTGGAATTTCCAGGAAGGTTCAGTGATGCAGCTGTTTCTATTGCTAGGATTGGCTGTCTTAAACAGGAGGACAGGCAGCTTGAAATGACCTGGATAGTCAGGCTGTTTAGATCACTTTCCTACCTGGAAGCGTGAGAACATTTGAGATGATATGTGCTTGACACCATGGCCAGTGATACTCAATAAAGACAGCACAAAAGCCTTAGGAGGGAAAGAGTTCACAAAACATTTTGCTGTGGGCAGCATGACAATCAATAGTTGTGTCGGTAATTTCTTTTTCTATCACATTGATGGGTGCTTTTGGCATGGTCCCTGGCTAACCACATGGCTTCTTTTTTTCTTTTTTTAAAATCTCTTCTTATTCCTTTTCAGGGCCTTTGGCTATTGTCCAGTGAGAATTACATTTCCCCTTATAGAGGCTCGCATCTTTCTCTTCTTGGACCACATAAACTCTGTCTCCCTAAAGGCTGGAAATCACATATTTACTTTTCTCCCTGGTGTTATAGTTTGGCTTTTCTCCAATCTTTCTACCACTTCCACTTCATCAGTCATGCCCTTCTTGTTGTCCAGAAGTAGGCCAGGATAAGAAATTCCCTTTTTACTTCTTTTAAAAAATTCATTGTTAAATTACAGTTGATATACAATATTATATTGGTTTCAGGTGTACATTAGTGATTCGACATTTATATGCCTTACGAAGGGATCATCACAATAAATCTAAGTACCCATCTAATACCATACATGGTTTTTACACATCATTGATTCTATTTCTTGTGCTGTACTTTACATCCCTGTGATTTATTTTATAACTAGTAATTTGTACTTCTTAATCTCCTTCCCCCTTTTCACCTGTCCTCCCACCCTCTTTTTTAAAAAATTGAATTTTAGAGAGTAGAAGGGAAAGGGAGAGAGAGAAAAACATTGTTGTTCCACTTACTTATGCATTCATTGGTTGGTTTTTGTACGTGCCCTGACTGGATATTGAAGCCTCTACCTTGGCATATCAGGATGACGCTCTAACCAACGAGCCACGTGGCCAGGGCTATTCCTACTCCATTTTTACTTCTTCAGCCTTCTTGTTACCAAGGCAGACAAAAAACTTGTTAAATGCTCATAGAGCAATGAATTCTATCATCGCTATACACAGTCAGAATTACCTTTTAGCTGCGGAGTTAAGGATGCACAACATTGAAGTCACGGGCTCATAGCTGCTCAAAAGTTGCTAACTGTGCAATTTGAATCTTGCATCAATTGGTGTTCTAGTTCCTCCTTCATCTCCATATCCAATCAAACACCTGCTTTCTCTTTTTTTCTGGGTGCATCTTGGATTTGCTCTTTCCTCTCCTTTCCCATTTTCCCTACCTTAGGCCACACTCATCTTTTCATGCTCTGTTCAAGTCTGAACTTTTACTTCTCTCCTAGGACTTCCCACATTATACTAGTACTGTAACTGCTTATTGACTTGCCTGCCTTCACCACCAAACTGCAAATTCTGTGAGAACAGAAATCTATTTTTTCTAACTCACTGTTGTATTTCTGATTCCTCCCACAAATAGGCTCTACCAATGATGGTAGAATGAATGAATAAATGCATGAATGAATGAATGAATGAACGAATGAATGAATTCCTGGGTTACAACACTGCCTCCAGATTTCATTCCAATAAAATTTTCCTACTGCCATCAGTCTAAATTAAGGTACTGTTTCTGATAATCCTCCCCTGCTCAGGATCCATAGCATCTTCTGCTTTCTCTATCAGATCTAAATAATTCAGCTGGATTTTCCAAATCCTTCATCACTGGCTTTCCCCTACCCATTTAGCCTTCTTTCACCCCCTCTCCCCTCACATTTCAACAAGCACCTCTGCTCAGTTCATTGGCCTCCCCATTACTCTCCTTTAATAAGGCCGTATGAATTCCCATCTTATCTCTAAGTCCTGCCTTTTCCTCCTCATTGGATGTCTGTGCTTCTGCCCTCTCGTTAAAACAAACTCATCTGGCCCTAGCTGGTTTGGCTCAGTGGATAGAGCTTTGGCCTGAGGACAAACGGGTCCCAGGTTCAATTCTGGTCAGGGCAAGTACCTCGGTTGCAGGCTCCTGGCCCTGGTCAGGGGCATGCAGGAGGCAACCAATCGATGTGTCTCTCTCACATCGGTGTTCCTCTCTGTCTCTTTCTTTCCCTTCCTCTCCCTCTAAAAATCAATGGAAAAAATATTCTCGGGTGAGGATTAAAAACAAACAAACAAAAAAACACCTAATTCATCTTTGAAGACCTAGCTCAAGTCCCACTTCTATAAAGCCATTGGAACTTGGCTCATCTATATACTGTCCTCTGATCAGTTCATCTCTTGGCCTTATTTTATTGTTTAATGTTAACTATTCTGTTTATGTAGGTTTTGTCCATCTACCTGTATTTGATATACTTGAGGACAAGAGCCATGTTTTATATGTTTTTTTGCATCCTATATGTCTCCTAGTTTATGGCTGGCCTCCACTCCGGGTCTTCCTGTTTACATTTCTACCCTACCCATATGTAGTCTTTTAAAAAAAGACAAACAACAAAAACTTCAAGTAGTCTGTATAGAGGAAGCCTCATTAAATAACTTCTAAGAAAGCCTTGGATTTTTTTAATCTAAGGGAAACTTTATTTCTGTGAACAAACCTTCATTTTATTAATTTTTAAAATAGATTTTAGGGAGAGGGGAAAGGGGAGAAAGAGAGAGAGAGAGAGAGAGAGAGAGAGAGAGATATGTTGATTTGTTGTTCCACCTATTTATGCATTCATTGGTTGTTTCTTGTATGTGCCCTGACCAGAGATTGAACATGCCACCTTGGTGTATACAGAAGATGCTCTAAGCAACTGAGCTACCCGGTCAGGGCCTGAACTTTCTTTTATCTTGTCAATGCATGAAGGCATATTCAACACTATCCCTACCTTTCCTACACTATCCTACATCCCACTACAATAGCCAGCGTCCTATACACATGGTAGACATGATGGATAACCCCCAAGATCAAGTTATCCATGTCAAAATGTGTTGAGTGGTTGATGAGCACTCCAAGTGGATACTAGAGCCTGCTGAGACTGCCCAAAGATTTTGTACAAACGCAGTTGATGTGAGCCCTCATCACTGTTAATTACTATTTAAGTTAAGGGTTCTTCATAGGTCTTGCTTTGGACCAATGCTAGAGCTCCTCTACCTACAGAGGTTTTCCATATTTCTGGGAAGTTGGACTAGTCCAGAATGTGTGGAGCAGTAGGGTTGGGAACCTTCTTGTCTCTCTGAGGAGCCCAGTCTAGATCAGTGTGTCTCAACTTTTAATTTGCGTATGAGCCACATTAAAATGCAGACTCTGAGTCAGTAGGTTCCATTGGGGCCTGAGATTTTGTATTTCTAACAAGCTCCCAGGTAATACAGGTGCTGATGCTGCCTGTCCACGGACCCCACTGTGAGTAGCAATGGCCTAGTATACAGACACCTCCTTGTCCATTGGACTTTAGAGAGTGAGTGTCTCAAGGGAGTTCCCTCCCATGCACACGATCATTCGTTTCAGCGTCTCCTGTAAGAATTGGGCTAAGTCTGTTTTTAATTCTTTTCCAAACAGCATATCTAAGTTTTGCAACCACAAACACCAGCCAGGAGAATACACCTTCCATGCAGAAAATGACGATGCCCAGTTCACAAAAATGTTCATGCTAAATATAAGAAGTAAGTTAAATTATTAAGAAATTTAAGTCTTATAACTCCTTAACTACTTATTAACTATGACCAGAAAGAGCTAAGTAATGGCTTAGAAACAATACTGTAAGACTTTTTATATACTGAAGCATTTTGAAATTTTACTTTCGTGCCTACTGGCTTCATTTATACATATTTCTCTTTCTGTGTTCATCCTTTGTAGCCAAGAGACTTATTCCATGTCTGTAAATGTGTTTAATGTTGTGACTATTGACTTCAGTACTTTGAAAGATCATGTTAAGGAAAGGCTGAGAGTCATATTACCTGCCATTTCCTTGTTTTAATAATTTTTGTTTCTCTCATCTATGAAAAGACGGGAATACATTTTATTGGAATTTTTGCAGATGCTTCTGAAGCTAAGAATCATTTTGAGGTGTTCATGTATTTAAAAGTATACACCTTAGCTCTCTATGGAGCCTAGCAATGGGGAAGTGGTGTTCTGCAGGTCAGCGTAGGGCTGCCTATGCAGAAGGTTACATGCCTGGGAAAGAGGGAACAAGCAGAGGTCTTGCGTCATTCTGCATGAGACACCTCCCAGAAGCACAAACTGCTCGGAGTAAATGGGCAGCCTATATGAAACTGACTTTGAAACCATTTGGAAAGTACTATACTACATGAGCCTATTTTTCATGTTATTCTCTACAGGGAAACCTCAAGTGCTGGCCAAGGCATCAGCAAGTCAGGCCTCTTGTTCCTCAGATGGATATCCATTACCATCTTGGACCTGGAAGAAGTGTTCAGACAAGTCTCCCAAGTAATAAAGACTCTGGTATCTCTTTCTTTGGAAGAACATGAAACACACTCTCCCTGACATATTGACTCTTTTTCATGAATACAGTTCAAGAAGAAATGGCTGTCTTTAAAATGCTTACCTTCTGAGTCCACCATAATTCTACATGGTCATAGATTATGTCTGATAACTTATGATAGAGGAATCTCTTTTTGAGCTCACTAGAGAAACCATGACTTCCAGTCTGAGGACAGCCCCACCTATCTAACCTACTTCTCTGTCTGCCGTTTCTTTTTAGCTGCACAGAAGAAATCACGGAAGGAATTTGGAATAGAAAGGCTAACAGAAAAGTATATGGACAGTGGATATCGAGCAGTACACTGAACATGAGTGAGGCCATCAGAGGGTCCCTGGTGAAGTGCTGTGCGTACAATTCCCTGGGCACATCTTGTGAAACAATCCATTTAGGCTCACCAGGTACACAGCAGCCGCTATTGTAACAAACCACCTCCAGGAATTCCCCACTAGGAGTTAGTGCCAGTTCATTTTTATTGGGGGAATTTTTCAAGAACCTATAGGTTCAGCATGTGATGCAAGAAGGCTTTCTGAGTCAGGCAGGAATCCCCAGTGAACGCACACTGCTGTGTAGTGCAGGGGCAGAGTGACTGTTGTGTCAGGTTATTAAGACCAGGAGTGACGTAGGTAGAACCATAAATTCCCAGAACAGTGAATATCTCCTGAAAGACCCAATTTTAGAAAAATAGATTTAGTAATTTGGAGTGGCTACCATTTTCCCTTTTGCTTAATCTCCTTATTTGCCCTTAGCTTGCGGTTTTATAATTTTTAGTTTTGTTTTTTAAAGCCATCCTAAGTTAATCCTGAAATTCGGCTGCCTACACTTAGCATGCAGAATCGCCAGCATCCTTTAATGAAGTTTTCCATATTCATACAATAGAATGTCTTCAATATCTTTTTTTAATCGGACTTGTCTATCCTGTGGGTTTAAATAGATGTAATTCTTACAATCCTAAGAATGGGTTCAGGATCACGTACAATTTTCTAGGAAGGAAACTATTCCTTTATACTACCATCGCCTGATTTCCCATGGGGAGTGGAATATTTGCAGGAGCGTGTAAGCTAGCAAATCCTGGTAACTCAAGCAGGATGCGTGAGATCACGATGAGTGTTCACTATAATGTCAATCAGGAATCCTAAACTTTTTTGTTGCAGGACCCTTCCCTTTCTTCCAGGACAACATCTCATTCTATGCCACCATTGGGCTCTGTGTCCCCTTCATTGCTGTTTTAACCATGCTCATTTGTCACAAGTACAAAAAGGTAAAAAAATCCTACCCAAAACCCCCAAACTCAAAGGGAAACGTTTATCATGGTTTCCTAGTTCTGAAGACCTGCCTGTTACTAACAGACTCATTTCATCTCTGAAGCAATATAGGTATGAAAGCCAACTGCAGATGGTACAGGTGACTGGTTCTTTGGATAATGAGTACTTCTACATTGATTTCAGAGAATATGAATATGATCTCAAATGGGAGTTTCCAAGAGAAAATTTAGAATTTGGTAAGAATCAAATGTTCCAGATGTTTCCATAGCATTTCATTTCTGTGGGAAAATCTTGAACTTGTACTCATTCACCATTTCTCTTGCAGGGAAGGTGCTAGGATCAGGTGCTTTTGGAAAAGTGATGAACGCAACAGCTTATGGAATTAGTAAAACAGAAGTCTCCATCCAGGTTGCTGTCAAAATGCTGAAAGGTACAGTGGAATGATAGCCACAGAGATGGGTGGTACAGGTTCCACCTCCTCTTCTCTTTCCCATCTTTTTTTGTGGGTACTGCTCGCCATTCTTCAAAACTGAAAAGGAAGTGAGTCGGGGTTAATATCAACCAAATCATGAATATAAAATGCAAGCCAGAATCCAAAACTCCACCTCTTCTTCCTCTTCTCTTTGTTTTGTTTTTTTGGGGGGAGCAGGGATGGGAGGGGTGAGGAAGCTTCGGTATTTGGGAATACTGTTGCTACAGGCATATGTCATTTCTGCCATTTTGACATAGACTCTGGGGAGAAGAGCAAAGTGGAGCGCTCTGTATCGTTTCTCACTCCTTACTCTATCCACTCGCATCTGGCTCACACCTTCACCCCTCCCCTTAGTCTTGCTCACTTGGCAAGATCCCTTGCCCACCCCTTGGCTTTTGCTAAGGTGGTCAGTGACCTCCAATGAACTAAAGTCTAATGGGCGTTTTTCAGTCCTCGTGTGACTTGAATTTTTAATAAACAGGCAGGATTGACTCTTCTCCATCTTTAAATGCCTTTTTTCCCGTTGGTTTCCATGTCACCATTTTTTCTGGTTTCCTCCTACTTGCTGACTGCTTCACAGCCCTTTGCTGGCTGTCTTCTGCCCAGTTCTTTATGTGGTGTTCTGGAAGGCTCCCTCCTGAGTCCCCTTCCATTTTCCCTCCACATGCTCACCACAGGCCGTCTCAACCACACCTGGGACTTTACCCTTACACCAGTGTTCTCATGGCTGCATCTTTCTTCTAAGCTTCAGGATCATGTATCCAAATGCTTGGCTGTCTCAAAAGTCCCTTTAATTCAGCTCATCCAAACTGAACTCCTCCAACCCTTTCCACACCATTGGGCAAACCAGAAACCTAGGCCTCATCCTTGAAACTATCCCCGTTCTAACACCCAGAAGCTATTCCCACCAGGTTTCTGCTTAGTGTCTTTCAACCCATCCTCTCTCTTATCTTTATCACCACCATCCTAGTCCAGCTTCATCTCTTCTGAATAACTGCCATACTTTCCAAGCAGCTACGCTATATGCACTCCTGCTTCCTTTCAGATTCTCCATGCCGAAGCCCAAGTGATGGTTATGAAATGCAAAGCAGACATTATTATTTTCCTACCTCACATTTCCAGTTGCTTTCAATTACTCTTGAAATACACTACAGAGCCCTGCATGGTTTGGCATCTGTTCACCGCTCCACCCTGAACTCTCGGCCTTCTTTCAGTTCCTCCAGAGCCCAGTGCCCCCTCCCATCCCAGAGCCTTGCCCAGGCTGAGCCTCTCTGCTCACCCTTCCCCTTCCACATTGTGCTTGCCCACTCCTCCTTCAGATCTCGGCTTAAATGTCACTTCCTCAGGAAACTTTCTCTCACACCAAAGAGGAGATCAAGTTTCTTGCTAGATGCTGTCCTAGATCTCTGTAGACACCCCCCCCCCACACACACACACACACATAGAATTTATCACAATAAGTAATGATATCTATGTTTAGTTACACAAGTAATGTCTTATGTGCCACATTAGTCTGAATGCCTTACGAGGGCCAGGTCTGCATCTGTTTACTATGGTCTTTTCTTCCTTTGTTTTTGACCTTTTTATTCTTTCAATATAAAATGTTCTCTCTACTTCCTCACTGTGCATTCACCTGATTAATTCCTATTTTTCCTCAGTTTCAACATAGACATTTGGTGTCCCTTCCCCCTCCCTTCAAAGGCTAGGTTCGGTGTCCCTCTGGTGTGACCTCACAGCACCCTTACATTCATTTGCTCTATTGCATTTATCATACTACTAGAGGCCTGGTGCATGAAATTTGTGCACGGGTAGGGTTCCTAGGCCTGGCCAGTGATCAGGTCAATCAGGTTCCCCGCTTCCCGGCCTCCCTGCCTCCTCCTTCCCTCCCTCCCTCAGCACCTGCCACTGGTCGCCTGCCATGTTTCGCGCCACCCCCTGGTGGTCAGTGCACATCATAGCGAGCGATCAAACTATCAGTCTCTTGGTCGAACTCCCAAGGGGACAATTTGCATGTTAGCCTTTTATTATATAGGATATTATAATTGTTTGTTCATGTCTTCCTTTTCCAGGAGACTCTAAGCTCCAGGAAGGCAGGGGCTGTGTCTTGTCTATCATTTATTCCCCCAATGCTTGACACATGCTTCATACACAGTAGGCACTCAATAAATGTGTGTTCAATGAATGAATGAATGTTAAGTAATAGTTATGAAAGTGCTTTGAAAAAGTTAAGCATGCCATACAATGTATTATTTTGGTTATGAGGAATAAGACACAAACATTCGAAAGCCACAAGTCCCTGTACAACCTGAAGCAGAAGAAGACATGAGGTGCTAGTGGGCCACAATGCACAAGTGAAGGATTTCACGCCCCCGACAAGATGTTGGAAATAAGACCACCCTGGCAGCATCGATGCTCTGGAAAAGACATCGTAAAGGCTAGGATGTCTTCCAGGACAAAATAGTATCTAATAAAATAGACCTGGAACTATCTAATACAATCTTCATTGAATGTAAAGAAAAGTAACTATGTTTGTAAGAAATAATAAATTAATAGAGGGATGAGTGCCTGGTGCCTAGAACTTGGAGAGGGAAGTCCAAAGATCCTGTCATTGCCTCTAAGGCTGCAGCACCCACCTGGGCAAGGGTGCCCTGACCAGCTGGCACATCAGCCTCAGTGAGACAAGACCTTTGAGTTCCTCAATAACTACCCTCATGCTATGTATCTAAGCAAAATTATGAGTACAATTATGAGTACAAACTATCTAGACTTTTCTCCAGGGAGAGAATACATAGACCAATGGTTACATTGTAGCCTATTCACCAGTTATATTTCTCATTATCAATTAATGAGTCTCTTGAGAACTTGGTAAGTAGAAATTGGTCCTTTTGACCTTCTCAACATTGGGTCCACTTACAAATTTGAGGTTGTAGACCTTGGTGCCAACAGCTAGAGCCAACTACCTTCGCTGACATTCCTAGGTGGTTTTTCTATGAATTCAACAAATTTAGGAGGCAAAAAAAAAAAAAGTTTTTCCCTTCAGCATATGTATTAACTTCTGTGAAGGAAAAGCTATTTATTATTATTTTGTTTTATTTTGCATTTTGAGAGTCAATATTAAGGATTTTTATTTTGGTAGAGGAACATCCAATAGAAAGGCACATTACTAAATTCAACTTTTAAGTTATTGTAATCTTTGAAGTTGTCGTAAAACATAGGAATTATTCAAAATTTATGTAGTAGTTTACGTATTTTTAAAATTTTTATGCAAATCTACTCTGAACTGAGGAGAGTTTTAACTTACTAAATGACCTAAAATTCCTGTTTTACGTTGATGTTCTTCCATTGGCAGAGAAAGCAGACAGCTCTGAAAGAGAAGCTCTCATGTCTGAACTCAAAATGATGGCTCAGCTGGGGAACCACGAAAATATTGTGAATCTGCTGGGGGCGTGCACACAGTCAGGTACTCAATTTCCCCTCAGAACTCCTAATCAAACACAGGTTAGCCTGAGGACAAAGAGGAAATTCGTTCTCACGTTTCCTCTTTTCTCAGTCACAGGGGGGTCCTCAAACCCAGGTGGAGTGAGACATGAGTAAGCAGATGGGTCAGTAGAGGATGCCTCTCGTTCTTGGGATATGCCCAAGATTCTAACCCACTTAAAACACACTCACCACACCGCAGGTACATTCTGTGAGTTCTCCCTCTACCTTTTCTCCAGCTGTGAAGTCCTTTTCTCCAGCTGTGAAGGACTGCCGAGCTTGGCCACTGCCCCAGTGGGCTGCTTCAAAGAAGCACAGCCACGATGGGATTTCAAACTTTATTTTCCTAGAATTCAATGGAACACGCACTCTGGTTCTTTCATTTCTGCCTAGCAATACCCGAACCATGTGTCCCAGGGTCATTTTTTCTGGGACAGCTGGCATGGGACTGGGTCGAAAAGAAGAGCAAAAGAGAAAATAGAACTCAGAGAAGATTAGGGATAGTTCCCCTCTTCAGGAAAACCATCCATCAGCATACTAGTATATTTACCAAGTGCTCATCATGCAGCAGACATATTATTTTCAATTGCAAACTGGAGAATCTAGTTTCAACTACTAGATTGCAACTAACAGTAGTTATTGGTGAGGCTGCATGTACAAGGGCCCAAGTGGAAGGCAAGAAGGCACTATTTTACAAAGGAGTTTGAGTGAAAAGCTGAAATTGATTTTAAAGTATAAGAAGAGATAGGCTCAGAAAAAGTTGTACTCTCCCAAAATCAGGGGAGAAGTGAGCTCTCACAGAGTATAATATGTTCCCTGCTACACAGACATCTGGAAAAATTCCTGAGTGTTTGTCTACCTACAATTAAAACTGTCACTATTTCAGGGCCAGTTTACTTGATTTTTGAATATTGTTGCTATGGTGATCTTCTCAACTATCTAAGAAGTAAAAGAGAAAAATTTCACAGAACATGGACGGAGATTTTCAAGGAACACAATTTCAGTTTTTACCCTACTTTCCAGTCACATCCAAATTCCAGGTAAGAGAATAGGTCAAGGTTTCCTGGTTATGCATTCTAGGACCCATACAAAGTATGATGGTTAAACACCTCCCCCTCCTCCCCCCCAACACACACACACACACACACACACACACATTCAGCTGGCTTCTACAGGCTACACTCCAGCATTGTGGAGTCTGTGGGTCCTAAAGACCTAGAAAAGTCATTTATCTTTGATAGAGTTTCCCTGTTGATTTGAAACAATGGAGCCTTTCCTTCATTGCAGCCACTGTAGCTGAGCCAGTCTCTGTCCACCTGTGCCTAAATCACACCTGATACACATATTTAGTTTTGGGAACGGTGAGTTATTCAATCCTCCCTGCCCTCTGGTTAACATGTAAGTATTGGTAAAAGAATGAACACATTTCCAAAGTCCTGGACATGTTCGAAGAGGTCCCGGGAGTATTGCACAAAAGAGCTCTAACCTCATAAATTGGATTTAAAAAAATAGGCTAGATCCATTGACATAATGTGATGGGGACAGAGTAAAGCTGTGGTAACATTTGTCTCAGTGCTCTGCGTTGTGCATTCCTCCATCCGTGGGAACCCTGACTCTCAGTGCTGGCGGAGTCCTTGTTTTGGAGTGCATGGACGCGGGCTGCAGAAGTGCGGTGGGATGCTTGCCCTTCTCCTTGGAAATGTCTTGCTGATTGCTTGAACATTGTAGCTCTATAACACCGTTCTCTGAATGAATTCACAGGCGTTGTGATGGCATCATTCCTGGATCCACAGTGCTTTCCTACTTCCCTGCGTATGTGAAAGCTCTCCATTATCAGAAAGGCACATTTGTCAGAGGCTTTTAACATTACTGGGGGACTTTTGGAGGGTGCTTTTGAGATCAAGCTTTGTTTTCCTAGCAGATGTTTCAGTGCAGGCCTTTGGCTTTCTAAGGTCTGAGACAGACCCAGCGTCAAAAGCTGTAAGGCCCCATGGAGATCCCCATGCATGTCTTTGTGCAGCTGCCCTTTACCGATTTATACCTGTCACACTAGTCCTCCCTTTTATACTCACTTCTCAGCTCATATTCTAAAACCGAGACAATTCTCATGTCATCCACGTTCTAGAACAGAGTCTGACCTACTGAGTCAGATGTGTGACCAGCAGTCCCTGGTTAGTAACAACCAAGGCTGGTGAACACAGTGCCTTTGATTCAGTCTGTCACTAGGCTATGAAATGCACTGAAACAGTTACTTTTGGAATATTCGTGGCCTGAACACTTTAAGCCAAGATATGGAAACTATAAGTTGGGGTAAACTTGTATGCTGGAATAAATTGAATCATTGTCTGTATATAATACATAGAAAGTTCCTCAGTGAAGAGTTCTATACTATATACCATAAAAGAGATCGGCATTATTACTATTTATTAATTTCACAAGAGAAGGAAACAAGCTTTGCAAAGGTCACCTGGAAAAAAGGAGGATGGTAGAAAATGTAACGTTCCCTGAAGATCTGTGTCACTTGAACTGTCACAGGGAGGGGGAGCCAAGTTTAGAAACAGAAGACTGAGGTGCAGGTGCACTCTTTACTAGCTCCATGATTTCAGCAAATCATCTTCATCTCACCAAGGTTAAGTTTTTTTGGTTAATCCTCACCTGAGGATACTTTTTCCAATGTTTTTCAGAGAGAGTGGGAGGGAGGGAGGGAGGAAGGAAGAGAGGGAGGGGAATTGGAAGGAGAGGTGGGGGTGGGGGTGGGGGTGGGGGTGGGAGAGGTGGGGAGGTGAGGGAGACACATTGACTGGTTGCCTCCTGCACATGACCCTACTGGGAATCAAACCCACGACCCTTCAGTACATGGCCCAATGCTCTACCCACTGAGCAACACCGGCAAGGGAAAACCTAAGTTTTCTTTTATAAAATGTGACTTTGACGCCAGCTTATAGACTTGTGGTAAGGATTGTGTGAAGTCATCTTTGAACTGTGACTCCATACAGATACCAAACCCACTCTTCCCCCAGTTAGACCGGTTCAATTACACAGATGTTTTTAATTCCATAAAAAGTGGACAAGTTGATGCTGTGCCTTTAATTTAAAAGCCCATTTATAATTGGAATTAATTTTTTTGATGAATTGTATTTTTAAAAAATGTCTACTCGGAAGAACATAAATAATGAAATAACAATTTTTTTAAATAGTATGCCTGGTTCACAAGAAGTTCACATACACCAGGACACAGACCATATCTCAGGGTTCAATGGGAATTCCTTTCAACCCAAAGGTAATATTTTATTCTGATTAGTAGCACTTAAAAATAGAAATGGATAAATGAGTTCCGTTATCTTTTTTAAAAAAATGTGTAGATGCAAAAGCATATTTTACACTACTACTGTTATCTATAGGCTCTATGAATGTATATTTGCTTTAAAAGTAGTTAAAAAACAGTTTATGTATTGTGAATTTTATGTCAATATTTAACTAATAAACACTGGGGCTATTTATTTGGTCAGATTATTCTTCTTAAAGTCATAAATTAATTAGAGTCATGCCATTACCTGGTAAGTGGAAAAGATGCTGAGTTCTGGAGTCAGACAGAGTTGGGTTAATCTCTGGTTCCTTTATTTTCTGGCTGGATGACTTTGGATAATTTATTTAACCATCCAAGTCACAATTTTCTCATTTGTAAAATGGGCCAAATGATACTTCCCTCATCAGACTATTAAAAGGATCAAATGGAAAACATTAAGTATACAGTATGGCTCCTAAAATGGGCTGCCTTGCTAGTCTTGGCACCTCACCTAACTGTGGCCTTAATAACCTCCTCATAGAGATTTACTAAGGCAACTTCTTAGAGTTTTGGCAAAAATGAGGACCAGTTCTATTTTACAGATGAAGTTGAATATGAAAACCAAAAAAGGTTGGAGGAAGAAGAGGACCTGAATGTACTTACATTTGAAGATCTTCTTTGTTTTGCTTATCAAGTTGCCAAAGGAATGGAATTTCTGGAATTTAAGTCGGTAAGCTTGTTAAAGAAGAAATTAACAACAACAAAAGATAATTTTGAAAAAGATGTACTTTTTTTTCTTGTTTAACTTTTATCCCTTAGTCTTGTCACCTGTTGGAATCATCTAGAATGTTATCTGGCTCTTGGCTAATCTATATGTAAAAGGCTAATATGCTAAATGTCCCTCCCACCATCCGACCAGTCGCTATGATGTGCACTGACCATCAGGGGGCAGGCACTCAATGCAGAAGCTGCCATGACGCACATTTGCCATTTACAGAGAAACGGCACCGCGGACCTGGTGCTGACAAAGCAACACTTGGCTTCCCCCAAGTGTGGCACAGGCCCCGCCACTACCCCACAGCGACAGCCCACCAAATCACAGCCAACGCTGCCAAGACCCCATGGTGCAAAATGTGTCCCACAGCCCAGCCCAGCCCATAAATGGTGGCTGGGGGCATTGGATAATGATATCACATACCAATACCCAGCTTTCTCTCCCTAGCTACTAACCTCCTTGCAGTTTCTTCTGCCCAGTTTCTTCTATAACTTGCTTTATAGCCAGGTGGAAACATTTACACTTTAACCAAATGTCTGTGAAGCGTTTTCCCATGCCTCATCTCATTTGATCCTCACAGAAATCCTGGAGTAGGTGTATAGGAGACTTGGTGGAATCCTATTTTCTTTTCCTTAGCCAGAAAACGGAGATTTAGAAAGCTTAGAAACTTGACCTAACTCAAAAGAAGTAAGAAATGGTGGACCTTGAAAATGACTTCAGGTTTTCTCACTGTGCAGAATATAGTCAAACACTGCTGCAGTTAAATATTTTACCCTTTGTTCTCCTTGCATGATCTACAATAATAATCTGCTTCATGTTGATATTTACTGTTGTGTTGCTGACAGTTCCCTGAAAGAGAAGCTGGGCTGCTTCACTGGGCTGGAAAAAGTTTAGCTATATTAGAAAGCAGGTCTAATTAAGCAAGTTTATTCTATATCTATAAAAGGCTAAGTTGACTCGTGCATGCACGATACATATAAAGCTCTCGCTGGCGCCAATTGTATATGTGTGTTTCCATTTGTCATTGTTGATCATGAATTTGGTTGACACTTCTATTATAGAGAAAGGGTGAATAGCAATATTAAAATATTTCTTCTAAAATATTACTTTCCTTTCAATGTGCACGAATTTGTGCACCGGGCCACTAGTTATAGTATAAAGGCTCAGGAGCCCTTCTTAGATAATGGTTATTATAACTCTCCCAGGCTACCCTGACATGTCCAGACAGGAAGTCCTCAGGAATCCCTCCTCACAACAAGGTGTAGCAGTGTTGGTCCTTCCTTACACACTTCAGGTTGTCAGGCCGTGCCTTGCACATGGGCACTTGACCCAGGGGGTAAGAGGCTCAAACACAGAGTTCCCTGCTCTCTAAGCCAGCCATCCTGGGTGCCTTCGTCCATTTCGCAGCATCCTGCTATGGGCAGTAGCCCTGGAGACCTGCCTACTACCTCCTTCGCTACTAATCCATGATCCTTCAGGGCTATGAGGAGAAGGCCCTGGAGCCTGCCTCCAACCATGGCCTCTACCTCAATTTTGTGATCTTTCTATAACTGCCTTTCAGGCCTGCTGTTCCCTGACATCTCAAGTGTCTCCTGCCTACAAGCAGATTTAAGCCATTTCTCCAGCTACTTTCTGTCCTCATTTGCTTGCCTTTCATTATCTTCTCTTTATTTTCCAAACTTTTTCCCTCTTTTTTCTTTGAGTCTTTTATTTTCTTCCTCCCTCTCTTCTCCACTTTCTTCCCTTTGACTCCTTTCTCCTCTTTCTCCCTGAGTTTGGAGAGAATAATTTCAACTATATTTTTCCTTTAAAAAAAAAGTAGTCTCTAATACAATGTTACATGTCAGTTACATCTCAATTTTTAAAAAGGGTAACATGAAATAAACCAATAGCTTGGGAGACTAGAAAAAATTCTATTCATAATAGCAACTAAACCTATAAAACATCTTAACACATTTCGTACCGCATAGAAATCTCTAAGACATATGCCAGAGGCCGCACGTTTTTGGGCAAACTGCACGTTATTTAAATCATCATAACTACAGATCATAATGCACTTTAGGTGTTGTTTTTCAATAATTATAACATTTTTATTTACAAAAACAATTAAACAATTAAAATTCCTAGTACTTTTTTTTTTTTTTATTGATTTTTTACAGAGAGGAAGGGAGAGAGATAAAGAGTCAGAAACATCGATGAGAGAGAAACACCGATCAGCTGCCTCCTGCACATCTCCCACTGGGGATGTGCCCGCAACCCAGGTACATGCCCTTCACCGGAATCAAACCTGGGACCTTTCAGTCCGCAGGCCGACGCTCAATCCACTGAGCCAAACCGGTTTTGGCTCCTAGTATTTTTTTAATGTATGGTACTGCATAAAACATTTTCCTCTATGAAGAGGGACCAAACAAAATTTACATAAGTATCTAGATTTGCTCCTTTTTCCATGGGCGGCACAAACTCTGCAGGCTCTTGTAGGAAATTTTTTCTTTCCACTCGCTAGAATACATGTAGGTTCATGCTGCTTCATGTCACCTGACAACCTTTTGGGTGGATCTTTACAAGGTGCTCTCCTTGCACCCCCAGGGGAAGGGCTGGACAGATTTGTCTCTGGTTCTGGAGAGCCTTCATTATTGTCATCCATTATCCAGTCTCTCGCCATCGATAGCAGAAACTGTTTATACTTCATTTTTGCTTGTGGATTGAGGATGTTGTACACTCTAAATGAATTGAAAAGTCCAGTTTATAAGGTACAGCACTACTTTTTTTGTCCATTTCATCGTTTTCCTTAGAATGGAACAACACGAAAGGAAGTGTATCAGTTTCGTTGGTTTGTTTCCTTTTTCTGAGAGAGGGCATTTCTAAAAGTGCCAGAACTTGAAGACAGACTATTCAAATGACCAAAATACAATGTAACTGCAATGCTTTATGGGTTCATGCAATTATATAGTTTTTCGTAGATTGACCTGCACGGTTTCCACCAATGAGATCGCTTCATTTGATGTGGACAAGACAGTGTGTTGACATCTAAGGTCCATAACAGATGGCGCGTGAAAAACGAGAAAACTCATGAGCGGTCCTTAACAGATGGCGCGCGAAACATGAGAAAGTTCGTGAGCTTTACGAAAGGTGTTAAGATAAACATAAGAAACATCCTATGCAATAAAAACCTAATATGCTAAGTGTCCGGTCCACGGTTTGGCCATTCAACCAATCAAAGCATAATATGCTAATAATATGCTAAGGCTACTCAACCGCTTGCTATGACATGCACTGACCACCAGGGGGCAGACAGTTGACTGGTCAACCAGTCACTGTGACATGCACTGACCACCAGGGGGCAGACAGTCCACCAGCTGACCAGTCACTATGATGTGCAGTGACCACCAGAGGGCAGACGCTCCAACTGGTAGGTTAGCTTGCTGCTGGGCTCTGGCCAATCAGGACCCAATGAGATGGGCCGGACATGCCCGGGAGTTCTCCCGCAGTTCCTCCCCAGCTGGCCAACCTCCCACATTTCTCCCCGGCCCTGATTGTGCACTGGAGGGGTTCCTCGGCCTGTCCTGTGCCCTCTCACAATCCAGGACCCCTCGGGATTTGGAGAGCCGGTTTCAGCCCAATTCCATAGAGGGAGCGCTGCTCATCCAGAAGCCAGGCTCACGGTTGGCAAGCGCAGAGGTGGTGGCCAGAGGCTCTCTTGCCTCCGTGGCAGTCAGACATCCCCCTAGGGCTCCTGGACTGCAAGAGGGTGCAGGCGGGCTGAGGGACCCCTCCAAGTGCATGAATGTTGTGCACCAGGCCTCTAGTCATTATATGAAAGAAACCTGTGAAACTTTACTAAAGGTCAACAAACAAACTCCAGATAAATTAGTTCTATATTCATAGGAGACAATTAATGTTTAAAGGGAAAGTCAATTTTCTCCAAATTAATCTGTATATAGGGGTGAGCAAAAGTTGATTTACAGTTGTTCATATGCGAAGCGACATGCAGGTTATGATTATTACAATAGCCTCATTAACTATGAGTTATAAGTACTCACAACTGTAGACCTACTTTTGCCCACCCTGTATTTAGCACAACCTCAATTAGAAGTGCAAGTATTTTTCCTCCCTTTGGGATATTAAAAGTACTTATTACCTTCTTTGCTCTTCTTTTCCAAATTTGGACATCCTTGTTCAATAGTTTTTAAAAATTACTTCCGCATCGTATTTTCTTGCCCTTCATCTCTGAGGTACGTTCTTCTCTTCATCTTCCTTCCTGCTGTTGGATTCCCTTTGTCCGAGTTTCGCTATCTGTGTAGTTCACCTGCACGTCGACAGCTTTCACAGGGATCTTTGTAGATGTTGGAGGGTTATCCACCTGGATCGTCTGGCCCAGTTGGCTGTCTGTAATTAAGTAAATACTCAAACTGCTCACAACTGGAAGTCAAGGAGCACTGCTTTTCCCCTCTGAGCTTGTAGTAAGAATGTTTTGAAGAATATTCAGTATCTTAGGCCCTCTTCCCTCATTTTCTGTGAAGCTTCTTATTTCCCCTTCAAATTTGAATGATAGCCTTGCTGGATAGAGTATTCTTGGATTCAGTCCTTTGCTTTGCATCACTTTGTAAATTTCCGTCCATTCTTTTCTGGCCTGATGTGTTTCTGTTGAGAAATCATTTGATAGTCTAATGGGAGATCCCTTGTATGTAACTTTCCGTCTCTCTCTTGCAGCCTTTAAGATTCTCTCTTTGTCCTGAACACTTGCCATGGTAATTATGATGTGTCTTGGTGTGGGTCTTTTCGGGTTCACCTTGTTTGGGACTCTCTGTGCTTGTGTGACTTTCTTCTTCCCCACCTCAGGGAAGTTTTCTGATATTATTTCTTCGAATAGGTTTTCTAATCCTTGTTCCTCTTTCTGTTGTTCTGGCACCCCTATTATTCGTATGTTGTTTTGTTTCATGTTGTCCCAAAGCTCCCTTAGGCTCTCCTCCTGTCTTTTAACTTTTTTCTCCAATTGCAGTACAGTTTGGGTGTGTTTTGCTTCCTTGTCTTCTAATTCACTAATTTGGTCCTCCGCTTCTCCTAGTCTACTGTTGATGCTTTCAATGGTGTTTTTTATTGCAGCTATATCGCTCTTCATTTCTTCTTGGGTCTTACATAAGTTATTGATTTTTTCATCTGTTTCTTCTTGCTTCTTGCATAAGTAGTTGATTTTTTCATCTGTTTCTTCTTGCTTCTTGCATAAGCTGTTGATTTTTTCATCTGTTTCTTCTTGCTTCTTGAATAAGTTGTTGACTTTTTCCTCCGTCTGGTGTATGCACTCTAGGACCCTTATTCTGAATTCTTTTTCTGTCATGTTGCATGCCTCTGTCTCACTTAGCTGCTTTTCTGGCGAGTCCTCCTTTTCTTTCCTTTGGGGGTTTCTTTGCCTACCCATGTTTGATCTCACTGACATATCTGGATGTTGAGTCGTTCAGTGGCTGCTCCCTGGGTGGCAGGGGCTCCTTGGGTTGTGGTTGCTGCTCGGACGGTTGTGGTAGCAGCTGCTTCCCAGTTGGCAGCAGCTCCTCTGGTGGGTACTGTTCACAGCTGTGGTGGCTCTTCTGGCTGGTGGGGGAGGCTTCACGTACAGCCGTTGTTCCTCAGACAGAGGGTGTGGTGATCAGGAGGCTGTGGTGATCAGGGGGCTGCTGTTGCTTGGATCTGCGGTCTGGGAAATGCTTCTCTCTTACCAGCACTGCATGATCTGGGAAACGCTCCTCTCTTATGGGCACTGCATGGTCTGGTCAGTTCCTCAGGATACCCCCTTTAGTCTCAGTTTTCCACAATCACAAAATCCAAATCTCAAATCTCCTGGCGCCCGCAAACCCGCGGAACTCCTTTCCCTGGTCAGGGGCTGTGTCTGTCCCAAGAGAC
This sequence comes from Myotis yumanensis, assembly GCF_028538775.1. Classification (NCBI taxonomy): domain Eukaryota; kingdom Metazoa; phylum Chordata; class Mammalia; order Chiroptera; family Vespertilionidae; genus Myotis; species Myotis yumanensis. The sequence goes on from NW_027223754.1 coordinate 115,485,802, forward strand.
GCGGCTGCCTGCCATGCGGTCTCCCTCTGACCCTCTGGGCTCAGGTCTGGCAAACTTTCCTGCCCAGATCCCTGGTTTTTTACCTTTCCAGGGGAGCTCTACCCTTCCCGGCTGCAAACCGTCTCACCAGCTGAGTAAATTCGCCAATTCGGGGTGGGTGTTATTAGTTTCAGCTGCTTACTCCGTTTGCTCCGGGACAAGACCTGGGACGCGTCTGCCTATATTGCCGCCATCTTGCTTCTCCCCTCTTCCCTCATTTTTTCTGTAGGCCTTCCCCTGAACCACGATGGCACTGTCTCCTGTTTTTGTCCCTCTCCAGTCTCTGTGACGCCCTCAAACATTGCTTGAGCACTGGCTAGTGCTAAGCACTCTGCTAAGTGCTGAGATACAATCAGAGCTCATCATTGTTAGGGGTGAAAGAGACCAGGAGTCAGGCAAATCAGTGATTATATTGGAGCATGATAAATACTGTGTTCTAGTAAAATCTGGGAACCCAGGGCAGGGAGGCGGTACAGAAAAGCCTTTCTGAATGATGACCAGCAGGGAACATGGGACGAGGTCAGAATATGGAATCAGAGGGAGTTTGTTGAGAAAGATTGTGGGTTTAAACATGTTGAATGTGAGATTCTTTGGGCAACAAAGTAGACACTTGGCTATGCCTATCTGGAGCTCAAGGGAACTATTTGGTTTGGAACTAGAGATCTGGGGGCTGGTGGTTGCATCCCTGAGTTTGGATGAAGTGGCTCAGGGGAGGATGTGGAACCACCAGAGCAGTGGGAAGGAAACAGGGGTGAGTGACCTGAAGAGCTCACAGAAGGAAAGCCCCGGGGGAGGGCCGGACAGCAGTACCACATTCCCGGGGAGGTCAGATCAACTCTCCGCTGGATTGGCGCTGTGCAGGTCATCTCTGGGTTTAGCCAGAGCAGCCTGGGCAGACCATTGGGAGGTGGGAGGTGGGCTGCAGGGGTTTGGTGGGGAAGTGGGTGAAATGTAAATGGAGCCTGCAAGTGGACAGCACTCCCAGAAAACTGGGTAGGAAGGAAGGAGAGCTACAGGAATTTGAGTCTTTATGGTGTTTGCTTTTATTTTTTAAGTATTGAAGACAGACCTTTGGACCTTTGCTACTAGTGCCCTGTTCCTTTAAAATTTTCCTTCTTAATTTTCTTGACAAACCATTTGATTAAAGTTATATTTTAATTCAGGGATTTTTTTTTTCTAATTCCACTACAGTCAACCTTCCCAAGCTTATTTTTAGTATTCTTTTCTGAATGTTTTCTTTGAGGTTACTCCATTTTATTGCCAAAGCTATTTCCAGTCAGAAAAGTGATTGTTTCTCCATCACTGCAATAAGAGTGCTAGAAGACAGCTCTGAAAATCCCTTTGGGAGCTCAGCAGAGGGCTGCGTTGTGTCTCTTATTTATAGCAAGATACGACATCGACTACGTTTGATCTCCTTTCTAAGAACCCATCCCCTTTGGCCTCTGAGAATGTTCCATAAGCAGCACAATGTCTGCAGCCACAGTAGCTGGAGAATCAGGCCCTGGGTTCACCAGCTGACTTGGTTACACTTCATGGTGACTGCTCATGACCCAGCAAAGATAAGACACCGCGTGAACTATGCATGCTTTCATCTGTAACTCCTGCTGAACTCAAAGCCAGAAGAAAGGTTGCCGCTGTGAGACTGCACCATGGCAAATAACTCCCATGTCATTCCTTACAGTGTGTCCACAGAGACCTGGCAGCCAGGAACGTGCTGGTGACCCGTGGGAAAGTGGTGAAGATATGCGATTTTGGATTGGCTCGAGATATTATGAGTGATTCCAACTACGTTATCAGGGGCAACGTGAGACTGCTGTTTCTTACACGTTTTTCTTCCGTTATTTGTGTTTTGTCATTGTCATGGTGAACATGTACACTCACTACAGTGTTGATTAATATCCAAATGTGTCCTTAGAGCAGTTTACTTTCCTATGTTGAACAAATTTTCTGCAGCTTCAGGGAACATTTCATCTGTAATAAAGTTGGAGCAAAACAGCAGCACATCTATCCTGGGGCTTGTCAGAATAGGTCAGTTAGGGACCTTTGCGTGCAAGCCACACTGAACACAAGTCTCATTACTTGCATTTATTTCAGTTCCCTTCACTATAAAGCGACTGTTGAGTTATGTTTTCAATGATGGGAATAACTAATAGTTACAATAAAGTACTTAATGTAAATCAAATATTAAATATAAATTTCTATAAGGCACAATATGTAAATTAAATATTAGTTAATGAATACTTTTCATCCTATTACTATTACACAGGGAAACCTAGAATATGACTAAATCTACTTGTTTAAAAGACTGAGGACGGGTGTGTTATTTATAAGAAAAGTATTAGAAATACTAGATGATAACATTGAGTAGTTGAAAGAGTATGATTGTTAGGAATTAACACCTGGATTCAAGCCCCTGTTCTTCTTCCTTGGGGCTCTCCATTTTTGGGGTTTCTAGCTGCTTTATTGTCTCTCCTTGTAAAATAGTAACAAATGCCGGTATCATGCTTACTGTGTGCTAAGTGCTGTTCTGGGGGCTTTACATATATTAATTCAGTTAGGTCAAAAGTACCCATTTGTGGGTGAGGAAACTGTGTCACAGACACATAACTAGCCCGTGATTACACAGCCCAAAGATCAGAGTGTGAAGGGTCTGAGCCTGAGTCTCTGTATAACCACGATGGATGGTGCAGTGTTTCCCATGGGGAATATACACTGATCTCAGCATCGTTGTGGGAATGAACCAGTAAAATCCTCATGAAAGCTCCTGTCCAGGGTAAACATCCAATAAACGCTAAAAATCAAATTCAACTATCTTTCCACTAGACTCAAATGATCACCTGAGCTGATGTTAGATCTGTGCCTCATTGTAGCTGAAGTCACAAATCTAATGAATGCTCACCTACGCTTACATTTCTTCTGTAGCACAAAATGGCTGGTCCATTTTAAATCCACTCTGAATGAGTTTATAGAAGTTTCTACCCTACTAGTTGGTGGTCTCTTCTTTTTTAAAAAATATATTTTATTGATTTTTTATGGAGAGGAAGGGAGAGGAATAGAGAGTTAGAAACATCGATAGAGAGAGAGACATCGATCAGCCGCCTCCTGCACACCCCCCACTGGGGATGTGCCCTCAACCAAGGCACATGCCCTTGACCAGAATCAAACCTGGGACCCCTCGGTCCGCAGGCTGACACTCTATCCACTGAGCCAAACCAGTCAGGGCTTGGTGGTCTCTTCTGTAAGAAGCTGAAACACATTTGCAACTACAAGTAATTCATTCAGTTGATCAAATTAGCCAGACTAGCCTGCTTGGTTCTATCAGTTCATCAATTTGTGGAGGATTTAAGATAGGGTTTCTATCTTGAGTTTTGATTTTACTTAACAGAATAAATGCACTGCGAAGGGTTCCCTAACCCATGAAGAAAAGCTATTACACAATGCTCTTCGTCCCCGTCTTGATTCTAATCTGAGGCGGTGCTCATTTAAAACCTCCGTTTCATGCTACTGGAAATTATTAAAACCACAGAAGCCAGCCTGCTATCATTTCTGGAAGTGATGACATATGCTTCCTTCACCACATTCTTGTGGAGAGCATTTTCACTGAAATTCTTCCAAGAAATGCTTTAACAAAATAATGCACTGATTCATTAGTATCCATTCACCTCCAGGGAACTGACTAGCTACCCCTTAATGCAGTGGTTCTCAACCTTCCTAATGCCTCGACCCTTTAATACAGTTCCTCATGTTGTGGTGACCCCCAATTTCATTGTTACAAATTGAATATAATTAAAGCATAGTGATTAATCACAAAAACAATATGTAATTATAGATGTGTTTTCCAATGGTCTTAGGCGACCCCTGTGAAAGGGTCGTTCGACCCCCAAAGGGGTCGCAATCCATAAGTTGAGAATCACTGCCTTAATGGAAAGTATCTACTGTTAAGCTTTTCAATTGCAAGCACACATTTTTGTTCAAGATAAGTTTTAAAGAAATACAGGCAGGGTTTTTCTTAAGGCTACTATGTTAGAATGCTAATTTGAAATGAAACACTGCCCATGAGGAATATGATTTTCTCAATAAAGCATTTAGAGTGGCCTTAGGAAGATCAAATTTATCTTCTTGGATTTTATACAGGCCCGCCTGCCTGTGAAGTGGATGGCTCCTGAAAGCTTGTTTGAAGGGATCTACACAATTAAGAGTGATGTCTGGTCATACGGAATATTACTCTGGGAGATATTCTCGCTTGGTAAGTTTTGCAGTTTGCTGCCCTCTTTGGGCACTGGGCTTCTGGACAGTCTGTCTTTCTGTGCCCTCCTCAGCTCCTAAGTCAAAGAGTGGATGAAATGCCACCTGGAACGCGCCCAGAGCTCCCAAGTCTTACTTCTGTTGCAGCACGTGCCACTTGATGTTTTATTTACTGGGGTTAATAGTTCTGTCTTCAGCCCATTACCTGCTTGACAGCTGGAACTGTGACTTGGCCCAGTAGCAGCCCAGCAGAATTCAGCGTCTGGCTCATGGGAGCTCTCCATACATTTGTTAATTGAATGAATGAATAAAGAAATGAAGAATGAGCCCTAGCTGGTTTGGCTCAATGGATAGAGCATCAGCCCATGGACTGAAGGGTCATGGGTTTGATTCCCATCAACAACGCATACCCTGGTTGCAGGGGTCCGTACAGGAGGCAACTGATCAATGTGTTACTCTCACATGGATGTTTCTGTCTTTCCCCCTCCCTTCCATTCTCTCTGAAAAATCAATGGAAAAATATCCTTGGGTGAGGATTAACAACAAGAAAGAAAGAAAGAAAGAAAGAAAGAAAGAAAGAAAGAGAAAAGAAAAGAAAAGAAAAGAAAAGGAAAGGAAAGGAAAGGAAAGGAAAGGAAAGAAAAGAAAAAAAGAAAGGAAAGGAAAGGAAAGGAAAGGAAAGGAAAGAAAAGAAGAAAAGAAAAGAAAAGAAAAGAAAAGAAAAGAAAAAAGAAAGAAAGAAAGAAAAAGAAAAAGAAAGAGAGACAGAGAGAAAGAGAGAGAAAGAAAGAAAGAAAGAAAGAAAGAAAGAAAGAAAGAAAGAAAAAGAAAGAAAGAAAGAAAGAAAGAAAGAAAGAAAGAAAGAAAGAAAGAAAGAAAGAAAAGGGAGGGAGGGAGGGAGGGAGGGAGGGAGGAAGGAAGGAAGGAAGGAAGAAAGGAAGGAAGGAAGAAAAAAAAGAAAGAAAGAAAGAAAGAAAGAAAGAAAGAAAGAAAGAAAGAAAGAAAGAAAAAGAAAGAAAGAAAAAGAGAAAGAAAGAAAAAGAAAGGGAAAGGAGAGGAGAGGGGGAGGGGGAGGGAGGGGGAGGGGAGGGGAGGGGAGGAAGAAAAAGAAATGAAGAATGAATAAATGTTTCTAATCCCCAATGTTTCCCTTAGGTGTCAACCCTTACCCTGGCATTCCAGTTGATGCGAACTTCTATAAACTCATTCAGAGTGGATTTAAAATGGACCAGCCATTTTATGCTACAGAAGAAATGTAAGTTCACACAGACTGTGAAGTGGCTGTAATTAGAAATGCTTAGTCTGTCTAGTTCCCAGTTCATGACAAGATAAGTAAAACTCCTTAATGCAAACCTCATGTGATTCCTCTTCAGAAAAGAAAACTCCCCCGTTGTGTTTGGGGGGTTTCTGAACAAAACCGAACCTTTCCTGCCCTCAGGTACTCTCACTTCTGGGTTTCAGTTCCTTTGCTTGAGGGATCCTGAGTGATAAGACTCCATCTCCTGACTTGTGGTCCACATCATATTTTTTAAAATGCATTTCTGTCCATCATCAAATTTGTCCTTTCTGATATGAGTTCAAAATCCAGTCAAGTACTTGCCACAAAACAAACATGCCACAAACACGCAGCTCCCTGGCCATCAGTGGTACTTCATTATGTAAAAAATTATCCCTTTTTCTCCATTCAGATTTCCTCATCTTGCTCCTTGTTCTGTTTCTTTTACAGATACTTTATAATGCAGTCCTGCTGGGCTTTCGACTCCAGAAAACGGCCATCCTTCTCTAATCTGACTTCATGTTTGGGATGTCAGCTGGCAGACGCGGAGGAAGCGGTATGTGGCGGCACGCACTTTCTCAAGCGGGACTTTATATAAAAGGGCACTGAGAACACTCGCTGCCGGTTTCCTAAGAACCCACGGCACCAAGTCGCCTTCCTCACCCCAAGTTGTCGTGGTTGCCCTTTAAAAGCTGTGTGGAGTGATACACTTGAATCTAATATAAACTGTAATTGAAAAGTTTTACAAAAAGTTAAATTTAATTAAAAAAAGAAGAAGGTAGTATGGGTGAGACATACTTATTAATAAGGGATTTTTTTTGGGGGGGGGAGTTTTTTCTGAAATTTTCAGCCATTTGATTAAGGAATTGAATGCTTTTAAGTGTCCAGTGCAGAGGACTAGACAACTAAATAAAATTTAATCCCTGACCTTCCTTTCCTAATTCAACATGGAGCTTTGTACAATGCCATCACGTAACATAGTAGAGTGGAAAGAACATTGACCTGACGCTGTGAGTGTCTGATACCAGCTCTACTACTCTGCTCCCTAAGAGTTGTGTGAGTTATAGCAAATCACTTTATTTCTCTGGGCCTTAGTTTTCTCACATGTAGAATGGGTTGCTAAGCTAAATGATCCTTGAACTTTGGGAACATGGAATTACTTTGATGATTCTTTGCCTCATCAGTATCACCTGGTGTAGCAAAAGGAGCCATCCCCTAGGTGAAGTGAACAAAAGATTCACCTTGAACTCCCCATACCTAGGTTCAAATCTTGGCTCCATAATTTGCTTCTTATATGACTTAAGTCACCTAGCTTTTTCTGGGGTCTGTTTCCTTATCTGAAGTATGGGATTAATAAACCTTACTTCACATAATTTTAAGGAGTAATTAAGAAGACATATGTGCCTGGCCAGTGTGGCTCAGTGGTTGAGCATTGACCTATGAACCAGGAGGTCACTGTTTGATTCTTGGTCAGGGCACACGCCCAGGTTTCAGGCTTGATCCCCAGTAGGGGCATGTGCAGGGGGCTGCTGATCAATAATTCTCTCTAACTCTCCCTCTCCCTTTCTCTCTGAAATCAATAAAAATATTTTTAAAACTTATTTTTTTAAAAAGATGACATATGTGAAAAGTCTTAACACATAGCAGGCACCTAGTAGTTAGTAAATGTTAGTTAAATATGAATCTGATTCTTTAAATGCATTATCTGTCCTCTGTTTTGAAATTATTAAGAGTCCATTTTCAATTCTGTGGTCTCTCTAGAGGCCTATGTAGATAGTGAGTGTCCTCTCCTCCTGCTATGATTTTTTAAAAATCGTGTATAGAAACGGAGTTATTGTCAGGAAATTAGGTCAAAAAGGTTGTGAGAGATAGAAAACCCCAAGGAACTATAGCTACTGAACAGATTACCTGTAAGCAGTTAATGACACCGTGAAATAAGTTGAAAGGAGAGTTATAGAGAGAAACAAGAAATGAGCTGTTGGAGTAAAGAAAAGGGGTTGAGTGATTTTTACTTGTTGGGAAGTTTGGTGCAGGTTTACAGAGCTGGTTTTTGAGCTGTCCTGTGAAGAATGTGTAGTATTTTGGCTAATGGGGAATGGAGGGTTGGTCGTGTGTACCATGCTAGATGAGTAATATAAAGGGTCAAAGTTAAGAAATTAGAATGGGAAATAAATGGTTGTGACTGCATTATAGGGTGAGTGAGGGGAAATGGAGGAAATAAGACTGTGAAGGTGGTGAGTATAACCAGGTGGGAGGGGCCACTGCTAATGAAGAACCCTTTGGCTTTGGTCAGGATCACCTTGGTCTTGGTGTGTGGTTCTCCTTTCATGCCCCCCCTCCCACGCCACGCACACACAGGATGTCCAGATCCCCTTCCTTCTGTTCAGGGGGCATCAGGAATGGAATAGCAAGCTTTCCATAGATCAGGGGTGGGGAACATCCGGCCCTCGGGCCATATAAGGCCCCCCCAAATAATTTGGTCTGGCCCTGCTAAGGCATTAGGGTAAGTATATTAAATGTTTGACCAATATAGCAGGCTAATTTTAAGTTGATAATTTTGTATGGCCCTTGAATGATGTTATAAATACCCAAATGGCCCTTGGCAGGAGAAAGGTTCCCCACCCTTGCTTTAGATGATGCTTCAGCTGAGGGTATCCATGCTCAAGGACAGTGCTCCAACTTTCCCCCCAATTTCTTCAGCTCTCTCCCTGACCCTCTGTGATGAAAAGTTGTTTTCTTACCAATATCCGAGCCTCTGGTCACAAGCAGTAGCTTCTTTAGGTAAATTAGGAAAAGGCGCCCCCTATGGGTGGGATGAGTCCCCAAAAGAAGTCCCTGACTCCTGGCTGGTGTACCCAGTCTAGACTCCTGGAGAGCAGAGCACATATGGGTTTCAGTCCCCACCTGCTCACTTGGCTGGGCACCTTTGAGCAAGGTGTGATCTGTACAACCATATCAGGCAGCTCTGCCCACTGTGAGCAAACTCTGTCCCTCCTCTGCTACCACTCCATCTTTTCACAACTAGGCACAATCACGTCCAGTCTCTTGAGTGGGAAAACAGACCTGGCCAGCATACTTTGCTTAGGGTCACCTCTTCGGGAACGCATGTGAATGGTTTTTGTAGAATCTCTGTTTCTGCTTTATCATGAATAGGGAAAGAAAGTGCCCTCAGAGAACAAGTGCAAAGGAAGGGAAACGCATAGAAAAAATGTAGGCTAATACTTTTAGATATAACCCAACCCTAATAGTGTAGAGTTAGGGCAGGGAGATCATTGAATAACCTACTAAAGCGTTATTTAAAGAGCGGTGAACCATTGAAGATTTTAGAGCTGACAAACATGCTTCAATATTTGTCTAAAGACCCAGATCACTATGTATGGTGACAGATGTTAATTAGAATTATGTGTTGATCATTTTGCAATATAGACAAATTTTGAATCACTTTGTTGTATACCTGAAACTAATATAGTATTATAGTGAATTATTCCTCAATTAATATAAAAAGTGAGCCAGATCAAATATTCTCTTCTCTACAAAGATTCCCCTAACTTCTCTAGTCAATTTTCAGGCTCCTTCTTTCAGACTCTATAACACTTTTAAAAAATATATATATATATTTTATTGATTTTTTTACAGAGAGGAAGGGAGAGGGATAGAGAGTTAGAAACATCGATGAGAGAGAAACATTGATCAGCTGCCTCCTGCACACCCCCTACTGGGAATGTGCCCGCAACCAAGGTACAGGCCCTTGACTGGAATCGAACCTGGGACCCTTCAGTCTTCAGGCTGACACTCTATCCACTGAGCCAAACCAGCTAGGGCTCTATAACACTTTTTATATGAGATGCAAATCATATTATATGATAACTTTGTTTTGTGGGCCTGTCTTTCTCATCCCTGGACTTGATGTATGAGGACAAGGCTGGTGCTGCTCATCTTTATATCACCTCATCCTTGAGTCCCCTAGACAGGAGACAATAGCTGTCACTAAATAAATGAGCAAATGTGGGTTGAGGCCACGTCTGTGCTGTTCACCGTTGTATATCCAGCTGCTAGCATAATGTTTAGTATATAGAAGTTGGACGTAAATATTTCTAGAAGGAAAGAAAGGAATCATAAAAGTAAATTAGGGAAAACAAAGGCAAAAGAGTGAGAGTAAGTATATCAGTTAAGAGGTGAGTGCAGCCCTGGCCAGTGTGGCTCAGTTGGTTGAATGTCATCCCATGCACCAAAAGGTTGTGGATTTGATGCATCAGGGAGGCAGCTGGTTGATATTTCTCATTCACATCAATCTTTTTCTCTCTCCCTCTCCCTTCCTCTCTCTCTAAAATTAAAAAAAACAACAACAACACACATAACATAATAAAAATAAAGAGGTGCCCGGCCAGTATGTCTCAGTGATTGAGTGTTGACCTGTGAACCAGGAGGTCACGGTTCAATTCCCTGTCAGGGCACATGCCTGGCTTGTGGGCTTGATTCCCGGTGTGGGGCATGCAGGAGACAGCCAATCAATGATTCTCTCTCATCATTGATGTTTCTCTCTCTCCCTCTTCCTTTCCTCTCTGATATCAATAGAAATATGTTTAAGAAATAAAGAGGTGAATGCAACAGTAGGTGAGTGAGTACAAATGAGGGAGCAAACTAGGGCAGTGGCTGTGGGGCTTGAACTCACATAATCTCTTCTCTCATATCAGCCCCCATAGATGACAAGAAATACGCAAATGTATACTTTAAAAGAAGTGAGGCATAATTGTGTTTAAAACAAGGAGATCCTTGTGGACCAGAAACTGTGGAAAAATCCCTGAGACAATGCAAGCAGTTAAGATTGAATTGAAGAGGGAAAACCCACAACAGAAGGTGCTTTGAAAGAACAAGGAAAAGTGCTTTCATAAAAGGGTAGGAAGAGGTCTAATGGGATTCTGCAGAAGTTCTGCATTGGGAGCAGCCACACTGTTAAATATATGTAAGAATAAAATGGGTGTGAAAATGAAAATATAACCACTGGTAAAATAGAAATCTACTGTATAACCTCAGGTCCAATGCGGAGGAAATCAAGGACCATAGGAACCTGATCAACCCAAAAACTGAGGGAGAAAGAACGAAGAGACTAATAGATACAGGAAAAACAAAATGGCAAGAACTAGTAAATCCACTTAAGAAAGAGAACTTTAAAATAAATAAAATTATTATCAGACAGGCCACTAAACTCAGTGCAGTGAAATGAGAAATTACCAATGGCAACCCAAAAAGCCCCAAAGGCATATATTAGAAATTACATATCAAGTCTTTGATTAAAAAGGAGGAGGAGAAAAGGGGAAAGAGGAAAAAGAAATAAAAATGGACACTGCATATTTAAACTTGTGGGAGCTAGCTAAAATTTTAACTTAAATTCATTTATTAGAAAATAAAAAAGGAGTTAAAATAAATGGCTGTATTTTCAACGGAAGAAGCTAACAAAAACATGAAGAATAAGGAGGAGGAAAAGAAAGAAGAGAATAAACAAAGCAGAAGGAGGGAATTAATAAAGACAGAATTAATTAAAACTGAGAACAGCATTAAAAACAAAATAATAGGTGATTAGAAAAACCAAAAGTTGTTTTTTGAACTAATAATAATAATAGCTAACATTTTTGAATGTTTACCACACACTTTACTAATATATTACCTATAATAACTCATGTAATTCTCATGTCAATCTTATGAGGTGGGTTCTAGTATTACCTCTTAGCAACAAGTAAAGGTACAGAGAGGTGAAGTCATTTATTCAAGGTAACACGGTACACATCAGACTTAGGATTTGAATACAGCAGTCTGGCTCTAGTTTACACTGTACACTAATAAAGCATTCAAATACACCACTAAGCATGTTAAACATAAAGAAATAGTTATGGAAAAGGGAAAACACAAATAACATTCAGAATGAAAAGGAGAACATAACTATGTATAGAAAAAACCATTTTTTAAAGTTTAAAAAAATCTTATGTACTTCTTTATATTGAAAACACTTGACACATTTGAAAACCTAGGGTTTAAAATTTTTATAAGGAGAATGTACTCATGTATTATTGTACAATTAAAAGTTCATTTAAAAGTCACTTAAAGAAATGGAAAGGAAGACATTAAAAGAAGTGATATAATCAGAACTAGACCCAGTAACTGGTTGGCTGTAGGTATAGGAAGAGCTTGAGGAGGTAGTTCTGAAATTTCTAGATGGTGGGACTGGATGAATGGCAGTGTGTTAAGTGAAATTGTAAATGCGGGAAGAAGAGAAGGTTTAGATGTAAAACATAATGAATTCAGGTTTAGAAATGTTGAATTTGAAGTATTATTGGTATTTTTGTCACAGTCTTCGTTAGATGGTTAGAAATTCAGTGCCAGAGATACACATTTGCTTCAGCAAGTCCAATAGATCATCACCAACTGCTACGTTCACTTCACAAAAAAGATGTATTGCCCTAGCCAGCATGGCTCACTGGTTGATCATCAACCTATGAACCAGGCGGTCTTGGTTCGATTCCTGGCCAGGGCACATGCCCAGGTTGTGAGCTCAATCCCCAGTGAAGGCCATGCAGGAGGCAGCCCATCAATGGTTCTCTCTCATCATTGATGTTTCTATTTCTCCCTCTTCCTTTCTCTCTGAAGTCAATAAACATGTATTTTAAAAATAAAATAAATAAAAAATGTTTTAGAAAAGTCACTAAACTCCCAAGTGAGAAATCAGGAATCAATTCCCTATATTAATTGCATAATGAACAGTTGTCTTTTTTGTGGACTTTTTCTTTTGTGGTTTTTCTGCATGGATTTAGGACTTCTAGATGAAGATTTTATATCTAAAAGTAGAAACAATAATGAAATAAAATATCTGACTATGACTTGATTTCTCCATTAACAGATGGCACAAAATTGCTTTATCAACTAATATGTAGAATAGCCTCTAAAGCCTATGCATAGTATAAGTAAGTAATAATTTGCAATATAGTCACATGACATGTAAGTGTGAACCAGATGATGAGTGTTCTGTCTCTTTCCCATATTCAGATGTATCAGAACATGGACGACCATGTTTCTAAACATCCTTCCGGCTACCAAAACAGGCAACCTTACAGCAGAGAGACGGGCGCAGGGCTGCCCTCTCCGCAGGATCACGCTGAAGACTCGTAGAGAAACAATTTAGTCTTAAGAACTCCTATCCCCCTCACCTTCAACTGGTTATCGATTACCAAAACAAGATTAACTTCATCACTAAAAGAAAATGTATTCTCAGCTGCTGCTTTGCTGGACTTTTCTCTAGAAGCTCTCTATATCTGCTGTTGTTTTCAAAGGAACTTTTGTAAAATTGAATTTGCACAAGGCAGGAAGAGCTGAAAATTAACTTCATTGGAGCATCTATCTACATCCAAAGGCCTTCTCAGGCTGGCTTGAGTGAAAGTTGTGTACCTAAGTATAGTATATTCTTGTAAATACATAAAACAAAAAAATTTTGCTGAGGAGAAGCTGATATCATTTTTTAAATCTATGTTTTAAGATAATATGTAACTTTTTCAGCTATTTAGTGATATATTTTATGAATGGAAATAAAATTTCTACTATAGAAATGTTTGTTATTGAATTATTTGCATGGTATATTTGGGGCAAAACTTACCTGGAGTTCATGAGCCTACGGAAATTGTGTGTGTGTGATGTTTTGTGTGTGTGTGATGTTTTGTTTGCGCATGTGTGGGTTTTCTGCTACTGAGAAGGCCCATTCTTTCTTCAGATTCTTTAAGGGACCCCTGACTCCTACCCCCTGACAGGGAGAAGAAGAGCTGATGTTGGCCGTCTGCTGTCTTCTCTGTAGCACTCTTGATGCAGTCCCCTTCGTCCTTTGGAGCTTAGCACCCTCCATCCTACAGGCTTATAGACTTGGACTTGTCCTCCTTCTCATATGCCCAGTGTAACCTTTTCTTTCTTCTTCTTGGCCTCCCTTTAAGTATAGTGGCTCCAAATAAGAGCTCCCCACCACTTTTTAGCCGTGCGATGTTAGGCAAATAACTTCTTCAGGCCCCAGTTTCCTCTTCTGGAAAATGGATAATAATGGCATCTATCTTACAGGGCTGTTGTAAGAATTAAGTGAATTACATAAATCTTATATGTATGTTACAAATATATACATATATTACATAAACATATAAATCATTTAGGAAGATGCTTGGCCCATAGATATTATCTCATATTGTCATTTGTGCTTTCCTTGCTGGCTTTAATCCTTTGCTGTAGACCAGACCCCATAAACTCACTTAGATTACACTAATTTCTTTCTTGTTTCTAGTTGATTGATTTCTGAGAGAGAGAGGAAGGGGTTTGGGGGCAGGGAGAAAGGGAAACATCAACTTGTTGTTCCACTTATTTATGCATTCATTGGTTGATTCTTGTATGTGCCCTGACTGGGGATCGCACCCACAACCTTGGTGTATCTGGACCATGCTCTAACCAACTGAGCTACCTGGCCAGGGCTGGATTACACTAATTCCTTCTTCACCTAACTGCTCCTATTCTCTCCACCACCCAGTGTTTTCCCTGAGCCATTGACAGATTCATTTTCCCAAAGCACTGATCTGCATCTATCACTTCTGGGCTGGAGAGCTTGCAGTGGCTCCCGTGGCCATCTGCGGAAGCCAAATTCCCAACATGCAGGTCCTTGCAGCTGGTTCACTGCATTTCTTGTACTAACTAGGTAACATAAGCTCTGTGTAGCCAGGAACTCCCGCCCCTGATCAGTGGACGTCTTAGGCATTCTCATCTTTTTTTTTTTCTTTCTTTCCCTCGCCCTCCATCTACCTGGGACGCCAACTCCCGTTTCCTCTCCCTATTTAAGCTGTTGCTTCGTGACCAGCCTAGCACTGTCTTCTGCTCGGATTTTCCTCAGCTCTGTTCGCCGTTAGTGATTGCTTTCCCCACTGAAATCTTGGATGGGCTTCATGTCTGTCTCATCTGGTTGGCTCTGAACATAGAGTCTACCTATCTTACGTGATGATTTGTTTTCTTAAGTAAGATCCTTTCTTTTTACTTGGATTTTAAACAAGTTAGAAAGTAGATATGATTTGTGCCAAGTTGTGCGCCACTCTTCTATTCAAATGTACAGTCAGGACACAATAGTATATGTACTCAATTAGTTCTTACCGACTCAAAGCATGAAATATGCTTCATGTTAAAAATTCAAGTAACTTTATGTTTTTACTTATAGTAATAAGTGAAATTTCCTCTTTGTGCACCCCAATCCCAAAATGTTTCTTCAGGGGAACCACTGTTAAAAAAGTTTCAGGTATATTTTTTCCACCTTGTTGTTTAAAGATATTTACATTACTCACAGGTACTTACACACAAGCACACATACAGAGTTCTTTTTTTTTTTTAATTCACTCTTTTTTTTAAATATATCTTTTATTGATTTTTTACAGAGAAGAAGGGAGAGGGATAGAGAGTCAGAAACATCAGATATATCGATCAGCTGCCTCCTGCACGCCCCCCACTGGGGATGTGCCTGCAACCAAGGTACATGCCCTTGACCGGAATCGAACCTGGGACCCTTCAGTCCACAGGCCGACGCTCTATCCACTGAGCCAAACCGGTTCGGCCAGAGTTCTTTGATTTTTATATAAATGGAATTACACTAGCCACACTATCGAACATGCTTTTTGTTTCTCACAAGGGCTCAATATTTTCCCAACTACGTAGTTTATGTACTAAGCACACGGTAGGAATGTGCTCCCTATTGTAGGGACTTTAGTCAGGGGGCTTTCCCTTCTAGCCAAGGCGGCCCTTGACTCAAGCTAGGGGGATAATCATCCTCTCTTGTTGTGGAACTTTGTACCTTGATTGGATTCAGGCAAGAATGAAAACAGGAGTTGGAGCTTATCATTCGAACAGTACTAGTCTCTGTACTTCCCACTCCTAGATCTCTGAAGCTGCGCTGATCCCTCTTCTTGCCCAAGCCTGGATCTCCAGCTGTCCTGGCAGAGGCAGTCTGCCCCTGTTGCATACAACCTGAGCACCTTGGTGCAAACACCCGCACTGACTCGGTCTCCGTGGCTGAACTGAGGGTTTCATCTGCTTTACCTTCTCTAGAAAGTCCTCTCTGTTTTGGTTGGTCTTTCTAGCTTCGAGCACCATACTGATTTATCTTCACTGGTGTATTCTTCTATCATCTTGATAGGACTTGAGAGAGTGGAATCACAGGCATTCCGTAAGCTTGTCCAAAACTGCTGGTGATTAGAGGGAGGAAAATAACAGTGAGTTAGCATTTATCCGGATATTCTCCTTTTCCTTCTGCCAGGGTGATTTTAGTCAGGACACACACACATTCTGAACCTGGTGCACTGTGGAGGGAGCCAAATGAACACATTTATACATGGGATGGTCTACCCAGCACACCCCTTGTTGTTGCAGTGTTAAAGGCGCCAAAGAATTTGATTTTCTTGAAAATGAATATTCTCTTGTTCATGAACTTTATAAAAATGGCACCATATTCTATGTAGACTTCCAGATCTGGTTTTATTTTTTAAAAAAATCAACATTATGCCAAGACCGGTTTGGCTCAGTGGTTGGAGCGTCGGCCTGCGGACTGAAGGGTCCTGGGTTCGATTCCGGTCAGGGGCATGTACCTGGGTTGTGGGCACATCCCCAGTGGGAGGTGTGCGGGAGGCAGCTGATCGATGTTTCTCTCTCATCGATGTTTCTGGCTCTCTGTCTCTCTCCGTTCCTCTCTGTAAAGAATTGGTAAAATATATTTTTAAAAAAAATCAACATTATGCTTCTAAGATTCACTCATGGTGTTACATGAACCTGGGGTTCCTTCATCTCACTGTTGTACTATGTGAACACAAAATCACCACTATTTAGTCACTGTCACACTGATGACATGTGAGTGTTCTGGATTGGGTGGGGTAATGGGTTCACAGGTATTCATTATATGACATTTGTTATACCAAATATGATATTTAAAAGGCAGCATTCTCTGAAGAAGAATGACACTTACAATGAAATTATATTTTATTAAACCCAGCTCTTACAACAGAGTGGGTTTTAGTTTAGGACTCGCTATGTCCCTGAAAACGCTACACAGTTTCAGAACACAACTTACAATCACTGATGTTAGAGACCTGTTGCTGCTACTGCTTGGACAGCCCCTTCGGCCAGGCCTTTGCAGTTGTCTCACCAGTAGGTGGCGCCCTAGGACTACTGTTTTTTAACGAACCCCAGCCATCAGGCCTGACTTCATAACTACACCCTACACCTGAAAAGGCACACTTTAAGCAGAATTAAAGAAAAGTTCAGTCAGTTGATTAGAAAGGAAAACAACCCTCTATAGACATAACTTCAATCCATTTATTCCGCATTCGATTGTTTATTGACTATGGTAACAACTGTGCATTTTATGTGTATTATTTACCACATTCCTGACATTTACTGAGCAGCCTAATGTCAGATTCTTTTATAGGATCTGGTTTTTACCACTCTGTTCTGGAGTGCATTCATCTACACATGGAATTGACTTT
Source organism: Myotis yumanensis (assembly GCF_028538775.1). Lineage (NCBI taxonomy): Eukaryota > Metazoa > Chordata > Mammalia > Chiroptera > Vespertilionidae > Myotis > Myotis yumanensis. The sequence continues at coordinate 115,502,896 of NW_027223754.1, forward strand.
TGAACTTCTTGGACCACCTTCTATGCTGTGTTGTCTGAACCTGGACTGGCTTTCTATGTTGAAATAAGAAGTCTATTTCCTGGAGATATTTTTGGAGTAAGAAAAACACCCAGGGCTGTTTGGCCTGCAGCAGGAAGATGTCCTGGGTGACCTCTTATCACAGTTTCAACCCTTCAATTATCCACCTTCCTTTCTGTCCCTCCTTCCCCCACCACTGCCACTTGTGTTTCTTCCTGATCTTCCTTCTGTCTCCTTCTTTCATGAAGGACTTTCTTAGTAACAGATTCATCTGACCTTCTCTGTCATTCCCACTATCGTTTTTGTTGAAAATATGTTTCTTCCTATGCCACAGTCACCATCAGCAACAACAACAACAAAAAAGGTGAGGGGAGATTTCACCTAAAAAACTACATCTTTTTAGCTCCTAGGGGATCAAACATGTATTAAATTCCAAATTATCTTAACGAGGCAGAAAAGGCTATGATAATTTGTTGTGGTAAAATATACATAAAATAAAACTTCTCATTTTAACCATTTTTAAGTGCACAGCTCTGTACACTTAAGTACATTCATGTTGTTGTGCAGCCAGCACCACCATGCATCCTCAGAACTTCTCCATCTTTCCAAACTGAAACTCTGCCCGCATTAAACACCAATTCCCCATTCATTCTTCCTCGGGCCCTGACACCCACCATTTTACTTTCTGCTTTTATGCAGTAGACTACTTTAGGTATCTCATATAAGTGGAACATACAGCATTTGTCTTTTTGTAACTGGCTTATTTCACCTAACATAATGTCTTCAAGGTTATATTGGCATTTATTGATTCATGTATCCTAGAGCTGTGCTAATGACTTGATATGTGTTGTTTCATTTAACAAATTGTGAAGTAAGACCTTGTTCTGTAGTCATTTAACAGACAGTGAAACCAAGGCTTAAGAAGGTTAGACTCATGGAGGTACTAAGTGCAGGCCTGGGTTGGGGCCCACCCTGCCTGTCTCCTCACAGCCACACAGCCACACAGCCTCTGAGCTCCTTCCGGAAGCCCTTCGTCTTGCTTTGGCTCAGTCCTCAGCCAATGAAAATGGTCTAGTAACAGCAAGATTATAGAGTTTCCAGATTCCTATTTGCCTCAGATCATGGATGTATATGTAAGAAAGCAAGTTGCCTTTCTGGCATCATACTGAGACAACACTCCTGCATAAAACTCCATGCACAAAAAGTTAATAGCTATAGTTGAAGGGAGCAGAGACATGAAATGTTTCAACTAAGAAATGGAGTAAAAATTTAACTGTCTATTTAAGAATTTTTCTCTAGCCCTGGGCAGAGAGCTCAGTTGGTTAGAGCATTGTCTCTTTGCACCAAGGTTTCTGTTTTGATCCCTGGTCAAGGCACATGAAGGAACCAACAAATGAATGAATGAATGGGTGGCACAGAAAACTGGTGATTCTCTCTCTCTTTCAAAAAGAATCAATAAATAAAATATTAAAAAAGAAATATTCTCCATGTACTGCTAAAAGTCTCTTAAAAGAAAAATTATAATAAAGTCAACTATAATATTTTCAACAATCAGAACATAAGAATCATATCTTGTATGGCTAAACACAAATTATGAGGCTAATTATATATAAGTTAACTTTAAAAAACTAGCTTTTGACATATAATTCATATAGCATACAAGTCAGCTATTTCTAGTGTATAATTCAATAACTTAGCTTTTTGCTTGGATAAAAATTGCCTTACCTCTGACCACCTTACATTACTTTGATTGCTTTGATTGGTAAGAGTCAAACAGGGTAAGTTAAGCCTTAGAGAGCTCTGTGGCATGAGCTGCCATATTAGTTCCATATGAATAATTTGTTTTTTGTCAGTGTTGTTTCTATATCCATGACTATTTAATTCCTTAATCTTAGTGTCTTAAAGGTTCATATGTTGTAGATTATTTGGAATTCCATTATTATATGATAGAACAAAATAAAAGGAGGTTGGGAGAGGGCAAGTTGGGGGACTGTGTGAAAAAGGTGAAGGGATTAAGCAAAAAACAAACAACAAACAAAAACCCCTCATAGCCCTGGCTGGTTTGGCTCAGTGGATAGAGTGTCGGCCTGAGGACTGAAGGGTCACAGGTTTGATTCTGGTCAAGGGCACATGTCCCTTGGTTTTGGGCTTGATCCCCCAGTGGGAGGTGTGCAGGAGGCAGCCAATCAATGATTACCTCTCATCATTGATGTTTCTCTCTCTCCCTCTCCCTTCCTCTCTGAAATCAATAAAAATATTTTTTTAAAAACCCCTCATAAACACAGGATGGTGATTACTAGAGGAAAAGGTTGGTGGGGGAGGTAGAAAAGGGTAAAGGGGGGGGGATGGTGATGGAAGGAGACTTGACTTGGGGTGGTGAACACACAATACAATATACAGATGATGGATTATAGAATTATAACATAATTTTATTGACCAATGTCACCCCAATTCATTCAATACATTTATTTTAAATAAAAGGTGGTTAGCTTTCCAGTCTGCACCAGAAATGCAGTGACATCAGTAGACAGCCCTTCCTACCAGGTGTATCAGCATTTCCTGGAGCCCAAGCATATTCTACTTACAAATGCAGATGCCTATCTCCTGCTGCTCGAGGAGGAGCTGACCTACCCGCCCAGGGCTCCACGCCCCAGGCAGGAGTTGCTGGGAGGGTGGGGAGACCCTCCGCATGCAGAGATAAGAGAAGGAATGGAGAGGGGCCAGGCAAAAAGGGTGGGGGCAAAAGCAATGGAGCCAGGTCCCCCTTCTTCCTCAGCTTCTGCTCCATCTTCTTTCCCAGTCACTCAGAGCCTAGAGTAAGGCTGGGGGCCTGGACAGGCAGTAGTGTGGGCCCTAGACAGTCTCACCTTCCCTTTCCCCGCAGTGTGCCCTGGCATTGCAGATGCTGCACAGGTCAGCTCTGGAATGAACAGAGGCCCAGGGCGGTGGCGGCAGCAGAAGGGGACAATATGGATACTGGGCTGTTAACTGGGTCTGTGCCAAAACCTCGGGGCAAGGAAAAGACTATGTGACTCTGGAGGCAAAAGGAAAAAGAAAGAAAATTCTGAGGTTGGTCCAACAAAGAGATTGTAATAGGACATGTTGCATTAGCCAACACCTAGGTAGTGCTATGCAAAGGAGTGTTTTAAGCACCTTGGTATGTTTATTTACTTAACTTTGCAAAAATTCTGTTAGGTAAATACTATTATGGTCTTTATTTTACAGACAAAGAAACTAAGATACAGAAAAGTGCAATGACTTGACAAATGTCAGATGGTGGGGGCAGAGCAGATCAGAACTCTCCTGGGTCCATGCTCTCCACCCCAGCCACAGGCTGGCAGCAGCAGGCGCTCTGCGGGATGCCGTGTGTTCCACACAGGATAGGGTTGTGACAGGTAGTGTTAATATTCTATAGCTTCCTTCACACTGAAGGCAAGATCGGTAAATGTGGTACTTCTGGCACCAAATTTTCCCCTTCGCAAAACAAATTTCATCAGTTTCTTTTCAAGGGATGAGGTCTCTGTCCATTCTTCAGTCATGGCTTTGGCCCAGGTAGTCAGGGTGAGTCCTGGCCTGGGACACATCTACAGAGTTAGGACAAAATCTGTAGCTGCTGACAGATTGTCACAGACTACAGTAGAGGCAGGGCACTGCTGTCACCTGCACCTTACAGGCCACAGGAACAAACGTGATTTATTGTTAACACGGTTGCTCTCTCTTTGAATTTGATTCAGATGGCAGCAAATGTGTAGCAGGATTGAGCCTGCAACCAAGGTACATGCCCTTGACCGGAATGGAACCTGCGACCCTTCAGTCTGCGGGCCGATGCTCCAACCACTGAGCAAAACTGGCTAGGCTGCGTTTTAATTCTAACGGGAAATTGCAATATCTTTATTTTTAAAATCTGACTTCTCCTTTTCTTTGACTTCATCTTCCAAAGTATTTTTGTTTTCAGTATCTGTGAAAGATATGAGGGTGAAAACTAATCTATGTGGTTATTTGGTCAACTGAGTCACCCCACAGGATTCATTGGCAGCCCACTGCAGGCACGGCTCTAGGTCCCCTGTTTAATGAGCATTTACTACATACCTATTGTGTTAAGCATTTGAGATACAGAGAAACAATAAAATATACTATCTGTCCTCCACAGCAGCAACAATAGGTGGGAAATCAAATTCCAAGGGGGTTGACGTGTGACCTGTCTTCGAGGTTCTCAGGGAAAACTTCCTTGGGATAATGTTGACATTAAAATGTTAATGACACCGAAACTGTATGAGAGTGAATGCTGAGAGTGAAATACGGCCCCTCCTGCCTTTGACGGTGGGAACAGTTTGAAAATGTTTGCCACACAGATCTTCACTCCCTGGATTAGAACCCTTAGCCTGTGTTTGCTCATTACACAAGTCCTCTGGGTCGGCTTCTCCCGAGGCATTGAAAACATGCCAACCTGGTGTCGCATGAAAAACAAGCTTGTGTGTTCAGCAACTGCAACCTGGTGAGCGGAGTCACGATCACCCACTCCGCCAGCGGGGAGCCAACGTCCCGCTGCCTGCAGCGATGGACATGGAGAAGGTCAATTCCATGGACTTCGGAGAATTTGTGGATGTGTTTGGGAATGTCATTGAGAGATGTCCTCTGATTGCAGCTGCTGTTTGGTCCCAGCGCCCGTTCTCTGACTTGGAAGATTTGGAAAAGCACTTCTCTGCCTTTATTGATGCGCTGCCACAGTCAGGTAAGGCTTCACAGACTGGGGGATTCTCCACAAGGGGTTCCAACTATTCCTAGCAAAACATGGTTAGGCCTGTTTAGTTGGTTATAATTGATATATTTATTTAGCTAATTTTATTGTAAGGGTCACTAAGTTTCCTTAAAATTAGAAAATGGGAGTCAAACATTTGCAAAGTATTAGGCCAAAAGTCAAATGAAAGAATGTATGTTGGCTCAGGTAAAGTGGCTGTTAAATATTAAAGCTCTGAGGTCATGAGGAAGAGGATGGGCTTCACAGAGGCTCGGAGGCCGAAGGTCAGGCTGTAGGCCTACCCTCTCTCAGCTGAATGTGTTCGCTCTGGGAATGTCCTGTATGCAGGGAGAAGACAGGTCGATATCAGAATATCTCAGGAGCCCAGGGGAAAGAGCAAATGGCTGACATTTTTATCAGAAAGGGCCAGTTTGGACTGGATTGCTGAGGAAAGTAAACTCATTCAGATCAGCTTCTCCCGGAGGGAAGTAAAGGAGGAAAGACAAAAATCTGAATGAATTCCTCGGGAGAAAGGGAAAGAATTTGTTGATTTCTGCTGGGTAGGGAGAGAAAAGGAGGCACTTCAGGATGTAGGGTTAACTGCTGAGGTTTAGGCAAACCCCGAGTGATAGCCTCACAGAGAGTTAGAAGCCCAGGGGGCCGTCTTGATGCCCTTCAGAGAGGCCTGGGACTGGTGAGCATAGGCATCGGGTGCCTCACCTGGGCGTTCAGGTCACCCCCAGCGCCAGTTCTGCCTTCCAAAGTGGCCCCCTAAGCACTCGCATTCCACGCAGGGCTCCACGCCAGCGAGCCGGGTTCCTACCCAGGTCAAGTTTGAGAATAGGTGGAGATAGTTTTGGCCCCAAGACCTCTAATCATTCGCTTTACCAGATAAAACTGCATGCCCAGGAGCTGAAGGGAGGGGAGGGGGACAAGGGCTGCCTTCACAGGGGCCCTTCCACAGAGATCTGGGCAGGGAGGCAGAACTCATGCTCTCCTCTCTTCCACCATGAGGCCAAGACAGAGTCTTGCCTGTCTGTCCAGGGCTTGGACATCTGGGTAATTTCCCATTGTCAGCTGAACAGCTCCCAAGTAAGAAACTCATTTTAATTCAGTTTAAGCACGTCCAGGAAGAGTGGAGGACAGTGTTACAAATCAAACTGGCAGAAATGTGGGGGCCATGTTGAGACCCTTTCTCAGGGCCTCCCCAAAGCTGAGCTCTCCCCTCCATCACTGGGCTCAGGCCTTAGGGGAGCTGATGGGCACTGGAGCCTTGTGACTGATGGCCCCCAGGAGCAGCCGGCCCAGAGCCTGCAGAGCAAGCTGGAAAAAACAAGGGGCCTTGGGAGCCCGTGTTCAAAATGTCTGGCAGGAAAATGGGCGAGGCCAAATGCAAGTCTTCTAAGCCAGAAGGGAAATGATTTTTAAAGGGTGCGAATGCCTTAGGAATGACTTTATTTTTTTCTATCAGGAAAAGAAAAAGAAAAAAAGGGAGGAAAATCCCATGACCTGTCTCAATACCCACAGAGGTGGTAGGGCTGGGGAATAAATGTATTGAGAGAGAAAGCTATGATGGCATAAATAATTGCAATCTATTATTCACTGGCTTCAACAGTGATTCAACATTTGTTTGGAGTTTGCTCTGTACCAGGAGCTTAGACAATGCAATAAAAATTCCCCCATTTCTGTCTTCTTTCCCACCAGCAGTCACCCCAACCAGCTTGACCAGAAGCTCTAGTTAAGGTTAGTTATGTCTAGTTAAGGTATCTCTCTGCTGGTGGAGCCTGCTTCTCAGCCCTAGCCTGGTGTCCACGCTTCTCTGGGACAGGCAGCTGGCAGCAGAGCCTCAGTGCAGTCTGGGTGGCTGCCGCATATCTAATCACCTTAATGACATCAGAGAGGCGGTATTAGCAAAGTAATAATAATAATAACAATAGTTAAAAGGTATTCAGCACTTACTATCAGTGTGCTTCAGGCACTTTTCCAAACACTTAGCATTTGTTAACTCATTTGACCCTCATACTAATCATATAAAACAAGTATTATGTTATTGTCCCCATTTTAAAGAGGAGAAAGCTGAAATGAGGAGAGACTAAGTAACTTCATCAAGGATACATAGCTAGAAAGTGGCAGAACTGGTGTCCAAACCCTGACAGTCAACCAACCCAGCAGCCTTAGAAGGATTTTCCAGAGAATCAGAAACAAAGTCTAGAAACAGTTTCTAGGAGTTTTATTCATTTGTTTACTAACATGTTTAATTAACATCAATGCTTGATGTCACAGATCCCGTTTTATTTAAATAATCAAATAAAATGGGATTTACTGCATAGTCAAGTTTTATTCCTTGAATAGTAAGGAACGAATTGGGTGTACGTCTTTATATCCTAAAACTAAAAGGTTGTTTAATATTTTTTTCCCTCACCCAAGGATATGCTTTTTATTGATTTTAGAGAGAGGAAGGGGGAGAGGGAGAGAGACATCAAGCATTTCTCTCCTACATGCCCAGCAACTGGGCATGGAGCCTGCAACCTGGGTATGTGTGCCCTGACAGGGAATTGAATCCACCCCCTTTTGGTGGGCAGGACTATGCTCCAACCAGCTGGGCCACATCGGCCAGCACTAAAAGGGACTTTAAGGAGATGTGCAGGCTGTGGTGATCTTCCTGGTCAGACATTTGTTTTTAATGATCTAAGAAAATGCCACCATTAGCAGGAAACTGAAAATCCTGTTTCTTGAGTAAACAAACCAAGGTTGACAATCCATAAAGATCATTAGCCAGTAGGTGGCAGTCCAGGATTAATATTTGGCTCCAGCAATAATTGGGTAAGTATCCTTTCAAGCCAACCTCTGGATTTCCAGGAGAGGGGAAGAGCAATAGTAAAGGGAAGAAGGTTGTAACACACACACACTCTCACACACATGGCCAATAATGAACCAGTTCACTATTGATTTGTATTAAGAATCAAAGAGCAATAAAACAGTTATAATAGAGTTAATCGTGCTTCTCTGTGGAATTTCAGAATTGAAATTTGGCATAATTCATTATTTAATACTCACTTCAAAACATAGTTTTTGAATTAGTAGAACTACATACTAACAAATCCCTTGAATGTAGGCTATAAGGTAGATGAAACTATTAAAGAGATGAGACTGTCAAAAAATATATTTTAAAAACTTTCCCAAGAGTGAAGTATTGGTCAATAAGTACTTATAGAGTGGCCCTGACTGGTTAGTTCAGTTGGTTAGAGTGTCATCCTGATATGCCAAGGTTGTGGGTTCGATTCCCGGTCAGGGCACATATAAGAATCAACTAATGAATGCACAAATAAGAGGAACAACGATCAATGTTTCTCTCTCCTCCCTCTCCCTTCCTTCCTCTATCACTCTCTAAAATCAATGAATAAGGCCTAGCCAGTTTGGCTCAATGGATAGAGTGTCGGCTTGTGGACCAAAGGGTCCCAGGTTCTATTCCAGTCAAGGGCACATACCTTGGTTGCAGGGTCCTCTCTGGCACAGGGCCTGGACAGGGCTCATGCAGGAGGCAACCAATCGATGTGTTTCTTTCACATCGATGTTTCTCTCTATCTTTCCTTCTCTCTTCTACTCTCCCTAAAAAATCAATGGGAAAATATCCTCGGGTGAGGATACACACACACACACACACACACACACACACACACTAAAATCAATGAATAAAAAGTAAAAAACTGGGAATAGGAACAGTGACCAAGACAAGTCCCTGCCTCAATGAGTTTACATTCTAGTGAAGAGAGAGACAGAATTAACATCCTATATGATAAAAGCCTAATATGCTAAGTGTCTGAACGTTCAACCAGTTGCTATGATACACACTGACCATCAGGGGGAAGACACTCCTACCAGTAGGTTAGCTAGCTGCTGGGGTCCAGCCTGGGACTGGGTGAGATGGGCCGGACATGCCCTGGAGCCCTCCTATGGTCCCTCCCCAGCCTCTAAAACATTTCTTCTAATTAAGTTCCTTTCAATGTGCATGCATCCATGCACCAGGCCTCTAGTAAATAAATAAGATCATATCAGATTCTAAAACTTATTAGAAAATATGTACCATTGTAGAAAATACATAATAAAAGAGCTCTTTCTTAAGAAATTATATTTGAGTTTAAAACCAAAAGATGAGAAGGAAGTCATCAAATATCTAGGAGATCACTTTAAGAAAAAGAACCTGAGACTTTTGACACTTGGTGGGTACAGAAAGACCAAGGTGATTGAAGAATAGTGAGAAGTGGAGGAATATGAGGAAAGAGAGGTCAGGTGGAGGGACTGTTATAGTAATAAAAGTGAGAGGTGATGGTTCTTTGGATGAGGACTAAAGGAGGGGGGATGGAGATGTATGGCTGGATTCTCAAAATAGATTTTAGAATTAGAGCCAATAGGTGTTTTGGATTTGTTGGGGAAAGGCAGGTCAAAAACTAAGAGAAATTAAGGATAACTCCTAAGTTTTTAGTCTGAGCAACACGGTGGGTGGTGGCACTGTTTTCTACAATGAAGAAGACATAAGAATAGAGAGGACAGGATGGAGAATGGGAGTTTGTTAAGTCTGAGATGCCTGATAATACCTGGATAAAAATACAGTGTGTTGAGGTGAACCATAACAAAGGTACTAGATCTGGGTGTCATCAAAGACTTGATGGCATTTCAAGCCATGGGACTAGATGAGAACGCTTAGTGAATCATTGTAAATATAGAAGGGAGAAGATGTGAGTCCTGGGTACTTCAGTGTTAGTAATCTAGCAGAGCAAGAACCACTGGTGAAAGTAGGCTAGTGATGGTTATCTTTCAAGAAGGAGAGAGGGCCAACCCTGGGAAATACTCCCAAAGAGGTTTCAGGAAAAGAGGACAGCACTGGTCATGGGCTTGGGCAAGATGTCCATCATCTGTGCCCTTAATGAATGCAGCCTGGTGGGTGGGTGGTAAAGTGAACCTGGAATGAGAGGTGAAGAAGTGGAGATACTACATAGAAAGCTCCTTTGAGTTGTTGTAAAAAGGAGCAGAGACACAGGGAGAATCTGGAGGACATCAGGGACTCAATAAAGGGATTTAATTTTGTTTACAGGACACGTGATTCTAAGGCATGTCTATGTATTGATGATAAGGCAGCGAGTTGAAGGAATAGAAATTGATGTTTGAAATGGCAGTCTTTGAGATGGACAGAGGGGCTGGCTTCAAGAACACCACTGGAGAGGTTGATCTTCAACAGAAAGGACAGATGATCCATTGTACCAAGAGGGAGCACACACTAGCTGGCACAGATGTAGGAACACAGGTAGATTGGAAAGGAGTTTTAAGCCAATTGCCTGCTCTTCAGTGGCCACTGTTGCCTGCCCTGTCTCCCCCTATTGGGACAAAGAGTGCCAGCCCTGTGTTCCAATAGGAATTCTTAAGATTTCATGACTTGTGGCAGCAGCAACAGTACATATCCACACCGACATCTCTACATGTGACATGCCAGTGGCATAGGCAGTAGGTCTAAGATTTTGGAAAAGACTAAAGAGCAGGCAGCATTGAAATGGCCCTGAGAACCACTTTGGCATTCCAGGTGGGAGGACCTACAGGACCGAGGCGGGAGGTGGGAAGTACCAGACCCGCTGGGGTTTAACGCCAGGGCTGGGCGTTCTCACAGGGTGCAACATTGGAAAGGGTACCGAAGCTTTGGTACAAGCCAGGGGTCTGGATCAGAGCCATCTTGGGCAGCTGTAAAGGGCTCAGTGGTTTGGGGCGATAGAAACAAGACTGGACATCAGTTTCTATTTCTTGCAGCTAAGGTGTTCGTGTATGTTAAGTTCCAGTTTAATTTTTAGTCTCTTTTCTTCTTCCCTTTGCTCTGCCCCTTTTCTCAGCCTCCTTTCTCTCCCCCTGCAAACAGTGGAAAGAAAACACATGCTTAATTCTAGGCAAACATTAACCCCAGGCGATATTTTTGAGAGAGAAGACAAACCCAGGGGAGTGAGAAGAGAGGAGCAAGGGCAGAAGGAAAGAGGCATGTGGGTGTGTGCGGGACAGTGAGGGGAGTCCCTTGGGGGAGGAGTAAGGGGACAGGCCCTGCCCCCACACCAGGGCCCCCTACTGCCCCCAAGCTTGAGCTGGGCTGGGCCTGGGAGAGTAAGAAATAGGGGGAAGGGAAGCTGAGAGACCTGGGGTCAGGTGAGAGGACTAGAGACCAGTCCCCTCTACTGGAGGCTGCTTTGAAAATCTGAATATGCAAGGAGGGAATACAGGGCGGGTCCTGCCAGGTGGGAACAGTTCCCCCCACCCCAGCCTAGTCCTCTGAGGGTCCTGGGGCTGGGTGAATGCACAGCGGATCCAGCAGCTGCGTGGCACAGCCAGCCCTGACTCAGGGGTAGGAGGCCAGCAGGTAGGGAATTTAACATGTACATTTTCACACCACCTGCATGGGTGGGATGCAGGAAGCGGGAAAGAACCACCTCCTGTTTGCAGGACCTGAGGGACAGAGGCCCTTGAGAGCGGTGGTACAGAGGTGGGATTATTGGTGACATGGGTTTCGTTTTAAACTCCCCTTAACCTTGTAGAGGCAGCTAGTGCCTCCAAAATGTCCCATGATTTGGAGTTCAGGTGTCATCAGCTACTGGCTAAGTGACCTTGGGGAGGTCACCTAACCCTTTCTGGGCCTCCATTGAATCCTCTCTTAAATGCAGATGTTCCCCCACAGTTCTCCCCACCACTCAGGACTGGCGTAATCTGGCGTTGGATGGCGTAATCACAATCATTCTTCAATTGGGCAGAAATTATAAAATTTGAGTAAAGGGATGTTTACATCACAATGAAGAAGGGTTTTAAAATGTTTATTTATTGATTGGCTTGAGAGAGAGAGAGAGAGAGAGAAAGAGAGAGAGAGAGAGAGAGAGAGAGAGAGATTTTTCCGTTTAGGTTTGCATTCATTGGTTGATTCTTGTATGTGCGCTGACCGGCCTCAGAGTCTGGGGATAGTGCTCTAACCAGCTGAGCTACTCGGCCAGGATGAGGGAGGGTTTCTATGACCCCCCTTCCAAAAGAACCCCCTGCCCGTTCCTAGCACCAGAGCCAATGCTTCCAGCTGCACCTCAGTCAGTTAGTTTCCTGTGACGGAGAATACTGGCAGTTGGATGTTTGCTGGCATTGGGCACTGTGTTTTAGTCGGATGAGTTGTCTCTAATCCTGACAACTACTCAGCAAATTTGATGGCATTACCTTCATGGTACAGATCACCGCTTCCTCTCATCGTATTGGAAACGCGCCCAGCCTTGAGGGTTCCAATTCTCTCAGGAGAGCTAAGTGGACAGACTGGCCAGGGCTCAGGAAAACCCCCGTATTAGGACTTAAACGCCTAGGAATCACACGGGGGTGGGGAGCGGTGGGGGGAGAGAGATCTCATTTGCGGCCTAGGTGATTATGAGAAGCGGTCTCTCAAGAAAACCTTGTACTCTGCAGTGTATTTGGGATCTACTGTTGAAAAAGGAGAATGAACCTCAGACAGGGCGGATGGTGAGTGGGTGCTGTTTTCCTAAAAGGAGGAAAGCTGCTTTCATTCAAAGGGCTGTGGAATTCCGGCTGGAAATTTCTTTTTCCCAGTTAATCATCTGCAGGGCTCGCTGGATGCCTGATTCCAGAAGGGCCACAAAATCCTGGGCATTTATTTGCCACGCCCTGTGGGTGTTACCCCTGGGGACTCTCACCGTCCTCCTTCGGAAGAGAACGAACCCCCTTCCTCGGCCTTAGCAGGAAGTCCTCAGGCCCTTCGCCCCGCCCTCTTCCACATCAAAGCCCCCCTGAGAGCAAAGGACTTTGAAAAGATACGAAATGCTCGGGCTTCTTATCGCGCCCCTGCTCCCTCCCGAGCAAGTCGTAAATTCCGAGTCTCAGCGGCCTCACCTCCTCCACTCTTCTTGCCCCAAGGTCTCAAAGGACAAATTTGTCGCTTCCCGCCCCGCTCCGGAGCCCTGGCCGAGGCTAAAGGAAGCGGGGCCGGGGGGGCGCCAGATTCGGGACCTGTTTGTGGGGCTAGTGCGCTGGGCGCCCCGCTCCTGCGGGACACTCCTTTTTGCCCCTCATCCCCTCCTGGGAACCTCGACTCCCTCCCGAAGCCTCTGCGGGGCGGGGCGGGGCCGGCGGTAGTCCCGTTCGCGCGGTCGGCCCTTCGGTAACGCGCCCCGCCGCGGGGCTGTGCTTCTCCGCAGGCCAGGAGGGCGTCCTGCGCTGCCACCCGGACCTGGCGGGCCGCGAGCTGCAGCGGGGCACGCTCACGGCCGAGTCGCAGCGAGAGCAGAGCGGCGCGGGCCTGACGAGCCTGGGCGCGGAGGAGCGGCTCCGGCTGGCTGAGCTCAACGCCCAGTACCGAGCGCGCTTCGGCTTCCCCTTCGTGCTCGCCGCGCGCCTCAGCGACCGGGAGGCGGTGCTCCGCGAGCTGGCGCGCCGGCTGCACCGCCCGCCCGCGCTGGAGCTGCGCACCGCCCTGGGCGAGGTGAAGAAGATCGGCCGCCTGCGGCTCGCAGACCTCGTCGGCGCCGACCCCTCGCGGCTGTAGCGCCCGGCGCGGGACGCGCGGGGACCGCGACTCTGCAGGGTGCGCCCCCCGCGGGCGGCTGACGCGGGACCCGAGTCTACACGCGCGCACAAAGGAGAGGAGAATGGAGGCGATCACACGAATAATGAGCCCTTTTGTTCACCCCCACCAGCACACTAGCACGCTTTGCCAAAATGTCTGTGTAGTATCGTGCCTTGTCCCATTCATCTACCTTTGCAGCCCGTTGACACCACCAGCTTTTGTGGTTTCCAAAGCGCTATCCAGCTTTGGCGACCCACCCTCTCCTGCTAAGCGGAGTTGCCAAGCAAAACTGACGGAAAAGGAATCTTTTATTCTATAGCGGTTTGTCTGTTTGTTCTTCTCTCACTGCACTTGCTGCACAGACATTCGCCTGTGGGTGGAAGCGGCATTCTCTCTCTAGGGCACCTACAGGAGCCCTGGCAGGGACAGCAAGCGCTGATCTCGGTCTTCGGCGCCAGGGACGTGGCGATTGGGGACGGTGGGCAGGAGAGCCCGCGATGGGCAGCGCTGGGAAGGCGCCCGGTGGGGCAAGAGGAGTGGCGGCTGAAGTCGCTCGGAAGAGAGGGCTGGGAGTGAGGCTGCTCCAAGCTGGGCAGGCCTGTAGGTCAGGGGTGGGCGGTTTGCCATCTCTCTCGAAGGCGGGCTCCTCAGAACTTCAGACTGCCTAGGAGACACAGTCATTTTTTAAAATTAACAAGAAAAAAATCAATAATTTAATGACACTTATGGAACAGAGCTGGATATTGCCACTCCTCCCCAGATGAAGATGAGACACCATAGTGCTGATAAATGGGAGAAAATTGGTGCCCACAGACATGTTTTTGGCAGGGTAGGGGAGTAGGTTGTCGTGTCAACCCTGGGGATCCAGAGCCCCAGCTGACTGGGCAGCTCCCTGCACTGGCGGCCAGAATGTCCACTCCTGCAGGCTCTCTCCCGCCCTTCTTCCTCCCTCCCTGCCTCCCACACACACACACATCCGAAGGTCTAACGGACCCCAACAAATACTACTTAGGTTTCTGTTGGCAGAGGAGAAACTAGCCATGTGTATCCTCTTGATGAGGGCAGAGTTGGCCTTTTTAAAGCCAAGAGCCCCCATTAGTGACCAACTGGTCTGGGTTAGCAGCAGCACCAGCAGCAAGAAAACCTTTTCCGTAAAAAGTGGTGTGGTTGCACCCTTGGTTGGGGCTGAATTCAACAGAAAGAAGCTACTCTGGCATCACCGGAATTTTAATCAAAGAATTAAAATTCCCTGTTAGTGGTAAGGGTGAAGGTGTTTGTGGACTGGATCTGTGCCGGGTGCCTTTTCTGGGCGGTGGAAGGCCAGGTGCACACCACAAAGGCACTCAGTGATTTGGTTTCTGTGCTCTAGGGCCCAGAGGCAATGGAGGAGCCCTTGGGCCTAGGGCTCGCTCCAGCCAGGGTAACTTGGGGGCTTTCCTGAGATGCACAAGAAATCTGCATCTCAGGAAACAAGTGCCACAGACTGGGCCTGACACTCAGAATTTTGCACTAGATTCAAGGCACCCTGTCCAAGGCTGGCTGAGGCCAGCACTTAGGTAACTCGGCGCCAAATGCAGAGTCTAGGCTCCTCCTGTAAATGTGCCCACCCTAAGATAGGAAGACCTCCCCAGAGCTGAGATGGCCAGTGGTGTTTTCAGAATGAGTGTGGATATGATCTGGGCCTCTCAGGCTCGACCATGTGTCTCCAATTTCACAGATACATTTCAACGGTTCAAAGCTTGTGGGGGGAATTGTTTATTTCTGCAGGAGGGGGATACACGTGGGGAAAGACGCTGGACCCGCCCCTTCAAAGGAGCTGGTGGTTTAGGGGAGGGAGAGCTGGCTGAGTGGTGCCTCTTTCAAAGGATGCCAGAGCCTTTACAGCCAGAAGGGCGGACACGGGTCTGGGCGCCCGGCTGGGAGGGCCCTGGCCAAGCCGCCGGTGGCTCCTGCTTTTTTCTCCGGTCGGAGTAGAGGCCGAGGCCGGTCCTCGAGCGGGCAGGTCGCCTGTGGCTGCCGAGTCTGGCAGGGCAGCTTTCTCCAGCCACGATTTGGCTCAAACCCTGGGCTTCTGCGGGCCTCCGCCTGGCGGGGACAGTTCCTTGTTTGCGCGCTCTGGTGCGCAGGATGCGGGAGATTTACCGACGGCAGGGCCCAGGACTGGGACCCCCGCCTGCGCGCTAGCGGGGCGGCGTGGGTGGCCAGAGCACGCTTAGTTGAGTGTTGGGGGCGCAGAAGAGGTTGGTAGATGCCAGGGTGAATAAGAATACTTCACTTACCAATTCGTTACAAAAGCATGCCGGCACCGCTGAGGCCAGGAGCTGTTTTCAGTTTCTGGAACCCTTCCACCCCTCCACGTACACGCCCTTCTGAGGAGGAGGGTCCCCTTACCGTGTGCGAGCCCAGCCCGCGTGAAGGGACCCGACAGTCCCCCCGCTAGGAATTCCCGGGCCCAACCGAGCTTGGCTTTCACATGAACCACGGAACCGGGAACCTGAATGCGGGCTCCTTTCATTACCAGAGGGGGGGGGGGGGGAGGCTTTTTGTGTCTAAATGCTGTCCACCCACACGGATGCGGGAAGAAGGGAAGGAGGGAAAGACAACACAATTTCTTTTCATAACCATTAACTCGTTTTACATCTGACACATGTCTGAGAACAGCCACAGGTATCAGCTTTTGTTACAAAATGAAGAGCTCTTCTCAGAAGTGCGACAAAAGCAGATGGAGATCTTCTTTGGCAATTGGAGAAAAATCTGGGATAGAATTTGTGGAAAATCCACCAACCAATAAACGAATAAACCGCAGGGAGCAGGTGCCTGTTGAAGGGAGAAGTAAATAGGACGGGGGAAGTCTGAAATGTCCCCAGAGCAGAAATGGAGTGTCCTGGCGCAGTCGGGGAGTTGGGGTTCCCGGAGTCATGGGAGGCACTGTTTCCGGGGTGGCACCAGCAGCGTGAGGAATAAATAATTAACACAGGCACAGAATTAGAAGTCACCCCACGGCGCACACAAATTATGAAAATTCTATGGCACACCGAAAATATGCTGTCTTGTTTGCTGATCTGACAAAAAATAAGTATAATTTAGATTCATCCACACCAGGAGATTATTGTTGTGTTGGCTGTTGTCATTTTTAATTTGATAACCTAAGGGAAACGTGCAGCACCTGACTGAGAGGTCGCGCGTCCTCCTTGAGGCAGGTAGTGCATGTTTCAAAAGTTCTTGCAGCACACGGGCTGAAAAAACGGCCGCAGGAGAGCAGCTCATTCGCTTTTAGCGACTGGAATCCTAGGTGTGCGGTCCTGGCGAAGTCACCTAACCTTTCTGCGCCTCTGATTTCTCTTTGTAGAATGAAGGGCTGCGCAGACAGTAAGCCCCCGCCTCCTCTGTAGGGAGAGTCGTTTTCCAACGGGGCCGCGGCTCCAGGAGAGCGGGACCTTTCCCTGCTCCCCCTCTTCAGGTCCCATAAAGCCTACTGTGTAGGGCTTCCTAGGAACATATTTTCATATGATAAACAAAGGTCACCTTAAGCATGAGGCGCTGGGGAGTGAACACATGGTAACTGAAGGCTCTGTGGGAACATCTAGCTGCTGCTGGCCTGAGAGCCGGGGCTCCCAGCATCAAGGGTTTTCCTCTGGGGCGAGACCCAAGTTCCTCCCTCTTGGGGCTTTAAATGGTTCTCTTGTGCCCATCCATCACACAGAATTAGCGTGCATTATATTATATGCACACAGTGTCCACAGACTGATGTCAGCATAAAGGAAAGAAATGGGCCACCCCACCATTTACTCACATAACTTTCACCCAAAGAGCAAAACCAGATTTCTGCTCCCAGATTCTGCCCCCTCTTCTGAGGCTCTTTATTTTCCCAGGTCTCCTGGCTTTGAGAATGTAACTTGACTAGAAGAGCAGGGGAAAGGTATTGCTTGCCTTGGTTCAGAGCATTTGGAGAGCACTAGGCACTGTTTCCCGCTCTGTCTGGCGCACTGGCATGCCGCCTCCCACACGTTCAGGAGCTTTTGCTCAGGCAGAGAGGACCAGACACTCAGTTTGACTCTGCTGGGCAGGGACAAATCTGCTCCGGGGCAGCTTTGGACAGCTGTGGTCCCTCCTGCTTTTCAGGATGAGCACGTTGGGCTCCATGTGGCCTGATGGGGCCAAGCAGGCGGTGGGCGCTGGGGAGACCCCGCAGAGAGGACACTGTGATCCATTTTTTCCCAGTGAGGTTAGCTGAGTGGGCTGTAGCAGGCCAGGGTGGAGACGTTGGGGTCAAATCAGCCATTATTGAGTCTTCCTGTGTGTGTGTGTGTGTGTGTGTGTGTTGGGGGGTGTTGCTGATTGAATGCAATGGCTGAGGAACTCCCTAAACTCCAGTGAAGTAGAGATTGAGCCATTTTTCCAACAGCACCATGGATCGCCAAGCTGAAGACTTCATCGGACATTTTCTTCTTTCTTACTCGTCCTTAATTATCCTGGAAACTCAGGCCAGGGCAGGGCAGGGTGAGGGTTTCCTATGCAGGGGTGGAGAGGGAGTCAGGAAGGGTGCATTATTTGGATGATTTTCTTGATCTTAAGAGGGATTTAGAAAGTAGACTTGCATGGGAAGGTGGGTAGAGAGGGCCTGCCCTGTCTGGGTTACAAGGGTCACAGCCTCCCCAGTTTCCAGGAGCCACAAATATGGGGGAAAGCAGGGTCCCCCAAGGTGGAGCAAACACCGGGGACCTTTGAGCAGGGAGGGAACCCTGTCAATGATCTGTGGATTCAAGGAGTGTCTCATCTGCTTAGAGAAGCAATCCGCCCCTTCCGGCACCTCCTGCTTCCCATCCCCCTCTGCACCCCTGCCCTTGCCACCGGGTGGAATCCTGGAAGCCCCAACCTTCTCTGAGGAATGTGGAATGGCCTCTACACCGTCAGTAACAAAGAGAAGCCCCTTTGATAACTGAGTTGTGGCTGCCTATGCAGTCTTCCTGACACTTTATTTACCTGGGTCCCTCCTCTCACCCTCTTTTGTCTTTAAAAGCCTGATGTAGCTCTGGCTCCATGGGGCCACCACAGCTCCAGCCCCAGTCCAAGTCCAGCTCCCAGCTTCCCAAATAAGTTAGCCTCTTCCAGAATGATTTGCTGAAGGCTTCTCTGGCGAGGCAGCTGGGGGAGACCAGAGGTACTGGCTGGAAAGGAGCCTTGAGCAGCAAGGTTGGGGATGACCTTGCCAGGTGCTTCTCAGTTCAGGCCAAAAGGCTCTGAGGTAACTGCCAGGCACCTTGGGTCTAGAACTGAGAAAGCGCTGCTTGGGGCCCTAATGCAGGTCGCACCCCCATTCTCCCAGGGCCACACACCTGCACCCAGAGGCTGGGGGAGCCACCCATCCACAGCAGGCCTTGGAATAGCCACCTAACAATGACCTGCTAGAGGCTAAGCCATCAGGATAAAGAGATCCAGGCCCTCTTCCCATCAGCCACCTCCACCCCTCTCTGGTTGCTCCCATCGCCTTGCCACTGCAGCACCCGATGGGAGGACAGCCTTAATATGAGAGGGCACATCCACTCTGAGGAGCTTGTCCAAGGACATCCTTATTGGCTTGCCGCTCACCCAACAGCCCAGACCCCAAGCTCATGGGCGGGGCCATGCTACTGCTATGGACCCTTTTTTTCCAGGAAGGAAATTAATTAGTTTTCTCAAGCATTTCCTTTCTCCAGCCCTTGAACCCCAAGTGAGTCTCAGGCTTCCCTGTAGTCCGGCCAGTTCTGGGCCTGGCATGACCCCTGGGGCCAGAGCAACTCAGGCCACCCCCAAAGCATCTGGGTGGGCAGGCCAGAGCCCTTTCTCTGGTGCAGAGCACAGAGACACAGCTGGAAAACCAGGACAATTAGCCAGTGGCTTGCAGCCGGGCCATAAAAATGCAGGAAGTGGCCACCACAGGGCGGAGGGGATGGCTGTCCCCAATAAAGTGATTGTTACAAAGAATGCTCACATTCCGAAGACACAGGCTCAAGCCTGGGCCTCCGCTGACTTTCAGAGCTTGAGGCCTGGGAGCGGGTGTGGGGACGGAAGGAGGGACTGTGTCTCCAGGAAGAGGAGGAAGATGTTTACTAGATCAAAAGTCCGCAGTGCCCATCACTTAACCTCTCACATTCCTGCCCCATCAGGACTGCAGACACCCTTTCACACGCACACCCCACTCAATGATTTGAGTTTTGTAATGGGGCTTGCAACGTATTTTCTGGAGAGGTCCGATGACTCTCAGCTGTCTGGGCCAGGCTCAGGGGTTCCAGATAGATGACCTACAAGGGTCTCCCACCTCTTGAGTGCTCAGCTTGCTTCCTTAGGCAACACAAAGGACCGGAGGGACTAGCAAGCCGGAGATCCCGAGGCCCTGGACCTCTTTGGGCCTGGCGTCTCTGCACCATGCATTTTGGTGGGTGTCGTCTGTAAAATGAAGAGCATGACAACACCAGCTTTGTTCCGGATCTAGGGAGCAGTGAGGATCAGGGGAGATAAAAGACATTAGAGCTAACAACAACAACCACCACCACCACAACAACAGAAAAGACACTGGAAAGGGCTCCAGAGATGATTAGATGAAGTGACAAATACCAGAAAGCACTTGACAAGGAGTATTAAGTACAGATCTGTAGGAGAGAGGCCAGCACCCTGCCCATTCCAGAGCCACCCAGTCAGCCTGCCCAGCCCAGCCCAGCTGGCCCTGTGAATCCCAGCCTGGCACTGCCGTCTGGATTCAGAGAGAAGGCAGACAGCCACCTCAGGCCCACTCCCTATAGTTGCTAAACCGAGAGAAGTGCGCGTGCAGGAGCCAGATCACCTTGGCCTGCACCCCTCCAGGTGCAGATCCCCAGCCAGGCCTGCAGCACAGGTCCCCACAGCCCCTGGCTCCTTGGACACATTGCTTCAAAAACCAAGGAAGATCCTTTCTCAACTCTTCCCCACCCAGAGCTTTTCAGAGGCAGTCATTAGTAATGGGCCAGGGTTGCCTTACCATCCCCTGGAGATGAAAAACAATTTTCTTCCAAGAACGTTTTATCCACCTTGTAAAGTGCTTTTAGGATCTAGGTACACATTACCAGACAGTCTAGGCTCCCCTTTCCTTGATTTTTAACCAGATGTTTAAGTATAATAAACATATAAGTGTAGCTCGTGGAGTTTTCATGAACACATGGTGTAACCAGTACCTCACTCTAGCAATCCCCTCCTGCTCCATTACTGCCCTCCACTAGCTTGATTACTAACTTGGTTTGTAGTTAAGACTTTTGAGTCTTAAGTGTAATTTCTTAAAATTAATTGCTTTAACTTAAATCCCAAATGTTAGATGGACGGGAGATGCAGCCCACAGCTAGGGTGAGGAGCGGTTTCCTTGGGGAAAAAATAAATGATCAGCGATGAGAGTTGTTGGGGGCTCACAGGCGTTCTGGCCATGGCTCAAAGCCGGAAGGAACCTCCGAATCTCTACTTCCTCCGCTCTTCACCTCATGGTTAGGTTAGAAAGGCTGTCATCAAAGCAATGGCTTCCCTTTTCTCTTAGAATAGAAAGAGCATCTTGAACCCCTCTTTTCTGCAAATGATAAACACAGCCCCTTAGTCTCCAAGTTCAGATTCCCCCCTCTCTTTTGCAAGTTTCTTGATTTCATTCTTTGAACCTGTGATTGGAGGTTAAAGTGCACCGGGTTGGAAGGAGGAAGCCCTTAACAATAAAGGTTTGAATATTTAGCTGTGATCGAGTCGCCGCCTTCTCGAGAGCTGCCCCCCACCCCTTATCTTTTAAAATGCAAATCATATTTTGGGGGTTGTGCGCAGGGTGCGCGCTGCGCGTCGAAGCCTCCAGCCATTGGTGTCTGTGTCATTACTAATAGAGTCCTGTAAACACTCGTTAATCACGTAAGGCCTTTGGCCCCAGGCTCCGCACGCCAGCCAGTGGCGAGTCTTCCCCGCCTCTGCAGCCCCGGTGGAAAGGAGGTGGGAGGAAAGAAGGAAGAAAGGGAGGGAGGGAGGGTGGAGACAGGCCAGTGGGAGGGACCGCCTTAGAGGCAGAAGCGCCGCGAGGAGCCAGCGAAGCACCGCGGGCTGGGGCGCAGCCACCCGCGGCTCCTGGCGTCCCCTTGCCCTCGCCCTTTCGCTCCCTGCGGCAGCCCCCAGCGTCCGTCCCCAGGCAGCATGGTGAGGTTGGCTGTCGGGCCCTCGCCACCATGTACGTGAGCTACCTCCTGGACAAGGACGTGAGCATGTACCCCAGCTCCGTGCGCCACTCTGGCGGCCTCAATCTGGCCCCGCAGAACTTCGTCAGTGCCCCCCAGTACCCGGACTACGGCGGCTATCATGTGGCCGCGGCGGCCGCGGCGGCCGCGAACTTGGACAATGCGCAATCCCCGGGGCCGTCCTGGTCCGCAGCCTACGGGGCCCCACTCCGGGAGGACTGGAACGGGTACGCGCCGGGGGGCGCCGCGGTGGCAGCCAACGCTGTGGCGCACGGCCTCAACGGGGGCTCGCCGGCCGCCGCCATGGGCTACAGCAGCCCCACCGACTACCACCCGCACCACCATCCGCACCACCATCCGCACCACCCGCCCGCTGCGCCTTCCTGTGCTTCGGGATTGCTGCAGACTCTCAACCCTGGCCCTCCCGGGCCCGCCGCCACCGCTGCCACTGAGCAGTTGTCCCCCGGTGGCCAGAGGCGGAACCTGTGCGAGTGGATGCGGAAGCCGGCGCAGCCGTCCCTCGGAAGCCAAGGTAAGCGCGGCGCACCCGGCGCGAAGGCGCCCTGGGAGGTGCGGACCGGCACCGGCTGCTGGGCGGGCCGCGTGTCCCGTGCGCACCCGGGTGTCTGGGGCTGTTGGGGTTCCGCTCCAGGAAGGAGGGTCCGGGTGACAACATCAGGAAGCCCGGGCCCTCGGGGCTTCCCTAGCCCCAGCCCCTAGGCTGGAGGGAGGGGGTCGGGAGTGAGTATTTTGGTTGCACACCCCGGCTCAGTTTCGGGGAGAAGCACGGCTGTACCAAGTGGGTCGCGTCCTCCCCACTTGCTGCCTCCGCTCGCACTCGGTGCGCAGCTTCCAGTCACCTGGAAGAAGGAGTCCCCAACTCTGCCGGCAGGGCTCCGGACCCTCTCTCCACGCCCTCCTTCCGCATCCGACTACTCAGGAGAGAGGTGGCTTGGGCGGCCAGGCGGGCGCCCTGTGGGTCCAGGGCTAGCCGTTCGGGCTAACTCAAGGGATCGGAGCTGCAGCAAGTCGGAGAGGTTCTGTGTCTGGAAAGGAGGTGTTGACTTATGAACTAAGGGGGCGCGCCCTGGGCTTTGAACTTTTGATCTGCAAAAGGGTTATTTCAATCTGAAGGAGGAAGGCAAGAAACCGCAGAAGGGAGGAGAAACCGTGGTGCGGATTTAGTCTCTGCTACAGACAGGAATCGTTTGTTCCGAATCGAGAGTCTAGGTGTGTGTGTGTGTGTGTGTGTGTGTGTGTGTGTGTGTGTGCGCGCGCGCGCGCTCGCCAGATACTTGCTCAGGAGCTGTTCCTGCAAAGGTTCTAGGTTTGCCGGACTGTGGGCCTCATTGATTCCAGGGCTGCCACTTACAGTGTCGGGAAGTGTGTTGGGGAGAGTCCTGTTGGCATCTCCTTTTTATTCCATGAGATCTTCCCAGCCCTCTGCACTTCCGCCTTTTTCTCTTCCCTCCTTTCTGCCTCAGCCAGGCCGCAAGCAGGTTATGGTCACTTCGCAGAAGTTTATAGCCAATTACAGCCGTATACATCAGAGCAGCCGTCGGGGGCTGTCTCTGGGCATCGGTTTCTGTGTCACTGGGCACATGCCAGGATCGTTCGGTGGGAAATGTGGCCGCCCAGGGAGAAGCCACAGGACCGGCCCGGAGGCTTGGTTCCTTCTCCTAGAGGGGGCGCCCTGGTCGGAAAGAGTGCGCACCCAAAGGCTTTCTTTACAGAGCCTGCCAGGGCGCAACAGGCGGGGACCCGACAGCCTGGGGGGGGGGGGGGTGGTATCTCTGGCGGGTCCCGAGAGAGCGTAGAGCGGAGGGAGAGGGAGGGGAGACACAGGAGCCCAGGCCGAGGGGTCAGCAGATGAGAGACCGCTGTGAAGTCCCGCGCCAAGGTGGTAAGGCCGCCGCGGGCGCCGGGCGCCCTTGTGATGTTAATGTGGGGAGGCCGCGGCCCGCGGGCCGGAGCCCGGCTCCTCTGCTGAGCGTCATCTGTCAAGGGGCGAGGGGGAGGTACTCAGCCCGGCCCGCTTTGATATACACCTTCCCAGCCTTGCCATTGTCTCTTTTAGGGCCCGGAAAGAGGGTGGTGACTTTCGCAGTCAATAATGAATTCTGGCAAGTCCCTCTCATCTCTCCCCTCTTCCAGTGCCCTCCTTAGTTCCCAGGGGGTGCGGGGCGCCTCCAAGACCCTTGGGCGCGGGCCGCAGAGCGCCAAGGGGCCTGGTCACCGCGTTTACCGACCCGGCCGCGGTATTCAGCACCCGAGCACCTCAAGGCGAGTGTCTCTACTGGGGAGCTGGGCTCGGAGGACTCCTTTGCGCCCCGCTCCCCAGCCCTGGAGGTGTGTTTCGTAGCTCCAACCTGACTTCAGTGCCAGCCGCGCCTCTACTCTCTGCCTAACCTAGTCTGTTTCTCAGTTTCCTCGTCTGTGAAAAGGGGCGACTACCTGTGAGGCGGTAACGCGTGGGAATGCGCCCACCTCTTGGCAGCCCCTGGAGACGTGTTAGTTCTCTTCACTCTTTTCGGTGGCGCGGGGTCGGGGCCGCTGCGCCCATTCAAATGCGCCTGCCGGGCGGTGTTTATGTTAATGCGCCTGGCGGGGAGGGGGATGAAAGCTGGGGCCGCCATTTGCTCAGTAGTGGTAATTCAAACAGAATGCGGTTGTTATTAAGGCATTGAAAGGGCTTTTCTTTGATAAGATCGCCTTGTCCGGCATTGTTTGCGACTGTGTTCCGCTTTCAGCGGCTTAGGGGAGCTCCCTCTGATCCAGCCTGTATCTTCCCAGGGAGCTTTTGTTATGGTTTGCAAAGGGTTTTACCTGAACAAAGTCGGCCTGCGGGGCATTAAACACCTCGGAGCAGCTCCCAGACCTTTTAGATCTTTCGGTGGGACTGGGCACTGGGCAGCTGAGCCAGTTCTGCGTCCAGAAGGCCCCGGCCTGGCCATGGCCCTGCGAGGGTTGACCCAGGACAGGACAGGCAGGCGCGGCGGAGACACCAGGCTCTGGTCTGCTCCAATTGCCGAGGCACCATTTGTCAAGGCTCTTCCGTAAAACAATCAATCCCAGGTTTAATATGTTGACTTACCCAGTGAGTACAGATCCCTGGTCGGGATAACTCTGCAGGGTTTGCGGCAGATAGAAATGGGGGATTGAAACACAGAGTGGAAAATGCCCAACCGGGTTTCCCCAGGTGTATATATATATAGTCCCCAGTGGGAGGGGTTTTCTGCTTGCCAGACCCCAGCTCAGAATTCCTGCAAAGGGGCCCAGTGCGGGTGGGGGGGGGGGGGGGGGGGGGGGAGGGGGGGCTTGAGGAAACCAATGCATACTCACAATTCCAGCTGTTTTTAGGTGGGCTTTCATCTCTGGTTGGGCTGAAAATGTGAATATTCCCGGGACTCTGGGTACTCCGCCCTGTTCTCCTTCCCTTTGGGCCTAGCCAGCTCCAGTACCACATTTTGTTCACCAAAATGGTGGTTGGCTTCTGCTTTCTTCTGTGTGTAGAGGTTTTAGGTTTTTTTTAATTTTTAAAAACCACTTAACCCCAAGGTTAGTTTAGCTGCCCTGCAGGCCCCCCCTCCCCACTCTGTTGGGGAGGGTCTTGTCGGACTGGCAGGACAACCCCTGGCCCCCCTGGGTGGTGAGGAAGAGAAATGGGCCTTGGGTTAGAGAGGTTTGTCATTACCCATGACTGATGGGCCTTGTAGTTTTCAGCTCTGGCTTCTTTTTCCTCCAGTGAAAACCAGGACGAAAGACAAATACCGGGTGGTGTACACGGACCATCAGCGGCTGGAGCTGGAGAAGGAGTTTCACTACAGTCGTTACATCACCATCCGGAGGAAAGCCGAGCTGGCCGCCACCCTGGGGCTGTCCGAGAGGCAGGTGCGAACTGCCCTTCTCCCTCCTGACCTGGTCACTGCCTGAGGGAGGGGGTTGTTCCTGTGGGGGATTTAGAAGCTAGGCTGCTGCATCCACCAGTTCTGTGGGCAGCGTAAAGTAGCAGGATGGAAAGCATTTTCCTTCTGAATGCTAAAAAAAATATTAAAAAGGCTCCTTCCACCTGTGGTCTTTTTGGATGATGTTGAATATTTCTATTTGTTTGGGGGAGGGGGGTGGTGTCTGGGAGAAAAAAAACCAGTATTAGTTTAATCCAGAATTCTATTTGGGTCAATGAATAAAGACTTAAAGACCTATTCTGTTTGGGCCCAGCACTGTGCCTGGAAAAAATGAATAGACCCCCAGTCCCTGCCCATTAAAACTAGAGGGGTGAGACTTGGCTCACAAACTCTCTATATAATCTAGAAAAAAACAGGCCACATTCACAGCCAGGAAGCTCACATTAAATCTCATTCTCCACCCCAAGGTGAAGACTATTACTTTTTAATTTAGCTTTGAGAGGCTAAAGGTTGTCATCTGAAGTCCATCTAGCCCTGGCTTCCTGTTGCTTGTTACAGAAAGGGCCTGTGGTTTCTGTGTTTCTTGGGTCTGAGGCTCTGAGCTTTTCCAGTAAAGTTGCAGATAAAGGTTCCTTTGGAAAGAAACCTGGGGGAAAAGGTGTGTGTGGGTGAGGCACTTCTCTCAGGATGCTGAGTTGGGCTTGAGAGGGGCTCCCTGGGCAGTTATGGAGAAATCCCAAGAAAGGCTGAGATAGGGTTTGGGGTCCTTCCTGAGAGAGGGCACTTTATTGATGCTAGTGCTGATACCGGCTTCCTCCCCCCCCCCCCCCCCCCCCCCCCCCCCCCCCCCCCCCGCTCACATTCTCTTCTTTACCATCTTCTGTTTCCCCACCTGTCCATTTCCAGGTTAAAATTTGGTTTCAGAACCGCAGAGCGAAGGAAAGGAAAATCAACAAGAAGAAATTGCAGCAGCAACAGCAGCCTCCACCACCTACAGCCCAGCCTCCCCAGCCGCAGCCAGGTCCTCTGAGAAGTGTCCCGGAGCCCCTGAGTCCTGTGCCTTCCCTGCAAGGCTCCGTGCCAGGATCTGTCACTGGGGTTCTGGGGCCAACTGGGGGGGTGTTGAACCCCACTGTCACCCAGTGACCTACAGTGGCCTGCAGCAGCAGAGCAATTCCAGGCTGAGCCACGAGGAGCATGGACTCTGCTCGAATCCTCAGGAGAGACCCCTCCCCTCCCACCACAATGTACACCAACTTATCCAGCTCTCAGAGGAAAAATGGGGCCAGGAGCAAATACAAGTGGGGTCGAAGGCCTCAAGGAAGACACTGTCCCAGAATTTGACTTTTTTCGGCCTGACTCTTTCTGCCAGTGAGGAGACAGAAATGATGACCACCGGGACTTCACGCGGTACTGGCAGAAGCATTGTCTCGACTGGCTAAACAGACCAGGCTTTCAGCCCCTCCTCTCCAGTTCTTTACCTCCAAAATCTGCAGGAGGCACCTCTGGTTGGAACTGAGGGGAGAAAGGGACTCAGGGGAACGCCACTGCGTGGAGCCAAGATGGCTACTGCCTACTCACTGTCATCCAAGGACCAGCTGGCCCCTCCAGCTTCAAGGGCAGGCAAAGTTTACACTGCAGGAGTCAGAGGCAGCTAAGATAGAGACCTAAACCGACCACAGACTGCAGAACCCCCAGGTCTTTGTCTTTCTTCTCTTCCCTCTCCAGACCAGGAAAGGCTTGGCTGGTGTTTGTGTGGTGAATGGTGTGAGGGGTGGTTTGGGACTCCAGGCCTGACGGGGCCCCGGAGCTGGGCCTTGTTTAGAAAGCCTGTCACCAGAGCTTCTCTGGGCTGAATGTATGTCGGTGCTATAAATGCCAGAGCCGACCTGGACTTCCTGTCATTTTCACAATCTTGGGGCTGATGAAGAAAGGGAGTTGTTGTTGCTGCTGTTTGAGTTGTTGGTCTGTGTAACATCCAAGCCAGTCTTTAAAAAGCCTCTGGATCCATGGGGAGAGAAGTGACATGGTGAAGGGAAGTGGGGGTATTTGAACACAGTTGAATTTTTTCTATAAAGAAAAAAAGATAAATGAGCTTTTCAGATTTCAGATTCTGTATTTATTGTCTTCAGATTTTGTCAAGAATTATTATTATTTTTTTTAAAAAGAAAGGAACATCTTCTCTACTTGCCAAGGAGAATTAGCAAAATCAGGGAGAGTGTGGAGAAGGTTATCTGGACAACCTCATTTTACCCCAGAGCGTTAGAAGCCAGAGAGAGCAGGTTCTGAGACCTTCCCTGCCCCCAAGCTTGAGCCCAGCCTAGATTGTGAAACTCATGGTTCTCCTGGGGGTGCCTCTGGGCAAAATGCACATCTGAATGGGCCGCTGCTGAATGGGCTGCTGCTTCCTAGCTGCGGTGAGTTTTGGGGGCTAGGCCTCAGAGAGCCCCTCATGGCTCTCATCAAATCCACACCAAGGCAATTGCAAACATTCCCTTCACCAGTGATTCCCTTCTTCCTAGGAAAGCTCCACAATCCAGCCAGTTAAACCTGAGCATTAAGCAAAAAAAAAAAAAAAGTTTATTTTCTGTTTTTCCAAGAAATATTTCCATGAATACAGTTTGTGAATCCTCGGGCATTGATGGGAGCCCTTTCTGCCACCACCCCTTGCCCTGTCCCGCGCAGCTTCCCCCTCTCCCGCCCCTCCCCCCACCTGTCCCATAAACAAGAATTCAAGAACCAGAATAAGAAGATCCTTTTAGTGACGGTTGCTTGTTATTCGGCTGATTCGCTGGGGACCTGACTGCTGTTCTTGAGGTTCTTGGTCCCAGAAACCGCCGAGCTGGGATCTCTGCGCATGGCTTCGCCCTTCGTTTGGGTCTTCTCATGAGTCCCTCGAGCCCTACTCAGAGCCTCCTGGAAGGAGGAGGTGCCCCGAGGGCTGGGGAGGACCAGCGGAGCTGCGAGGCATAAATCCCTCTGCAGCATCTCCCCAGTTCTCTGTTCTTTCCGGGTGGCGCATTCGCTCTGGGGTTGGGAAGGGGCTCTGGTGGCTGAGCCTGGAGTTGGGGGTACAGTGCCTGGCCGCCTCGCCCACGGGAGAAGTCGAGTTGGGGTCCGCTGAGCAGGGGATCCCGGGCCCCAGCGTGTCGAGGCGCCGAGAGGGGAGCCCAGCGCCGGCGCGGACTGTGTCCCCCTCGCGCACCCCCCTCCCGCTTTCCCCGCCTCCCCTCCCTCCTCGCCGCCGCAGGGGTTGCTATGCGTTGCTGTGAAACGCCTGTCAATAAACCCTGTTTGGAGTGGAGCGAGAGCCCAAGGGCTGTTTGTTTAGTGGTTAGAGGTTCAAAAGTCGGCATTGTCCCGCGGCTAGCGATTACAGCTCTTCGCCTGCCCGGCCCGGTCTCGGGCTCTGACGCCGGCGCTAGTCCGCCCGCGCTGGGCGCTTCCGGGAGAGGAGGGCGCTCAGCTGCTGCGAACGCCAGGACCCGCGCGGGCCGCCAGCCGCCAGCCGCCCCGCAGTCTCCCGGCCCCGGAAAAGGCAAGAAATGCGCGCCCGCGCTGGCAAAGCGGGCCGCCCGCTCCGACGCCAGGACAGCTCCTCGGGAGCAAGCCCGGAGCGCGGGACGTGGCGCGAGTGGGCAGAGCAGCTTGGGGTGGCTTGGCAAGGTCGGTGCTGGGACGCATGGGCTTATATTTGACAGGATGACTTCCGGATGCGGGCGCCCCTGGAGCGTGGCCAGCAGGGGGTCCCCAGGATCCCGCGGTCGCCTAGCACCTGCTCCTGGATCGGGCCGCCAGGGGGCGCGCGCGCCCTGTGAAGAGCGCCTCGGATCCGACCCGGGGACCCAGTTCTGACCCAGCAGGAGGTGCCAGCTCCAGCACCTCTCCCACCCCAGCCACTTCCAAACTGGGGCCGGGCGAGATTTCCCCACTAGGGTAACGCGCCTGCTGAAAACGAAGTTCAGCGAAGGCAGGCTCAGAGGATTCTTGGATCTGTTCGATGCTTAAGAAAAAACAAATTTGGCGGAGGGGAGACTTCCACCATTCTAAAAGGGTCTTTTTGCACAAGACGTTTCCTTAAAAAATTACAGTAGCCCTAGCCGGTTTGGCACAGCGGATAGAGCGTCGGCCCACGGGCTGAAGGATCCGGGTTCGATTCTCCATCCCAGGCGCATGCGGGAGATAACCAATGTGTCTCTTTCTCTCTTGGTCTTTCCCCCCTCCCTTGCACTCTCTCTAAAAATCAATAGAGAAAATATCCTCGGGTGAGGAATAACAAAAAAGAAAAGAGAAAAAAAGTTACAGTACTTTGGGTATGATACTAATATATGGAAAGACTGAGAACTTAGGATAAACAAGGGGAAGAGGAAGTACCAGCATTATGGAACTTATGTTTTTTTAAAAAAAGGTATATGTGGAGAGAAGACAGCAGGACTCCTTTTTTTTTCTTCTGTGAACAATTCATGAGTTTACCATATTCATCCAATAAAGTTAACAAGATGAACTGCTGATGAAAGCAGAAAACGTTTCAATGAATTTCACTTCTTTCTGATAATATATAGTAAGATGCCTACTAATAGTCAAGAAACCAGCCTCAAATAGAAATCTGAATATATAAACAACAACATTCTTGCTGTTATTCACAACACTCAGTAAAAAATAAGAGCAGGCTGACATGAAGGAAATCTCTGTTACAGAATCTTAAGAAGAGATTACGTGGTTTTTAGGGGTCCTATTTTCACCTGGCTTTAGAGACAAGCTGCTGTTTACCAGTTTAATGACCTTGGGGAGACCACAAGCTCTGAGCCACCACTTCTGCATTTGTCATACGAGATAATGTAATATGAGATAATGTAAGCATACACTTAGGATTAGATCCTGATAATTACAGGACCTGCTTTTTTTTTTTTTTTCCATCACAAATCATTTTCTCTGCAAAGTGCTCATTTTCTTTCTCTTACAAAGAAACTGTGAACATGGATAATGTCTCAAATCATGATAGTATAACTCCTTTCCAGAATTGTTTTTAATGCATTCAATTTGCTTACTTCACAGTAGCCTCAAGTCTGTTGTCTCTTATCTCCACAGCCTCAGAGTCTGCATAAAATCTCAAGTGGCAAAGCACTAATATTCCGGATGTGAAGATGACTTACTGATCTGCGCAGCTTACTTGTCCTGTCATCTCCCAGGAGATGTGTCCTCCCTTATAGTTGTACTTAGGAGACAGATTGGTTGAAGATGTAGTGGGAACCTCTTTAAGTTTCTTTATTTTGAACAAGTTCCATCCCAGCACCTCAAAATCAATTCTGTACTCTTTAATTTAGTTTGTTATTTTAAGGTAAATTATTTTCTTTAAAAAATATTTTTATTGATTTTAGGGAGGAAGGGAGAGGGATAGAAACATCAATGATGAGAGAGAATCATTGACCAGCTGCCTCCTGCATGCCTCCTACTGGGGATCGAGCCTGCAACCCAGGCATGTGCCCTTGGCAGGAATCTAACCTGGGACCCTTCAGTCCTCAGGCCGACACTCTATCCACTGAACCAAACTGGCTAGGGCTGTAATCGAACCTGGGACCCTTCAGTCCACTAGGGCTGTAAATTATTTTCTTAAATTACATTTAGACCATACAAACTTCTAACCACCATAACTCTTACATTTAGCCATATTTTCCTTTCTTGTCTACTCTTGTTCTTCATGATGATGGTTATGGTTAAGGGAAATGAGCAGGTTTTATTGGTAACTGGGATGAGCTGAGTGAGAGTGGACCAAAACAATCACTATATTTACTTAGCTACAAATCAGAGAGAATATATACTTACATCACGACTTCTTTGAAGGTTATGAAATTAAATCTAAGGAAAAAGCCCCTCAAATTCCAAACAAGGAAAGTAGAATCTGTCAGTCACAGAGATTATACTAACATTTACCTTGAAGAATCAGTTTAGAAAAGTTGGGGGCAATTGCATAAGTGACCTTTGGTTCCAATCTTTCTAGTACCCAAATGTCACATCGGTTTTAACAATAGCCTTTCCAAATTGGAATTTGTCATTAATCTCAATGAATGTAGATAATATCAACTAAATTGCCAGATCCCCAAAGTTAAATGACCAATTTGCTTTTCTTTCTGCAGGATCCTGGCGATTCTGTGCTAGAGATTTAATCTATAAACCAGAACACAACCAGTTTTGATCCATGAAAAAGAGTTCCCTGAGATCAAATGATAAGTAAACTGCCCCTTCACACACTCAAATTTACTTAATAGTATTCAGGTCATATATTGGGTTTATATGTACAATATTTTATTGATAAGACCCCAAATATTCATGCAATTTAATACTTGTGTTTTAATTTCTAGGAAAGGAATTATTTTCTAATTGTTCATGTGTTATCTGGGGACTTCCAGGATTGACAGTATGCTATCATAACACGTGGTATCTACAGTATGACAATAATAGGTTTTATATAAGAGGTGGTTGATAAATTCCTCTCTAACCTCAGCAAACAATGAAAAACAATGTAAGAGTTAAAGTACAAATATACAATGGGCTGTTGCGTGGCACTTAAAAAATTGTTGTTGATTAGTAGAATCAGCAGCAGAGATTAAGTACCGAAGCCACAGATTAGACGTTGTTAAAAATGACCTGGGCAGGCTGTCTTTTATTCATGAAAGACACAGTGTGTTGTTCTTTACCTCTAATGTATTAAAAACAACCCAAACCAAAACCAAACAGAAAAGCCCCTTAACATAACTAGATTCTATTTGCAGCCCCTCCTCCAATCTCCTAGGCAGAATTATGGTAATGTGTATGTGCATTGCTAAAAACAAACAGAAGATATAATTAAGCAAGAACCAGAGGCTATTGTCCAATAAATAGTGATATACAAGAGAGCAGGCAGAACAAAAAGGAAGACTGTTTGTCTGGAATCCACACACATACAAAATAAAAATATAATTTTTCCTCTCAAACCTTTTTATTGAAAATAATGTAAACTTCAGAAATCCAAATTCCTCTAATTATTTTTATTTGTTCCTACTATAATTTTCATCATACCTCTGAACTTCATATAACCATCTTTGTACTTTTAGATATGTTAGTGACATATTGTTATACACATTAGATACTGTTCAGATACCATTCTTGGTTACGATCTTAAGGCCGCAGAAAACCAACAATCAACATTTATTTCTCATTCCTTTGAGTCTTGAGATATATATCCAGTGTTAGTGTTGCTCCTCTTGAGGTGAATACTTGGCCAGAACCAAGAGCTAAAAGGCCAAATGACCAAATGAACTAAATGACCAACTGACCCTGCGGTTTGCAGCTGTTCAGTGAGTACATTTTTAGATGGGCTTGGTAGACTGAGTAAGCTACTTTTGCAAATCTAAAGCCAGACAAAGTGACAAGCAGCAAGCTGTTTCCTCAGCGGAAACTTTTCATTTATTCCCATTTCTACCTCAAAGAAAATGCTGTCTGGATTTGAAACTCTGAATGTTTTAGACAGAAAAAATGGAAGAAAACTTTGTTCATGCCCAAAGAGGCCAGTTGTTTAACACAGGCCTGGAAGAAGCATGGGCCCTGGCATCAAGACATCTGCGCTCAGCCCAGCCATTAGAGAAGGTAGAGCTCAGGTGGCCGCGGCCTCCTTCCTTCCCCTGGGGCCTGGAAGGAGGAGTCACATGGCTCCCTGACTCTCCCCAAGGCCACCAGCGCCCACAGCCCAACCCCTCCAGCGTTCAGTCTTCTGACACCTGGCGACCGAGAACAGGCTCTCCGCCACTGAGTGAAGCTGGCCTAGCGTCCTCCCCTAGGGTTTTAAAAGGCGCGTCCCGCTAAGAGCGGGGAAGGTGAGGGGAGCCCGGGCGCGGGCGCCGGCGGCCCCAGCGGGTAGCGCCGGTCGAGGTGTCCGCCCATCGGAGCCGAGCGCGCTGAGCTGCAGCCGGGAGGGAGGGACCGGATTTGCGGGAGGAGGGAGCGTGGGTGCCAGCCCCGAGGTGTCCGGCAGGCGGCGCTGCTGCCCCGGGGAAAGGGCTGAGCCGCCGCCCCGCCCGGGAGAGCCCGGTTTCGCGACCCAGACAAGAACCCGAGAGGCAGGTCGGGGAGTCCGAGGGCTGAGCAGGGGAGGCCGGCCGGGGCCAGCATCCCAAGGACACCCCGTGGCCCAGCCCGCCCCGCGGCTGCTTCTGCGGCCCCGGCCAGCGTACGAGGGGGGGTCGGTGGCAGGAGGCATCGCCTGAAACTGCGGGTGCAAACGAACCTGCACCTGTCCGCCTTCCCCGCCGCGTTTCGCACGTCTGCCCCTCGCAGCCGCCGAAAGGGGCCCGCGGTCGGTTCTGGGGGTCGGGGATGGGGCGGGGGCCATCTCCCCTAGAACCCGGGTCGGGCCCGCGGATTCCGTCGCTCTCGCGTTCATCCCGCCAACGACAAGTCAACGTGCTCTGCCCCCACCAGCCTCCAGATTCTTTACGGTAGATGGTCAGTGGCGGTTCGAGGGCTGGTCCTCAACCCGCGCCCGCTTCGGGGTGTGTGGGGAAGGGGGATGGAACCTTCTTTATCTCGGCTCACAGCTAAATAATTTACCCCAGGTCCTCCAGGCCTGCCAGTTCCCTTCCCCGCACCGCTGCCCTGGACTTCCTGCTTCGTGCAGCCCCAGGACAGAAAGGCCAAGTGTCAATAAAAGTTAATATTAATAGCGGTGGCGGCGCTGTGCAGGTACTTCTCCCACACTTCATCTGCGCTCCCGGCCCTCCTCTAAGCCCGGCCCCTTCCTCTAGAGGCGGGACTGCACCTTGGGGTGCATTCCTGAAAGAAGGACCCTTGGGCCCCATTCTTTGCAAATCTCCTCAGGTCGCTGAGCGCGGGGAGTGGCACGGTAGAGAGCGCACACGGTAGCCGCCACTGGCAAGCATCCTCCGCCCACCAGCTCCGGCGTTTAAAGGCCGAGTTGAGATAAGCGTGCGGGGCGGCGGGGTGACCCGAGGGGGACCTACTGGAAGGGAACAGGCAGAACAAACTAAGGAGAGAGAGGTGGGAGGGTTGGGGAGAAAAATTTACCTGTAACTGTCAATTGTTCAACAAA
Organism: Myotis yumanensis; assembly: GCF_028538775.1. Lineage (NCBI taxonomy): Eukaryota > Metazoa > Chordata > Mammalia > Chiroptera > Vespertilionidae > Myotis > Myotis yumanensis. The sequence goes on from NW_027223754.1 coordinate 115,537,424, forward strand.
CACAATAAAATAAGGCAACAAACCAATACTGCATAAAGAATACTTAACAGTGTCAAGGACACATTTTTCTAACCTGCTGTCTTTCCAGGAGTGGAGTCTGGTTGGGCTTAAGTTTTCATTCATGCAAGTTATTTCGTATTAAGAAATTACAATTCCTGCCCTAGCCGGTTTGGCTCAGTGGACAGAGAGCGTGGACCTGAGGACTAAAGGGTCCCGGGTTTGATTCCAGCCAAGGGCACATGCCCGCGTTGTGGGCTCCATCCCCCCCAATGGGGGGCCGTGAAGGAGGCAGCCAATTAATGATTCTCATCATTGATGTTTCTATCTCTCTGAAATCCTATATAATAAAGAGCTAATATGCTAATTAGACTGAACAGCACAACAACTGTCCAGACATCCTTCCGAAAGACCTTCCAGGCAAAGCCAGGGCCAGGAGGGCCGAATGAGGCTGTGAGGGGTTGTGAGGGCCTGCAAGGGCCGGCTGGGGCAGCCAGGGCTGCGAGGGCTGAGCCCCTTGCATGAATTTTGTGCATTGGGCTTCTAGTCAATAATAAAAAAAGAAATTACAATTCCTTCCAACGAATTTTTTTAAATATATTTTATTCATTTTTTTACAGAGAGGAACGGAGAGGGTTAGAGAGTTAGAAACATTGATGAGAGAAACATCGATCAGCTGCCTTCTGCACACTTTCTACTGGGTATGTGCCCGCAACCAAGGTACATGCCCTTGACCAGAATCGAACCTGGGACCCTTGAGTCTGCAGGCCGATGCTCTATCCACTGAGCCAAACCGGTTAGGGCAAGAATTTTTTAATATACATATATATTTATTGACTTCAGAGAGGAAGGAAGAGGAAGAGAGAAAAAGAAACATCAATGATGAGAGAGAATCATCCATTGGCTGCTGCCTCCCGCACACCCCACAGTGGGAATAGAGCCCACAGTCCTGGCATGTGACTGGGAATCGAACCCAGGACCTCCTGGTTCATAATTGGCTGCTCAGTCACTGAGCCAGCAAGCCAGGCCCTTCAAACAAATTTAAACCATGCAGAGAAGTGAAAACGATTAATAATTTCTCTTTCATTCTATTAACCAGCCCCCTGGGTTACCAATGTTAATGTCCCGGTCCACATCATTGCAAGATTTTTTTTCTGCTTACACAAACATATATTACATATCACCTTGTTCTTCCTTTATCTTTCCTTTAAATAAAAGCACCAAATAAATAAAGTCATACTTTACGTTGTCACTTGCTTTTATCACTTAATAATATATGATGGGCATTTCCCCAGCCCATTACATATAAATCCAACCAATTCTTTTTAATGGCCACCATATTTTATAAATTTGGATATATCAGAATTTTATTCAGTCATTTATTCAACAATTTCTTTGAATGTTTATTATGTTCAGGTGCTGAGAAAACTGTATTAAGATCACAGATATGAATCCCTGTCCTTGTGAAGCTTAAATTCTAGTGGGGAGAGATGTATTTCTTTAACTCCTTTCCTAATGATGGGTAATCAAGTTGCCAGAGGTTTGCTATTATAAACGGTACAGGTGTAAATACCTTTTTACATATATCTTTTTGTATCTTTGTATTTTTTTAAAAAATACATTTTATTGATTTTTTACAGAGAGGAAGGGAGAGAGATAGAGAATTAGAAACATCGATGAGAGAGAAACACCGATCAGCTGCCTCCTGCACATCTCCCACTGGGGATGTGCCCGCAACCCAGGTACATGCCCTTGACCGGAATCGAACCTGGGACCTTTCAGTCCGCAGGCCGACGCTCTATCCACTGAGCCAAACCGGTTTCAGCTGTATCTTTGTATTTTTTTATTGCTTAAAGTATTACAAAGGGTATTGCATATGTGTCCTTTTTTCCCCCCCGCCCTAGACAATCCCCTGGCTTCCCCTACCCCCCAGTGTCTGTGTCCATTGGTTATGCTTATATGCATGCATACAAGTCCTTCAGTTGATCTCTTACCCCCCTCCCTCCTGCACCCCAACCCTCTCCGGCCTTCCCGCTGCAGTTTGACAATCTGTGTGAGGCAGCTCTGCCTCTGTATCTATTATTGTTCAAAAGTTTATAATGGTCTCTATTATCCATGAATGAGTGAGATCATGTGGTATTTTTCCTTCATTGACTGGCTTATTTCACTTAGCATAATGCTCTCCAGTTCCATCCATGCCGTTGCAAATGGTAAGAGTTCCTTCTTTTTTACAGCAGCATAGTATTCCATCGTGTAGATGTACCAGTTTTCTAATCCATTCATCTACTATGGGCACTTAGGCTGTTTCCAGATCTTAGCTATGGTGAGTTGTGCTGCTATGAACATATGGGTGCATATATCCTTTCTGATTGGTGTTTCTGGTTTCTTGGGATATATTCCTAGAAGTGGGATCACAGGGTCAAATGGGAGTTCCATTTTTAGTTTTTTGATGAAACTCCATACTGTCTTCCATAGTGGCTGCACCAGTCTGCATTCCCACCAGCAGTGCACAAGTGTTCCTTTTCTCCACATCCTCTCCAGCACTTGTCGTTTGTTGATTTGTTGATGGTAGCCATTCTGACAGGTGTAAGATGGTACCTCATTGTTGTTTTGATTTGCATTTCTCGGAAGATTAGTGACTTTGAGCATGTTTTCATATGTCTCTTGGCTTTCTGAATGTCCTCCTTTGAAAGGTGTCTATTTAGATCCTTTGCCCATTTTTTGATTGGATTGTTTATCTTCTTTTTGTTAAGTTGTATGAGTTCCCTATAAATTTTGGAGATTAGGCCCTTATCAGATATGACATTGGCAAATATGTTTTCCCATGCAGTGGGCTTTCTTGTTTTGTTGATGGTTTCTTTTGCTGTGCAGAAGCTTTTTATTTTGATGTAGTCCCATTTGTTTATTTTCTCTTTAGTTTCAAGTGCCCTAGGAGCTGTGTCAGTGAAGAAATTGCTTCGGCATATGTCTGAGATTTTGTTGCCTTTGGATTCTTCTAGAATTTTTATGGTTTCTCATTGTACATTTAAGTCCTTTATCCATTTTGAGTTTATTTTTGTGCATGGTGTAAGTTGGTGGTCTAGTTTCATTTTCTTGCATATATCTGTCCAATTTTCCCAACACCATTTATTGAAGAGACTATCTTGACTCCATTGTATGTCCTTGCCTCCTTTGTCAAATATTAATTGAGCATATTGGTTCGGGCCGATTTCTGGACTCTCTATTCTATTCCATTGATCTATATGTCTGTTCTTGTGCCAGTACCAGGCAGTTTTGAGAACAGTGGCTTTGTAATACAGCTTGATATCTGGTATTGAGATCCACCTACTTTGTTCTTTCTCAGGATCGCTGCAGCTGGATTGATGTTTCTTTGCTGATTTTTTGTTTAGAGGATTTGTCCAATGGTGATAGTGGGGTACTAAAGTCCCCTACTATGACTATATTGCTGTCAATCTCTCCCTTGATATCCTCCAAAAGTTTTTTTTTATGTATTTGGGTGCTCCTCTATTGGATGCATATATGTTTACCAGAGTTATTTCTTCTTGTTGGATTGCTCCCTTTAGTATTATGTAGTAGCCTTCCTTATCTCTTTTTATGTCTTTCATTTTGAGATATAATTTGTCAGATATAAGTATTGCTATCCCAGCTCTTTTTTTCATTTCCATTATCCTGAAAAACCTTTTTCCATCTGTTCACCATCAGTCTGTGTAAGTCCTTTTTTCTGAGGTGGGTTTCCTGTAGACAGCAGATATATTGGTCATGTTTTCTTATCCACTCAGCTACCCTATGTCTTTTGATTGGGGCATTTAATCCATTTACATTTAAAGTTATTAGTGATAGGTACTTGTTTGTCACCATTTTTATTCTTCACGCCTGTGTTCCTTCTTCGCTTCCTATTTCTTCTTTTTACAGCAGACCCTTTAGCATTTCTTGCATTGCTGGTTTGGTGGTAATAAACTCACTTAGTCCTTTTTTGTCTGTGAATCTCCTGATTTCACCCTCAATTTTGATTGATAGCCTTGCTGGGTACAGTATTCTTGGATTCAGACCCTTCCTTTGCATAACTTTGTATATTTCATTCCATTTCCTCCTGGCCTGACATGTTTCTGTTGAGAAATTAGTCACTAGTCTGATGGGGGATCCTTTGTAGGTTACTTTCTATCTCTCTCTGGCTACTTTTAAGATTCTTACTTTGTCGTTGATGTTTGTCAGTTTAATTATAATGTGCCTTGGCATCACTTTTGGGGTTCATCTTGACTCTGTGAGCTTCTTGGATTTGTGTGTGTTTTTTCTTCCCTATATCAGAAGTTTTCTGTCATTATTTCTTCAAACAGGTTTTCTATTCCTTGCTCAGTTTCCTCTTCTTCTGCCACCCCTATTATGTGGATATTGTTTCATTTCATGTTGTCCCATAGTTCCCTTAGGCTCTCCTCCTGTTTATTAAGTTTTTTTCTAGATGCTGCTCTGCTTGGGTATTTTTTCCTACCTTGTCTTCTAGCTCACTGATGTGGTCCTCTGCTTCTTCTAGTCTACTGTTGATGCTTTCTATTGAGTTCTTTATAGCAGCGATGTCATTTTTCATTTCTTCTTGGTTCTTCTTCATTTCCTCTTGGTTCTTACACATATTGTTGAATTTATCTTCCATTCTTTTCAGCGACCTTATGACCATTTCTCTGAATTCTTTCTCTGACATATTACTTGCCTCCATTTCGTTTACTTCCTTTTCTGGTGATGGCTGTTTTTATTTCATATGCAGGCTGTTTCTTTGTCTCTCCATGATCTCTCTTCTCCAGGTGTCTGGCTATGTAGCTCTCTGTCTCCTTTCCCTAGGCAAAATCTGTCCTTTCTGTGAGAAGGTGCAGAGCTCATCTGAGTCTGTGTATTCACGCTGCTTGAGATCCGGTGTTCCTGGGTTTGCAGCTGGTCCCTGGGTGTTGTGGTTGTAGAGTCCTGGGATGTATAGGCCTAGTGTGGCTACATTAGGTACCTCATGTAGGTGTAATCATATAGTATTTATCTTTTGTGTCTGGCTTATTTCTTTTAGCATAATGTCCTCAAATTTTATCCATGTTGAGGCATATGGCAGAATTCCTCCCCCTTTAAGGCTGAATAAACATCGCATTGTATGCATATGACAGATTTTGTTTATCTCTTCATCCACTGAAGGACATTTACAACTTTTGGCTATTGTGAATAATATTACTATGAACATGGGTGTACAAATATCTCTTCAGGACCCTGTTTTTAATTCTTTTGGATATCCTATATAATAAAGATCTAATATGCAAATGGTCATCACACCCTCATGCAGTTACGCCATAATGGCTCAGACACTCAACACTGGGGAGAGAGGAAGGGGGACCAGCCAGGGACAAATGAGCTTGCAAGAGAGGAATGGGGACCAGCCAGGCACAAATGAGCTCACAAGAGAGGAATGGGAACCAGCCAAGCTGCAGCCCAGGAGAGAGACAAGCTGCCCACCCCGTGGTCCCGGGTGCCAGCGGCTGTAGCCTGGGAGAGGGACAAGCCACCTGCCCCTTGGTGCTGAGTGCCAGCACCTGCAGCTGTGGCCCAAGAGAGGGATAAGCCGCCTGCTCTGTGGTTCCCTGAGGCTGTGGCCAGCCTGGGTGAAGCTGGCCCAGGTCCTGAGTGCCTGCAGCCAGCCAAAGGGAGGGAACCCTGGGTCCCAGGTGCCTATGTCTGGCTGGAGGAGGGAATCCTGGGTCCCGGGTGCAGGGCAAGGCAGAGGCAGTTAGGGGCGATCAGGCCAGCAGGGGAGCTGCTAGGGGTGATCAGGCAGGCAGAGGTGGTTAGGTGCGATCAGGCAGTCAGGCAGAGGGGTTAGGGGTGATCAGGCAGGTAGGCAGGCGAGTGGTTAGGAGCCAGCTGTCCCAGATTGCGAGAGGCAGTCAGACATCCCCCTAGGGGTCCCAGATTGGAGAGGGTACAGGCCGGGTTGAGGGACCCCTCCCCCCATGCACAAATTTCATGCACCGGGCCTCTAATATATACATAGTCTCCAGAAATAGATTTGTTGGATCATATGGTAATTCTGTGCTTAATATTTTACAGAACCATCAGACTATTTTTCATAGCAGTTATACCATTATACATTCCTATAAACAGTGCACAAGAGTTCCAATTTCTCTACATCCTTGCCAACTTAGTACTCAATTATTTTTTGACAGTAGCCATCCTAATGGGTTTGAGGCAAGTACTCATTGTGGTTTGAATTTTTATTTCCCTAATTATTAGTGGTGTTATGAGCATCTTTTCATGTGCTTATTGGCTGTTTGCATATCTTCTTTGGAATAATGCCTAGTCAAGTCCTTTGCCTGTAATTAATCAGATTGCCTTTTTGTTGTCATTGAATTGTAGGAGTTCTTTATATATTAACCCCTTATCACCATTTGATTTGCAAATATTTTCTCCCACTTCATAAGTTGCCCTTTCCCTTTTTTGACTTGTGTTCTTTGATACACAGAAGTTTTTAATTTGAATGTAGCAAATTTACCAATTTTTTTCTTTTGTTGCTTGTGTTTTTGGTGTCATATCCAAGAAATCATTCCCAAATCTAATTTTATGAAGCTTTCCTTCTATGTTTTCTTTTAAGAATTTAACATTTTAGCTCTTAGGTTTAAATCTTTTATTCATTTTGAGTTAATTTTTGTATGTAATGTAGGGTAAGGGTCCAAATTCATTGTTTTACATGTGGATATCTTATTTTCCTAATAGCCATCTGAGATTTTTTTTAAATAAGTAAGTTTGTACCATTAGCACTTAATGACATGCCAAACATCTTTGGTCTCAGCTCTGTCAACTTATTTAATATAAAACTTGCTTATATACTGCTTCTTTAAAAAATATCATCTTCCTATATAGCCTGTATTTTCTGTAAAATTCTTGGGTCATGCTTTTTCCCTGAGTTTTTCATAAGTACAGCTTCACTTTCTTCTAGTGTTGGATACTGATGTACTAGTTGCACTAATGTTCACAACTATAAAAATGGCCCCCAAATAGATGGTGGTTCACATACAATAAAAATTTATTTCTTCTCGCAAAATACTATGAAGTAGATGTTTCTGGCTGACAGTGAAGCACTCTTCCATGTGGTAATTCAGTGACTTAAGCTTCTTTCATAATCCGCCAGTCCTTAGAATCTAGTTTTTGCTGGCATCCATTTGGCAGAGTGGAGCACAAGCAGGGAGCAAAGCTGCTTCTTTAAAAAGCTAGGCCCCAAAGGGCACACATCACTCCCACTAACTTATTGTTGTCCAGACTGAGACAATGCCCCACCTATCTACATGGTGTATTAGGGAATGTAGAAATGCTGTGTGTCCAGAAAGAAGAGAACATAAGATTTTCTTGAATATCTGGCAGGCTCTACCATGGTGGCTTAGAAGTCTAAGTCAAGTATTACTATTTTACTCCTTTTAAGACAGTTGATCTTTTTAAAGTAGATGCCCAAATTATTGTTCCTTTATTTTTGAAGTTTAAGTACTTTACCAAGAATGGCTCCGTGATAATTTTTTTCTAGCATTCCCCCCATATAATAATATTTTCTAAATCTGCAAATTTGGTTCTGTTATTCCAGGAAAAAATGGAATAATTGTTTTGAATACTTTTGTTTTGAATAGTTTTGCAACTTTTGTTTTGTTCTCTTCTTTAGGCAAATACACTCAATTTCCTGTAATAAATATACTTGAGAGATTTGTTGTTGTCACAAAGTCACATTCCTGCAGATTCCAAAAGTATTTGTAACTTTAATTTGAGTAAGTCTGTGTTTTTCAGCTTGTAGGTTGCAACCTATGAATGGGTCATGAAACCCATCTAGTGGGTTGTGACCTGCTGAAATAATTCATTTTCTATTGTGACATAAAAATTACCACAACTTAGCAGCTCAAAACAGCACACCTTTGTTATCTCACAGTTTTATGGGTCAGGAGTCTGAGCACAGCCTGGCTGGGTCCTCTGCATGGGGTCTCACAGGCTGCAGTCCAGGCGTGGGCCAGGCCCTCGTCTCATCTGAGGGCCCAACAGGGAGTCATTCACTTCCAGGCCCACTCAGGTGGTTGGTGAAGGTGACTTCCTTGTGGCTTCATAGCCAAAGGTCCTGCTGTGTGCTGCCTGTTGGCTGAAGGCTGCCCTGGGATCCTAAAAGCCCCCAACAGTCCCTAACCCATGGGCTTCCTCAACATGGTCCTTTACTTTATCAACCTAGTAAGGAGACACTCTCACTCTAGTCAGAAGGAAGGAAGGCCCAGAAATTCTTGGGTGGGACTAAAGGAGGCAGGAGGCAGCTGTGGGTTCAGCTGGTGGTTACATTGATTATGTGGTTCCCTCTGGTGGGTTTGCAGCTCATTTTCTTTCTTTCTTTCTTTTTTAAAATTTTATTGATTTCAGAGAGGGAGAGGGAGAGCGAGATAGAAACATCAATGATGAGAGAGAATCATTGATTGTCTGCCTCCTGCACTCCCCCTACTGGGGACTGAGCTTACAACCTGGGCATGTGCCCTTGACTGGAATCGAACCTGGGACCCTTCAGGCTGCAGGCCGACACTCTATCATTGAGCCAAACCAGCTAGGGCTCTTCTTTTTAAAATATATTGTTTATTGATTTCAGAAAGGAAGGGAGAGGGAGAGATAGAAACATCAGTAATGAGAAAGAATCATTGATTGGCTGCCTCCAGCATGCCCCCTGCTGGGGATCGAGCCTGCAACTCAGGCATATGCCCTTGACAGAAATCAAACCTGGGACTCTGCAGGCCGATGCTCTATCCACTGAGCCAAACCAGCTAGGGCTGCAGCTCCTTATTTTCTCAACCAACTCTGGAGACTGCCATGCGAGGCTGGTGCCCAGCCAGGATGGGGCCCCTTCCATATCTTTGTACTTTTATTTTTTTATAATTTTTTAAAAATATGCACCTGAGGATATTTTTCCATTGATTTTAGAGAGAGTGGAAGAAAGAGGGAAAGACAGAGAGGAACATTGATGTGAGAGAGACACATTGATTGGTTGCCTGCTTCACATGCCCGGGGGAGGATACTGCAACTGAGGTGCGTGTCCTTGATTGGAATCGAACCCAGGACCCTGCAGTCTGCAGGCTGATGCTCTATCCACTGAGCAAAACTGGCTAAGACTTTGTACTTTTAAAATATAGATTACTTAAATTGGAAATGCTATGTCAAAGAAAGAAAATGCTTATTTTTTACTTTAATAAATATAGTTATTACTTTCCAAAACAGTTTAATAATTCACAATACCACCACAGGTGCCTACAAGTGAGTTCCCCTTTCTTCAAAGCCTCTTTGCAGTGTAGGTTAGCTTTTAATCTGATGGACAGAAAATGGTAACTAATTTAACTTTATATTCCATAACTATTCAGCAGGTTGAGTGCATTTTCATGTTTATTGGGCATTTGCATTTTCTGTGATTTGCTTGAATCTATTATTTTTAGATTTTCATTTAATCTTTGTAACAACCAACATCTATCTCTAGGAGATAGATTCTAATCCAGGACTTTCTGACATCAAATACCATGCTATTTCCACTACTATTGAGTCTGATCTCTGAATATGCAGACCTTCTAAGTATAAAGGCATAGTAACAAATTATAAAGAAAACAATAGATAGCTATCAAAAACATCATGTTCAAAATTTAAAGCAAAAAAAAATATTTGCTTCTAAAATGACAGAGGATGTTATCCTCAACATATAAATAATTCAATACAAAATGATAAGAAATATCATGAAATAATACAAAACTTTAAAAAATCCAATACTCAATACTAGAGAGGGTATGACGAAACAAGCACTTCCCAGATTGATGGTAAAACTGTCAATTCATATATTTTTATGGCAATTTGGCAATATATTTTATAGTCTTAAAATCTAATTGAGTTCAGTAATTCCACATCTAGAACTAATCCAACTAGTAGAGAGTTGGAAATAAGTGTCTAACATTAAGATTTTGGAAAACTAAATTATGGTATACCCATTCATTAGAATCTATGTACATAAAAGCCTAAGCAACCGAATGACCCAACAACCCAATGACCGGTCGACCAGTCGCTATGACGCACACTGACCACAAGGGGTCAGACACTCAATGCAGGATCTGACTCCTGGTGGTCAGTGCACTCCCACAGCCAACCTCCCATGGCTAGCCAACCTCCCACAGTCAGCCGGCCAACCTCTTGAGGTCCTTCCCCCCATCCCCTCCCCCCACCCCACCCCACCCCCCTGCGGGCTGGCTCTGATTGTCCGGATAGGGACTGGGCAAGATGACCCCAATTGGCCCTGATTGCCGGCCAGGCTGAGGGACCCCATCCATGCATGAATTCATGCACCGGGCCTCTAGTATATATATATATATATATAAAAGGCTAATTTGACTCATGCATGCATGATACATATAAAGCTCTCGCTGGCGCCAATTTCACACATGTGTTTTCGATCTGTCATTGTTGATTGTGAATTTGGTTGACACTTCTATTATAGAGAAAGGGCGAATAGTGATATTAAAATATTTCTTCTAATTAGTTTCCTTTCAATGTGCACAAATCCATGCACTGGGACACTAGTATTATATAATCTTTAAAGCTGCTGCTTTCAGAGTGTTTGACGATCTGAGGGAATACTTATTCCTTTTGGTTCATACATCTAAAAAGGTAGGATACAAAAGAATCTATACAGTATGATCTTCTGTAACTATATAGTTGTGATAGGCTGAAAAATGGCCCTCTAAGGGCTCATTATGTCTTAATCCTTGAAACCTGTGAATGTTACCTTCTATGGCAAAAAACAACAGAAGGCAAACCAACAGCAACACCAAAAAAACCCATCCCTAAAAGTCTTTGCAGATATGATTAAATTAAGAATTTTGAGATGGAGAGGTTATTCTGGATTATTCTGGATTATTCTGGATTATTCATAGCCCTAAATGCCATCACAAGTGTCCTTATAAGAGAGAGGCAGAGGTAGATTTCTCACACACTCACGATATGAAGGGGCAGTGACTGATTTGATGTTGGCCAAGAAATGTCAGCAGACACCAAAAGCTGGAAGAAGCAAGTAACAGATATTTCTCTATAGTCTCTAGAGTGTAGCTCTGCCCATACTTTGATTTTAGTCAAGTGATCCTAATTTTGGACTCTGGCCTCCAAACTGTGAGAGAATAAATTTTCATTATTTTAAGTAATGGAATTTGTGATAATTTCTTACAGTGGCCATGGGAAACTAATATAGCTGTGTTTTTGTTACTGTATTAAAAAATGACCCCAAACTTAGTGTCATACAGCAAGCATTTCATTATGTTTATGGATTCTGCGGGTCAGGAATCTGGACAAGGTACAGCAAGAATGACTTGTCTCCATTCTACAATGTCTGGATCCTCAATTAGGAAGAGGGCTAATCCCCAACCTGGGCCCGCTTGAGTGTCTGGTATAGAAATCATCTATTCTAGAGGTTTCTTTACTCATTTCTTTGGTGCCTAAGTAAAATGAGTCAAAAGTTGGGCTCATTTCGGATTGTTAATCACCATTTCTTTTCACGTGGCTTGGGCTTCTTCACAGTACGGTAGCCTTGAAAAAAGAACAAAAAAGTATTTGCTCCTAAAATGACAGAAAATTGTTATCCTTAACACATAAAGAATTCAAGCTTTTGCAGTTAATTTCATGCCCACAAATGATTTACATTCCTCCACATCCAAGTTCTCTCCTCCTGAAGCTTCATCTCTTTAAGGCATTGAGCTGAGGTGTAGGCTCAGGGTCCAGGATCTCACAATGTAGATCAAGTCCAGGTGCATGTTAGGCTCCTTGAGTTAAGTTCCTTGGGTTTGGTTCCACTTAATCTGAAAACTCATGAATTAGAGAAAAATTTTCGGCCATTCCTTCCTCAAATAAACCCAACATACAGTGCTGGGACAAGTGTAGGATAACTGCTATAGATACTCCTATCCTAAAGTGGAGAAAACAGAAACACAGCAGTCATTGGTTTACATTAATTCTGAAATCCATCTCAGCATATATGACCCATTTATTGATTAAGACTTTGCTCTGCTCCCAGGGAGACACTATCTGGGACTTTTCCCTCTACCCTGTAGGTCTTTGTTCCAATTCTCTGAGTCACATTCCATTTCCCATAAAAGATAGCCAATGTTTGCAATATTTAAAGTCGATTTCTGCCCAGACATTTGGGGAGCCAAAGGCCTCATTTCATTTTGTGCTGCTTCTGTTCCTTTTAATTCAAGCTGTTACAATTCCTTTTTATGTTTCAATTTGTAGAAATCCATTCCATTAGCTAAAACTACCCACAAATCAGATATAAGCCTTCTACTCAAGCCCCCATGTAGCTTCTGTGCAACAACACCTTTAAGATTTTTAGAAGCCCTATTGTTTAATAGAGATTGTATTGCCCTAAAATCCTTAGAAGGCTGAAAGGTGCAAAATATGCCATCTTAAAATATGCCACTTAGGCATAGAAATTATTTTGAACTGAAAGTCAGCAGATCCAGGGGTAGTGCTTTACCCTCCGTTTTCCTGCCTAAAAGGGCACACATTTCCTTTTGCAAAGGCACCTCCCCTCTCCTGTAGCAGGAAGAAGCAAGCAACTCTTATATCACCAAAGATGGAGAGTCAACACTAAGATGCGTCTGCATAAACAAACCTTACTAAAATAATCTTAATCTCCATCATATGTTTTCTAGTCACTTCCCCACAATTTATTATCTCTTGAAGCCTAAACCCTCTTTCCTTTGTTAAAATGGTGGGTAAGACCCTGAGTCTAGTCACTTTGAGTTTCACTTATTTTTTGTGAATCCCCATGCAGGTAAAATATTAACAAAATTTTTTTCTCCTGTTAATCTATCTTTTGTTAGTTAGGGAGGGTAGAAGAAACAATTTTCTTCCCTTAAAAAGACTTTATCTGGTTGAAAGATTCTTTCTATACTTTTCTTAGGTCCTAACAAAGGGCTTAAAGTCATACCTTTGGGCTCATTTTTATTCTGAAAACATATTTTCTTGATAGTGCCCTGGATTTGATCTTTGCTCAGAGGTCTTCTCTTATTTTGAAAATCCTTTACTTAATCGGTTGCTCCTGGTACACACCCCAACCCCGGGGACCGGGCTTGCAACATGGGCATGTGCCCTGACAGGGAATCAAACCAGCAATCTTTAGGTGCACGGGATGATGCTCAACCAACTAAGCCACACCGACCATGATTACATTTCCTCTTAATTATACTTAAAAACTGAAGGGTGCATTCTTTAGTTAATCTTTATCCTTTCACATTTTATATAGTCAGGTAGAATAAGTTGGTGGCACCTTTAATACCCTGTCCAGATTACTAAATTTATTAAGTACATTTCCTATTTTCCACATGACCTCAGATGACAGTGTTGCCAAAAGCTCTGCCAATACATAACAAATATCTTCTTTCCTCAGCTTCTGATAACATTTCCCTCACTTTTTTTACCATCAGCTTTCCCAATGCCTGTCTGGCTTGTCATCCAGTCCCCAAACAAATACCACATGTTTTGGCCATTTTTAAGGCAGCAGCCTCTTTCCAAGTACCAAATTCTGTTCCTACCATTTATTACTGGGTGGCAAACTACCTCAAAGCTCAAGTAACTGTTTTAATGTGTTAATGGATTCTGTGGGCCAGCAATTCAAACAGGGAATAGTAACTTTCTTTTTTAAAAATATATTTTTATTATTGATTTCAGAGAGGAAGGGGGGGGGATGGAAATATCAATGATGAGAGAGAATCACTGATTGGCTGCCTCCCGCATGACCCCCACTGGGATTGAGCCTGCAGCCTGGGCATGTGCCCTGACCAGAATCGAACCATGACCTCCTGGTTCATAGATCTACACTCAGCCACTGAGCCACACTGGCCAGGCAGTAACTTTCGTTTGTCCACTATGTCTGAAGCCTCAGCTAAGAATTCCTGAATGGCTGGGGGCTGGAATCACGTGGAGGCATCTTTATTCATGAATCTGGCACCTTTTCTGAGATGACTCAAAGACTAGGCTCATCTGGAGCTCTCAATGGGATTCTCTACACTTGGTCTCTACATGTAGCTTCCTCACAGCGTAAAGGCCACAGGGTAGTCAGACTTCTTACAGGGTGGCTCAAGGTCCCAAGAGCACGGCCTTTAATCACATTGAGTCACTTCCACCATATTAAATTGGGCCAAGCAGCTATACACTCATCCAGATTCAAGGAGGGAAGACATAGACTCCATTTTTTTATGGGAGGACTGTCAAAAATGTGTGGTCATGCTTTAAAATAGCCATTGGTACACACATGTATTTATATATGTGTGTGCATAGAACACAGACTGAAAGAAAACATACCAAAATACAAATGATTAAGAAATAATCACTGCGGTGTTATTAGGGGCATTTATTTAATTTATTTTTTTGTTAATCCTCACACGAGGCTATTTTTCTATTGATTTTTTTTTTTTTAAGAGAGAGTGAAAGGGAGGAGGAGAGACAGAGAGAGAAACATCGATGTGAAAAAGACACATTGATTGGTTGTCTCCCGCATGCGCATCCTGATTGAACCTGCAACCGAGGTAGGTACCCTTGACAAATCAAGCCCAGGACCCCCAGTGGTCGGCAAACTCATTAGTCAACAGAGCCAAATATCAACAGTACAACGATTGAAATTTCTTTTGAGAGCCAAATTTTTTAAACTTAAACTATATAGGTAGGTACATTGTTATTAACTTAATTAGGGTGCTCCTAAGGCTTAGGAAGAGCCACACTCAAGGGGCCAAAGAGCCACATGTTGCTTGCGAGCCACAGTTAGCCTACCACGGCTTTAGTCCATAGGCCAACTGTCTATCCACTGAGCCAAACCAGCTAGGGCATTAGGGGCATTTTTTTTTCCTTTTTCTTACTCTTCTACATTTCTCAAATTTTCTATAATTACATTTATTTGCAATAAACAATTATTTTATGTTTTACTTTTTATTATGACAAATTTTAAGGACATTCAAAAGACAAATGGACTAACAAAGTCCTTGTACTCATCACCCGGACATAATACTGACAAACTCACTGCCAATCTTACTTCATTTACATCTCTCCAATATTCTAATAAAATGCCAAATATCATATCCATTTATTTCTAAATATTTTAGAGTGTATCATTAAAAGATATGGGCACTTTTACCATTATCATACCTTAAAAACAGAACCTCTGTGCAGCCAAGGAAACCATAAACAAAATGAAAAGACTGAATAGGAAAAAAAATATTTGGAAATCATATATCTGATAAAAAGTTAATATCCAAAATATATAAAGAACTCCCACAACTCAATAGTAAAAAATCAAACAATCTAATTTAAAAATGGGCAAAAGACCTGAATAGACACTTCTCCAAAGAGGACATATAGATGGCCAACAGACATATGAAAAGGTACTCAGTATCACAAATCATCAGGCAAATGCAAATTAAATATATATATACTTTTTATTGATTTCAGAGAGGAAGGAGTGGGAGAGACAGAAACATCAATGATGGGAGAGAAACATTGGTCAGCTGCCTCCGGCACGCCCGCCACTGGGGATGGAGCCTGCAACCCGAGCATGTACCCTTGACTGGAATAGAACCTGACACTTTATCCACTGAGTCAAACCAGTTAGGGCCAAATGCAAATTAAAACCACTATGAGACATCACCTCACACCTGTCAGAATGGCTATTATAAAAAAGACAAGAAATAGCCCTTTTGCCTAAGATCTTACCTAGGTAGTAATGGTAGCAGCCGCTCTCCGAGTTTCCCTGTGCCACCCAAGGACGACAATAAGCAGAAAGATACTGGAAACTTGGCCAAGAAAGACAAAGATCCAGTGAACAAATCTGGGGGCAAGGCCAAAAAGAAGAAGTGGTCCAAAGACAAAGTTTGAGACAAGCTCAATAACCTGGTCTTGTTTGACAAAGCAACATATGACAAGCTCTGTAAGGAAGTTCCCAGCTACAAGCTTATAACCTCAGCTGTTGTCTCTAAGAGACGGAAGATTTGTGGCTCCTTGGCCAGGGCAAGTTTCCAAGCATAGAGCTCAAATAATTTACACCAGAAATACCGAAGGAGGGGATGCCTCAGCTGTTGATGACGATGTATGAACAACAGGTCTCACCAACTGTGCATTTTGAAAAATAAAATGTTATTTTAAAAAAGAGAAGAAATAAAAAATGTTGATTGTACAACTAAACATTGCTGTTTGCACACAAAAGTGTTGGTGAAGTTAGGGAACCCTTGTGCATTGTTGGTGGGAATGTAGCTTAGTACAGCCATTATGGAAAACAGTATGGAGGCCCTACAAAATAAAAATAGAATTACCACATTACTCAGCAATCCCATTTCTGGGTATGTATCCAAAGAAAACAAAAACACTAATTTGAAAAGATATATGCACCCTCATGCTCATTGTAGCATTATTTACAACTAGGGGCCCAGTGCATGAAATTCGTGCACTGGTAGGGTCCCTAGCGGCTGCAGGCTGCAGGCTGCTGGCAGGGTACTCCATCCCTTCCCCTGACTGGCCCTGGCCCTGCCCCCTGGTCAAACTCGTGGAAGAACTCCGGTCGAGGAGACAATTTGCATACTATGCTTTTATTATATAGGATAGCCAAGATATGGAAGCAATCTAAATGTTCATCAATGGATGAATGGATAAAGAAGATGTGATATATATGGAATATATATAATGGAATATTATTCAGCCATAACAAGAAGCAAATCTTGGCATTTGTGACAACATGGATGGATGTTTGCCTGAGCTGGGGGTGGATGTGGGCAAAACGGGAGAAGGGGATAAAAAGGTACAAATTTCCAGTTATAAAATGAGTAAGATTTGGGATTATAATATACAGCATGGTGACTATAATTTATAATACTATATTGCATTTTTGAGTAGCCAGGATAGTAGATCTTGAAGTTCTCATTACCTACAAGAAACAAATTTTTATAACTACGTATGTGATGAATTTTAACTGGACTTATCGTGGTGATAATTTTTGCATTATATATAAATACTGAATCATTAAGTTGTACACCTGTAACTAATATATAATGTATGTCAATCATACTGCAATAAAAATAGCAATTATTCCTTAATATCATTAAATATCTAGTTTGTGTTCAAAGTTACAATTGTCTCATAAGTCTTTTAAATGTTTTTATTTTATAGTTTTGTTTGTTTATACTAAAATACAAAGAAGTTTATAAATTAAGATTGGGTGATATGTTTCTAATGGTTTTATTAATCTATAGTAGATATTGTCCTTCAATCTCTTTGTTTACTTTTAATCTTACAATTTATTTGTTGAAGAAAACAGGTTTGTTTGTCCCATGGAGTAGTCTACATTCTGGTTTGTTAGTTATATTATCAATATGTATATAGTTCCTCTTTCTGAGATAAATGATAGTGTGCTATACAAATACAAAGTTGTTTTGAAAACATTTTTGTAGCAGCCAGAATTGCAGGACTCCTAAGTTTAGTCAGGAGCTATATTAAAGAGGATCAGAAAGAAAAAGTGGTAGATAAAATAAAAAGCATAAAGAAATCCATGGATAATGGCATCAGGGAGAGAAAAGAAAGAAGGAAGCAAATATGTTGAAAAAATTATAAATTAATAATGAAAACAGTGAGAAGCATAAACAATAAGATGGAAGAAGGAGACGTTAGTTATATTAAATTCATTTATGTGTTCATTCTTTTAATGAGTCATTTCCTATTTACTGAGCACCCGCTAAGCACAAGACACTATGTTGTGTATTATAACATTGATAAAACAACTAGGGAAAAGTCAGAATAAAAAAAAAGAAATATTTGGAAAAGAAGTGTAACAATTCTTTAGATAGTTCCCTGGACATTTGTTTGGCTTAGCTCGTCCCAGAACTGGAGGCCAGGGAAGAGGGGAGGAGTGGGATGCAGTAGGCTTTCATGAATGGTGGCCCTTTGGCAGAGCTGATATGAGCTGTGATGTCCATGCCTTACAAACCCTCTGGGCAGAGTCTTTAGTTTCAGGTTTGAAAACTGGCATTTATAAGAAACAAATTTAGGGAATTTTGATAAACTTCTATTGATTTATTTTTAAAATATATTGATATTTTTCTTCCAAATGTCACAGTCATTGAGAAAACTACAAACCATCAGAAACAGACATTACTAGACATGAAAGCCCCACCATCAATCACTATTAAGTATCTTCTAAAATTTTATTCATATTATTCTTTTTTGTCCTACTTGAAAACACTTATAAAGCTCTGCACAACTCTGACAAAAAATAATTTTTTTCTTTGGAACTTAGCTAATGATAGATAACTTTTTTTGAAAGAAGTAATTTGCCTGAGGTCACACAACTAGTAAAAGGTGGACGACGATTCAAACCGCAGCCTAACCTTTAGAGCACATGCTGTAAGGGCTTTCGAGGGCAGTGCTATAAACTGAATCACATATGTAATTTAAATTTTTTAGTAATTGATGCTAATATATTTCATTTCACCCAACATATCTAAATTATTATTTAAATGTGTAAACAATATGAAAATTATTAATGAGATATTTAATGTTATTTGTTTCATGCTGAGTCTTCAAAATTTGATGTGTATTCTGCACTTTCAGGACATCTCAGTTTGGAATCGCCACATTTTAGGTGCTCAGCAGCCATGTGTGGCTAGTGGCTACTCTATTGGTTGATGCAGGACTAGGGCGTTTGATTTGTTCATTCAACAGGTGCTTAGTGCAAGCCTACCACGTGCCAAGCCTCATGCTGGGCGCTGAAGAACCAGTGGTAAATGGTGCTTACATTGTAGTGAAGGAAGTGGAGGAAAAACAGTAAGTGAAGTACACACCACATAGAAAATAATGTTGAGACTGTGACCATGATTATGAAAAACAAAAAAGAAAGAAAGAAACGGTGGTATGTAGAGAATTACTAGAGGGACTACTTCAGATAGGGTGGCTAGGAAAGGTATTTTTGCAGAGGTGATACTGGCATAGAGACCTGGGTAACAAGAGCAATGACAGCAACAGGCCTTTTACGTTGGAGCTTTTTATACTCCAAGTGCTGCTTTCCATACATTAACTCATTTTCTCTTCACAAAAACCTAACAGGCTGGGTCTGTTATTAACCCCATATCCCAGATAAGGAGACTGAAGTGGGAGACATTCAGTAAACTGCCCAGGTTTACATCGTAACTGCAAAGGAGCCACTTAAACTGACCCAAGGGAGAAGAGCTGTCCAGGTGGATGAATTAGGGTGTAAAAGTCTCAGGGTGACAGTGGCGGGCTAAGGAATGGCTCTAACCATCTCCAGGTTCTAATCCCTGGAACCTGTAAATGTTGCCTTTTGGGGCCAAAGGGACTTTGCAGATATGATTAGATTACAGATCTTCAGATGGGAACATTATCCTGGATTATCTGGGTGGGCCCAATGTCATCACAAGTGTCCTTACAAGGGGGAGGAAGAGGAGGATTTGACCTCAGACTATGAAAGCAAGAGGCTGGAGTGATGGGAGAAAGGGTGGGGCGAAGGGATGCAGGTGGCCTCCAGAAGCTGGGAAGGCAGGACGCAGACTCACCCCGAAGTCTCCAGAAGTAACACCGCCCTGCCGACCCCCTGATTTCAAACTTCTGACCACCAGAACTACAAGAGAATAAATGTGTGTTGTTTTAAACCACTGTGTGGTCACTTGATGGCAGCAATGTGGTAAACGCAGGAACTGCATGTGTCCTTTCTCCACGCTCTTTCTGGCCTCCAGGTCTTTGCCTAGCGGTTCTTTGGCACCAACTCCCTCTCCTGGCCCCTCTCCTTGGACTGTTTACTTCAAACTCTGCTACAATTTTCCTGAATCCCCCAGACTTGGTTTTTCCTTCCTCTATATTTTTTGAGCACTTTGTATAAACCAAGATATATCACTTAGGTTCCTATATTGCAATGTACCCTGTTACTTGTCTGAGTCTTGCTTTTGATGATGAACTTCCTGAGGGTAGGAAACCTATACTTTGCCTCTTTCTATCAGCACAGGGCCTGGTAAATAGTAAGCAGTCCATTCAAGTTTATGGGATAAAAACAAACAGAAAAACACAATAAGGGATCACATCATATAAAGTTCCCAAAACAAAGGCAACACGTTCGGTCCCTGGCATTCTCTGGCCACGTTCTGACAGCCACAAAAGAATGGGCAGTGTCCCAGGAAGACTTCTCATCCCCTTCCCAGTCTGACCTTGAACTGTCCGGCCTGATGGATCCTAAGTCAGACGCCTCCCCAGGTACGGTGCAGTGTGACCCCGCACCATTATTTCTGGTTTGCGGAGGTTCCTCAGATCTACCAATGATTAATGAGGTGCAGAAGGTTTTACCAACTTCTAAGAGCACGCTGAGTTGTAACTTAGTACACTTGCTGCACTTTCTGTAGGAAAAGTGACAACAATGTAGCCAATGTTCTTTTAAAGCATGCACATTTTTTTCTCAAGAAGCTCAAATAAGAAAAAAAATGTAAAAATCATCCGAAACCCTCTATTCAGAGTTAATCTTTGATAACATTTTAGAACTTTTATTGTTAATTTTGAAAATGCTATACTCCCACTGTAAAAATATAAACAATTCATAAGAACATAAAGTAAAACATAAAGGAAAGATGCCTGATTCCACTCCCCAGAGTTATCTATCATTAATATTTGGTTATAGTTTTGTCTAGCCTTTTAAAAAAGACTATAAATCAACTCATAAAAAAAAATCACAAGATCTCAACAACAGCAATGGAAGCAAATAACACAATTCCACACAAAAAATCCCCCTAAAATTCACCTACTATAATCAACTTCTTTTTTAAAATCCTAGTCATGTGTGTTTTTTTAAAATATATTTTTTTATTGACTTTAGAGAGGAAGGGAAAGGGAGAGAAAAATAAAAACATCAATGATGAGAGAGAATCATTTTGCCTTCTGGATTAGGAATCTAGTAAAGGTATTGAAGGGCTGCACGCTCCACACTGGGGATCAAACTGGCAATCCGGGCATGTGCCCTTGACCAGAATTGAACCTGGGACCCTTCAGTAATTTTTAAAAAATATATGTTTTTATTGATTTCATAGAGAGGATGGGAGGGGGGGATAGGAACAACAATGATGAGAGAGAATCATTGATAGGCTGCCTCCCACACTGACTGGGAATCAATCTGTGACCTCCTGGTTCATAGGTCGATGCTCAACCACTAAACCACACCAGTTGGGCCCTGCTCATGCTTTTTATGAAAAGCTAAACTAATCATGTGAGCGATGTGCTTTGTAACTGCTCATGAGCCCTGTGGGGCTCAGAGATTCAGTATACAGTGTATGAGGATAATGGGATGGATGAGAGCTCACCCAATATTTTGTCAGCATTGTGTGGTTACCCTATCATTCCTGCATTTTATAAATGGTGAAAAAAACAAAGGTGAAAACGATCTTAATCCATCTTTATAGTGAGTGGCTGAACTAAGTAAAGAAACCAGAAGTCTTGAGTTCCTATTTCTGGTTTCTGCTCCCACTTCTCATCTCAAAAGACAGCTATGTGGCACTGTAAGTGATAGCTTGGATAAATAAATAGTATGCATGAAGTGATTTTATTTAATCTCCAAGGTTAAACAAAGTTCAAAGTGAAGCCATAGAGTTTACCTGTCAATATGGCCTTCATTGTGACTATTTTCAAGAATATAGACTTTGTGGCCAATTTATTTTCTTTAAACATACTCTATGCATACTTTCCAGAATCAGCTACTGCACTGGTTTTGAAAAAGCAACTTCCTTACTTCTGCAGAAATTGGTTGCATTTGCGAAACAGGTAAAAAGGTTAACATCTAAAATGAATTTTGTATTTGCCTATCGACTTTCATGACAGTGTAGAAGATATGAAATTCACAGACAAAGTGAGAATGTTACAGTTCAGCTCTACCCTTGGATTTTGCTTTTGGGAAATATTTTTACCATCATCTTCTTGGATGTGGGATAGCAGTGGTAGCCCAGCAGTTTCCAGACCTCTGTATTACAACCATGGTGACACGACCTTGAGCCCAAAAGTCTAGCCGGCGGCATGCTTTTCAGTGATTTTGTAAATATCAAATCACCATTTACTTGAAATGCCTCAAGTGGTTTCTATTTTCTATACTGAATCTTTTTAGGTAAAAAATAAATAGAATGCAATTGTTGCCCTTATGCAACTTACTGTTAGGGGAGACAGACAAAATTTGATGAGGAATGTAGTAAAGGTATGGATGGGAAAGGTGCTATGGGGGGAAAGAGTGAGAGCATGGTGTGGTGAAGGGGCATTTCAGTTATTTGTGCCTCAGAGCAAACCACCCCCAAACTTAGGGGCTCATTTTTTTTTCACTTTTGTGGATTGACTGGGCAGTTCTGTTGGTCTCATGTCCTGCAGTAAGATGGTGACTGTGGCTGGAGTTTTCCGGAGGCTCATCTGGGACCCTGGGTTGGTGGGCCTTTCTCCCTCCCCATGTTTTCTTAGAGCCTCTCCTCTCCATGCAGCCTCTTCATGTGGCACTCCGTGTAGTCTTTCCAGCACGGTGGTTGGGGTTTTGACATGTAGTCTGGGGCTCCCCCAAGCACACACATGGGTCTTCCTAAGTGTTTGGCCCAGAACCAGCACAGCATCAGTTTTGCTTCAGTTTCCTGGTTGAAATGAGTCACAGCCCCAACCCAGATTTCACATGGATAGGGACTACACAGATGTGGATACTAAGAGGCATGCTCCATTGGGGGCTGTCTTGGAAACTAGCTACCACGGAGGGACATGCGGACGTTGGGATGTTTCCTGGAGAACATCCAATGACTGATGAGGTAGCAGACTTGATTAGAAGATCCGAAGCCCAGCATAGCTATTACTCCATAAATGTTAATGTAAAGAATAATGGAAGAAAAGAACGAAGGAAGGATAACATAGGAAGTATAAGTTGGTGGGCTCGTCCAGCTAGAGGCAAAAGAACATTGTTTAGTGGCCGTACACTGGGCTTCAGGACCTGCATGTCTGGGCTCAAGAAGGCAGAGGCCTGAGAGTCCAGGCTGGGGAATTTGACTTGACCCTTCAGACTATGGAGGCTACTGACCAGTTTTAGGTACTGGAGAGGCACTGATCATATCCACATACAGAAATAGCTCTCTCTGGCCTAAGTGAAGTGTGGGGGTGGCCTGGGGAAGATGGTGCTAGAGATGAGACCAGTTAGGCTGTTGCAGGGACCTGGTGAGGAAGCAAGAGAGTGTTTGGAAAAGCCGGGGCCAAGAGGAAGCAGAGGAGGACACAGACTGAGGGAGTCCTGAAAGAGAGAATGAACAGATCCACTAGGCTGTGATTTGTGATGTGACCAAAGGGTTTGGATACATATGAGGACATTTACCTTAGCTGCATTTTCCTCCATACATTTATTATAAAATGACACATTATGTGAATATATATATATATATGTATATATATATATGACTTTAAAATAAACACAACATAAGAAATAGTATGTTCCCAAACTTTGTGATATAAAACGAATGTGAACTTTGTGCTGCTAATGGAGTAAACTGCCACTACCAGAAGCACTGCCAGGCTCTCCCTGGAGGGAACAGGAAGCTGAAAGAAAGAAACAAGTCCTTCCCCCAGCCTTCAGCTTCCAAGCCTCCCTCTAGTGCCTCCTACAAATCCCAACCAGTAGCAAGTTGTCAAATGAGAAATGTACTAGTTTTCAGTCTCAGCTCAGCTCCCACATCGTAAAGGAGAGCTCTGAAGGGTGGGTTTGAGGCTGAGAAGTAAGAGCTCAACAATCATATCCGGATGTAAAAGTATTTGACACGAGCTCCCTTCTCCTCCCTCCCCCAATTTCTCTTTCATTTCTAGCTCAACTTTCTCCCTCCAAATAGGATTGAGTTGGTTTCCAGTAAAGGCACATACTGAATAAGACATTTAAACCAAAAAAGGTTTAAAATAGATAAAGATCATGCACATTCAGAACAGTGTTTTCAAAACTTTGTAGGCGACCAAAGTAAAAATATTATGACTTCTTAGACATGGACACATATAACCTAAAAAACTTTCCTGAAGCAACCCTTATCCTCACTATGCGTAATGCACTCTGATATTTTCAATTTTATTTAATTTTTAAAGTCTGATAATGCCTGATGGGTGTGGCTCAGTGGTTGAGCATTGACCTATGTACCAGGAGGTTACAGGTTCGATTCCCGGTCTGGGCACATGCTGGATCCCCAGTGTGGGGTGAGCAGAAGGCAGCTGATCAATGATTCTCTCTCATCATTGATGTTTATATATATCTCTCCCTCTCTGAAATAAATAAAAATATATTTTAAAAAGAAAGATAACAATCCACTGAACTGACTTCATTAGTTACTAATAGGTTGCAACCTACTGTTTGAAAAACACAGATTTATAGAAAGGGGAGGCCCAGTGTTTTGTAATTACATAGAACATTTGGGATCTATTTTTCTATCTGAAAGTACTTTCCACATACATTATTTTATTTAACCCTGATAACAATCCTGTGAAGTGGGTTTACTAATGAGAAAAGGGATTTAAAGATACCAAGTCATTTGCCACATAGTTCAGAAGGGTGATTAATGGTGAACACAGAACTGGAAGTCAATTTTTCTGACTAAAAATCTCAGCCTCCCTCAATATGCTATGTCAGGATGAGAGACATAGTTCAGCTCTAACTGAATAGGAATTTTAGTCTTGAGCTTTCTGATAGACAAAGCAGACCACGGATTGTGTAGCACTCTGTCTGATCTCCATGTTCATGTCCTTATTTGGCCAGAGACCCTTCTCCTTCTCCTCCACTGGATCTGAAGACAAACGGCAGCATGAATGTTGGTTTGTGTTTTACCAAAATCTGTTTGTGTCTCTGTCCAGAAAAGAAGTAATCTGCTGTAGAAACTTCTGGTCTAGAAAATTAGGCTTTCAACGTGAACAAAAATAAACCATGAACTTGTTTATTGCAATAAATTCAATTTCATAGACTTTTCAATATTAAAAAAAGTTGAGTGTTATTTTGTACATTTTATTGGGGTCTAGAGCTGCTCAAGTAGAAATGGTTCCATGTAATATATCAATTTCAAATTGACAGTATTTCTAGACATATCTAGAGGTGTGAAGCTTCTGAATTTTTTAGAGCATGTATAAATAAGAGAAATGATTTTTCAAATTCCCCTTCCATTAGAATTCAGACTAATTTAGAATTCAGAAAAATTGTACAACTTATTTAAGCGATAGACAGCAGAATTATTGTTACAATCTTTGTTGTGTGATGGTCACTAGAAGTGAGAGCTCAGTGTGTTCTGTAATGCAGACAGGAATCTTGCATGCATGCTGATGATATGACATATACAGGGTGTCCCCAAAACAGGTATACACATTTTAACAACTGATAGCTCCATTAATGCTTCTTTCTTTTCAGCCAGACTAAGCTTTGAACAAAGAATATTTATTCACTAAACATTTTTTATGGAGATACATTAAAGATAAAGTTTATGGAACAAAACTGGCAACAGTTGACGAATTGAGGGTGCAGAAATACCAAATGAAATAATTCTTGATGCTTGCAATTCCATTGCTTTGGGTTATCAGCAGTCCCTGGACCAGAATGGTCATTCGTTTGAAAACAGGTGTTGACAAAAAAAAAACATGCATTCATTTCTGTAGATGCTTTTAAATTTTAAAAATGAACTGTATGCTAATAAACCTGACTTTATAATCATCCAAAGTGTGAATACATTTTGGGGGACACCCTCTGTTTAAGGTGTTCATATGCTCTGTGTGGAATGATTTGAAGCAATTCAACTTGAAGTTGAATTATAAAATGTTTTATAAAATTATAATAGGCTAGATCTATCTATGTTTTCAAAGGCCATGACATTTTGTTTATAGAGAAAAATAATTTTAGTGAAACAAACAGTAATAGCATTTTATTATGCCCATTCTAGCTCTTGATTATAAACGTAGCACACTTTAACACGAGAACCTGGCATTGGGGAGTTATCACTAGGTAGCCCAAGACATACACATCAGCCAGTCACTTTCTCTCGTAGAACAGCTGTTGGGAGCCACTGTTTACAGAGCGTGACCTCCCTTCCTCCCCAGAGTTGTCTGCAGGTCCCTTCCCGGGCTCCGGCTGCAGCTCCGCTCCAGCTGCCCAGGGAGCAGTTTCCTGAATGGAGTCTGCACCACTTTCTTTGATGCTTCCTGCTGCTCTGCCTCAGTTTCCCACTAGATGTTTTGCTCCCACATCTAGCTTGTCAGCGTTGGGTTTGAGTAAAATTTGGTTCAGTGTCAACCCAGAATTTTTCCTCTTTTGACCCTTCCTCAGGAGGGTTTCTATGAAAGACCTCAGTTTTGAACTTGTTTCTTAGAAAGAAAAAAAAATGAAATCCTTCATGACAGCTTCTACCGAAGTTCTAACCTATGTTTTCTAAAGACAGAGTTTCCTGCGTTAAACATGTCAACACAAAGACCTGAGGCAGCTACCTGAGTAGATGGTTTGCATGGCAGCAATGTCATTAGACACTTGAGAGATGGCCGTCCTGAATGCACTGAACGGAATTGGCTGAAGGAGAGGATGTGGAGAGGGTGACAGCACTAGATGAAGGGGCCAGAGTATTCTGGGAAATCAAAACCAACTGTCTTTGTTGTTCAAAAGGAGAAATTTGGGGAACCCAACTGACTCCTATTTACGCTGGTAAATTCGCTGATAGCCAATCCAATCTCCATGACCCGGCTTTTTAAAAATTGTGAGCGCTCCCCGCAAGCACGGCAGAGTCGAAGCCCGATAAATGCTGCTGAATCCATTCAGACGCTGGTCTGAAAAGTGCCAGTGAACTGCCCGCATGGAACCTGCTAACAAACGATAGGCTGAACCTGAAACAATCAGCAACTCCCGGATGTTATTGCAAAGTATGGTTTTAGCTTTTTAAAGCTAAATGTTTTTATTGACTTGAAAGAGAGAGGAAGAGAGAGAGAGAGAGAAACATCAATATGAGAGAGAAACATTCTGCACGCACCTCAACTGGGGATGAACCTGCAACCTGGGTATGTACCCTGACCGGGAATCGAACCCGAGATTCCGGGACTTTTCCGTGTATGGGATGACGCCCCAACCAACTGAACCATACCGGCCAGGGGTGCATTTAGGTTTAAGGTGAGAAATTCTTTAGTCAACCTACAAGGAGAGACATATCGCAAAAGAAAAGGCGTGTTGCTGCTGTTTTGCCCGCGCCATTGCGGGCGCTGTTCGGTGCCACATGATCACAAGGAGTCAGTCCCGCAGCTCAGGGTCCCGCCCGCGCAGGCCCGGCGCTCCGGGGTCTCCGATCCCCGCTCCCACTCTCTCCGCAGCTTCTGTGGGAGAGGGAGTGTGGCGGGGAACCCCACACAATCCCCCGAACCCCGGGCCCAGCCGCTTGCACACAGCGGGCCCTGCCGCAGCTTCCGCGAGCGCGGGGAGCGCGGGGCCGGTCTCGGGGCTCAGCCGGCGTCACGGCGTTCGCAGCGCCCCGCGGCCTCCCGGAACGGACCTCACCTCCTGCCAGCGATTCGGGCAGAATGATGGGGCTTGTGGCTTCAGCTCCGAGAATCTTCGGGAATGGAGGTCCGGCGGGAGCGCCCCTGGATCCCTCGCTCGGTACAGTCCCGGGGTCCCGGGGTCCCCGGCACAGGACAGGCGGCGAGACTTTGCGCCCGGAGCTGCCTGCGCGCGCCCCGCGGGGACCTGCTCTCCCTCGCGCCCTGGGAGGCCCCGTGTGTGTTTCCCGCTGGAGAGGAGGCGCTCAGCGTGAGGAGGGGAGGCCGTCACCTCTGCGGCTCTGGGAGCCGGGAAGCCCCTGTGGCTGGCGGTTCACGCCTGCTCCCTCGGGGGACCGCCCGGTGCGGCCCTCGCCCGTTGGCCGAGAGCCGAGAGCGGCTGCGCAGAGCTGGACTCACAGCCTGAGCATCGTCCTCTCCTCCAGGCCGCCTGGCCAGCGGGGCTTCGCTCTGGGCTGCCTCCCCAGGGTCCCCCTGGAAGGCCGGCCTGTCCTCGCAATACCACCTCCCCAGCACCCTACCCTGCCTACTGCGTCGGGCCGCTTAATAAACACTTCAAACACACCGTCTAATTTCATCCTCGTTCTGAGCCCATTTTGTGGAAGAGGCAACGGGAGAGCTCAGTGCCGAGCGGAGGCTGAGAGGCCGGCCGGCAGCCTTCTCCGAGGGAGGCGCGGGCAGCCCGGCGGAGAGCAGCCCAGGGCGCTTTCAGGGAATCCCGGCGGCCAGGCCCTGCGCCCTCCCCACCCCGGCCGCCACCACTCCTCCCTGGGTCGAGGAACCCTGGAATCCGGGAGGAGAGGCGGCGCCTGGCCAGCAGCGCGCTACGCCTCGGTGGGACGGAGCCCCCGGAGGACGACGGGCCTTGAGCCCAGAAACCTCCTTGGCCCACCTCCCCCACCTGGAGGACCAAGCTCGGCTCCTCCGCGGGGGACTGCTGAGCCCCAGCTGGCCCTCCGGGCTGCTCAGCATCCGCCTCCCTAGTGTAGGACGAAGACATCTCTTACCTGGGGAAGGTCATGCGGGAAATCAAAGGAGGTTATTTCGGACGAAGTGCGCAGTTGAGAGCAGGGGTTATAACTACGGTCACATCAACAGCGATAGCGTGGGGATTTGTCAAAGGAAAGGCCCCTCCGGTGGCATTAGACCAGGACAATCTCTGCAGCAGCATCCCTCCCCCCTCCCGAAAACAATGAGGTTCATAAAACTAGAGTGACGTTGTGGAGGGAGAGCTACTTTCCAGATACTGAATCAAGCGCTTCACATGAGCTCTCGGGTTTAACAATTCACCTCCACTTCACAGATGAGGAGACTGACACAGGGAAGTTGCATAATTGCATGGGGTCATGGGCCAGTATCACAAAGTGCGAAGGCACACTTCCTGGACTCCGGAGTCCAGGGGGTCGGCTGAGAGGTGGGGAGGCTGCGGTTTGAAGGCCGGCTCCCCGTGAGGCCTATCACTGATGAGAAAGTTCCCCTTTCTGATCCACCGCTTTTCTTTTCCACCAAGGGGTGAATGATTCGATTTCTCTCAGAAACAATAACAACAAAACAAAAATAAAAGCAAAACCCAACCACTAACACAAACAAGTCCCGTGTCTTTTTGCGAAAGAGAATACTGGGAGCCACTCCTGGGAGCCAGCCTAGGGTCCCCCAGGGTGGGAGGGCTCAGACAGGTGAGAACTGCAGGTGGAGCAGGAAGGCCCAGGCCAGTTGTCCTCAGGACCACATCTGGCCCTCAGGCTCCAGGGGTGGGGACTCTCCCAAGCAGGACTCTGAGGTGAGCTAAAGGAAAAGGCCTCTCCCAGACCAGCTCCTCGGGAAGAAAGAGGAGACCCAGCCAAAGCTCTGACCAGTTCTGCAGCTACCCAACCACACTCCCCGCTCAGGCCTCCGGGCTATCTTACTGACAAAATCCATCTTGAGCAGTGACTCTTAAGTTAAAAATAAAACAAAACAAAACGGAGAATCCACATGCTAACACACGTCCCCAACCCCAAACCCAACTGTGGTGTTTCTTAAGTATGGGTTCTTCCCTAGTTAGTACCAAAAAGATACATGCTGCTTTAATTCTTAAAATGAAATGGAATCAGTACACCATAATGAAGGTTGGATATAAAGCAATGGAATCAGTTTTCTTCTTTTCCCACGTTATCCGTATTTATTAAGCATTTTCCACAAACATCACCTGCATGCAAGGCTCAGACTCTCAAACCAAAACTGACTTGGAAACCATAGACGTATTTGTTAAAAAACTGTTAGGTAGTTTTACAACATTAAATAAAAATAACCAGTTTCCCAAACTCCTCAACCACATGCGTTTTTATCATTTCTAAAGATGTGGAAATCACACTGGCTTTGTGACTAGATTCCAAGGAGGGTCAGGCCACCATGCTTGCCTTCCACACAGCCTCCCTGCCCTGAGACCAGTAATTAAACGCACATCGAAATAGAAAGCTCACCTGTGGGTCTATCTTTCTCCCCTAAACTCCTCGCTCCAGGCCTCTCACTCTCTGCTCTCTCTGAAGCGTTGGACCAAGGGGGTATACAGGGCCTCTTGCTCTGCCCCCATACCCTAGCCCTGCTGCTACCCAGTTTCCCTTGCAAGATGCCTTCTTCAGAGGGAAGAGCTGCAGGTTGAAGAAAGGATGTGCGCTGGGCATGTGGCTGTGCTAAGCAGATTACCAAAGAAAAGAGGAGGAAGAGAAGGAGAAGGGGCTTGGATTATTCGGGGCCATCTATTTCACTGGGTCTTTGACACCTCCTTTCAATTATTTCTAACATGTTAAGGCAGAAACCTGAATCAAAATGGCTCTGTTTCTGGGCAGATAATAGCTTCCATTTAGCTGCCTGCCATGTGTTGGAGAGGGTTCCAATTAGTACAGTTTTTCCTTTTGAAGAGTTGGTTTCTCTAAAGAGGTGCTTGGTTATGGAGTGCTGGGACCTGCGCAATAGTGGCAGCCGCCGAGGCCGATTCAACAGTATCACCAGAAGAGGCCTCAGATTTACAGAAACCTGTCCCTTCTTCCGGAAGGTCAGCCAGCGCTGCCCCATCGGCCCCCACAGGCACGGCCCCATGGAGCGCTTCTCCCCTCCCGTCAGGGTGGGCCGCAGTTCCGGCCCCAGCAAACCGCCCGGCCAGTGGTCCTCGCCCGGGCCCTAGGCCCGCTCCCTCCTCTGTGAGTGGTCAATGCCACTGACAAGGAAGAGACCCCACTCCTCACCGATGTTCCTGCGGCCGCAGGGGTGCGACACTGGAGGGCTGCGGCGACGCACTAAGGCCTGGGGGCAACCGGCCTTCTCGGGCCGCTGCAGGAACCGCCGGCGGCACCGCTCCCCCGGGGGGCGGCGGTGGTGGCAGCGCCAGCAGCTCCTCGCCCGAGGTCACCGCGCAGTCCTGCTCCGGCTCCGTGTCCCCGCCACTCCCGGCGGCTGTCCCGCAGCCGCGCTTCTTGTCCTCCTCTTTTTTCCACTTCATGCGGCGATTTTGGAACCAGATCTTGATGTGTCTCTCGGTCAAGTTCAGCATGACGGCCAGCTCTACCCTGCGCGGCCGGGAGATGTACTTGTTGAACAGGAACTCCTTCTCCAGCTCCAGCAGCTGCGCGCGAGTGTAGGCCGTGCGCGTCCGCTTGTTCTCCTCGGGTTCTGCGGAGTAGGCGCTGCCTGCGGGACACAGGACATGAGAGTGTGCTTCCCTACCCTGGCTGCCTTCTGGGGGGGCGGGGGGGGGGTCCAAGGCTCTTACTGACACTGCGGTGGGCTCTCTCAACAAGTGGTTCTTGAACGGGTTCCCTTAACTTGTGTATGTATTGATGCTGATTGAAATGTGCATAATAGATTTCTAAACCAATTTGATCCTACAAAGGCAATAAAATGACTGTAATACAGAACCAAAAAAAAAAAACTTTCTGCCAATGACCCACAAGAAAAACACATTTCAGACCACTACCTAGTTCATACAGATATATAACTGACACAAACACTTTCAGGACATAAAACCAACTTTTACCACATACGATGCTATCTAATTTTTCCTATTGATTACTATTTCATTTTTTCAAAGAAAGATCTCAACCCAGTACATTGATTTCATTACCCACTAACAGGTGCAACCCTCAGTTTGAAAAACCTTTGACTAATAAAAATCTGAAAAACCTTGAGTTTATATAACAATATCCATATATCCATATATTGTTATATCTGACCACAGTTCTCTGTGGAGAGGGCCAGGAAATTTTCTGTAATTGTCCTCATTTTAACTTCGGCTGGGCCCTTGTCCTTGAAAAGAAGGGAAACTATTTTGGGCCTCTAAGAAGGTCGCTGTCAGCCTCCGCCTAGGTCTGGACCCCAAATCCTGGTTGAGGGGGGCGCAGAGGCCTGCACTGAATCCTGTTTGGGACTGGAGGGGATGGGGTGGCGTCAAGGGCTCCCAGTTCTAAGCCGGTGAGAAGCAGCAGTCCGGCCTGACCCTGTGGGTTAGCTCACAACTGGTGTTTGCCGCCGCGCTCCTCGCTCCTCGAGGTCCTGGGCTTTTCCTTTCTATTCGAGATCCTGCCTGCACGCGAGGCTGTGGACTCTGTTGGGGCAAGTTCCACCGAAACGCTGGGAAGAGGCCTAACTCTGTCCTTGGGCAGAGTATGAAACGTTTCTCCCGTGACTGTTGGCTAGGCCTTAGGGAGCTGAAAGGCTGGTGTGCGTGTCTGTGGAGGAGGGTTAATGACACCATGGAACCTGCCGGGTTTCCCCCGGGCTAGTTGGCTCCCAGCAGCCAGGGCGGAGGCTCGGCCTGAGTCAGCGAAGGACGCTTGCTCGCCTCAGGGCATCTCTGGGTCTTGCACTCCCAAGCCTTCCTTGGCCTAGGAGGGAGCGTGGAGGAACATTTAAAGCATTAAAAAGGCCCTCCGGGGTCTCACATTCCACCCACACCCTCCAGGGCCCCTTCTGCCAGAGGCGCTGTGAAGGCTGTGCTGGGCGCTACCCCAGGAGGCAGACGCTAGGAGAGCTGGCAGGAGATGGAGGTGGAGGTGGAGGCTGTTGTGTTGTTAGTGGGAAATGGCAACAGGAAAGCTGGCCAGTGAGGCTGAGACAGTTCACTTTTTAGGTCAAGTTCTTCGGAAGTTCCTGTTGTTAGTATTCATATCTGTGTTACGAATAAAAGCCCTTCGGTCATCCTGCCCTCCCAGGGGCGTGGAACCCCACGCGGAGTGGGCAGGCGGGTTCACAGACCCTGGAAGTTTGGCTCCTTTGAAAGGACCCCCTGGAAGGACCCCCTCCCCAGGCAGCTTCCAGGAAAGCGGGGTCCGGGCCCCTTCCCAGCAGGCTGAGCCTGCCAAGGGCCAGAGGGCGAAGGCAGAGGCCCCGCCAGCCCCGAAGCTCCAGCCTGGGGATGCCACCTTCCCGGTCCCTCGCTGCCCCGACAAGGCTGCCGATTTTCCTTCGGGTTTTACTTTCTGGCTTCTTGGGCCCCTGGAGCCCAAGCTGCATCAGAGCGAGGGGGACACTCCTGCGGGAGGAGGGAAGGGATGTGGCCCACCTCAGGGCCTCCCTCTCCCTTTCCGGAGGAAGCCGCCGGGAGCGCGGGGAAGGCCAGAAACTGTGTTCCCAGCGCCCTTCGGGAAGGGAGCCCTGGAGGGAGCACAGCTCCCGCAGGAGACTACGGACTGAGACCCCCCACGTCCCCCCCATAGAAGGACGCGGCCCTCCTGCCTCCCAGAGACTCCGGCCCCTGGCCCGGCCGCAGGGGAAGTGTGTGCAGAAGCGGCGGTTTCGCCGGAGGTGGGAAGGTTTCGGCTGAGTGGGGGCCCTGTCCTGCCTCAGGACCCGCCCCGGCCTCACACTCAGCTTTCGAGAAAAAGTGAACTAGGAGAGGCGAGCCCCGAGGACCCCGGGCGAGCCCGGACCCCCCAAAGCCCTGCTTGGCTGGCCAGGGTCAGGGTCAGGTAGGGCCGGCCAGACTCCGGGATGGGGGAGGGGCGCCAGCTGAGTCTCTCCCCCTACTCTCGTGAGTTGGGAGGAAAGAAAAGTCAACTATTTGCAGTGCAGGTGTGACCAGAAGTGGCTGCGACACGATAACATTGTGTGGCGGGGGCGGCACAGGCCGCGCCGGAAATCTCGGCAGGTCGGGGCGGGGAAGGAGCCCGGGCTGCTCGGCTCTTAGCCTCCGGCTCCAGGGAGACTTTCTGCTACCGCCGCGGCCCGGGCCCTGCTCCCAGGGCTCCCTGTGCCTGCCTGGCTGTGCGGAAAGAGCATCTCCTTCCTCAAACGGACCTCCGGGAAGCAGCGCGGGAGACCCCTTCACACGCTTCTGTTTGGTCAAAAGTGAACTTAGCATCGCAGGCGCCTGGCCCAGCTGCCTGGCTCCTAGGGGAGCGGCGTCCTCGGCCTTGCGGTGAGCCCCCGCCTGGCCTCGACCCCTGCCTGCAGCCTCCCCGCAAGGCCGGCCTCTGGACATCGCTGCTTCCCTGCCTCTCCCGGGCGCCCGAGGCTGCCGCCGCGCTGCGGTGAGGCCCGCAGGCTCAGGGCGCGAGCGGCCCGAGACCCGAAGGCGCGCTCCTGCGGCTCAGGTACCCCCACCCGGCTCGGCTTCCTGCACGCGAACTCCCGGGAGTCCGGGGCGGGCGGATCCTCAGCTTTGCGTTCGGCCAGGCGTAGGCTGTCTGGGAGCGGCGCTGGGCGCACTGGGCTCCCGGAGTTCAGTGTACAGGGGGCGGGGGGTAATTTAAGCTCCCAGTAGGAGAGCTTAGAAGCAAAGACGCTCCAAATAGGACTAGAAAAGCGCGTCCGTGCGGTATGGCCTCATTGCTCCCTGTGTACTTTACTCCGACCCCGGCTTATCCGTAGGGGCCGGAACAGGAGCTGGGAGAGGTCCTGCGGAGTGATCGGAGGTAGGGGCAGCCGGGCGAGAGAGGGTGAGGACAGAGGGGCCGGGTCCAGGCTTACCTGCCCACTGGCCTTTCCACGCGTGAGCCTTGGTAGACTTCATCCATGGGAAAGGCAGCTGGACGCGGCTGGGCTCCTCCAGGGCGCCAGGCACGGCTGTATCCGGGAAAGGCCCGGAGGGCGGGTGGGGGAGCGCGAGCTGAGCAGGGAGATGGTGGTGGAGGTGTGCCACCGTGGGGTCCTCCGCGAGGGGGGGCACCTCGTACGGGGAGATGTCTGGCGGGCTGCCCTGCTCCAGCGCGCCCAGGGCGCCGGGGAACGGAGGCGGTGGCGGCGGGGGCTGGCGGCCCATGTACAGGCACGCCGGGGGGCTGGCGCTGAACTCGGGCGCCGGGCCCCGCTGGAACGCGCATGTGTCCTTGTAAAGGTGCGTGGCCGCGTAGTATTGCTCTTCGCCGTTCATGGCTGCCACCCGGGCTTGGGGACCCAGAGTGGGGACCTGGAGCCGGGACTCGGAGCTGCGCAGCTCTCCCACTCCCGGCGCCACCCCTACTCTTTTTGACAGCTTCGCTCTGCTCTCAGAGAGAACCCGCTGCTGGCGGGGACTCGCTGGCCGGCTGCCCCGCCATAGGCTCCGCTGTGGCCCACGTGGCTCGGCCTGGGGCCATTATTGGCCGGCCTGACTGCCTTAAGAAGCGAGGCCCAGGTCCCCGCGAGCCCCGCCGTTGTTTCGATTTTCTCTCTCAGCTGCGTGTACTGCACACACCTGCAGCGCAATTGGCAGCTCTCTCCAAAGTGGGGCGCGCATGAAAATCTTAGAAGTCTCTTCAGTTATAGAAGCAGTTCCATCAGATTTTAAACGATCTATTTTCCTTGTATGTTCGATAATGCACATAATATATTAGTAAATATATTTCTACATGATGAGGTTGTACACTTAAACTTGTTCGGGGATATGGTCAAAAAGCTTACAGATCCCAGCTCTAAAGGTCGGACGGACGCAGCTCGTTCTATTTTGTCTCCGCGTTTTGCACGCAGCCACCAAGGGTTCCAGGAGCTAGCACACACAGATCCAGCATTCGTTGTATGTTTTTACCTGTGGCTGTGCTGTGGAACTTCTGAAGAATAAATTAACTTCTGAAGCATTCACGGTGGCTTTTTAATTTAAAAAATAATTAGGCATTGTTAATTTTGATTTTGATAAATTGGGGCTCATTTCGTCAACTCAGAATGGTTTCTTAACGTGGCAGGGGCAAGAAGTAGCGTCCCCTCTTGTGGCTGGGAGGCGGGAGCAGGGGGTTGGCCCGGAGTTTCCAGACCCTTGACGGCTCTCCACGGATCCGGATGATCCGGGCCGGGCCGCGGAGTCCGTCAGCTGGACACAGCACCAGGAGATATGGGCAGTGTTTACAAAAGAAATAAAAGCGTTTTTATGACAACGACAGCTTTCCGCTTCCATGGGTTGGGTAGCTTCTGGGCACTCTGAGGTCCTGACTTAAATAGAGACGCCTTTTTCCGCCCGGCCCGAAGGTGCGGACTATCTCTCTCCCGCTCTCGTGGCACCCACCCCCTGCTGACCGCCGCCTCTGATCATTTTGCCCTGAGGGTGGGTCCTGGGCGGCCTCAGACTGGGTCCTGCCGAAATGAACACATTCCTGGAACCACAACGTGGGGTTTTAGAAAAACTAGACACCTTTGCAGAAAAGCTTAGGCAAGAGGGAGCGTGAAGCACAAAGACCCAGCAAGAGAAAAATTACTGCCATGTGACCTTCCTCACGTGCTAACTCACCCAGTCCTTTAACAAGTATATTTTAATACATTTTTCCTGTGAAAAATATTTGTTTTACAGTTTTTTAAAAACTGATTGTCGAGAGAGGAAGGAGGGGGGGGGGAGAGAGAGAGAGATCTTCTGGCTCGTGCGGTGCCCCGACGGGGATGGAACCGCGACCCCTTTGGTTACAGGCGGACGCTCCAATCAACCGAGCCAGCACGCCGGCCAGGGTAGACATATTTGTTTCAAATGCACACGGACAGAGTGCACTAAGCAAAAACCAAGGTGGGATTTGACTTCTCTGCAGAGACCTTTTAGATGCTGGTGTCATCTCAGAACTGGCGTGTGCTCTGTATCGAGTGGTCCGCGCGAGTCTGGGAATTCGCGTAGCTACCAGGACGCCCGGGATGGGCGGTGGGGAGTTCAGGGATTTCTTTAGGGAAAAGGACCACCTGCTGGGGGCGGGGGGCAGGGATTGAAAAGCTGTGGGACCTGCGCACCTAATCTCCGCAGGCCCCCCGAGTCAAAGAGTTCATTGTTCCTGGAGTCAGAGAACGAGGAGAACCCGCCGCTATCACCAATCACCGAGCCGCGAGTGGCTACTTCGATCAGGAGCGCAGGGCCGGAGGGGGTTGCCTGGCCGCGGCGTGTTGACCCTCGGAGATAATCTGCCAAGTCACGGTGGGTCGACTTGGCGACGCGGTTATGAGCCGGCGGCGGCCAGCTCCGCTCGGGACAAAGATCGGCCACTTTCCCCTCCCCTTCTCCGGTCTCCTCGTCCCACCCCCTCCCTCGGCAACACGCCCCTCCCCCCTCCGGCGGTCGGCAGCCCCCTCTCTTGCTGTCGGCCTCCGCTGCCACCCTCGACCCAGAGTGTTTACTCTGCACTTCTCGCTAATTGCACGTTTCTGTAAATTGGTCTCCATTTCTTTGCTTCATTTGCTCCCATTTACTGTTTTTGCTCGGTCCTGCGGAAAGAGAAGAGGCGCTCAGCAGAAAGCAAACCCACTCACCGCGCAGGAGGGCCACGCGCCGGCAGCCGGGTGCTGAAGGGGCACGTTCTCCCCGCACACGGCCTGTCTTGCTGCTTGCTGCCGAGAGAAGTGAGCCAGGCAGCCAAGGTCAAACAGCCATTAGTGTTAGTCTCAGGTGGGACAAAGCTGACTATGTTGGGTTGGCTAATTACTAATATAACCTACATTTATACAGAAAAACCTCAGCCCTAGGGCCCTCCGCTAAGCAAGGTCCGTGTTAATGTCTCCTGCGCGTGTAGCTCCTGGTATCATAAAATCGCCAAGTCCATTACAGGTGAATGCGTTTCCGCTCCGCATCCCCGATGACGCCTGCGCCCCTTTCACCTCCCACTGGCCCAGAGCGTCACGGAGCCATTAGCCGAGCGCGGCCTTCCCGAGCCATTTAACAGCAGCTCTTATGGATAAATAAACAAGAAAGGCTGTAAACCAATTATAGTGTGGACAGCGAAAAAGTCGTTTATTAGTAGAACGTCCTGATAGCCCTCGCTGATATTGGAGGTCCTCCTCTACCCTCTTCCCTCTTCAAGTCCTTACCGCGTGCGGTTCCGCCTGGAGGACACTGGTCACCTTGTTCGAGTCTTCTGCGCCCCCACAAGCATGCCAAGGGCTGAATTTGCCTTGGTGTTAAGATTTTTTAAGCCATCCTATCGCATGTTAAAGGAAAAAAACAAACAAAAAACCACCAGATGAACCTTAACTCCAAGGATATGTTCATAAGGAATTTAATTTATTAGAGCATATTTGTTTTTATAATTAATTTGCTGTTAAAATACAAATTCGATTCTATCCTGAGTTGAAACACTAAAGCGAAAGATGTGATGTGTGCAATGCGAATATTCCCACAATTTCCCTTGAATTTTGGCAGCTAGCCTTTCCTTCAGTGGGCACTTAGGCCGCT
The DNA here is from genome assembly GCF_028538775.1 of Myotis yumanensis. Lineage (NCBI taxonomy): Eukaryota > Metazoa > Chordata > Mammalia > Chiroptera > Vespertilionidae > Myotis > Myotis yumanensis. Next base: position 115,575,588 of record NW_027223754.1, read on the forward strand.
TTTATTCCCCAGGGCCAATGACCCTTTCCTCCTCCTGCTGTGGGGTTTCCTCAGAGTCTGGGACAAACCTATCTCGTTCAGGAAAAAGGACCTAGTAAGGCTCTCCGTTGACTTCTAGGGCAAAACAATCCAGCAAAACTAAGTGGAAATCAGTTTCCAGAAAATTCAGCCACCCTCCTCTATCCCCCCTCACCCCCTGTTATGTAGATAAATGCAGCCTAAAAATCTAATTTACGTGGGCACTTGTCTTGCTCTCTACCTCATTGGCTTTCTCTATCCAGAGCACACAGCACAAGGGAGGCTCCCACGCCCCAGGGCTGTGCGCTGTTTACTCACTTCTCTCAGGAGCGTGACTCCTAGACTACCAGCCCCTTCGTCTTCTTTTTGTTCCATCCTCTGAGGCTCCCAGTTTACTTTGCAGCTGAAAGGAAAGTGTGAAAGGAAGTAAAGACTCCAAAGGGTCTAAAAAGCCCCCTGCTTGTCCCTTGTCTGGAGTCACTATGGCCCATCCTTGCCCTTCTGGACTCATCCCTTCCTTACTCAGGCTCCTATCTGAGCTCCACCATCCAGATACGCAGCCTCCAGAAATCCCAGCCTTTATCGTTTCCCTCCTGGTCTTAGTCCTGGGTAAACTCCTAGCTTCCATCAAAATTCCCTTCTTTGCCTTCCACCCTCCTCCCATCACCATTTCCTGTGACTAATCCTTTGTTTTCCAGGGAACCATTTCTTACCTTCAGGTTCCTGCCTAAGCCCAAAGAAGACTTGACCCAGCTGCCTTCCTAAGCCATCCTGTCTTCCACAGGGTTTATTAGTTGAAGGATGAATATTTTCAATAATATATTTATTTTATTTTTAAAAATTGATTTTTAGAGAGAGGAAGGGAGAGGGAGAGAGAAACATCCATGTGAGAGCGATCTGCTGCCTCTTGCACACCCCTATCTTGGGATCCAGTCTGCAACCTGTGCATTTGTCCTGACAGGAAATCCAACCGGCAGGGAATGACACCCAACCAACTGAGCCACACCAGCCAGGGCTTCCGTACTGTTTCCGATGAGACACTTACACAGCCCTTCCTGTGTGACTGTCTGCAATCTCTTTGAGGGACAGAAACCCAGTAGTAAAAATATGTTTTGGCTTTGGTGGGTGATGGGAAGCTCTTGGGAACTGTATATAGCCCTCTTCCAAATCTCTCTTTGTCCTGCACAAGCTGTGAGTCCCCTGACAAGTTATATCAGTTCAATAAGCTTCCCTGTCCTTATTTGTAAAGTGGACACAATATACTGCCTATAAGGTAGATCCACTGCATACAGTAATAGCAACGCACACATGGAGCCAGGCTTTGTTCCAAGCATTTTACATATGTTAATCCTCATTGAAATGCTGTGAGGTAGATACTTATTTCCACTTTGCTGTGGAGGAAATAGGCACAGAAATGTAATTTGCCCAGAATCACACAGCTAACAAATGGCAGAGCCTAGATCCCAGCTGAGGTCTTAGGATTCATTTTCTTGAATGTGAGATTATACTATCACTGTAGTGGGTAGTCAAGACATTTTAAAAATGTTGTTTTTTTTGAGAATTCAGTGAGATAAAATGTCTCATGTTCCTGGCACTCCGTAGGCACTCAATAAATGGCCATCTCTTCCTTTCTCCCACGGCATTGTTTTCAATGCATCTACAAGCATTTAATTGTTGGTCATCCTTGCATACAAGGGCATGGGGTTGCGATATCCATGTGTTTTAGGGAAATATGCCCCCAAAGTGTTTAAAGAGGCAGGGGCTGGGAGAGCTGGACGGCATTCTCTGAAGCCAGCCCTCCACACACCACAGAGAAACAGGTGCAGGGGCTTCTCCTTTTCTACAGCTCGGAAAGCCGGAGAAAAAGGCTTGAAGGGTGAACTAATCACATCCCCACGGGATTAGCTATCCTAGTAGGTGTGGAATCCAGCATCTGAGCTGTGTCTTATAGCCAGAGGCCACTCCCACTGCATTTTCTATGGTTCTTCCACTCCCGTGGTTGAAGAGGAAGCTATTGTCATAAACCCAAAGAAACCCTCAAATAGTTCAGAAGAGAAGGGAATGATTCTAGTGCAAGGGTGGGCAAACTTTTTGACTCAAGGGCCACAATGGGTTCTTAAACTGGACCTGAGGGCCGGAACAAAAGCATGGATGGAGTGTTTGTGTGAACTAATATAAATTCAAAGTAAACATCATTACATAAAAGGGTACGGTCTTTTTTTTTTTTTTTAGTTTTATTCATTTCAAACGGGCCGGATTCGGCCCGAGGGCCGTAGTTTGCCCACGGCTGTCTAGTGTCTGGGTTGGAGCAGGATGGAATCCTGCTCCATTCCTGCTTTCTCCAGGTTGGGAAGGTGGTCATGTGCAACCCTGGTTTTCCTTGTGAAGATGCAGAAACACCTTCTTCAAAGTGATTCCTCTGTGTGTCCCTATATCCAAGACCCATAGAAAAGTGTTAAAATTAGAAATCTGTGGGAATTAAAGTGGGAGAGTTAGATCCAAACTCAGAAGGGCACCACTGAAGGCCCTCACTCTGGACTTCCTAGCATGGATCCATTCCCTTTTTTGCAGTGACTTAAGTAAAGGCTCATTGTTTGACTGTGGTGTCAACTTCAGTGAATTTTCCTATTTGTAATTCTTCCTATGGCAGAGATCTCTTAGCAGTATATTGTTGTGCTGACAGAAACGGAATTTGAATACATTTATTTTGTGTATTTTCTCCAATTACACATTAAAACACATTTACCTTTATAGGCAAATGTCACAAAGGTACAGACTTCTACTATCAATGAAATAACCTGGAGTAGAGTTTCTGGAAGTGTGATTGTTGGACCATGTGTATCAAGATCATTGGGATGCTTGTGGTGAACACTACATAGTATAGACAAATATTGAATTATAATGTTGTATACCTGAAATGTACAATCCTGTATACCAATTTTACCACAATAAAAAAATCACTGGTATTCTTATAAAATGCAAATTTCTGAGCCTAATTCCATACCTACTGAATGACTCTATGTGGGGTGTGGTGGGACCTGGGAATTATGCATTTAAATATGCATTTAAGCAAACCCTAGGTCATTCTTATGCACATTACAAATTGAGAACAACAACAATAACAATAAAAAATAAACAATGAAATTATAATTTATTTGATATGTGAAGACTCATTGATAGTCTTAAAGAATAAACATGAAGCATGGGTATTCAAATAAAAATATGATTCTATGTCATAAGGTTGTTGTGAATAAACCAAATAACTCATATACTTATAGGCATAGCCCATAGATACAGGCAATAGGGTAGTGAAGACATGGGGGTGGGTGGGTAGGGGTTGGGAGGAGGGTGGTAAAGAGGGGGGAAATGTTAGATATCGGTAATACTATCAATAATAAAAAGTATATTAAAAAAAGTTTGTGAGATTTAAATGAGGAAATGTATGGAAAAATGCTTAAGTCAGTGCAGAAAACATCATTTTTTTTCCTCTCTATCCATCCCCCATCCCTCCTTTTTGGCAACCAACAGCTTGTTCTCTATATTTATGGGTCTATTTCTGCTTTGTTTGTTTGTTTTTTTAGATTTCACATGTAATGAAAATATATGGTATTTGTCTTTCTCTGTCTGACTTAATTTACTTAGCATGATACCCTCTAGGTCCATCCATGTTGTTGTAAATGGTAAGATTTTATTCTTTTTTTATTGCTGAGTAATATTTCATTGTATATATGTACCACATCTTCTTTTATATTTTGGTTATTGTAGATAATGCTTCAATGAACATGGGGTGCATATGTCTTTTTTAAATTAATGTTTTAGGTTTCTTCTGATAGATACCCAGAGATAGAATCCTTGGGTCATATGGTAGTTCTATTTTTAATTTTTTGAGACCTTTCCATACTGTTTTCCATAGTGGCTGCATCAATTTACAATCCCACCAATTTTCAATCTCACATCTTGCCAGCATTTGTTACTTGTTGATTAAAAAAAAATTGATTTTTAGAGAGAAAGGAAGGGAGAAGGAGAGAGAAAGAGAAAAACATTGATATGAGAAAGAAGCATTGATTAGCTGCCTCCCACATACCCCTGACTGGGGATTGAACATGCAGCCTGGCCGGGAATTTGATGCACTGGAGGATGCCCAACGAACTGAGCCACACCAGCCAGAGCTGTTGATTTTACTCTTTCTTTCTTTCTTTCTTTCTTTCTTTCTTTCTTTCTTTCTTTCTTTCTTTCTTTCTTTCTCTCTCTCTCTCTCTCTCTCTCTCTCTCTCTCTCTCTCTCTCTCTCTCTCTTCCTTCCTTCCTTCCTTCCTTCCTTCCTTCCTTCCTTCCTTCCTTCCTTTCTTCCTTTCTTTCTTTCTTCCTTTCTTCCTTCCTTTCTTTCTTCCTTCCTTCCTTCCTTCCTTCCTTCCTTCCTTCCTTCCTTCCTTCCTTCCTTCCTTCCTTCCTTCCTTCCTTCCTTCCTTTCTTTCTCTCTCTCTCTCTCTCTCTTTATTTATTTATTTATTTATTTATTTATTTATTTATGGTGATAGTTATTCTGACAGGTGTAAGGTTGTATCTTACTGTTTGTTTGTTTTGTTTTTAGAGAGGGAGGATGGGAGAGAGAGAAACATCAATCGGTTGCCACCAGGGATTGAACCTGAAACCTAAATATGTGCTCTGACAGGGAATCGAACCTTCGACCATTGAATGCATGGGATGATGCTCCAAGCAACAGAGACACACATCGGCCAGGGCCTTACTATGGTTTTAATATAGATTTCCCTGATGATTAGTGATGATGAGCACTTTTTCATATGTCTGTTTGCCGCCTGTATATCCTCTTTGGAGAAATATCTATTCAGGTCTTCTACCCAGTATGTAATTGGATTTTTGGGGGGTGTTAAGTTGTATGATTTTCTTATATATTTTGGATATTAACCTCTTATCAAAAATATCATTTGAGAATATCTTCTACCATTCAGTAGGTTGTCTTTTTTTTTTTCAGTAGGTTGTCTTTTCATTTTGTTGATGGTTTCCTTCACTGTGCAAAACTTTTTAGTTTGATGTAGCCCTACTTGTTTATCTTACTTTTGCTTTTCTTGCCTAAGGAGACATATCTAAAAATTGCTAAGACCGATGAAAAAAAGTTTACTGCCTATGTTTTCTTCTAGGAGTTTTATGTCTTCAGGTCTTATTTAAGTCTTTAATCCATTTTGAATTTATTTTTGTATATGGTGTAAGAATGTGGTCCAGTTTCATTTTTTGCATGTGTCTGTCCAGTTTTCCCAACACCACTTATTGAAGAGACTGTTTTTGCCCCATTGTATATTCTTGCCTCCTTTGACGTAGATTAATTGACCATATAAGCAAGGATTTATTTCTGGACTGTGTTGTATTCCAGTTTTTATGTATGGTACTATTTTGTTTATTATAGCTTTGTAGTATAGTTTGAAATCAGGGGGCATGAAACCTTCTACTTTGTTCTTTTTCAGATTTCTTTGGCTTTTTGGGGGGTCTTTTGTGGTTCCATATAAGTTTTGTGATTAGTTGTTCTAGTTCTGAGAAGAATACCATTGATATTTTAGTAGGGGTCACATTGAATCTGTAGATTGCTTTAGGTAGTAAGGACAGTTTAACAATATTAATCCTTCCAATTCATGAACATGGCATTGTCCTTCCATTTATTTGTAACCTCTTCAGTTTTTGTCATCATTGTCTTACAGGTTTCAGAGTACAGGTTTTTCCCCTCTTGGCTACATATATTTGTAGGCATTTTATGCTTTTTGATTCAATTATAAGTGGGATTGTTTTATTAATTTCTACTTCCAATTGGTTGTTATTGGTGACAAGAAATTCAACAGATTTCTGTATATTGATTCTGTTTATTGATTTTACAGAATTAATTTATTAGTTCTAATAGTTTTTTGGTGGAGTCTAAAAAGCATGTTATTTCAATCTCTATATGGGAAAACATATAAATCCTGAACATTTTTATAGTAGGTTATAAATTCCAAACATTGTTATAGATGTTCTTTCCTCTCTTATGCATCCATTCTTTTTTTTTTAAATCCTCACCTGAAGATACATTTTTTTGTTGATTTTGAGAGAGAGAGGAAGGGAGAGAGAGAACCATTGATGTGAGAGAAACATCAATTGGTTGCCTCCCAGTTGTACCTACCTGGGGATGGAACCTGCAACCTAGGTGTGTGCCCTGACTGGAAATCAAACCAGCAACCTTTTGTTGTATGGGACTATACTCCAACCAACTAAGCCACCCACCCAGGGCTTACACATCCCTTCTTTATGTGACTAAGGACTTAGAAAGTTCAGCTGGATCTTATGTTATTTTTGTGCTTACTCTCACTGAGCTACTTAGAAACAGTAAGACTCTCCTTGGGCTGTTAATGTGGCTCCAGTGTGGGTTCAGAGAAGTTGAGCCCAGTGTTCCCAGCCACAGTAGCTAACACATTAGGGCAAATAAAGGGAGGCAATAAAACCAAAGCAAATTGATGCATCTCCTGGCGGTACATTAGCTTGTGTCTTAATGCCACACTCTCCCTACACTGAACATGACCAAATAGCTTCCTTTAAAGGTAAATGAATTTTATATAATTCGCAGCTAATTCCATTTAATTCTGCCCACATGAGCATGTGATAAGGGAATGTTAGGCTGGTTAACAATAACAGGCTAAAAGGGGCATTCAGGAGGAGGCCAGTGTTTGATTTCCAAGTGCTCTGGCTCAGCGCTGAGAAATCCAGATTATTATGAGTGTGTTGGTTTCTTGGTTATTTGCTTTCTGTTCTCCCAGCTCCTGAGTAAAGGGCAGTGAGAAAACACTAGGATCCCATCTGTCACGAGGCCAGTTGCCACAATAATAGCTGCTCCTTTTTATAAAATCATTCTTGTTCTGACAAACTCCCTTTGGACTGCAGGGAATCAGGAAGAGTAAAAATAATAGAATCAATAACAACTTTGTTATCTAGTAACTTAAACAATCCTCGTCTGCCGGGATGGCAGAACAGGCTCTCTTATCTTGGAAACAGGAAAACTTTCTGGGTAGTAAACTGTTTTTCACTAAATGTTTCTAACTGGATTAGGTTCCTAGAGAAAGTGCCTAAGGTAGGAATCATGCCAAATTCTAATCACTTAGACACAATATTTTAAAGCACGGAAAAGAATTTGCATCTTTAAATCTAATACATATTATTTCTTCTTTTTATTTAAGAGAACATCAATGGTTGCACAATTATTTGAATGTTGAAAACCTGAAATAGGAAATTCTCATTTAAATGTATGCATCATCTGGTCAACTTGGTTTTTGTTCCTATGTCAGTACTTGTCTACACCAGTCCTTGCCCCACACAGTGCTCTGCTGAGAGCTTTCATAATGCACACCCCAGTCTTCAAAGTCAAGAAATGCTCTATCTAAAAAACAGCAGGGTTTGATTAGGTTAGATTAGGTTATCCCATGTTTATTTCTTTGCCTGTAAATATTGATGACTTAGTTCAAGAGTCATGAAATATATCTTGGTTTGAAGAGAACTATCTCTCTCACAGTGCAGGTGTTCATAACAACAACTAACTAGATAATACACACACCACAGAGATTGTCCTGCCTGACCTGATTCATTTAGGTAACTGAAGGGAAATAGAAACTGAGAAACTTAAAAAATCAAGTTAGTCTATCTTTACTGCTCCAATTTACACCCAAGTTCATCATTCATATGCTGGGCTTCCAGTACATATTCAATCATTTCACATTTACTCTAACACCTTACATAATACCTTCCTTAAAGTCTGGACATAAATAAATACAGATAATAGTTTGTATTCTATGTATATAAAATAAAATAATACTATCTATGCATCCCAGACTTTATGGCCAGCCTGTATATAAACTAACCTGATTTCCATTGGTATTTCTTGGGAAAGAGGCACCTAAAATTCAATTTAGGGAAAGAAAATCTTTTCTCTTTTTACTAATGCTGTATTGTAAAACATAATCAATCAGTGTTGTCTACTTCATTTACAAAGCAATTTATTAGACTCTGCCAACATAGTCACAGTCAAGCCTTGAAGTTTCTAAAAGTTGGAGCTAGAGATTGTTACGAATCCAGATAAACAGCAGTGTTTTCTTACCTTCCCAGCAAATTGTGACAAGTGATAACAAAAAGGCAAACAAAAGTCTCTAACCCCTACCCTGGTGTTATCTGTCTCTTGGCTTGTAACTACACAGAATTTGGAGTTTTCTCAAGAGAGTAGAGTGACACTATTTACCTTTTTGTATTTATATGACCAGTAGCCAAACTTAAATATAATAACTAAAGAAATTCATTAAGGAAAAGTACTTACTGGGAAACCTTCAAAATTTCCTCCTTTTTCTGCTGCTGCATTTCCTTATAAACCTCTTCCCTGCAAGCCCTAGTACCATTTTTTTAAGAGCATGCCAATCAAAAAGGTACTTGAAAAGTTACAATTTTGTTCTGTTCAACTTCTATAAAAACCACTAATTAGGGCAATACAAGCAACTAGCACCTCAGCACCAAATTTTGCACACATCCCCCATGACTGTCAAGTTACTGGATGTTTCACAAATTTCATTTTCTTTCTTTTACCTTCTCCATCCCTAAACAGCCCCAGAGCATAGGGCTTCAGTTTATACCAAGAAGTCATTAAAATTTTCCCTCATTTGATGCCTGGGAGGAAAACATTGTACTACAATAGGTGAGCAGTGATTCTAAAGCCATAGCTCTGACTGTGGTTTTAGTCAAATGGCTCTTTGAAGTTATCATGAATGCTATGAATCATCTCCCCAGAAACACACATATGTGTGTCAGCACACAAAATTCGACATATGATTTCAGGAAATTCACAGTCCCCTGGGTCCTCCACTCACCCATTGCCATCCTTCACACAGCACAGTTTCCCTGCATCCAATCCATGCCAAACTAGTGCTTTTCATCTTCACGTCTGGAGTTTGGGCTGATGGTACTTTGCACTATCTGGAACTTTACAGAAGTTGCTTCCTTGTAAATATTCACAATGACCATTGTTTGTTTATTTGATTGGATACTCGTGCTAGGTACAGAGGATTTATATATTGGGTAATCATTGCTCAAATTTATGACTGTAGGCCCTTTCTCTGGAAGGATAATAAGCATAATGAGGTGAGTTTGGAAGAGGTGAAATTATAATTCTAAGATTTATTAGAAATTCACAGACTTACAGGTACATTGAACTGTGGCATTGGTTCATTGCCATAATGGTAGTTGGACTTAAGATTGTTGTTTCCCTTCCTCCCTTCAGTAAATTCTTGTCTAATTATCTACTCTGTGCCAGGTACTATGACAGGCTTTGGGGACATAAAAAAATAAGACATGATCTTTATCCTGGAGGTCTTAGATTCTAGCATTGGGAAGAAAGCATGCACATAAACACACACACACAAAACTCTATGTGCCCTGAAAAGTGTGGTTCTCCTTCCTTTTAATGGAAGCTTATGAACACATTACTCATATTGAGACAGTCTGGTTTTTCCTTCAGGCCAAATTTTCAGTTATTTCCTGAAATCAGATACGGTATGGTATGGCCTCATCATTTACTTGTAGTTTGACTTTGGACTTTCAGCTGACCAGTGCTTCAAATTTCTCAGGTACCAAATGGCAGCTCAGTGAATAATTAAAAGCATAGACTCTGGAGCTGGACTGTCCTGGTTTGAATCTCAGCATCACTACTTCTGAGTTGGGTGACCTTGTAAGTTTTTTTTAACCTCTCTGTACCTTAGTTCCTTCTTCTGTAAAATGGGGATATGTTCATACCACATAGCGCTGTGACCCATAAGTTAATATGTGGGAAGCTCTCCCAAAAGAACACATATATGGAGTGCCTAGGTCGTCCTTCCCCCTCGTCTTTCCCTTGTTCTTTGCTACCTACCTTCCTTCCTTTCTTCCTTCATATTGCATACTCCATATTACTTCATATTCCATAAATATCTATGGAATGCCTGCTCTGTGCCACATACTACGCTAGGTATAGGGGATGCCATAGTAAAGAGGTAATCTCTGCTTTAAAAACCCCTCTAGTCTAGTAGGGAGCCAGGCAACTAGAGAGGAAATTTAAATGCAATTAGATCATCTCTGTGATAGACACAAATGTAGGCTATGGTGGGAACACCATGACAAGGGCACACCCCCAAATCTAGGGGTGCTTTCCTTCTTGCTTTATTAATTCCCTCGCTAAGGCACATGCCTTCAGCTCCTTTAGGATTTTTCTCACAGTTTTATTTTTTTAAGAAATTTAAAAAGGGAGGAGGATGTGTTTTTTGCACCCTCCCCCCTAGCAGTTACCTCACAGGGTTTTATAACTTTCATGCATGTTTTATATTATGTTAATTTCTCAATGTTTTGTCATTATAGTTATTGTCAATGAAATATCATCTTCCATCATGGATTCCACCTGGCTTGAGACTTTCCTTTAAAGACATTTTGCCTTTTTCCTTTCCATTGTTTTCTGGAATTCTATGAATTCATTAACTTTGTGTCTTCCAAAAAAGAAATTGCTGTAAATTGAGCAATGTTCTAGGAACAGCCTTGTTAATTACCGGGCTGATTGTGGCGTTGACTGAGTGCTCACTGCTGATTCCTGAGCTCACCTCTGTAGGAAGATATGAAGGGAGTGGAAGGCAACAGAAAAGATCCGTTTCACTTAAATGATAAGAAAACAAGTGTGTGAGGAAGCACACCCACGTACACATGTCTTAGCCGTATTTATTTGAGTACCCAGCTTGTGTATGCCAGGTATATCTGACAGGATGAAAGTGATCAATGTTTTAGGAATACAGATCTGACAACATGGAGTATGAACAAGAATATACTAGACGAAAGTAGTTAGAACAGTTCTGAGACTGTTAAAGAGTGGTTGAGAAATGAGAACATGTAATTTAGAATCATACTGGAAATGGAGAAAGAAGGGAAAAATCCCGAATTTAATAGGAAGAGACTATAGGACTTGGTGACCTGTTGGATAAGAAAGAAAGGAAAAGGAGTAGGAGTTGGGAACCCATATTTGTTGAGAGCTTACTTTGTGCTAGGTCCTGGGCTGGGCCCTTTGTCCATAGGGTCTCATTTACTTTTTATAACATTCCTCTGAGTTTAGTATTATTACTCCCATATTTCTATTGAAGAAGCAGAGGTTTAGAAAGATTGATTAGCTTGCCCAAAATCATATGATTAGTAATTGGTTGAGTCATATATTCATCCAGGATATCTGATTCCAAAATCTATGCTTTTTTATTTCTAAAATGGTTTCAAGGCTGATAGTTTGGGAGACTGAAAAAAATGATAAGAGGGCATTAATAGAAGGGCCAGTTTTTGTGGAAAGGTAATGTATAGTCCTATTTGAATATGCTGAGTTTGGGATGACGGTGGGGCACCTAAATTGAAGGGCTTACAGGCATTTGGAGATGAAGGTCTGAGTGAAAGAGCAAGGCTGGGCATGTGGATAGCTAGAGGCCTCAGTGTTGGTTGGTTTATTGAAAGATTGAATGGAAAAAGGGCATATTTCACTGCATCTGGGGAGAGGGGAAGAGAGAGAGAGAGAAAGAGAGAGAGAGAGAGAGAGAGAGAGAGAGAGAGAGAGAGAGAGAAGAAGAAGAAGGAGGAGGAGGAGAGGAAAGATGAGAGAGAACAGAGAGAAACATTGTTTGGCTGCATCTCATATGCACTCTGACTAGGGATTGAACCGGCAACCTAGGTATGTGCCCTGACTGGGAATCAAACCCATAACCCTTCAGTGCACAGGCCGATGCACTAACACACTGAGCCAACTGACCAGGGTGATAAATTCTTGAGGGTATCTCCAAGTAGGGGGCAAAAAAGAGAAAAGGGTATCAGTAAAGTGAGTAAAGAAAAGTTCATGGGACTGTGATTTGGTAGAAAAACGGTACTTGTGCTTCAGTATAGAAAAGTGAAACAAGACATCAGGTTCCAGGTTGTCAATCATGAATCAGGAAAGTCATTTAAGAGTTCTGTGTAGCCCAGAGCACTATCCAATCTCAGTGCAAATACCACGATTCATCGAATGTCCTTGATTTCTTCTTTATTCCAATATCCACTAGGTTCCCAATTTTTGTCCACTCTGCTGGTTTTTAAAAAATCTTTATTGTTGAAAGTATTAATATGTCCCCCCACCTTTTTTTCACTCTGCCTCTTAAATAGCTATTGAACTGGCCTTTCCTTAGTATCCTTGGCCACTACCTTAGTGAAGATTGAGTCTCATTTGGGCTGTTGTGACAGGTGTCCACCAAGGCTCTCGGCTGCCTATTTCTTCACTAGATGTGTACTTTACCACTAGAGTTATTTTCCCTACAATATGAATTTTATAATTTTTCCAATCTAAAAATAGATTTTTTTCCACTGTCTATAAAGTCAAACTCTTTAGCAAAGCCCAATGAGTCCTTCAATTTGGCACCAACCCTGTCTTTAAGATGCCCTTTTCACAAAGCACCCCATATTAAGTCAAATGGCCCAGCATCTGCTGGCATCCTGCCCTCACAGCACCACAGCTACTGCCTAGGTCAGCCTGCTTCCATGCTTGTTCCTGGTAAACTTCTGTTTATCATTCGAAGGCCAGCAACATGGAAAGTAGCATAAAAAGGATATTGGGATAAAGCAGAAAATAGTATTAGATTAAAAATTAAAACCGAGGCATACCTGTGATCCATGCTAATATGATTATCATAAGATAAATACATAAGAAGATCCACTATATTTTTCTACTTTCTTGTTAGATTTCTCAGGTTGTATTCACTTCTGGGATGCTGATAGCCACAAAAAAGTTTTTCCCTTTGTTTCCATTGTCCTCTCATCTGAGAAAAACAACTTATTGTCATGAGCAGTTGTCCTCCTCATCCTTTGCTCAGGCCTTTGTTGAATGGTGGGAGCCCTTATTGTTCCCTGACCTTTAGAATGAGTCCTGAAGGCCTAGATGGTAAACAGACAGATTTTGTACTTGACTGTTTCCTGGAGTCCAGGATGGTGCTACAGATGATCAGTGCACATTATGCCACAGGAACTGAACTTGGAAAACGTGAGAAAACCAAAAAGCTGAAATGGTGCATTGCAGTTAGAGCCATGAGATCTGTATTTCAGACTTGACCCTGATACTTGGTGGCTCTGATCTAAAGAGAGTGATTTAAAGGTGGATGTGGGTGGAATGTCTGGGACATAGAATCTAGCAGGTGTTTCCAATGTGGCACATGCAAGGTCAGCCATTAGCAAGACATTTGCTGGAAGGCCCTCCCAACCCCTGAAGAAAGTATTGGCACTCAAGAATCTGGTGACCTTCATGAAGAATTAGTTAAAGCTGCTGCCCATGGATGTGTTACTAAGGTAGATTTGCAAAAAAGAGCACATACGGGCTTAAGTTGTGTTTCCAACTTTCAGTAAAGTTAGCTGAGTGTAAGAGATGTATTTAGACAACCACCAGAAGCCAGGAGGAGCATAGCATGGTTTCTCCTTCAGAGCCTCTAGAGGAAACCAGCCCTGCTGATCCCTTGCTGAACTCCTGAACAGTGAGAGAATACATTGCTGTTGTTTTAAGCCACCCAGTCTGTAGTGATTTATAATGGTAGCCTTAGGAAATGAATAGAGACAAATCCATGTTTCTTACCCATGAAATGATGATGATGATGATGATGATGATGCTGATAAAATAGCAATAATAATAATATTACTTTATGTGTTCATTGTGAGAACTAAAATAAAAATTGTTTATGGAGGCATATTGATATAATTTCCATAGTATCTTCCCATTTTTTGTTCACTTTTGAGTAAATTAAAAAAAATCAGATGACTTATCTTATCAGTTTTCTGTACTTCACCATTAGCCCCAAAGATGAGGAAAAAAACCTCCCAATGCAGAGGTAGATAGGTGAGTTTTCAACCATGAATGAGATCTTTTTGAATCCTTATCAGCTGAAAGATTCTAGTCTACATCAAGGTAGGTGAATAACTTCTTATGGTAGTTGCATAATAGTCCAACACTCATTTTTATAGCACAGTAGCTCCACTTCCTGTGATGCAGGTGTGCCCTTCGATATACCTGTGAGCCATTTCTCATACTTGGAAGAGACATTCAAAGAATTTTAGTTTTTAGACCTGTTAGTGCGACATCCAGGCAATTTTAATGAGTTTTCTAAGGTTATAGAGCTATCTCAAGAAATTACCATTTGGCATCCTGAACAAGCATGTCAGGTATTTAATATTACATAGATTTTTAAATTCTTTTTCCTAAAGCTTATTTTGTAGTTTTTTAAATTGCTAAGACTTTTAGGTCCATTGATATTATTTGATCTCAGATCTTAACAAGCATTCCTTGGTTTAGGACTCTACCCTCCTACTGCTTTCATGAAAATACAGTGGGGCCTTGACTTACGAGTTTAATTTGTTCCGAGACCGAGCTCCTTAAGGAGCTCGTTAACTCAAATTACTCTATCAACTCAATGCAAAAAATCGGCCGAGAGACAGCTGGTATCTCAAAAAACTCATTAGTCAGGACACTTGTAAGTCAAGGCCCCACTGTATGTGCAACTCTGCTTGAACACTGATCATTGGGTTAGGTTCTAGAAGGACCAACACATGAATCAGATATGGTTCCTTAGATTTAGCAGAAATAATACAACTTCCACATATTAACTTTCTCACACCCTACAGGAATGAGGAGGAAAGAGCAATTAAAGAATTCTGCCAACACAGATTGTTCAGTCACATGACTTTAACCTCCAGGTGAACCTAATTTGCTTTGGCTTAGTACCGTGGTTGGCAAACTGCAGCTCTCGAGCCACATGTGGCTCTTTGGCCCCTTGAGTGTGGCTCTTCCCCAAAATACCGACTTCTGCGCATGGGCCACGAAGTTTTAATCGCACTGTACATGCGCGCCCGCACGTGGTATTTTGTGGTATTTTGTGGAAGAGCCACACTCAACGAGCCAAAGAGCCGCATGTGGCTCGCGAGCTGCAGTTTGCCGACCACTGGCTTAGTGGAAAGAGGGAGGACCAGTGCAGGGTGCTGCAGACTGAATGTTTGTGTTCTCCCAACATTTGCATGTTGAAAACCTAACCACCAATGTGAGGATATTTGGAGGTAGGACTTTTGGGGGGTGCTTAGGTCATGGAGTGGAGGCCTCATGATGGGATTAATACCTTTATGAAAGAGATCTCAGAGAGCTTCCTTGGCTCTTCCACCATGTGAGGACATAGCAAGAAGACAGCTGTCTATGAACCAGGAAGCCAGCTCTCACTGGACACGGAAGCTGCCCATGCCAGACCTTTGACTTTCTAGCCTCCAGAGCTGTGAAAAATAGATGTCTGTTGTTCATGAACCACCTAGTCTGTGGTATTCTGCTAGAGTAGCCTGGATGGACTAAGACACAGGATGAGGCAATCATCAGCCCACAGCCCTCTCTCTGTGGAGATGGGGCTGGGAAGAGGTAGTGAGGACCAGCAGGAGGAAGGAGCACATGCTTACAATGACTCAGTACTTTTGAAATCTATTAGCTGCTTGTGAATGGAGCTGAGGCCCTTTAACACCATCAGATATGGATCCCATAAATGTAAAAACCATGTGTTTGCAATTATATTTCCTCAATGTTTAGCATATAGCAAGTGCCAAGTAAATGTCTATTTATTCTCCCTGTCTCTCTCCCTTATACCCTCCCATTCTCCTTCCTAACTTCTTTCTTGTATTCATAACTTCTGTATATCAGTTGCTTTTGTGCAGAGTACTGGGGATTTAAAGATGAATTAGACACAACAACTGCTATTGGTTGTTTCATTGTTTTGGAAAATAATTGTAAAAATATAGATTTGCTTACTGATTGTTACTTTCCCCACATGTTTGTTTTTATCTGAAGTAGAACAGGTGCGAGACTCAGAGGCCTGAAAGGAAGGCAAAGCAAGTGAAGGAATGGGTTGGAGTTGGAAGGTCCAGGTTTTAGCTGGGTGGGGAGGCTGGCTGGGGACAGGAAAGAGAAGCAGGAAACAGTTTTTCCAGGGATTGATTTTTACCCTCCCTCCCCAACTCACATCAATACATCCTTCACAGAGCTGGTTAATTATCAATTTTCATGAGAAAGCAGAGCTGCCTTACTCTTTTAAAGCCCTTGAGCACAAAGCAGGCTATATGTAATATGCCTTTTGCTAAATTGAATGATTTGTTCATGACTCTGTGTGCTCTGTGTGTTTTCAAATAGTGCAAGCAATCTATTTTGTGTTTTCCCTTTATCATATTTTTCTGATCTTGTTTCTTTTTCCTCTCCTCTTTCCTGCCTTTTAAAAAAATGATAAAAATTGCTATATTTTCCATTTCCCTCACATACATGATGGAAAACTATAGTTTAAATAGCTATTCTTTTAGTAATTCCCTTAAAAAATTTAAATATCCATTATGATTGTAAATTTTCCAACAGAAAATTGGAAAGTCTAAAGTTAGCTAAGACTGCTGTCTTCCTCTCAACAAGACAGGGACAGTATTACACGTTAACTGCTTACTAAACCACTTGTGTTATTTTTATCTAAGGATTTAGTATCATCTCTAAATCCAAGATTTGGGTCTCTTGGTAGGTAAAAATGTTTAATTGAATATGCCAACATATTTTATTCATTTCTCGGCTCACTTTCTTGAGTCTCCATCCTTCCCTGTGAGGTTACTTTTCTTCCTCAGATGAAATTCTTTTAATGATGGTATGGGAGGGGTAAATACTTAGTCTTTGTAGATTTAAGAATGTTTTGATTTTTTCTTCAAAAAAAAAAAAATGGTTGTCAAATGTTTTTTATTTGCCTATCCAGGTCACTTTTCACCCTCCTCCATTCTGCCCGGTGCTCTAGGCCGGCAGCCTGTCTGCATTGCATTGACATGCTCTTTCACTGGCTCACTGGCAGTGGGATTTAGTCAATTAGAAGCACTAAGAGGAGATCGGCCCTAACCGGTTTGGCTCAGTGGATAGAGCATCGGCCTGCGGACTGAAAGGTCACAGGTTCGATTCTGGTCAAGGGCATGTACCTTGGTTGCAGGGACATCCCCAGTAGGGGGTGTGCAGGAGGCAGCTGATCGATGTTTCTCTCTCATCGATGTTTCCAACTCTCTATCCCTCTCCCTTCTTCTCTGTAAAAAATCAATAAAATATATTAAAAAAAAAAAAAAGGAGATCAGACTAGCAGTCTAGAGGAGATGGTGTAGACTTATTTCTCTCTGTTTCCCTCCATTTTAAGCACAACTCTAAATTCTGGAAATAACATAAAGATACCAAATGATGGCTCTGAAAGGTGCAAAGAAGGTGCGCTTGTTGGGGAACCCAGGACAGGAGACACAACCACCCAACCAACAGAAACTCATGACAAGCCTGGTGTTTCCTGACTGACAATCTAGCAATAGAAGGCAGCCAAGGGAGACTCATTCCTCTCCTGGATCAAACAAGGGACTCACCAACAATACCAGCTGAACTCAGTAGCATCAGCAAGTGGGGTGAATCAGAAAACCCATTGACAATGAGTGGCCAGGGCACCTGTTCTCCTTCCCTGTCAGTCCAGAGATCCCACACACCCACTGAGACATACCAGGAGGCAGGATGGCACTGGCTGGGGGGATCCCACCACAACAAATTAACAGCTTAGGAAGACTTATTGCTCTCACGTAACTGAGACTCCCCTCCCCCACCTAGAGGCGTCAGGAGGCCTGGCCTACAAAAGCTCCTCTGCCCTATTAGGCAGCATATGCAGTGACAAGTAGAAGCTCCAGTTTGCACAAGATAAATCAAGCAGACCAAAATAACAGCTCAAGGGCTCTAAAAGTTAATTTATCATTGGAACCAGAGCCCACAAAATTAGGCAGAATCTGTGTGCTAAATCTAAACAGGGTGACTGCCTGCTAAAATAAAAGATTTAAATAGGATCCAGAGACTTCTAACATAACTAATGTCAAGCCTATAATAAAAATCACCTATCATACCAAGAACCAGGAAAATCACAACTTGAACAAGAAAAGACAATCAATTGGCACCAATACCATGATGAAACAGATGCTGGAATTATCTGGCAGGTTTTTTAAAGCAGCCATCATAACAATATTCAAAAGGAATTACAGATTATCTTTAAACAAATGAAAACAAAAATTTAAAAAAATCTCAGCAAAGAAGCAATAAAAAAAGAACCAAATGGAAATTAAAAGCTGAAAAACAAAATAATTAAAATAATAATCTTACTGGTATAGTGCAATAGTAGAGTGTTAATGACAGAGGATGGAATCCGTGAACTTGAGGACAGGAAAGTAGAATTTACACAATCTGAAAAAAGAGAAGAGACTGAAAACAAAAGGAAAGAACCTCAGGGACTTGTGGGAGAATAATAAAAGATCCAACATTTGTATCACCGGAATCCCAGAAGGAAAGGAGTAAAAAAAATGGATTCAAAAAGTATTTAAAGAAATAAAGGCTGGAAATGTTCCAAATTTGGTGAAAGCCATAAACCTACAGATTCAAGAAGCTGAATAAATCCCAAATAGGACAAATCTAAAGAAGTCCATGCTAAGACATATCATATTCACACTTATGAAAACTGAAGATAAATATCCTGAAAGCAGTCAGAGAGAAAAGATGTCACCTATAGGAAAATACCAGTTTGAATGACAGAGTTCTCATCTGAAACTATGGAGGCCAGAAGGAATTGGCACAAATTTTTCAAGTGCTAAAGTGAAAGAACTGCAGGTAAAGGCAGAAAAAATCTTAACTTCCCAATGATTTGAAGAAATGACATGGAACAGAGGATAGATATATAGGTGAACTAGAAAGTGGAACTGGAGTTAACCATTAGAATACTCACTAATGGTTCAAAGGTGCAATGGGAGGTAATTAGATTTAGATGGTGGAGCCCCTATGATGGAATTACTGTCCTTATAAGAAGAGGAAAAGACCAGAGCCTCTTTCTGCCAATGTGAGAACACAGCAAGAAGGTGACCATCTGCAAGCCAGGAAGAGAGCCCTCACCAGAAATTGAAGCTGCTGGCACCTTGATCTTGGACTTCCAGCCTCTAAAACTGTGAGAAATACATGTTTTTTATTTAAGAACTCTGCTATAATAAGAGTGATTCCTTTTTCTTATTCATTTATGTATTTATTATTGTAATAGGTTCATGCATTCCTATTTTTGAATGGCTTATAATTAATTGCTATACTAATTATTTGGTGCTCAAAAATTATGCCATATTTGGCCAGTGGGAGGCCTTTTAATCTGCTTTCCATGACATATATTTATAATTTTAAAAAAGGTATTCTCTTACTTTCTTGTATAACATGATATTCCAGGCTCATTTTAAATCTATCCTGGGAAGCCCTGGAATTAGCCATTTTCCCAAGATGTTCTATTTCCTTCTAGTGGGGAATGGTGTTAGAGATCAAGTTTTGGGCTCCAGGGTGCTCATTACTACTGGGGTATCTTTGCTTCTTATCTTTTTCAGCAGACAATCCTGGGAGACATACTCATGAATATCTGAATATATATATGTACATGCACAATATACTAGTATACGTATACACTTGTGCCCATAACCATTCATATACACATTTTAGAAAAAGAGTTTACACCAGTACCTCCAATCCCCACAGAGTTATTTCTCAGCTTCCCACATTCCATATTGTATGAACTTCTACAACGAGAACTAGCTCCCAACAATATCAACATTTTTGCTCATTTGTTTAATCCTATAATATAGCTCAAATAGTTTCAGGTTTTATTTTATTTTGTTCATAGGACTAAATAAACTGCTAAAAAGAGTTAAGGATTTGTTTGCAATTTTTTATCTTCCTTCTTGCTCCGCTCCCAATTCTATCATATATTGAAGGTTGATGTGTTTTATGTTATGGACATTTTACCACAATTTTAAATACTGGTTACTTGTGTTAGTTCAATCCCACCCCCACCCCCAACCCTGCCCCTGACTGTTATGTTATTCATTTGACATATGATTAAGTTCATTTTGTTTGTTGCCTTTAGCTTTAGCTTTTTTATTTCCTTCAAAACAGGCATTTTTATTGATTTAATTTAATTTTTATTTTTTAAAAATATATTTCTTTATTGATTTCAGAGAGGAAGAGAGAGGGAGAGGGAGAGAGAGATAGAAACACCAGTGATGAAAGAAAATCATTGATCGGCTGCCTCCTGCACACCCCCTACTGGGGATCGAGCCCGAAACCCAGGCATGTGCCCTTGGCTGGAATTGAACCTGGGACCCTTCAGTCCGCAGACTGACGCTCTATCCACTGAGCCAAGCTGGCTAAGGCTAATTTTATTTTTGAATATGTAGAATACTAATATGCTCTTAAAAGTCAAACCTATACCAAAAATTATATTCAGAAAATTGTTATCCTCTCTTGTATCCCTTCCATTCCATTCTCCCCTCCCTCTTGGTCACCAACTTCATTGTCTTCTGGTCCTGTGTTTCTTTTTTTGTAATGATAAACAGATATATGTATATTTTCTAATTTTCCCTTCTTTCTGTACAAGAAAGATAGCATATTATCTATGTTCTCTTTTGCTTTTTATTTATTTATTTTTTAAAATATATTTTATTGATTTTTTACAGAGAGGAAGGGAGAGAGATAGAGAGTTAGAAACATCGATGAGAGAGAAACATCGATCAGCTGCCTCCTGCACACCTCCCACTGGGGATGTGCCCGAAACCCAGGTACATGCCCCTGACCGGAATCGAACCCGGGACCTTTCAGTCCGCAGGCCGACGCTCTATCCACTGAGCCAAACCGGTTTCGGCCTCTTTTGCTTTTTAAAAAACTTAATAATATATCCTGGAAATCACTCAATATGGGTTCATAAATATCTTCCTCATTCTTTTTTATCTAGGGCATTCATCATTTATGTTATGGTATATTTGATTTCTAGCATTTCCTTTCCATTCTTTCTTAAAGTTCCATCTCACTGTTTACATTACCCATCTGTTTTTTCATATTGCCTACTTTTCCCATTAGAACTCTTAGTATGCAGGGTGGGGCAAAAGTAGGAAATAATACAATGTATATATTCTGTATAAAAGTCTAAGCGACCGGCTGACCGGCCAGTAGCTATGACATGCAATGACCACCAGGGGGCAAATGCTCTGACTAGTAACTATGATGTGCACTGACCACCAGGGGCTGCTGAGCTGTGGTGACTTGGCATCTGTGGTGACACACCTGGAACCAGAGAGGAGGGAGCCTGATTCCAGGGTGCATCACCCGAGAACCACCTTCTCACAATCCGGGACCCCTCAGGGGATGTTGTAGAGCCAGTTTTGGCCCGATCCCTGCAGGCCAGGCCGAGGGACCCCACCGGTGCATGAATCTGTGCACCAGGCCTCTAGTAATTAATAAATAATAATACAAGAATGAATTCTGGCTCTATCCAATTCAGTGGATAGAGCGTCGGCCTGCGGACTGAAAGGTCCCAGGTTTGATTCCGGTCCAGGGCATGTACCTGGGTTGCGGGCACATCCCCAGTGGGAGATGTGCAGGAGGCAGCTGATCGATGTTTCTCTCTCATCGATGTTTCTAGCTCTCTATCTCTCTCCCTTCCTCTCTGTAAAAAATCAATAAAAAAAAAGATAAAAAAAAAAAGAATGAATTCTGTGTTTTGTGTACTCACAACTGTAAATCTACTTTTGTCTCACCCTGTATTAATCATGGTTAGTTTAAATTCCTGGTCTGATAATTCTAAAAATCCCTGATATATACTAGTATGTCTGGTTCTGAGGCTTGCTTTATCTTTTCAGACTCTATTTTTTTGCCTTTTAGCATGGCTTGTAATTTTTGGTTGAAAGACAGACCTGAGGTATTGGGTAAAAGAAATAGAGTTAAATAAGCCTTTAGTTAAAGTGAGGAGGCAGGCGGTGTTTACTCTTTGCTGTAGCTGTGGTTTCCAAGGCTAAAATTTCTTCTAATGTCCTTGTTTTTGCCTCTCCTGCTGCTTTTGGGTTCCCCTAGAGCCGTGGTTAGCAAACCTTGGCTCGCGAGCCACATGCGGCTCTTTGGCCCCTTCAGTGTGGCTCTTCCACAAAATACCACGTGCGGGCGCGCACGTACAGTGCGATTGAAACTTCGTGGCCCATGCGCAGAAGTCGGTTTTTGGGGAAGAGCCACACTCAAGGGGCCAAAGAGCCACATGTGGTTCGCGAGACGCGGTTTGCCGAGCCGCAGTTTGCTGACCACTGCCCTAGAGCAGTGGTTCTCAATCCTCTGGCCCTTTTAATACAGTTCCTCATGTTGTGACCCAACCATAAAATTATTTTCGTTGCTACTTCATCACTGTAATGTTGCTACTGTTATGAATCGTAATGTAAATATCTGATATGCAGGATGTATTTAGGCAACCCCTGTGAAAGGGTCGTTCGACCGCCAAAGGGGTCACGACCCACAGGTTGAGAACCGCTGCCGCCCTAGAGACTCCTTAAATAGAGTCTGAGGTTTGCTGTTTTTTCAGCTGTAATCTCCAGGAGCCCTGTTGATGTGGTGATGTGGGATGGGAGGAGCGAACACTAGAGTCCTACGATTAGGTCTCAGGCTTTTAGTGATCCTTGGGTTGTGACATTCACAAGTGTTTTTCAGCCACCCCCACCCACCCTCCCATCCCTGTTAGGGGAGGAGAACTAGAGGGAGCTTAGTTGGATATTTCCTTCCCCCAGGTCTGTTAGGTTCTGGTGAAACCAAGTGGGTTCGGCTCTGGTAAAACATCTTCTGTTGAGGGCAGGCCATTGCTAAGGAGAACAGAGTGCTCTAGGCTTATTTCAAAGCGGTTTCATTTCCCCTGTCCCCTCAGGACCTGTTGGGACTCCTGGATGCAGAACTCAGGAAAGAGTGAGGTACCGCTAAGACTGGCCTTTCAGGAGTTTTTATCTCTCAAGCTAGCCCTTCCTCAGGCTCTAGAAATGAGTCATTTTCCCTTAAGGTATTCCTACCAGGCTCCAGGCACTTTTGCTCCCTGTAAGTTATAATTTTCTGTGTCTGCCTGTCTGTCTTTCCAGTTTTCAGGGTGTCAGTTTGCCCTGTGACCTCAATTCTTTGATGGGTCTAAAGAGAGTGTTGGTTTTCAGTTTGTTCAGCTTTTATTCCCCTTGTGAGTGATGAATTCCAAGCTCTTTACATGTTGAACCAGAAACTAGAAGTCAATGCTATTAATTTTTGCATGTTAATTTATATCCTGCTATCTTATGGAATTCTTTTATTGTGGTATGGCTTTATTATTGATTTTCTAGCATTTCCCAGGTATGCTATTTTGTCACCTGTTAGTAGACCTAGTTTTATTTTCGTTTTTGTATGCCTTTGTTTTCGTTAGTCAAATTATACTGACTAGCACTTCCAGAACAATGTTAAAATAGTTGTAGAGATAATGGACATCTTGCCTTGTTTCTGACTTTAATGGGAATGTAACCTTAGTAAAAAAGAACTGAATTTTATGTATGTTGCTATGTGTTCTAAAATGTAGGTTTTCTTATTAGGAGATGACTTGCATTAAAAAGGTAGCTCGTTGTACTCACAGATACCAAGAGGAAGGGACACGCCGAACTGTGGGGGCCATGTGGGGAAGCACCAGGGTCAGTCCGCAGGCAAAGGGAGCGAGGGAAATGGGGTCAGGAGGAAGGAGTGAGGCAAGGTATGCGGGCTTAGGGTGGCTAGCTTGAATAATTTCAGCAGGCACTTGAGCTGAGGGGCAGTCCCTAGTTGTCTCTTAATTGGCTCTGGGGTGATTCCAGCAGGTATATAGTGGCCCGAATGTGAGAGCCCCATAAAAGAGATGGCCTCACCGGTGACTTTTTACTATGTTGAGGAATTAACTAACTCGAACAGAAGTAGTCCTTTCAGGATCAGTGAAGCCCCACTGTCAAAACATCAAAATACAGAAAATAACATGATCTGGTTAATATAGCATGTTAAAGAAGTATTAATCCATTTCCACTTTCTCAATTTTTAGGGGTGAGTATTAAATTTTATAAAAGGCTTTTCAGCATTTATCTAGGTAATTATATGATTTTTCTTCTTAGATATATTAGTATTGTAAATTATATTAAACTATTTTCTAATATTGACCAATTTTTGATTTCCTGGTATAAATTTGGTCATAGGGTATTAATAGTTTAACATGTCAAGACCCTCTTTTTATGACAATGTTTTGCAATTTCCTTTTTACTATCTTCAAATTAAATTTATAGACAATATAACCTAACTATATTTCAATAATAATAATCACATTAAAATACGTTATCCTGCTGGGGTCCAACCCCAGCAGGTCCAGGGGTCCCCAAAGGTGTGGATGGAGTCGGCGAAGAAGGAATGACATGGAGACAAGGTTCAGTTCATCAGCATAGCGAGGTTCTCCCTCCAGGATCTCCAGCCAAGTTCTGTCCAAGATCTCCAGCCAAGTTCTGTGTACAGGTTCTCTTGCTAGGTTCTCCATCCAACTTCTCCAGGTTCTCCAGCCAGGTTTGATCGCCAGGTTCTGTAGCAAGGTTCTCCAGCCAGGTTCTATCCAGGTTCTCCTGCCATGTTCTGTCTAGGTTCTCCAGGCAAGTTCTGTAGCAAGGTTCTGGCCAGGGTCTCTAGCCAAGTCCTGTCTCTAGATTCTGTCTAGGATCTCCAGCCAAGTCCTGTCTCTAGGTTCTGTCCAGGATCTTTTGCCATGTTCTCTCCCTAGGTTCTCTCTCTAGGTTCTGTGTCCAGGTTCTGTCCCTAGGTTCTGTCCCTAGGTTCTGTCTCTAGGTTCTGTCTCTAGGTTCTGTCCCTAGGTTCTGTGTCTAGGTTCTCTGTAGGATTTCCAGCCAAGTCCTGTCTCTAGGTTCTGTCTCTAGTTTCTGTCTCTAGGTTCTGGGTCTTGTTGTCTTGTTACATCTGTATTTATACCAGTTGATTTTAATCCTGTCAATTTCTATTCCAAAGGTTAGGGCGTTTCTTATCTCCATTCCAGGCAGTAAAGATTATGTAGCTTAAGAGTAATTTTCTTAGTTAAAGTGATTAACTACCCACCTGGCACTTAGTTAAGGGGTTTTATTCCCTCCCTAACTTCAGGGAAAAATTCCTACCTGGGGAAACAACCTTTCTCGGGGAGAGGTGACCTTGGTTAAAACACATAGCACCAAGAAGGGGAGCAAACATATTAAGAACAGTATGCCATATATGCCAGGTCTCTTGAAACATATGCTGTGCAGATGTTTCTTCTCTGCAGCAACTGTGTCAAGCAGCAAGGATGGACCAGCTCCCGGCATTATCCTAAGTTTAATGCATAGATAAATAAAAAGCAAACACTCTGTTATAAGCTGACATGTATTTTTACATGTGAATGTTTGAGCATGACTACATAGAAGATTCTATTATTTTTTTTTGTTTAAATAAAATTTATTGCAGTGACATTGGTTAATAAAATTATATAGGCTTCAAGTGTGAAATTCTGTGCTACATCATCTGTATAGAGGCAGGGATTTAATGCAAAGGTGTCTGCTAGTGTCACAAGTGTAGCACTATTTTAGATGCAGGTGATGGCTGGAGAGAAACATACAAACATTGAGTTAGGGATCCAAAGATTGTATTATTAAATTACATGCCACGATTGCCAAAAATAAAAAAAAACTAGAGATAAGATAAATAGGCTAATAAGGCAAACATTATAACATCTTATGGTCTTAAAGACATTTATCAGCAAATTACCATACTAATTTTAAATTAAAAATCCACATTTAGAAGAACTTATAAAGTGTTTTCTAGTGGCAATTACTAACTAGAAGATTGTACAATGTGTGCAGCTTATTCTTTAGTGCTGGGGTCCAATCCCAGCGGGTCCAGGGGTCCCCAAAGGTGTGGACGGAGTCGGCAAGGAAGGAATGACACGAAGACAGCCTTCAGTTGATCAGCAGCCTAGTCAGGACCTATAGCCAGGATCTCCAGCCAAAGTTCTGGTCGGAGTTCTGGTTAGGAACTGATGAGGATCTGATTGAAGATTCTATTATTTAGTCAAATTCCTTCACTGTTCTTAGAATCATTGTGGATAGGACAGCAACAAAAACAGACTGAGAATGACATGCTGTATTGATGCATAATGTCAATAATATAAATACTGCCCTAACCGGTTTGGCTCAGTGGATAAAGCGTCGGCCTGCGAACTGAAGGGTCCCAGGTTTGATTCCAGTCAAGGGTATGTACCTTGGTTGCGGGCACATCTCCAGTAGGGGGTGTGCAGGAGGCAGCTGATCGATGTTTCTCTCCTATCCATGTTTCTAATTCTCTCTCTTCCTTCCTCTCTGTAAAAAATCAATAAAATACATTAAAAAATAATATAAATGCTGTTATCAGTGGCATAATTTTCAAACTGAATTGTTGAACAATTCTTGTTAATAACCAAACAAATCAAAGAAAATTCTGTCTCGATTTATATCATAGTTGCATGACTAGAAATTTCAGTGTATATCAAAATAATTGTGTGTGCATACAACAGAATTACGTTATGACAGATAATTATAAATACATTTTCACTCACAACAATGTTCTGTATGACATTTGTTATTATTATGCAGGACTGTCCCACAAATTGTGAGACATCTAGCATCCCTGATACCCACCCACTAGTAGTACTCCTAGTAGTAGTACTCCTAGTTATTTCTGTCACCAAACATGCCTCCATCTAGTTTATCACTGGACTGGATGATCTCTGGATCAGCTGATGGCATTTGAGGTCTACAAATATAATCTATGTCCATGGTGGTGTTTTTATGCAGACTGAAAAATAGCTGAAACTTATGGGAAAATTTCATCTTCACAGGTAGTAAAAAATAAAAATTAGCCAACACCGGTTTGGCTCAGTGGATAGAGCGTAGGCCTGCGGACTGAAGGGTCCTAGGTTCGATTCCAGTCAAGGGCATGTACCTGGGTTGCGGGCACATCCCCAGTGGGAGGTGTGCAGGGGGCAGCTGATCGATGTTTCTCTCCCATCGATGTTTCTAACTCTCTATCTCTCTCCCTTCCTCTCTGTAAAAAATCAATAAAATATATTAAAAAAAATAAAATAAAAAATAAAAATTGAAGGGCAATGATATACCATTTCCCTCAAATTAATTATTGACTTACAAAAATGACACTGAATAGTCCAGGGTGGAATGAAACAAATACTATTAAATATTTAATTGTGGTTTGAAAGATTTAAAGCAATTTGGCAAGAGTCTGTCAATGCAGAGTGGATAAAAAAGTTGTACATTTACACAATGGAATACTACTCAGCCATAAAAAGCAGAAAGTCTTACCTTTTGCAACCTGGACAATATTAAGCTCAGTGAAATAAGCCAGTCAGACAAAGACAAATACCATATGATCTCACCTACATGTGGAATCTAATGAGCAAAATAAACTAACAAACTAAGTAGAAACAGACTCATAGATACAGAGAATAGACTGACAGCTGTCAGAGAGGAGGGATGTTGGAGGGCTGGGTGAAATAGGTGAAGGGATTAAGCACAAATCCCACAACTCAGACACAGACAACAGTATGGTGATTATCAGAGGAAAAGGGGCGTGGGGCAGGCAGAGAAGGTTAAGGGGGGATAAATGACTTCGGGTGGTGGACACACAATACAGCATACAGATGGTGTATTGTAGAATTATACACTTGAAACCTATAAAATGTTTATTACCCAATGCCACCCCAATAAATTTAATAAAAATTAAAAAAAGAACAAGAGCCCTTCAATGTATCAATAGTCTTATACCAAGTTATGCCATTTCTTGAGGTCTATCCTGAAGACACAATTTGAAAATACAGGAAAAAAAAACTTATACCCAAAGTGTCATTACCAACAATAAATGATTAGAAATGCAATAAAATGATTCAACATATGATTACAAAATAATCAAGGGATAAATTTTATAAGAAATATGCAGGACCTGTATGAAAAAAACTATAAAACTATAATATGTCAAAGGATTTAAAAGAAGGCTTGAATAAATTTTATGGATGAGAAGACTCAATATCGTAAAGCTGCTAATTTTTCCAAGTTAATATGTACATATAATGATACTCAAAAATCCAGTGGGATGCTTTCTTTGGAACATGACTGAATGTCTCTAAAACTTATCCAGGTAAATAAATGTATGAAATTATTTTGTTCTTTTTTTTAAAAAAAAAATTAATCCTTACTCAAGGAAATGTTTATTGATTTGCAAGAGAGAGAGAAAGAGAGGAGGGGGAGAGGAGAAACATTGGCCAATCATCTCCTGTATGTGCCTGGACTGGGGCTCAAACCACAACCGAGGTAAGTGATGTGCCCTGAGCAGGAATGGAACCCAAGACCTTTTGGTTTACCAGATGACACTCCAATCAACTGAGCCACACCAGCCAGGACCAGACTATTTTTTAAAATTCTAGATAAAAAAAGAATGTAATAAAGAGAAATTTGCCCTATCAGGTATTTAAATATGCTATATAGTTATGATCAAACAGTATGATTTTGAGGCTAACATAGAGAAAAAGATAAAAGAGTGGGATAAAAGAGATTTCAGATATAGATCAAAGTATATGTTAGACTTTACTATGTGATGCAGGTGGCACTTCAATTATCAATTTTGTGAGGGATGACTATTTAATAAAAGGTGTTGTGTTAAGTGGGTAAGCATTTATTAAGAAAATAAATATAGATACTTCCTCATTCTTTGTACCAAATAAATTCTAGAAGTATTAAAGATTTTAAAAGAAGTAATATTAAAATAGAAGAAAATATAATGTTGAAGTTGGGAATTCTTTTCTAAGCATGAATAGAAACAACAAAAAAAGATTGACTATATAAAAATCAACATATATTAAAAAAATAAAAAATCTAAACATCTGAGATAAGAAAAGAATTAATGCCTTCAAAATACAGAGTTCTAAAATATCAATAATAAAAGGGACAGCCCAGCCAGTGTTGCTCAGTGGTTGACCATCAACCCATGAACCAGGAGGTCATGGTTTGATTCCTAGTCAGGGCACATGTCCAGGTTGAAGGCTTAAAACCCAGCAGGGGGCTTGCAGGAGGCAGCTGATCAATGATTCTTTCTCAACATTGATGTTTCTATCTCTCTCTCCCTCTACCTTTCTTTCTCTGAAATCAATAAAAACATATTTAACAACAACAACAACAAAACATATTGAAGAAAGGAGAGAAAAAAAGAAAAGGGACAAATTCTTTTATATATTACATTTTCATATTAATAGAAAACTTAATTAAAAAATAAATAGGAAATGTATAAAAGGAGTAACATAGACTATCATTAAGCATATGAAAAAATGTTAACTCTAACATGTAATGTAACATAGAGAAAATAGGGAAAAACTCAAGATAATAAGACTTGCACATAATTTTTGCAAATATTTTTTAAAAAAATCTTTATACCTAGTAATAAAGATGTGTAAAAGTAGGCATTTTTATATTTTATTGGTGGATGTGTTAATTGATGCAATATTTCAATAGATCAATTTGACAACAGGTAGCAAAGCCTTAAAAATCTGTACATTCATTTAAAAAATATATGTTATATTGATTTCATACAGGAAGGGAGAGGGAGAGATAGATAGAAACATCAATGATGAGGGAGAAACCAAGATGGTGGCATAGGTAAACACTGGAGATTGCTGCCGAAAACAACCACTTCAAAAATACAACTAAAGACGGAACGGACATCACCCAGAACCACAGGAAGGCTGGCCGAGGAGAGACTCTTCAACTAGAAGGAAAGAGAACAGCATTCCGAGGCTCAGAGGAGGCGCAGTGTGGAAAATAAAAAGGTGCCGAGGTGCGCTTGCAAAGCGGGCTGGTGGCTGAGGGCGCGGTTGTCGTTTTCAATCAGGAGGGAGTCTCAGACTCTGAGCTCCAGATCCAGGCGAGTCTCTAGGGACTCAGACTCAAACGGGAGAGGCGGGATTGTCTGGCATCAGTTGGAACGTGAGGGCAGCTTTCTCTCCGAGGTTTGCAGTGGTTGCTGGGGTTCTGAGAAGCAGAGCCTCTGGGAACGGGACTGAGAGCAGCCATAACCGCTCCCTCCACCAGCCCTGTTGATCCCATGCGACCCGCCCTGCCCAAGCCCTGCGAAGAGCCATTTGCCAGATAGCCTCAGGCAAAGGCTAGATTAGCACCTCTCCAGAGGACAGAAGTTTTCCCACTGCAGATACAGGTGATTCTCACAGCCAGTCGGCCTGGTGGTCAAATCCCTCTAATATTAACTACAACAATCAAGGCTTAACTAGAACAAGACTGAGCACAAAGACCACAAGGGGGTGCACCAAGAAAGCATAAAAAATGTGGAGACAAAAAAACATGACAGAATTGGAGGATATAGAGCTAAAAAACGCAATTTTGAGGGCTTGCAATAATGTGCTAGAAGCTGCCAATAAACTTGATGAGAGCCTCACATAATCTAATGAGACCCTCGATGCTGTGATAAAGAACCAACTAGAAATTAAGCATACACGGACTGAAATAAAGAATATTATACAGACACCCAATAGCAGACCAGAGGAGCGCAAGAATCAAGTCAAAGATTTGAAATGCGAAGAAGCAAAAAACACCCAACTGGAAAAGCAAAATGAAAAAAGAATCCGAAAATACGAAGATAGTGTAAGGAGCCTCTGGGACAGCTTCAAGCGCACTAATATCAGAATTATTGGGGTGCCAGAAGATGAGAGACAGCAAGATATTGAAAACCTATTTCAAGAAATAATGGCAGAAAACTTCCCCCACCTGGTGAAAGAAATGGACTTACAGGTCCAAGAAGCGCAGAGAACCCCAAACAAAAGGAATCCAAAGAGGACCACACCAAGACACATCATAATTAAAATGCCAAGAGCAAAAGACAAAGAGAGAATCTTAAAAGCAGCAAGAGAAAGAGACTCAATTACCTACAAGGGAATACCCATACGACTGTCAGCTGATTTCTCAACAGAAACTTTGCAAGCCAGAAGGGAATGGCAAGAAATATTCAGAGTGATGAATACCAAGAACCTACAACCAAGATTACTTTATCCAGCAAAGCTATCATTCAGAATTGAAGGTCAGATAAAGAGCTTCACAGATAAGGAAAAGCTAAAGGAGTTTATCACCACTAAACCAGTATTATACGAAAAGCTGAAAGGTATCCTTTAAGAAGAGGAAGAAGAAAAAGGTAAAGATACAAATTATGAACAACAAACATGCATCTATCAACAAGTGAATCTAAGAATCAAGTGAATAAATAATCTGATGTACAGAATGAACTGGTGATTATAATGAATCAGGGACATAGAAAGGGAATGGAATGACTATTCTTGGGGGGGGGGAAAGGGGAGTGGAAGATGCGGGAAGAGACTGGACAAAAATCATGCACCTATGGATGAGGACAGTGGGTGGGGAGTGAGGGCGGAGGGTGGGGCGGGAACTGGGAGGAGGGGAGTTATGGAGGGGGAAAAAAAAGAGGAACAAATGTAATCTGAACAATAAAGATTTAATTAAAAAAAAAAAAAGAAACATCAATGATGAGAGAGAATCATTAATCGGCTGCTTCCTGCACGACCCCCCTAGGGATCTGGCCAAACAACCCAGGCATGTGCCCTGACTGGGGAATTGAAACCTGACCTCCTGGTTCATAGGTCAATGCTCAACCCTTGAGCCACTCAGGTCTGGCTCTTTTTTTTCTTTTTTAAATAGAGAGAGGGAGGAAGAGAGAGAGGAAATTGATGGGAGAGAGAAACATCGATCGGTTGCCTCCTGTACAAGCCCCAACCGGAGTTTGAACCCACAACCTAGGTATGTGCCCTGACCAGCCTCTGGTGTATGGGATGATGCTCCAACCAACTGAGCTGCCTCGCCAGGGCTGCACATTCTTACAGGGGGTTAAATTTTGTTTAGGAAGTGTTTTTATTAATATGAGAAATAATTTCTGGGTGGAATAAATTTTATATAGTGAAATTTATAAATTAAAGTTTTAAAAACCTTTAGAGAAACTATTTAGATTGAGTACTCCATAATGTTAACAGCAGTGGTTGTATTATGGGTGTTCTTTTTTTCTTCTTCTTCTTAATTTTCCCATGTTGCATGAGTGCTGTTATAGCTAAAATATAAAACTCATTCTATTTTAATAAAGGCTGCTTAATTTCTAACCCTGTGCCTGATTCAGAGGGGGCATTCAATAAATGTTTGTTAATTGAATTGTTGCTTGGTTACCAAACCCACCCACAATGTTTTAAACATTTAGAATTCTCTCTTTCAGTAAGGGATTTAAAAACTGGTTCATATAACACTTAATCCCTGGGTACATATGAGTTGAGTAATTCATTAATTACCCAGGCATTAGATTTTTCCAGGAAATATAGATAATTTAGATATCGGTGTAGCTAAAGGTCTTTTTGGCACCAACATCAAATTTTAATACTTTCAGATATTTGGAAATATTTCTCAATCACTCTACTTAGGTTCTTTAATTTAGAAATTTATATTTTTCTTACATTAATGTATAAGGCATTTTCATATTATTTGAGGTCGGTGCATAGTTTTATTGTAATTTTACTAGATGGCCATTTAGACACAGCTTTTTATAAAGGGCAAGTTTACTTTTCTTAAATTAACCATGGAAAGAGTTACTGACTCTACACAATGGAATAAATTAAACCTCTGGCCCTAAAAACTCACAGAAAGGGGCTTTTTATTAACAGGTACAGGTTTATCTTTCCCAGGTACCCATGTGAGTATCAATCAGTAAAGTTGCTTTTGTGGTCTAAAAGCCTCTGTGCTCGTAGGTTTCTTTTTCTCAAATAACCCAGGTATTTCTTTTCTTCAGCTCAAAAAGAAAACATGGCGCCACCTACAAGCACTCTCCAGTATTACATTATGACCAAGTCGGAATTTTATTTAGCAAACACTTTTTGAGCTCCAATATAGTCGAGCATAAACAGCAGAGCTCTGAAGATGAATGAGACAGTCCTTGCCATGACCAAACTTTCAGTCTAGTTGAGAAGACACACATTATTTGGGGGGTGTGGTGCGAGGAGAACATGTCAAAGTTCATGTGTCATTTTAGCCCTGGTGTTCAGTGTGGACATTAGGGAGATTAGACTACAGACAGAGAGACCAATTAAATTCCCTTTTAAAACTCAAAAGTAGTATTTATTTGTCCAATCACTTATTTGTCCAATAGAGGGAAAAGCTACCATACTTGACATCTGTTGCCTATCCTCAGGCCAATGGGAAATAGCATACCAAAATCCTTTATTTCAAACAAATGATCATATTTGCGATTTTGAGAATTGTCTCCCAATGTGAGGTCAACTTATTGATGGTTGTTCTCAAGCATTTTTAGCTTCCTACCATAACTTCTTATGAATAAACTGAAATTGGACCTCAATTTCCACTTTTCCTTGCACTTTTCTCATAAGTTGACAGAAAAATCAATGGGATTCAATTACAAATTATATTCAAGTGATTCTAGCCAAAAGGCTTAGAAGAGATAATTTATAAATAGGTTCATCTAGATGTTGAATTAATTGTGAGTTTTATTTGTTCACATCACTTCTACAGGTATGATCAGATCATTAGCTCATTCAAACTTTCAGATGCCTTAAAAATTATCAGTTCAAACAAGAGATTCTGGTAGTTTTTTCCTCTCATCCAATTTTTAAAGTTGTTTTAAAAATGTAACAGGTAGCCCTAGCTGGCTTGGCTCAGTGGATAGAGCCTATGGACTGAAGGGTTCTGGGTTCGATTCCAGTCAGGGGCACATGCCCCAGTTGTGGGCTCAATCCTCAGTAGGGGGTGTGCAGGAGGCAGCTGGTTGATGAGTCTCTCATCATTGATGTTTCTATCTCTCTCTCCCTCTCCCTTCCTCTCTGAAATTAATTTTTAAAAAATTTAAAAAAAAACAATAAATGTAAGACTCACCAACTGCATTAACAAAAAACAAGATGTAACAGATAACTTTCCCAGGAGGAAATTTTTCAGAAAAAAATATGTAACCTCATTCTTACTTCCTCTTATTAATCTTCTAATTCTTCTTTAGTTGAAGGATTCAGTGGTCTGGACACATGTTCCTAGTTTTCCTAGTTGATGATATTTTATAATTTTGAGGTGTATTCCTGTGTATGGGTGTAGGTACAATTTATTCATTTTAACTGATGTTTAGTGTTCTGTTGTGTGACTATACCATAATTATTTTCTTGTTGTTAAATATTTAGCCTAGATGCTGTTTGGGAAATTGTTCCTTTTATGATGTAAATTCTCCCTATAGTCCTGTAAATGCAGGACAGGTTAATGCTAAGAATCTGGATTGTGGAGCTAAGACTGTCTGGGTATGAATCCCACTTGTGGAATCTCAGAACTATTGAACCCAGCAGTATCTTAGTTTTTCCTCCATAGATATTAATAGTACCTACACAGTCATTTCTCTCAGTGCTTTGAAAGATATTACCTCATTCTTCTGGCATTTACAGTTCTGATAAGAAGTCTGTTGAAATTCCTAAGATAATGTATCTTTTTTTCTATCATGGCTTTTAGGATTGTCCCTTTACCCTTAGTGTACTCAAATTTCACTATAATGTATCTGTGAGTGGAATTTATTTTATTTTTTTCTGTTTAGTATCTGATGTACATGAGAACATGTTTCTCCATTTCTGTAAAATTATCTGCATTACTTTTATAAATGTTTATTCTCTGTCATGCCCTTCATTGTTTTATTTTGGCACTCCTGTTATACACTTCTTAGAATCTCTCAATCTTATTCCCAAGTCTCTTTAATTCTCATTAATTTTTTGATTGCCTCTCTGTACAGCATCCTGAGTTAGTCTCACTACTATTTTTCAGTGCACTGATTTATCCTTGCTATATCATGTCTAGAGTTTATCCCATCTATTGCATTAAAAATATTTTTATTGATTTCAGAGGAAAAGGGAGAGAGAGAGAGAGAGAGAGAGAGAGAGAGAAACATCAATGATGAGAGAGAATCATTGATCAGCTGCCTCCTGCATGCCCTCCACTGGGGATCAAGACCAAAACCCAGGAATGTGCCCTGACCTGGAGTTGAACTGTGGCCTCCTGATTCATAGGTCGACACTCAACCTCTGAGCCACACCGGCTGGGTCCATCTATTGCATTTTTATTTCAATGGTTGTATTTTTCATTTCTAAGATTTCTAATGATTTTCTTTTAAAAATAGATCGATTTTGATTTTATTTCTGGTTGTTTTTGTTTTATACTTTCTTCATTTTCAGTTGAAATGATATCTTCATTTATCTGTTTAAAAATTATAATGTATTTATGTGCATGTCTGTCAGAATATTCTATAATATTAATTTTATATAGAGTGATTTAATATTCTGATTTTTTCAACTGATTTTCTGTTTCTTCTTTAAATATTTTTATTATTTCTTAAAATTTTTATTGTTGAAAGTGTCACATATGTCCCCTTTTTACCTCCTTGACTCCTTCTAGCCCACCCCTGCTCCCTGCCTCAGGCCTTCACCACCCTATTGCCTGTGTCCAGGCAATATATTCATACAAGTTCTTTGGTTGATTTCTTCCCACCCACCTACCCTCCCCCACCTTCCCTCTGAGATTCTGCAGACTGTTCTATGCTTCTATGAATCTGGATCTATTTTGCTCAAAGTTTATTTTGTTTATTAAATTCCACATATGAGTGAGATCATGTGATACTTGTTTTCTCTGACAGGTTTATTTCACTTAGAATAATACCCTCCAGGCCCCTCCATGCTATTTCATAGGGTAAGAGATCCTTCTTTTTTAATGCTGCATAGTATTCCATAGTGTAAATGCACCACAGCTCTTTTATCCACTCATCTACTGATGGGCACTTGGGCTGTTTCCAGATCTTAGTCATTGTAAATTGTGCTGCTATGAACATAGGGGTGCATACATTCTTTCTGGTGTTTCGGGTTTCTTAGGATATATTCCTAGAAGTGGTGTCACTGGGTCAAATGGCAGCTCCATATTTAATTTTTTTTGACAAAACTTCATACTATTTTCCATAATGGCTGAACCAGTCTGCACTCCCACCAGCAGTGTACTAGGATTCCAAGTTTGAATTTGTTTTCCTTTCCCCAAACCTTCCTTTTCTTCTTAGAGTCCATATTTTGGCTAATCCAGTCACCAGACTAGAGGCCTTAGAATTATCTTCAACCTTTACCTCTCCTTCTTCTCCTGCCTACCTTTATTCTGTCAATTACTAAATCCTATTGATGTTATTTTTAACTTTAAATGTTTTAATGAATAGCTAATATATTCATATAGTTGAAATTTGGAAGGGTAAAGATTGAAAAAAAGTTTCTTCCTGCCCTGTTCCTGTCCATCTAGATCCACATCTAGGAAATGTTATCAGTTTCTTGTAAAGTCTTTCAGAGATAATGTGCAAATACATACAGATATTCTCTTCCTCCTTTTCACATAAACAGTACTGTATAAATTACG
Source organism: Myotis yumanensis (assembly GCF_028538775.1). Lineage (NCBI taxonomy): Eukaryota > Metazoa > Chordata > Mammalia > Chiroptera > Vespertilionidae > Myotis > Myotis yumanensis. The sequence continues at coordinate 115,612,082 of NW_027223754.1, forward strand.
TTGTTCTGTAATCTTGCTCTTTTGATGTAGCAATATATTTTAGAGATTTTTCTGTATTCATGCTTTCATTTTTTAATTCTCACCTGAGGATATGTTTATTGATTTTAGAGAGAGGAAAGAAGAGAGAGAGAAAAAGATCAATGTGAGATGAGAGAGAAACATCTATCGGTTGCCTCTTGTACGTACCCCAATTGGGTATGGAACCCACAACTTAGGTATGTGCTCTGACCTGGAATCAAACCTGCGACCTTTCGGTGCACAGTACGATGTTTCAACCAACTGAGCAACCTGGCCAGGACTGTATTCATGCTTTTTAGTGACTGTGTAGTGTTCCATAGTATGGATACACTTCCATTCACTAACGAATGCAGTCCTCTGGATTTTACTCTGGTGTGCTGGGTTGTGTTGAGTCTGACTCAGGGTAATTAGGTTGGAGTGAGGACACGTAAGGTGTTTGGTCCAGGGCCATTGCCAGCATTCCAAAAGGACTCTGAGGGGCCAACAGTGGGTGAGGTACAAAGAGCTGGGGTCCCAGAGTGAGGGATGGCCCATTCTAAACAGGGCCCAGACCCTTCCAGAGAAGAATCAGTTTGTAGAGAGATTTCTCTTGGATCCCAGAATGTCTTCTGAAGCAGTGAGACCTGTTGGCCTCACAGAATGCTGACCACCTGACTGAAATGCCACCGTCTGATTTGGGGTCAGTGTTTGTCTGAAATGTGTGTACTAGTAAATGGGTGGCTGGCTTTAAGCAACGTGCTTTCAAGGACTCAGTCTGTGAACGTCTAGTCACCCCCACTGTGTTTAAGCTGCTAAGCCCTTTCTTTACTTTTTAAAAATATATTTTTTAAATTGACTTGAGAGAGAAAGAGAGAGAGAAAGAGAGAGAGAGAGAGAGAGAGAGAGATCAAGGATGAGAGAGAATCATTGATCAGCTGCCTCCTGCACACCCCACACTGGGGATTGAACCGACAACCTGGGCATGTGCCTGACTGGAAATCGAACCCTGACTTCCTGGTTCTTAGGTTGAGGCTCAACCACTGAGCCACACTGGCCAGGCCCTTTTCTGACTTTTTAAATCAATGGTCAGCCCATATCAGCCAAGCCTTTGCCCAAGTGGGGAGTGTCAGTGGGCTGCCTCTCACTGACCTGGCGAGAGAAGACCTCTCTCTGACTAGCCAACAGCTGCCCCTTCTCTGTGGCTAGGGGTGTGGAACTCGGGAGGGAGAAATAATTACTCCTTGCCCCTCTTTGGCTGGGATTCCAGTTCTTCTCCCTCCCACTGGGTCTGAGGAAGAAGAAGAAGCACCATGAAAGCTGGCTGTGTCCCTGTGAGAAAATCCACTCACCCACAGGGGAAAGAAGCAACCGTGCTCTATCACCCGTCTAATCGACTGGTCAGGAGAGCAGCCTCCAGTGGGATTGTTTGCTACCAGGCATCTGAATCCTGGTGCACCATATCCACAAGGAGTGGTTTGGTTCATTTTCTGGCCTGATTCCTCATAACTGGATGTAGGGGTGAGGCTCTCAGGGGCCCTAACCGGGAAGGGGGGAAGCTTCCAAGAGGGAGGTTCAGCATCCTGGGCACCTATCATAAGCCCAACACTAGGCTGGTGCCATGGAGTTGCAGGTGAGTAACAGGAAAAGTGTGGGCTTTCGGGGCTTCTACACCAATTGGGGGTGGACAGATGGTCTCTCATGTTGTCAAGTGTGTTCCACATAGACAAGAGCAGGGAGGTGGGGAGCCAAGGGTGGTTCGGCTCAGCCAGGAGCAGCACTAGAAGCTTCCATCAAAGTCGAGAAGGAAGTCTATGTGTTGGTGAGACAAAGATGGGGAGGACAGGTGGAAGGGGAGCTAGAGGGGCACAGGCACAGAAATGTGCAACAGAATGGGGTGTTCTGTGAGCTGCAGGAAGCCTGGCTGGCACGGAAGTCCTGTCCCTTCCACAGTGGGCTCCTCATGTTGCATGTTGCTGACAGGGAGCCACGGAAGTGCCAGGCTCAGCGTCACCACTTAGGCTTTGTCTTCTGGCAGCAGTGGGAGAGGCAGGGGCTTGGGGGTGAGCAGGAAGGACATAAGTGACCAGAGGTGAGGCTACTCTCATGGTTCAGAGGCCGGAAGTGGGGGAGAAGGAGCAGGGAAGGAGAGGTCAAATTGGCAGCACTTAGCTTTTCAGGCACCTTCAGTGTCCCATAGGATGTGACAAGAAGGCCAGCCCCTAAGGGCCACCTTCCATATCACCCTGTAACCCGCCTCGCAGAGGTAGCAGGTGATTAGAGTCATCGGAGCTGAGTGTGCTGACACTGGATAGCTCTTGGCTGTACTTTTTCCTTTTTTTTCAGTGGAGTTCAAGTTTATTGGTCTTTAGACCAAGACACAAGGCCTCTCTGTTTACTCAAATGGTGGCTGATTATGAGCTTATTGGAGATACTCCAGTATTATTATTATTGTTATCATTATTATTTGGGCCATTGTTTTAGCCCAAAGGTAAAGGATTAAGGGCCTGTATTTTCTTTTGGAATATTTTCCAATATTTTCAATCAGTTTTCCTCCTGTGTAGATGCTGATTCTTTTTTAAAAATAAGAATATCACTGCATTTATTTTCATACAGGTAATTTTTCTACAGCTTTAACATTTTCCCCTCAAAAATAAAAGAATCCCAAAGCTTAGAACTGGATCACTTGGCCCTTTCTCTTCTTATCTCCTCACAGTTCAAAATGCTTGCATCTCTTAATGGCCAGCATCCTCTCTGATCTGCAGTTGGGCTCTACACATTCAAGCCTCAGCACAGTCTTCTTTGCGGTTTTAGCTTTCTTTCGGAAAATCAGCTTTGCCCACCGTAGCCACTCTGCTTCCTATCATAGCGCCTCTTTCCCTGGGCGTACAGGGAATCCTTGCCCTTCTTATACTGGGTCACTGTGAGGCTGACGCTGTCCACACCTCTTACAGAAAGTCCTTCGGGTTTTAGGCACACTGACCATCTTGGCAGTAGAGCTGTCTGTACGATGGAAACGGAAAACTCAGCGTCCATACTCCCAGCTTCGCTCAGCTCGCGCCTAACCTAAATGCTGATTCTTGATGGCGATTATGAAATACCTTAGTGGTGAGTAGTTTTTATTTTGGTGGTAATTAAACCTTTTATTAGACAACCAATTTCCCTCCCTCCATTCCTTTAATAAGAATGACATCAAAATGTATAACCAAGAGCCTCACCCGGTAAAGGAGCTGTGAGTCAGCAGAGGAAACAGAGGGGACACGTATGGCACAGGGAAAACAAAGAAGGTGGCAAAGTGGAGGGATCCTTCGGAAGGAGTCGCCAGTCTCCAAGTTCCATCTAGCCAGGCGACGGAGGAGCTTAATCTCTCTTGTGTGTGTTCAAGTGTGTTGTGTGTGGCAGGGCCTTCAAGCCCTAGAGTGAGACTGATTGCTTGTGTTTAAATCCCAACGCAGGCACTTACTTAGCTGTGTGATCCTGTGTAAATTACTGAACCTCTCTGTGCCTCTGTTTACTCTTCTATAAAAAGGGGATAATAGCATCTTATCTCTTTGGGTCTTTGTGAAGATGAAATGAGATAATACAGAGTAAGCATTAAAAAACACTATCTCTCATAATTATTCGTATAGCTATTATTTTCTTTGACAATCGACCATGAACATGAGTATGAGCCAGACATATATTAAATGGATACTAATTTTCTCTCATGTTCACAAAAAATAAAGTAAGTAAAAAATAAAGCAAAGTTCTTCCAGAATCAAGAAATTAGGAAAAAATTGTGAACAAGGGAGGATATTCAAATGGCCATTAAACTTATAAGAAGATATTAGACATCAATTATCTTCAGAGAAACACAAATGAAAACCACTGGCTGATCAACTGGCTGATACAGTAAGAAAGACAATTAATACCCAGTGTTGTTGAGATGGAAATATAAGTTATAGAACCACTTTGAAAAATCCATTGGCAGTACCCTAAAGCAAAATATATGCATATTCTATAACCCAGCAATCCCAATCTTAGGCACATATTAACAGATACATTTGCCTCATTCATAAAAGATAAACAAGATAGTGCATAGATGTGCCATTTGTGATAGCCCCAAAGTGGAAACTATACAAGAACCCAGCAACACCTGTCAGAATTGCTATCACCAATAAATCAGCAGACAACAAGAGTTGGCAAGGATGTGGAGAAAAGGGAACCCTTGTGCACTGCTAGTGGGATTGTAAATTGGTGCAGCCACTATGGAAAACAGTATGGAAGGTTCTCAAAATTAAAAATAGAACTCCCATATGACCCAGCAACCCCACTTCTCGGTATTTATCAGAAGAAATCCAAAATACTAATTAAAAAAGACATATGCACTCCATGTTCATTGCAGCATTTTTTTTTACAATAGCCAAGATATGGAAGCAATCTTGGTGTCCATTGATAGGTGAATGACTAAAGAAGATGTGGCACATATATACAATGGAATATTACTCAGCCATAAGAAAGAATGAAATCTTGCCATTTGCAATAAAATGGATGGACCTAGAGGATATCATGCTAAGTGAAATAAGCCAGACAGAGAAAGACAAATACCACATAATTTCACTTGCATGTGGAATCTAAAAAACAAAATAATAAACAAGCAAAACAAAAACAAACTTATAAATACAGAGAACAAATTGATGGTTGACAGATGGGGGTGGGGTCAAGGGATGGGTGAAAAAGGGCAAGGGATTAGGATGTACAAATTGGCAATTATAAAACAGTCACAGGGATGTAAAGTACAGCATAATCATTACAATATTATGTTAATAATATTGTAATAACTATGTATTGTACCAGGTGGATACTAGACTTATGGAGGGGATCACTTTGTAAGTTATATGAATGTCTAATTACTACGTGTACACCTGAAACTAATATAATATTGAATGTCAACTGTAATTGAAAAAAACAACAAACCAGTAGAATGGCTACCTCAGTCCTGGTACACTAGAACCAATGGACTACTCCATGGCAATGTGGGTGAAGGAATGAAATACAGCTATGTGCAAAACTATGAAGGGGTCTCACTAAGATCACGTGGAGCAAAAGAAGCCAGAGGCAGAAGTGGATAAATTGTGATCCATGTATACGAAGTTTCATATCGTTCAGAGGTAGAGTGTAGGGGAAGCGGAAGTGGCTGAAACAGTGACTTCGGTGGGTGCTGGTCATGTTCTTACCTTGATGTCCACAAATGTGGGCATTCATCAAGCTTATGAGTGGTGTCCTCTATGTGTGTACTTGCATAAAACATTTAGGCCATGTTTGCTCAGTTGTCCCTACACCTGGGATGTGCCTCTCATATACAGCTTCATCCCAAGCCCAGGGCAAAATGCCATTCTCTCCCTCTCCTGCGTGCAGATCTTAGGCCAAGGCCAGAGAGTGAGGCCTCTGGGAGCATTGGTTTTGGGGGAGCAACAGGAGTGTCTATTCCTAAAATCCAGCTGAAAGTTGGGCACATGGTGATGTTCCATGAATTCTGTAAAGGAAGGAATGGAGCAATGAAGGAAGGAAGGGAATCAAGGAGGGAGGATGGGGGTTGAGTAGTAAGGAGGAGCTAAGTACAGATTGCAAATAGCCTTAGGGTTTAGTGCAGCCCAAGCAGAGGTGTTTGGTCATTTAGAATGATATACCTCAGTCAGTGAGGGTTACTGCACAGAGAGGTCTGTCCTGAGGGCAAACTTGCAGCGTTTCTATTTGTCCTGTATGAGACCTAAAAAGTTGTTCATGTACTCACTCAAAACGCTTCAGTGGAATCCGGACTCTGTTCCACAAAGGCCTGAAGGAGGGTGCAAGAGTGGGGGTGGGGGTGCTCCACTGCCTCCAGGAGGGAGCAGGGGTGGAGGAGCTCACCACAGCACATTCCTGCCTACGTGACCAGCTGCCAGCACAGGCTGGATGGAGGCTGTGCTGAGTGAGGAAAGGTCACTTTGAAGTGCAGGTGGGTGTGGTGAAGGGACTGGGTAAATGAAAGGGAGCACAGATTGAGGGAAGTCCAGGGTCCTTCCCAAGGAGGATACTTGAAAACACACGCAGGACTTGATTGGAGAGAAAATAAGGGTAAAAAGCCACCTCTGCTTGTTGTACTGATGTGGAGAGCAGGTGATTGAAGTGGGCAAACCAGCTTTTCCTTTGTCATTGCTTTTAGCTGCTGCAACAGCACCCTACCTACCCGAAGCTTTTCTCTGGTTCATGTGTGTGTGTTTTTTACATATGCTGCTTGCACCTTCTTCTTAAAAGTATGTGCACATTCTTGTGCCCTAGGGAGGATCTGTACAGTAGCCTCAAATATCAAGGCATCGCGTGTGAGTGTGGAGGAAATGGTGATGAGTGCCACTCATGGGATGTGGGAAAATCCAGCTCCCCTGGGGAAAGATCAGGCTGATGCCTGAAATATCACCATTCCAAACCCACTCCCTTGTGTTAGGAATTGTTCCTCCCTCCTGTTTCTATATCAGTGACCCCCAGGAAGAGATAATGGCGGAGGTGAAAGTGACAGAACTATCTGAAGTCAGGACCTGGACAGTGAGAACAGTCTGCAGGGGCCTGGACAAGGGAAAGGCTAGAGTGTTGGGGTGAGAGGAGCAGAGGCTGAAACCTGGTTTTGCTGAGGGACAACTCTGAGCAACCATCAGTCAGAGCCCAGACCAGTGTCACAGGCTGCCACGTGGTTCTCAAAGTGGGTCTCTGGGCCAGCGAATCAGCTGGGAGCTGATTGGAAATGCACATTCTGGGGCTCCAGCCCAGGCCTCCTGAGAAGACCATGAGCGGGGTCCAGTGGTCTGTGTTCAAACAGGTTGTCCAGGTGATTTGATATGTGCTTCAGTTTGAGAACCTCTAAGGCAGCGGTTCTCAACCTTGGCTGCACATTTGAATCATCTGGGAATCTTTTTAAAATCCTGATTTCTGGGCCTCATTCTGGATGAGGCCCGATTCCGGAGGATGAGGCCCAGAAATCAGGATTTTAAAGAGATTCCCAGGTGATTCTAATGTGCAGCTAAGGTTGAGAACCACTGCTCTAAAGGAAGGGCCATTTTCTTAACCAGCTCCTCTTTGCCCCTCCACGTTCTCTCCCCTTGGAAAAGAGATCAAAACAAAGTGGTGTTGGTTTAAGTTCACACATTTGGGATGTTTTCTGGGAATCTTTGCCCCTGGCTCAGTCCAATGAAGGCCTTGTCCTCCTATCACTGTAAGCATCTAGGGCTCTGGAATGAGGCCCAGAAATCAGGATTTTAAAAAGATTCCCAAGTGATTCTAATGTGCAGCCAAGGTTGAGAACCACTGATCTAGGGTTTGAAAACACACTGAATTTGATTTATTATCTTGACCCTGATGCTCACCAGCTGTGGGAACTCAGCAATTACTTCACCTCTCCGACCTTCACTTTTCCCATTAGTAAAATGAGGCTTATAATAGGGTCTTAAAGAAATCATTCCATAGATTGTCATGGTGGGCAGGGGTGGGTGGCTGGGTGTCTTTAGGCTCTGAGACATGAATTGCTACTATACTGTGACCCTGAACGGTGTGGAAAGAACAGAGAAATATGAAGATATCTTATAAATAAGGCAATAATCAAGCTTCTAAGTCTGGTGAGTTGGCTCTGCCCTGTCTGCTAAGGTGCAGGACCTAGCAGAACAAACCGTGGGCTCTAGCAGCCACAGCAGTCTGGGCGGGTCAAAGCCTGCAGCCTTGCACATGGAATGAAGGAGACACCAGGCTGGCAAGCTTCCAGACAGAGCCACCCCTTGTCCCCCAGGATTACATACCCAGAGCATGATTTATGGTCATTCCATTTCCACTTATAAAACTGACAATATTCAAGCTGATAAATATTGATAGATATGAAATTCAGCAGCGCAGGATAAAAGCCACTGGCCCTGTGGAGACATTTGGCCGCCTTGCAAAGACGTCATTCACGCCCTTCACCCCGTGGAGTGCTGACTACTGTTAGTTGTAATAAAGAGTGTTTAAGGTCCACGGGAATATGACAATAGGATTAAACTCAACCAGCAGATTCCACACCTGGGGCAGATCCCAAGTTGGAACATTTGGAGTCAATCTCATGAAGAAATACTCTGCAACGTGATCCTCACACAGACACGTGCTTTTGCAACATGGCCTGGGGTGGTAACTGGGATAATCGATGACGATATGATAATTGTTGGCTGTGAAGGGACTGGCCTTTTCACTTACAGGTGGTCTGCAGAAGCAGTGGCCCTGATTTCTTCACAGGAGAACTTCCCCTGTGACAACAGTTACGTGAGGGGACCAGCATTGCCTTTTTATCTGTAGATTTCAAAGTTCTTGACATGAGTCAGTCTTTCCCAATACCATGTAGAAGGTGATAGTGCTCATTTTTCCAGACAGAGAGCCTGAAGCACACACTGTGCAATGCACCTTGGGTCACGGAGTGACTAAGTGCTCACCTGTCCCTGAGTGTGTGCCCTGACGGTCCTGTTCTCGGGGGCCCAACCAGCACGGGGCAGGGAGCACCAGGGAAGAAAACCAGGGTCTGGAACAAAAAAGCGCAGAGTTCTCAGCACCTTGATTCCCAAACTTGATGCTGTATCTGATTCACCCCTTAAGTTGGTAAAAATTCAAATCTCCGGTCAAACTGGTTTGTCTCTTAAAAAATGTAAGGTTGGGGTGGAATTCTGTATGTTAACAAATTCCACAGGTGACTCTGATGCACAACCAAACACAGCTTTTCAGGATCAATAAAAACAGGACCCTTTAACCAATGTCGCCCCAATACATTTCATGTAAAAATGTTTAAAAGGGATTCCAGAAGGAAACTTGGGACAGAGGGGCCGGGGGCCCTCAGCAGAATGAGGCACTTGGGGGATTTCTGTCTTCACAGCTGCCACACTGTCCCGGGGACTCCATTTCCTCTCCACTTGGGTGAGGGTGGTCATGATTGGACCCCACCTCTCTTCCCACAGTGTCTCAACCTTTTGGGTTCTTGAGCTCCTTAGAGAAGCTGGTTTGTAAAAACCTCCCTGGAAAACATTCACATGCCTGCACAATATAGGCTGAGATCTCAGAAGTGTCCATAGCAGTCAGATTTAGCATTGGGGGAGGCAGATGACAATATTTAAGAATTTAACAAAACACAAATAGAATTTCAAAAGAAATTAAAAGCACAACATTGGTCTCCCTTAATTCTACTACAAATAGTGCTCCTCAGGGCTGCATGGCCATTTTCAAATTTTGAGGTTCCTAGTATATTCAAGAATTGGGAAATGCTTACGTTGGATGCTTCATTGGCACTTGCCATCAAGTTCCATCTCCTTCTAGTGTTGCCTTTCTGGCCACAGAGCCTGGAAACCTGATTCTCCACACTCTGCTGTAGCTGAATATGAATCAGGTTACATTCCACACATGCGTGCAGATGGCATCGAGGGCAGAAAGGAGGCAGAGGTCCCCTTTCACTGCTCTTTGGTACTTTCTGCAGTGGGTGAGGCTGCTGCTGTGGAGGAGTTTCAGTGCCCAGCCGCCAGCTTTCCAGGTGCTGGGACTAAATAGTGGAAGGTTCCTTTTTTTATCCTCTTCTCTGATATCAGTGTAGGCCTGCTGAAATAGAGATTTAATAAGATCTGGAGTCACATACCATAATACTCCACGTGTCCAGGATACAATGAAAATCACCCATCATGCTAAGTGCAGAAGCTTTTTAGTTTGATGTAGTCTCACCCATTTACCAGTGTATTTGCTTTTGTTTCCCAGGAAACCATTATCACAATAACATTCAGAACGTTTCCATCACCTCCCAAAGTTTCATCGTATTTCTTCCCAGTCTATCCCTCCTTCTACCCTGGCCACTGATCTAGAATTTTATATAATTGGAAACAATTATCTAAATAGTGTACCAGTACTCTTTTCTACCTGGTTTCTTTCACTTGGCGCAATGATTTTGACATTCATCCATGTTGTCATATGTGGCAGTAGTTTGTTTCTTTTTATTACTGAGTAGTATTTCATTGTATTTTGTTTCTGCTCTGACCTTCAATATTTCCTTGGCTCTAGTTTCTTTGGGTTTACTTTTTTCTTTTTTTTGTAGCTCCTTATGGTGGAACTTCAGGTTTCTATTTTTTTAATATTCCACTTTCTAATAATAAGCAGTTAAAACTATAATGTTCTCTCTAAGCACCATTTGTTTACATTGCACAAATTTTGACTTTAAAAATTATCATTTACTTAAAAGTATTTTCTTTTTTAAAAAAATCTTTATGGTTGAAAGTATTACATATGTCCCTCTTTCCCGCGCCCCCCTTGTCCTTTTCTAGCCAGCCCCCGCCCCCCACCACCACTCCAAGGCCTCCACTACCCTATTTTCTGTGTCCATGGGTTATGCATATATGCGTACAAGTTCTTTGGTTGATCTCTTCCCACCCTCCCACCCTCCTCTGCCTTCCCTCTGAGATTCTGCAGTCTGTTCCATGCTTGCATGTCTCTAGATCTATTTTGTTCAAAAGTTTATTTTGTTAATTATATTCCACATATAAGTGAGATCGTGTGATACTTGACTTTCTCTGACTGACTTATTTCACTTAGCATGATACTCCCCAGGTCCCTCCATGCTGTCTCAAAGGGTAAGAGATTATTCTTTTTTTTTTTTTTTTTACTGCTGCATAGTATTCCATGGTATAAATGTACCAGAGCTTTTTTATCCACTCATCTACTAATGGGCACCTGGGCTACTTCCAGAACTTAGCTATTGTAAATTATGCTGCTATGAACATAGGGGTGCAGACATTCTTTCTGATTGGTGTTTCGGGACTCTCACGCTATATTCCTAGAAGTGGGATCACTGGGTAAAATGGCAGTTCCATATTTAATTTTTTGAGGAAACTCCATGTTTTCCATAATGGTTGCACCAGTCTGCATTCCCACCAGCAGTGAACTAGGGTTCCCTATCCTCCACATCCTCACCAGCACTTGTCATTTGTTGATTTATTGATGGTAGCCATTCTGACAGGTGTGAAGTGATACCTCATTGTCATTTTAATTTGCACCTCTCTGATGGTCAGTGACTTTGAGTATTGTTTCATGTGTCCCTTGGCCATCTGCATGTCCACTTTGGAGAAGTGTCTATTTAGGTTCTTTGCCATTTTTAATTGGATTGTATGTCTTCCTTTTGTAAAGTATGAATTTCTTACATATTTTGGATATTAGCCCTTTATCATATGTATCATTGCCAATATGCTCTCCCATGCAGTGGGCTCTCTTTTCATTTTGTTGATGGTTTCTTTTGCTGTGCAGAAGCTTTTTATTCTGATGTAGTCCCATTTGTTTATTTTCTCCTTAGTTTCCTTAGCCCTTAAGAGATGTATAAGCAAACATATTGCTATGAGAGATGTCAGAGATTTTGCTGCCTATGGTTTCTTCTAGAATTTTTATGGTTCCACATCTTACATTTAAGTCTTTTAGCCATTTTGAGTTTATTATTATTTTTTTATATATATATATATTTTATTGATTTTTTACAGAGAGGAAGGGAGAGAGATAGAGAGCTAGAAACATCGATGAGAGAGAAACATCGATCAGCTGCCTCCTGCACATCTCCCACTGGGGATGTGCCTGCAACCCAGGTACATGCCCTTGACCAGAATCGAACCCGGGACCCCTCAGTCCACAGGCCGACGCTCTATCCACTGAGCCAAACCGGTTTCGGCTTGAGTTTATTATTATGTAGGGTTCAAGTTGCTGGTCTAGTTTCATTTTTTTTTTTTTTGCATGTATCTGTCCAATTTCCCCAATACCATTTATTGAAGAGACTGTCTTGACTCCATTGTATGTTCTTGCCCCCTTTGTCAAATATTAATTGAGCATAATGGCTTGGGTCAATTTCTGGGGTCTCTGTTCTGTTCCATTGATCTATATGACTATAATTGTGCCAGTACCAGGCTGTTTTGATTATGGTGGCTTTGAAGTGTAACTTGGTATCTGGTATTGTGATTCCTACAACTTTGTTCTCCTTTCTCAAGATTTCTGTGGCTATTCTGGGTCTTTTGTGGTTTCATATAAATTTTTGGAGTGTTTGTTCTAGATCTGTGAAATATGCCGTCGATATTTTAACAGGGATTGCATTGAATCTGTAGATTGCTTTGGGTAGTAGGGACCTTTTAATGATGTTGATTCTACAAATTCATGAACATGGTATATTCTTCTACTTGTTTATATCTTTTTTTTTCAACATCCCATAGTTTTCTGAGTACATATCTTTTGCTTCTTTGGTTAAGTTTATTCATTATTGTGTATAAAAATGCCATCAATTTCTGAGTAATAATTTTGTATCCTGCTACATTTCCTAATTCATTTATTAAATCTAGTAGTTTTGTGGTGGAGTCTTTAGGGTTTTCTATGTACAATATCATGTCATCTGCAAATAATGAGAGTTTTACTACTTCATTTCCAGTTTGGATGCCTTTTATTTTTTCTTCTTGTCTGATTGCTGTGGCTGGTACTTCCAGTACTACGTTGAATAAGAGTGGTGAAAGCGACATCCCTGTCTTGTTCCTGTTCTTAGGGGAAATGGTTTTAGTTTTTGCCCATTGAATATGATGTTTGCTGTAGGTTTGTCATAAATGGTCTTTATTATGTTGAGGTATGATCCTTCTATTCCCTGGAAGTAGCCCAGGTGCCCATTAGTAGATGAGTGGATAAAAAAGCTCTGGTACATTTATACCATGGAATACTATGCAGCAGTAAAAAGAAAAAAAAGAAAAATCTCTTACCCTTTGAGACAGCATGGAGGGACCTGGGGAGTATCATGCTAAGTGAAATAAGTCAGTCAGAGAAAGTCAAGTATCACACGATCTCACTCATATGTGGAATCTAATTAACAAAAGAAATGGATGTACAGAGAGGATCTAGAGACATGCAAGCATGGAACAGAGTGTGGAATCTCAGAGGGAAGGTGGGGGAGGATGGGTGGGTAGGAGGTAATCAACCATAGATGTGGTATGCATATATGCATAAACTGTGGACGTGGACAATTAGGTGGTGAAAGCCTAGAGCAAGGGGGGTGGGGCTGAAGGAGATTAATGGGGAGGGAAGGAGACATATGTAATACTTTCAACAATAAAGATTTAAAAAAGAATAAAATGGCAATAAATAAATACCTATCAATTACAAATTTAAATGTAAATGGCCTAATCAAAAGACATAGGGTAGTTGAATGGATAAGAAAACAAGACCCATATACATGCTGTCTATAAGAGACCCACCTCAGAACAAAAGATTCACGCAGACTGAAAGTGAAAGGATGAAAAAACCTATTGCATGCAAATTGAAACCCCCCAAAATACTGGGGTAGCAATACTCATATCAGACAAAATGGACTTCAAAACAAAGGCTATAATAAGAAACAAAGAAGTACACTACATATCATAAGGGAGCAATCCAACAAGAGGATATAACCCTTGTAAACATTTATGTACCTAACATAGGAGTACCTAAATATATAAAGCAAATCTTTAAAAAAAAACAAAAACCCAGCCGAAACCGGTTTGGCTCAGTGGATAAAGCGTCGGCCTGCTGACTGAAAGGTCCCAGGTTCGATTCCGGTCAAGGGCATGTACCTGGGTTTCGGGCACATCCCCAGTACTCCTACTGGGGAGGTGTGCAGGAGGCAGCTGATCGATGTTTCTCTCTCATCGATGTTTCTAACTCTCTCTATCTCTCTCCCTTCCTCTCTGTAAAAAATCAATAAAATATATTTTAAAAAATATATATATACATTTTTATTGATTTCAGAGAAGAAAGGAGAGGGGGAGAGAGAGAGATAGAAACATCAATGATGAGAGAGAATCATTGATCGGCTGCCTCCTGCATGTCCCCTACTGGAGACTGAGCCCACATAACCTGGGCATATGCCCTGACCTGGAATTGAACCAGTGACCTCTTGGTTCCTTGGTGGACACTCAACCACTGAGCCACACCCAGCTGGGCTATAAAGCAAATCTTGATGGACATAAAGGGAGAGATCCACAGTAATACAATCATGGGGGTTTTAACACCTCATTGACATCAATGGATAGATCTTCCAGACAGAAAGTCAACAAGGAAACAGTGGCCTTATATGATACACTAGATCAGATTTATTTAATTGATATCTTCAGAGCATTTCACCCCAAAGTAGCAGAATATACATTCTTTTCAAGTGTACATGGAACATTTTCTAGAATAGACCATATGTTAGGGCACAAAACAGTAAATTTAATAAGATTTAAATAATATCAAACATCTTTTCTGACCATAATTCTATGAAACTAGAAATCAATCACAAGAAATAAACTGAGAAACACTCAAACACACGGAGGCTAAATAATATGTTATTAAACAATGAATGGGTTAACAACAAGATAAGGAAGAAATCAAAAGCTACCTGGAAACCAATGAAAATGAACACACAACAACACAAATCTATGGGGCACAGTGAAAGCAATCCTGAGAGGAAAATTCATAGCATTATAAGCCTCCCTCAAGAAGCAAGAAAAATTTCAAACAATCTAACCCTACACCCAATAGAAATAGTTAAAGAACAATGAACAAAGCCCAGAGTAAGTAGAAGGAAGGGAAAAATAAAGATTAGAGCAGAAATAAATGACATAGAAACTAAAACAAACAAAAAAGCAAAAATGTCAATGAGACCAAGAGCTGATTCTTTGAAAAGATAGACCAGATTGACAAACCATAAACCAGATTCATTAAGAAAAAAAGAATGGACCCAAATAAATAAAATCAGAAATGAAAGAGGAGAAGTAACAACTGACACCACAGAAATACAAAGGATCATAAGAAAATACTGTGAACAATTGTATGCCAACAAATTGGATAACTTGGGTGAAATGGATAAATTCCTAGAAACATATCTAATCTTCCAAAACTTAATCAGTCAGAATCAGAAAACCTGAGTAGACCAATTAAACTAATAAAATTGAAGCAGTAATCAATAAACTCAGCAAACAAAAGTTCTGGACTAGATGGCTTCACAGATTAATTTTATCAAATATTCAAAGAATGTCCATACTACCCAAAGTAATCTATAGACTCAACACAATTTCTATTAAAATACCTATGGCATATTTCACAGATCTAGAACAAATATTCTGAAATTTTATGTGGAACCGCAAATGACCCTGAATAGCCTCAGCAATCTTGAGAAAGGAGAACAAAGTTGAAGGTATCACACTACTGATATCATTGCAATAAAAATAACCTGGTACTGGCATAGGTACAGGCATATAGATCAAAGGAACAGAGCAGGAAGCCCAGAACTAAAGCCACACCTTTATGGTCAATTAATATTTGACAAAGAAATTTTAAGTTCATCTTCAACTCTTCTAGCAAGACTTTGTCAAGTCCAGTCCTTTCCTCTCTATGTCCAAAGCTTCCTCCCTGGTAATGGAGTAAAGACAGTCTCTTCAATAAATGGTGTTGAGAAAATGATACATGCAAAAAAAATGAAAACAGACCACCAACTTACACCATACACAAGAATAAACTCAATGCCGAAACCGGTTTGGCTCAGTGGATAGAGCGTCGGCTTGCGGACTGAAAGGTCCCAGGTTCGATTCCGGTCAAAGGCATGTACCTGGGTTGCGGGCACATCCCCAGTAGGAGATGTGCAGGAGGCAGCTGATCGATGTTCCTCTCTCATCGATGTTTCTAACTCTCTATCTCTCTCCCTTCCTCTCTGTAGAAAATCAATAAAATATATTAAAAAAAAAAAAAAAAAGAATAAACTCAAAATGGATAGAATACTTAAATATAAGTCACAAAACCATAAAAATCTAAGAAAAAAACAGCGGTAAAATCTCAGACATCTCTCATAGCTATATTTTTTGCCAATATATCTCCTCAGTTAAGGAAAACAAAGGAAAAAATAAACAAATGCGACTACATCAAACTAAAAAGCGTTTGCACAGCAAAAAAAAAAAAAAAAGCGTCAACAAAATGAGAAGGGAATTCATTGAATGGGAGAACATACTCACCAATGATATACCTGATAAAGGGTTAATTTCCAAAATATATAAAGAACTTATACAACTCAACACCAAGAAGACAAACAACCCAATTTAAAAATGCACAAAAGATCTGAATAGACACTTCTTCAAAGAGGACATTCAGATGGCCAATAGACATATAAAATGATGCTCAATGTCACTAATAATCAGAGAGATACAAATTAAAATTACAATGAGCTATCATCTTACATCTGTCAGAATGGCTGTCATCAATAAACCAACAAACAAGTGCTGGTGAGGATGTGGAGAAAAGGGAACCCTCATGTACTGTTGGTGGAAATGCAGGCTGGTGCAGCCACTATGGAAAACAGTATGGAGAAAAATTAATAATGAAACTGCCTTTTAACACAGCGATTCCATTCCTGGGAATATATCTGAAGAAATCAGAAACACTATTTTGGGAAAGAATATATGTATCCCTATGTTTATTGCAGCATTATTTACAACTAGAGGCTCGGTGCACGAATTCGTGCACCAGTGGGGTCCCTCAGCCTGGCCTGGGGGATCAGGCTGAAACTGGCTCTCTGACATCCCCTGAGGGGTCCCAGCTTGCGAGAAGGTGCAGGCCAGGCGGAGGCACCTCACCGGTGCATGATCGGAGCCGGGGAGAGATGTGGGAGGTTGGCCAGCTGGGGAGGGATCATGGGAGGGTTCCAGGGCATGTCTGACCTGTCTCGTTCAGTCCCAATTGGCTGGACCCCAGCAGCAAGCTAACCTACCAGTTGGAGCTCTGCCCCCTGGTGGTCATTGCATGTCATAGAATTGGTTGACCAGTCAACTGTCTGCCCCCTGGTGGTCTGTGCATGACACAGTGAGCGGTTGAGCGGCCTTAGCATATCATTAGCATATTATACTTTGGTTGGTTGAACCGCCGACTAGTTGACCGGACATTTAGCATATTAGGCTTTTATTATATAGGACTAGAGGCCCGGTGCACGAAATTCGTGCACTACTGGGGGGTAGGGTTCCCTCAGCCCAGCCTGCCCCTCTCACAGTCCGGGAGCCCTCAGTGGATGTCCTACTGATGGCCACAGTCTGGCAGCACAGGCTCGGAGCAGGCGTCCCGTGTGTGTGTGTGTGTGTGTGTGTGTGTGTGTGTGTGTGTGTGTCTGCTAGGGCCTGCCCCCAGCCACACCATGGAGGCTTGGAGCAGGAGCCCCTCTGTGTTGATCTCTCAGGCTCCTGGCCTCCACTGCATGTTGTACTCTCCCTTGAGCTATGGCCAGGATGGGGGTGCTGCTTGCAAGCCGGGCTCTCCTGCTCCCGGATCGCCATGGCGACCAGGGAGCAGGCCCAGCTTGGGGCTGCCCGCAGGCCAGGCTTGCTTTCCTGCTCCCGGATCAGGCACAGCTGGGGGCTGCCTACAGGCCGCACTTTTCTACTTACCTATGGCCGGGTCACCACAGTGACCCACGGCCCAGTGGCACTTTCCTGCTCTCCAATAGTCATAGGGTCCCGGCTGGGGGCGAGGCTTAGAAATGCGGGGCTTAGGCAGCACGGGGGTCCCAGCTGGGGGCTCAGGTTGCACACAGGGGTCCCGGCTGGGGGCGAGGCTTATGCCCCGCTGCCCAGGGCTGCACATAGGCCCTGGATGGCAGCTCACGCTGTCCCGCCCTGCCTGTAGTATAGGATAGAGGCCTGGTGCATGGGAGGGGGCCGGCTGGTTTGCCCTGAAAGTGTCCCAGATCAGGGTGGGGGTCCTGCTTGGGTGCCTGGCCAGCCTGGATGACGGGTTGATGGCTGTTTGCAGCTGGTCACACCCTCTTCAGGGTGGGGGTCCCCACTGGAGTGCCTGGCCAGTCTGGGTGAGGGCCTGAGCCGTTTTCAGGCTGGAGGGCAACTTAAGCTCCCAGCCTCTCCTTTTTTTCTTTCTTTTTTAATTCTGGGATTTATTTACCTTCTATAGCTATCACTGGAGCTGAGAGCCAGCTCCAGCTCTGAGGGCTGAAAGCAGGTTCTGGGTCTGTTTGGCTTCTCTAATTGAAACTCTGTTGCCATCACTGCAGCTTTAAGCTCTGAGGCCAAAGCTGGCTGAAAGCAGGTCTCTGGAGCTTGTTTAGCTTCTATAATTGCAACATAGTTGCTTAGAATGCAGCTTAGAGCCCAGCAGTGGCAGGCGGGGAATGTTGGCTTCCTCCATCACTGGAGCAAGCAAGCCTCCTGTTCGCTTCAGCTGCGTGGCTGCCGGCCGCCATCTTGGTTGGCAGTTATTTTGCATATCCTACTGATTAGCCAATGGGAAGGGTGTCAGGGTTATGGTCAATTTGCATGTTTCTCTTTTATTAGATAGGATAACCTGGATCTGGAAACAGACCAAGTACACATCAGTAGATGAGTGGATAAAAAAGCTCTGGTACATTTACACAATGGAATACTATGTGGCCATAAAAAAGAAGGAAATCTTACCTTTTGCAATAGCATGAATGAAACTGGAGATTATCATGCTAAGTGAAATAAAGCAGAGAAAGACAAATACTATATGATCTCACTTATATGTGAAATCTAATCAATAAAATAATTTAACAAACAAAGTAGAAACAGAAGCTGTGGGGCTGAGCCTGATATTTACCGTAGGACCAACAGATGGGAAGAAAAGTTGAATGTGAAGTTGGAGATAGCAGGACAAACTGGTCTGCAGGATTAATTTGAAAAGGAGCTGGTACCTGCTAGCATGGAGCTGCACACACACCTGGTCCAGGATATGGAGACCTTCTAGGAGGAGGCCTGGCGGAGATGGAGCGACTAGGCCCCAGTGCTGCCCCACACCAGCAAGGCCTGCCAGCCCACAGTGCCAGCGTGTGCAAGCAGCAGTGGCACCTGTCCTACACCAACCTTCAGAGCATATTTTCTGTGGCTTTACTTTCACCTCTCTAATCCTGCACACGTTTTTCCTGTGTCCAACTCTAACTCAGAACCTTACAGGGTAGAAAATCCTGGGAAACAAAACTAGCTTAGCTAAGTTGACAAGACGCCACAACACTCTGAGACATTCTAGTCCAACTAGAGGCCCGGTGCATGAAATTTGTGCACTTGGGGGTCCCTCAGCCCGGCCTGTGCCCTCTTGCAGTCCGGGAGCCCTTAGGGAATGTCCAACTGCCGTGGAGGCAGGAGAGGCTCCCGCCACCGCCACTGCACTCGCCAGCTGTGAGCCTGGCTTCTGGCTGAGCAGTGCTCTTCCTGGTGGTCAGAGCGTATCATAGCAACCGGTCATTCTGCCGTTTAGTCAATTTGCATATTAGCCTTTTATTATATAGGATGTCACTGGTCACCACTGAAAGGAAGGGTGGCACACTATGGAAAAGACACATTAGGTCATTCTGTGCATCCCTTATAGACCAGGGACCACCCAGTGTTTGGTGTTCAGATTCAACCAGAGCTCCACCACATCAGTCCTTGGGATGTCCTGTCTATGGTGTCCATGGAGCAGAGGAGGGGCTGCCAGAAGCATGGAGAAACTGGTATTCACAGCTCTGGGAAGTTCTGGTCACTTTGAACTTTGGTCACTGACCTCTGACCTCTGCGATGGATTCTTCACGACTGGACTCTTCCAACCAGCTTTTTATTTTTTATTTTTATTTTTTTTATTTTTTAAAAATATACTTTATTGATTTTTTACAGAGAGGAAGGGAGAGGGATAGAGAGTCAGAAACATCGATGAGAGAGAAACATCAATCAGCTGCCTCATGCCCACTCCCCACTGGGGATGTGCCCGCAACCAAGGTACATGCCCCCAGCCGGAATCGAACCTGGGACCCTTCAGTCCGCAGGCCAACGCTCTATCCACTGAGCCAAACCGGCTAGGGCTCCAACCAGCTTTTTAAAGAGGGTAGAAAGTCCCTATTTTTCAACACCCCTTGGAGAAACATTGGTGACACAAAATTGGGTTACCCTTAGATAGGAATGGGCATTGGTCTCCAAAGCTTCTGATGGGAATATGAACCTGAAATCTGTCCAGTGTGGCTTGTGGATATCTGTCTAGATTAAAACAAAGTTTTGGAGAAAATGGCCTCTGTTTCTGTCTGTGTTCCAGCTATAAGGACTGTGAAATAGTGGAGGCCCATGAACATAAGAAAAAAAAAAAGCAGAGATTAGTTTGAAGGCACTGGAGACAAGAGTCTCTGCTTTGAGCATTTTTACAAATGTCTCGGTCCATTCAAGGTTACTCCAGAGTCTTCAATGAGGGTGTAGAATCAGATACTTCTTTTTTGACTGACATTAAGTATTATAACCAGAACATAGTAAACAGTTTAATGAAAAAGGAAATATCTTCTAGCTACTGAAATGTAGCACCTAAAACTTCTTAACGAAACTCTGGTAACTCTGGTTCAAAGAGTAAGAGAAAACCGTGGAAGTTATTTTGAGGAGCCAATTTTCTTCAGGGGTTGCAATACTAATTATATTGTAATAGTTAATATTTATTTAGGGCTTGCTATGGCTTGGCACTAACAAGTTTCTTTCCTTTTATAGCCTCATTTATCCTCCCAACACCCCTGGGAGATTAATACTATGATGCTTCCACTTGGAGATGGGGAAGTTGGGGCCTAGAAAAGTCATGACTTTGTGTAGAGACAGTAAGTTCTGGAGCCAGAGTTCAAACCCAGCCTACACCAATGCACTGCATTCCTACAAAATGCCACACTGACTGGCAGGTACATGCCACTTACACAAAAGAGGTATGAACAGGAAGGTTTAGTACAGTCATTTATGAGTTTAAGATTTGAAAAGTGCTTATATCTGTCGATAAGGATTTGATTAAAATAATGAAGACACAGCCACTCAACAGAACAGTTATGTATTTGTTAAGAATTATGTTGTAGGTGGATACCAATTGACATGGAAAAGTGTTCCCGTTATGTTGGTGCACACACAAAGGTTACAAAGCATCATGTTTAGTGTGCTCCAGTTTTAGCAAAATGTAAGTTTTGATATAAGTATTAATATAACTCTGAAAGTCTGGAAAATTATTACAGCAAAAATTCAAACAATGATCATCTCGAAGTGGCAGGATTCCAGGCAATTAAAACAATTTTGTGTTCCCCCTTTTCCTACAATGATCATGTGATAAAGGGTGCAATGAACGCCTAGCGCCCTCCGCCGTCCTTTCACTGCACTCCCCACAGGAAACTGCCCAGCACTCCCGTGACCTTGGGTGCTGTGACCTTGGATGATCCCTTCCACAGTCCCACCTCTCTAACAATGAGAAGGTGCTACCTTCAATATTTCTTCCCACTCTCACATTCTCTGACTTAATAAATCTCATTCCAAACGGAGGGATGTGGGGATTTACTAGCAAAGTTGATAAAGGGTGTTTTCATACCTTCCCTATTTTCTTTGATATGTGAAGTTGTTGTTCCCATCATCCTCTTCCCTTCAGTCCTTTGAAAAGGGATATTTAAATCATTTCACAGAGATATATCAACTCACTCTGGGGGGAGAAAGCACCTTTCCCCAGAAAGACATATTAACCTATACACTAAAAACCCACCCACCCACCAACCAACCAACCAAAACCACTATCCACTGAAACATCACACCCCACAGCCAAGCAAAAAACAAAACAAACCAACTATTCAAACATTTCCCACTCTGGCCCTTATCCCAGACTCTGGGCTTCTTTCTTTTTTTTTTTGTTTTTTTAAAATATATTTTATTAACTTTTGACAGAGAGGAAGGGAGAGAGATAGAGAGCTAGAAACATCGATGAGAGAGAAACATCGATCAGCTGCCTCCTGCACACTCCCCACTGGGGATGTGCCCGCAACCCAGGTACATGCCCTTGACCGGAATCGAACCCGGGACCTTTCAGTCCGCAGGCCGACGCTCTATCCACTGAGCCAAACCGGTTTCGGCGCTGGGCTTCTTTCTTAATATCACCTGTCACCTATACACCTGTTGTTAGTAGTAATAATAATCCTATATAATAAAAGCCTAATATGCAAATTGACCAAATGTTGGAAAGACTGGTCACTATCATGTGCACTGACCGCCAGGGGGCAGACACTCAACACAGGAGCTGCCCTCAGCCTGCAGGCCCCAGGCCAGCCAAGGCGGGTGCCAGCGGCCTCCCCCGCATCACCCCGCCAGTCGCCCTGCAGAGGGAGGTGACTGGTGGTGGCGGGAGGCGGGGCCGGCAAGCAGGTGGTGCCAGTCCAGCCAAGGCAGGTGCCAGCGGGGGTCCCCTGATCGATCACCCTGCTGGTCGCCCCACAGATGGCCCTGATCACCGGCCAGGCCTAGGGACTCTACCCATGCACGAATTTCGTGCATTGGGCTTCTAGTAATAATAATAATAATAATAATAATAATAATAAAACCAATAACACAGCCCTAGCCAGTTTTGCTCAGTGGATAGAGCATTGGCCTGTGGACTGAAGGGTCCCTGGTTTGATTCCAGTCAAGGGCACATGCCTGGGTTGCGGGCTCGATCCCCAGTAGGGGGCATGCAGAAGGCAGCCAATCAATGATTCTCTCTCATCATTGATATTTCTATCTCTCTCTTCTCCCTTCTTCTCTGAAATCAATAAAAATATATTTAAAAAAATAAATAACAATAACAGCTAGCATTTCTTTTACAGCTATCCATTTGGCTATTTAGCATTTTCCCACACTTAAGTATAGCAAAATCACAGCCTGGTAGAGGCAGGAAGAAGGAACAGATCCTGTTTTAGACCGCAGGGGCTGGCTCCCTGCTTTTGGTGGACTCAGCACCCTGCCCCGCCCCCCCCCCCCCCCCCTTTGGACTCCGCACATGACCCGGCTCTCTGGCACCCTCTGCTGGTGAGTGGGACTCTCCCAGGTGAAGTGCAGTCTTGCTGGCTTCTAAGTCACTGAGACCCAAATTTTGGTGCCCCCCCCCCCCCCCCCCCCCGCCTTGCTCAAGGGAGTGGCAGAAAGGCCTCTGGGTTAGTTTCTTGGTAGCCTTCTAAGCCCTCTTCCTTGCAATAAACCTAAAAATCTGCGCTCAGACAAGTCCTGTGTTATTTGTTATCCTCCCCAGATGGGGAAGGCGGGTGAGGGGAGTGTCTGGTGGAGAGAGCCTTACTTACAACACTCTGAATTAGGAAAACAAAATATATTTTTTCAAGAAATGTAAACATTTAATATGCTTCACACATTCTTACAGGGTCCCACACCAGAGGGATTCTCGCTGAGAGTTACTGTTCTAGAATCTTCTCACCTGCCTGCCCCACACGTCCCCACTTCTCATTGTCCCAGCAGTCTTTCAGGCAGGTGGTAGGTTCACCTAGGAACTGCACATCCTCCTGCTAGATGTGTGGCAGGATGCAAATCACTAACCCTCTCTGAGCTCATAACATCAACCCCTGAAAGCCCATTCATTTATTCACTCATTCAACTGAGTACCTACTCCAGCTGGCCCTGAACCTGGCACTGGGGATACATCAATGAGCAAGACAGATGCTTTCCTCACCCTCACC
Source organism: Myotis yumanensis (assembly GCF_028538775.1). Lineage (NCBI taxonomy): Eukaryota > Metazoa > Chordata > Mammalia > Chiroptera > Vespertilionidae > Myotis > Myotis yumanensis. The sequence continues at coordinate 115,635,579 of NW_027223754.1, forward strand.
AAACTTACCACCCAGTGAAGGAGTCTGATGGTATACCAGTGAATGCACAATTGGTTGTAGTTTGTTGATGTAAGGACCCTGACATAAAGAGAAAGAATTGAGGCTGTGAGTTCACACAGAGGCATTAAAGCTGAAAGCTAAATAAAGCAGGTGGAAAATGTCTGCTAAAGACTCTGACTTGCAAAGTTGTAAACCCCAGGAGAGGGTGTGCCCAGGTCAGCAGGAGTGAGGAGGACGGAACCCTGAAGGAGGTTGGAGAATTAGGCAGGGTGCAGACAGCAAAGCCTTGAAGGCAGAGCTAAGCATTTGAATCCAATCCTAGAGGGCAGTGGAGAGCCACTGAGTTTAGTTGTAATTGTTGCCATGATCTGATGTGGGTTTTGAAAGGTTCCCCCTGGCTGCTGTGAGGATAATAGAAGGGAGGAGGCAGAAGGGGCAGGAGCCTCCTCTGATGATGGATGGACACTCGTTTTCAGGTGGTAACAGTGGAGTGGCGAGCTGCTAGATACAGAGCATATTTTGAAGGCAGGACCGAAGGACATGCAGACAGGGATGTGGGGCTAAGGAAGAGGGGGTGTCATGGATGACAGACATCCAGATCTCTGGCTGTGATGGGGAAGACTCAGGGAGGAGACTGCTGGAGTGTGAGCTGCCAGAACCTGCTCGAATCAGAGCTGCATGGTGAGCGGACTGTTGATAAGTTCCGCAGGGTCGCTGCTCTCTAGGAAGGCACATGTGATGCCAAGCTTGGTGACAGCAATTAGTGAGAATTCTTGTTTTGATGTTTAGGATACAAAAAAAGAAAACTGGAAAAGTGTGTTCTAGAGTGATGAGTTCAAAATTTCATTTAATTTCTAATTGTAAAGATAGGGAACACGCGCATTTAACGCTGGCAAGAGGACTGAAGTGAAAACCGGGCCTAGGAATGACATGGGTGTGGAGGCCGGGGCAAAGGAAGGGTCCAGGTCAAGCCAGAACCTGGACTAGATTTTTAGCAGTATTTTTGAAATTGTAATTGACTGACACTTTGTCATATTTGGCATCAATACGATGCTTTTGTTATTGTTTTCTTTAGGGCTACTGGGCATGTAAGCTATGACATCTGTTCTTCGAGTCGTAGCTGAGATGATCATAATATGAGATGGTCATAAATAATATAACTGACATGCTCATAATAATGATAATGGTGATATCACCACCTTACATCCAGTCAACTGAAGACTGCCTCAAATAAGCAGAGGCTGGGGCATGGTTGGGGGTCAGGCAGAACACTAGGGAGACCCCGCTATGTCCTTTGCTGGTTCCTGGGTCCTCTTTGAGTAGATGGGGGAGGGGAGGAAAGGAAAGACAGAGCCGGGAGTTCACCTTGCAGACGACTTCCAGATTCCCACGGGAGCAAAGATGCTCCTTGCTGCCAGGGGGAGGTTCTCCCCCAGGCCCTGGGGCCCTGGCACAAGCTCTGCTCTGGAAAGCTTCCTAGCTATTGCGGCCACGCGCTGGCAGGGGGCGCTGCGACTTCACAGTTTCCAAGGAGGTCTCCTTTCCTAGCCAATGCTGCCCACTCCGCCTTGGTGAGTTTCTTTAGCTCTGCGAGGATATGCGGGGAGCCGGCAAACCCAGGGCAAAGCTGACCAGGCCTGCAGGTCTGCCCCCCCTCCTCGGAGCGCCTCGTGGAGCCCAGTGCTCACCCTCTGCCTATCCTAAAGCTTCTCCTCAAGAAAACACACGGATTTATATTTGATTTTATGCCTTGGCTCGTAGCTCACAGGCTGCAAACCAAGCAAGTGGGCCATAACCATCCTTTTTAAAGTCGAGTTAATGACGGGGCTTTGGGTGCAATACACATTTGAGCAACTATTCATCGCCAAGCCTAAGCCAAGACGTCTATAATAGTAGGGGTGTGACCTTCCTGTCTGGAGGCAGCAGCCACCCAGCCCCAATCCTACTAAGTACCTGGAGCCTCGAGGCAAACTCTCTTTCCTCCTTAGATTCACTGGCAGGGGAGTTGGTGGGTGAGGTGGGCTCCTGGGCGCTGGGTGTGGTGGGACACTTTTTAAGGAACTGGAGACACGGGGTTGGGGGACTTGTTTTTCCTTCATGCTAAGACCATGGTCGGCAAACTGCAGCTCGAGAGCCACATGCGGCTCTTTGGCCCCTTGAGTGTGGCTCTTCCTAAGCCTTAGGAGTACCCTAATTAAGTTAATAACAATGTACCTACCTATATAGTTTAAGTTTAAAAAAATTGGCTCTCAAAAGAAATTTCAATCGTTGTACTGTTGATATTTGTCTCTGTTGACTAATGAGTTTGCCGACCACTGTGCTAAGATGTGGCTTGCACTGAGGTCCATCCCACCCTCACCTTGCTGGTGATGCCCTCCTCAGATTTCATTCATCACCCATCCATCCTTCTTTCCTTTCCTCCCTCTCTTGGGGCAGGGAGTGGTGGTAGTTGGGGTTAAGAAATACACCAACAGAAGCTCCAGGTTAGCTGTTTTTTTTTAAAAAATATATATATATATTTATAAATTCGTTTTAGAGAGGAAGGGAGAGGGAGAGATAAGAAGCATCAATGATGAGAGAGAATCATTGATTGGCTGCCTCCTGCACACCTCACACTGGGGATGGAGCCCGCAACCTGGGCATGTGCCCTGACCAGGAATAGAACCATGACCTCCTAGTTTATAGGTCGACACTCAACCACTAGACCTTG